>NC_053389.1:512977387-513650720 GCF_905171765.1 Bufo bufo | reverse complement strand
GAAGCGAATAGATGATACAACAAATGGTACAAACTAAAGCATGTACATCAATCATCTAGCTGTTAAAGATATACTATACTATACTATACACTGACTTTAAAATGCTACATTGAAAAACGTAATGCCAGTTAACCTATTAGGGAATATGGAGTAAATATTCCTATAGGTCTCCTTTACTAGATACTCCAAAAAAAAAATAAGAACAAGAGGAGATAAATAATATGATAGTAAACTAGGCGACTATTATTTTTTTTTTAAAACTGGGCACTATATATTTTAGGGTTATATTATTAAAGGTTAAAGAATAACTGTCACATTTAGACCCTAATTTCAATTTTCATATATGTAGTTACTAATAACATGATGTTCCAGAATCAGTTACTATTAGACTGACTTACCCCATATTTAACCGTCTCCGGACCGCCTAACGCAGGATCGCGTTCCGGAGGCGGCAGCGCTGCGCACAGTCACGCATATACGCGTCATCTCGCGAGACGCAAGATTTCGCTCAAAGCCGGCCCGCGCATGCGCATCTCGGGCCGGCAAAAGTTAAAGAACAATTTCGTCACCAGCCTGCCAGCAACGATCATTGGCTGGCAGGCTGGCGATTTTCAAAAAAACTAATCACAAGCCATATAACAGATCATATTAGTAAATATGATCTGTTATATGGCTTCTCTGCTCCTCTGCTGGTCCTTTTCGTCGGTTGGATCCAGCAGAGGAGCAGACTTCACAGTGAGTAGCACCAACACCATACTTTAGCCCCAGATCACCCCCCTGCACCCCAATTAACCCTTTGATCACCCCTTTGATCGCCCCAGTCATTCACTTAGTGAAAGACAAAAAGTGATCAGTGTAAACTGACACTTTTTTTTTTCACTAGTATTGACTGTTAGGTTTTAGGGATAGTTTAGGCCCCTTGGTTAGGTAGTTAGCGATCGGTTAGCGCCCAGCCCACCGCACCGCAGTCACTGATTCGCTGATTAGCGTATCGCTAATCAGCATTTGTACTTTTATAGTATCTGTAAGTGATCAAAACTGATCACGGTCAGATCTATAATTGTATTAGTGTCACCTTAGCTCACCCTCCACCCAAAACGCAGTGTTTGCCCGATCAAGCCTGATCGGTCGCCCACACGTGCGTTCACCCACGCCCGCTCCACCGCAGTGACAAAAAATATATATTTTTTTGATCACTGCACATTCATTTTACACGCACTGCGGCGATAAAAAAATCTGTTTTGATATTTTTTATCAACCGCAGCGGCCTCCGGTACTTCGCTAGCCTCCCATTTGTAGGACAGGCTTGCTTTTTTTCTTGAGTAGTCTCAGGGAATACCCCTAAATTTAGTAGTCCAAAATGTCAAACAGGGGGTATTCTTCTGAAGAGGCCTACAGGATTCTGACCCAGTCGGATGAGGAATGGGAACCCTCATCTGACGAATCTAGAGGGTCAGAATATGAACCTGTAGAAAGCAGTGGCTCTCTGACCCAAAGTTCGGACGAGGAGGTCCCTGATAGAACCAGGCGTACCCGGCCCCGTGTCGCTAAACCACAGGTTGCGCAGGATCCGCTTCAAGAGCAGCAGAGTGGGGCTGGCGCTGCCGGATCACGTGGTGAGGCATACACCAGCAGCGCAGCCCTCTTTTGACCTAGTACCAGCACTGCCGTACAACATGGTGACGTGGCGGGCACCAGAAGGGCAGTTGAAGCTGGTACGGTGGCACGTGCAGTAGTTACCCCGTCGCAGCCACCGCACAGACAGGCCCGTAGAGCCCCTAGAATCCCTGAGGTGCTGGCAAACCCTGATTGGCAATCACCAACTTCAGCCGCACCATTAGTTCCCCCTTTCACCGCCCAGTCTGGAGTTCGGGTTGAGACGGCTCAAATCGGTTCGGCCCTGGAATTTTTTGAGCTGTTCTTGACTGCGGAGCTCTTGGACTTAGTCGTGGCAGAGACAAACCGGTATGCCACACAATTTATATCCGCCAACCCGGGAAGCTTTTATGCCCAGCCTTTCCGGTGGAAACCAGTCCAAGTTTCCGAATTTAATTTTTTTTTGGGCCTTCTCCTCAACATGGGTCTAACTAAAAAGCATGAATTGCGGTCATATTGGTCCACGAACCCGATTCATCACATGCCCATGTTCTCTGCTGCTATGTCCAGGGCACGATTTGAGGCCATCCTCCGTTTCCTGCATTTTAGCGACAACACCACCTCCCATCCCAGAGGCCACCCAGCTTTTGACCGGCTCCACAAAATTCGGCCCCTCATAGAACACTTCAACCAGAAATTTGCAGATTTGTATACCCCAGAGCAAAACATCTGCGTAGACGAGTCCCTAATACATTTTACCGGGCGCCTTGGCTTCAAACAATACATCCCAAGCAAGCGTGCCCGGTATGGGGTCAAATTGTATAAGCTCTGTGAAAGGGCCACAGGCTATACCCACAAATTTCGGATCTATGAGGGAAAAGATCAGACCCTGGAGCCGGTCGGTTGCCCTGACTACCTGGGGAGCAGTGGGAAGACAGTCTGGGACTTGGTGTCACCCTTATTTGGCAAGGGGTACCATCTTTATGTGGACAATTTCTACACAAGTGTGGCCCTCTTTAGGCATTTGTTTCTAGAACGGATTTGCGCCTGTGGCACCGCGCGAACTAGTCGCGTGGGCTTCCCCCAACGGCTCGTTACCATCCGTCTTGCAAGGGGGGAGAGGGCTGCCTTGTGTAACGAAGAACTGCTCGCGGTGAAATGGAGAGACAAGCGTGACGTTTACATGCTCTCCTCCATTCACGCAGACACGACAATACAAATTGAGCGAGCAACCCGTGTCATTGACAAGCCCCTCTCAGTCCACGACTATGATTTGCTCATGGGAGGGGTGGACTTCAATGACCAGATGTTGTCTCCGTATTTAGTTTCCCGCAGAACCAGACGCTGGTATAAGAAGGTGTCTGTATATTTAATTCAATTGGCTCTGTACAATAGTTTTGTTCTCTACAGTAAGGCTGGGAGAACAGGATCCTTCCTCAAATTCCAGGAAGAGATCATCGAGAACCTCCTGTATCCAGAAGGTTCCGTGGCCCCAACCACCAGTGTAGTTAGCCGTCTACACGAGCGACATTTCCCCAGTGTCGTTCCTGGTACCTCAACCCAACCGTCACCCCGAAAAAGATGTCGTGTCTGTAGCAGGAGTGGAATAAGGCGTGACACCTGCTATTTCTGTCCTGACTGTCCTGACCACCCTGCCCTATGCTTTGGAGAGTGTTTCCGGAAGAACCACACACAGGTACACTTAGCATAGGGATTGCATCTCACCAGGACAGGCACACAGGGCTATTAGGGCCCTTTTACTCACAGCTGCTGCAAACCTCTCCTTTCACCTGGGATCAAGTGCATAACGTACTTTGCCACATCTTTGGGCGATTTGCGCTTTGCACATTGTCCCATGGGGAAGGAGAGGTTTGTTCTATAAAGGTAAAAAAAACTAAACAAAAAAAAAATTACCGGTAAGTAAAAAAGTTAACGTTCAGTTAAAAAAGTTAAAAAAAAGTTTATATGTTCTGTTCAAAAGTTAATAAATTTATTGCGTTGCGGCCTGTTTTTTCTTTTTTTTTTTTTTTTTTTTACCTTCCAGGTGGACCAACCGATCGACTAGCTGCAGCACTGATGTGCATTCTGACAGAAGCATTGCGCTGCTGTCAGATTACACGCAAGTCGGTGTATGTGGCGCTGCAAGACGAGATTTCTCCTCTGCAGTAAAAGATACGTTTGCCGAGGCATATGAGCTGAGGAGGTGGCGGTGTTCATATACTTTGGCAAACACTTTGTATATATAAAAAAAAAAATCCTGGCAAGGATTTATTCATCCACATCGATTGATGTGAATGGAGAAATCTGGTTTGCCAGGGCATACGAGCTAAGTGGGTATGGATGTTGGGCGGAGCTCCTATGTCCTGGCAGACGCCTTTCCCCTCCTTTTTCTTTTTTTGGCAGAGATTTTTTCATCCACATTGATCGATGCGAATGAAGAAATCTGTGCCGTTCATTTTATTCTTTCAGCCCAGAGGCTGAACGGAAAAAAAAAATCTCATTACCCGTATGCTCAATATAAGGAGAATAGCAGAAACTCCTAATGCTGGCCATACATGTAATGATTGCGGAGACCCTCAAATGCCAGGGCAGTACAAACACCCCACAAATGACCCCATTTTGGAAAGAAGACACCCCAAGGTATTCGCTGAGGGGCATATTGAGTCCATGAAAGATTGAAATTTTTGTCCCAAGTTAGCGGAAAGGGAGACTTTGTGAGAAAAAAATAAAAAAAATCAATTTCCGCTAACTTGTGCCCAAAAATTTTTTTTTCTATGAACTCGCCATGCCCCTCATTGAATACCTTGGGGTGTCTTCTTTCAAAAATGGGGTCACATGTGGAGTATTTATACTGCCCTGGCATTTTAGGGGCCCCAAAGCGTGAGAAGAAGTCTGGTATCCAAATGTCTAAAAATGCCCTCCTAAAAGGAATATGGGCCCCTTTGCGCATCTAGGCTGCAAAAAAGTGTCACACATCTGGTATCGCCGTACTCAGGAGAAGTTGGGGAATGTGTTTTGGGGTGTCATTTTACATATACCCATGCTGGGTGAGATAAATATCTTGGTCAAATGCCAACTTTGTATAAAAAAATGGGAAAAGTTGTCTTTTGACAAGATATTTCTCTCACCCAGCATGGGTATATGTAAAATGACACCCCAAAACACATTCCCCAACTTCTCCTGAATACGGAGATACCACATGTGTGACACTTTTTTGCAGCCTAAGTGGGCAAAGGGGCCCACATTCCAAAGAGCACCTTTTGGATTTCACCGGCCATTTTTTACAGAATTTGATTTCAAACTCCTTACCACACATTTGGGCCCCTAGCCACCTCCCGACCGCCTAACGCACGGATGCGTCCGGAAGGTGGTTGATTCATTCCTCCTGGACGCATCCGTGCGTCATCTCGCGAGACGCGAGATTTCCTGTGAACGCGAGCACACAGGCGCGCGCGCTCACAGGAACGGAAGGTAAGATCATTCGCGATCATTCGCTGGCAGGCTGGAGATGTGATTTTTTTAACCCCTAACAGGTATATTAGACGCTGTTATGATAACAGCGTCTAATATACCTGCTACCTGGTCCTCTGGTGGTCCCCTTTGTTTGGATCGACCACCAGAGGACACAGGTAGCTCAGTAAAGTAGCATCAACCACCACTACACTACACCCCCCCCCCCGTCACTTATTAACCCCTTATTCACCCCTGATCACCCCATATAGACTCCCTGATCACCCCCCTGTCATTGATCACCCCCCTGTCATTGATAACCCCCTGTAAGGCTCCATTCAGAGGTCCGTATGAATTTTACGGATCCACTGATAGATGGATCGGATCCGCAAAACACATACGGACGTCTGAATGGAGCCTTACAGAGGAGTGATCAATGACAGAGGTGATCACCCCATATAGACTCCCTGATCACCCCCCTGTCATTGATCACCCCCCTGTCAGGCTGCATTCAGATGTCCGTATGATTTTTACAGATCCACTGATACATGGATCGGATCCGCAAAACACATACGGACATCTGAATGGAGCCTTACAGGGGGGTGATCACCCCATATAGACTCCCTGATCACCCCCCTGTCATTGATCACCCCCCTGTAAGGCTGCATTCAGATGTCCGTATGATTTTTACGGATCCACTGATACATGGATCGGATCCGCAAAACACATACGGACATCTGAATGGAGCCTTACAGGGGGGTGATCACCCCATATAGACTCCCTGATCACCCCCCTGTCATTGATCACCCCCCTGTCATTGATCACCCCCCTGTCAGGCTGCATTCAGATGTCCGTATGATTTTTACGGTTCCACTGATACATGGATCGGATCCGCAAAACACATACGGACATCTGAATGGACCCTTATAGGGGGGTGATCAATGACAGGGAGGTGATCACCCCATATAGACTCCCTGATCACCCCCCTGTCATTGATCACCCCCCTGTCATTGATCACCCCCCTGTCAGGCTGCATTCAGATGTCCGTATGATTTTTACGGATCCACTGATACATGGATCGGATCCGCAAAACACATACGGACATCTGAATGGAGCCTTATAGGGGGGTGATCAATGACAGGGAGGTGATCACCCCATATAGACTCCCTGATCACCCCCCTGTCATTGATCACCCCCCTGTCAGGCTGCATTCAGATGTCCGTATGATTTTTACGGATCCACTGATACATGGATCGGATCCGCAAAACACATACGGACATCTGAATGGAGCATTATAGGGGGGTGATCAATGACAGGGGGGTGATCAATGACAGGAGGGTGATCACCCCATATAGACTCCCTGATCACCCCCCTGTCATTGATCACCCCCCTGTCATTGATCACCCCCCTGTAAGGCTCCATTTAGACATTTTTTTGGCCCAAGTTAGCGGAAATTTATTTTTTTTTTCTTACAAAGTCTCATATTCCACTAACTTGTGTCAAAAAATAAAATCTCACATGAACTCACCATACCCCTCACAGAATACAAATGCGTAAAAATTTTTAGACATTTATATTCCAGACTTCTTCTCATGCTTTAGGGCCCCTAGAATGCCAGGGCAGTATAAATACCCCACATGTGACCCCATTTCGGAAAGAAGACACCCCCAGGTATTCCGTGAGGGGCATATTGAGTCCATGAAAGATTGAAATTTTTGTCCCAAGTTAGCGGAAAGGGAGACTTTGTGAGAAAAAATAAATAAATATCAATTTCCGCTAACTTGTGCCAAAAAAAAAAAATTTCTATGAACTCGCCATGCCCCTCATTGAATACCTTGGGGTGTCTTCTTTCCAAAATGGGGTCACATGTGGGGTATTTATACTGCCCTGGCAATTTAGGGGCCCCAAAGCGTGAGAAGAAGTCTGGTATCCAAATGTCTAAAAATGCCCTCCTAAAAGGAATTTGGGCACCTTTGCGCATCTAGGCTGCAAAAAAGTGTCACACATCTGGTATCGCCGTACTCAGGAGAAGTTGGGGAATGTGTTTTGGGGTGTCATTTTACATATACCCATGCTGGGTGAGAGAAATATCTTGGTCAAATGCCAACTTTGTATAAAAAAAATGGGAAAAGTTGTCTTTTGCCAAGATATTTCTCTCACCCATCATGGGTATATGTAAAATGACACCCCAAAACACATTCCCCAACTTCTCCTGAATACGGAGATACCACATGTGTGACACTTTTTTGCAGCCTAGGTGGGCAAAGGGGCCCACATTCCAAAGAGCACCTTTCGGATTTCACAGGTCATTTTTTACAGAATTTGATTTCAAACTCCTTACCACACATTTGGGCCCCTAGAATGCCAGGGCAGTATAACTACCCCACAAGTGACCCCATTTTGGAAAGCAGACACCCTAAGGTATTCGCTGATGGGCATAGTGAGTTCATAGAAGTTTTTATTTTTTGTCACAAGTTAGTGGAATATGAGACTTTGTAAGAAAAATAAATAAATCATCATTTTCCACTAACTTGTGACAAAAAATAAAAAGTTCTATGAACTCACTATGCCCATCAGCGAATACCTTAGGGTGTCTACTTTCCGAAATGGGGTCATTTGTGGGGTGTTTGTACTGTCTGGGCATTGTAGAGCCTCAGGAAACATGACAGGTGCTCAGAAAGTCAGAGCTGCTTCAAAAAGCGGAAATTCACATTTTTGTACCATAGTTTGTAAACGCTATAACTTTTACCCAAACCATTTTTTTTTTTACCCAAACATTTTTTTTTTATCAAAGACATGTAGAACAATAAATTTAGAGCAAAATTTTTATATGGATCTCGTTTTTTTTGCAAAATTTTACAACTGAAAGTGAAAAATGTCATTTTTTGGCAAATAAATCGTTAAATTTCGATTAATAACAAAAAAAGTAAAAATGTCAGCAGCAATGAAATACCACCAAATGAAAGCTCTATTAGTGAGAAGAAAAGGAGGTAAAATTCATTTGGGTGGTAAGTTGCATGACCGAGCAATAAACGGTGAAAGTAGTGTAGGTCAGAAGTGTAAAAAGTGGCCTGGTCTTTAACCACTTCAGCCCCCAGTGCTTAAACACCCTGAAAGACCAGGCCACTTTTTACACTTCTGACCTACACTACTTTCACCGTTTATTGCTCGGTCATGCAACTTACCACCCAAATGAATTTTACCTCCTTTTCTTCTCACTAATAGAGCTTTCATTTGGTGGTATTTCATTGCTGCTGACATTTTTACTTTTTTTGTTATTAATCGAAATTTAACGATTTTTTTGCAAAAAAATGACATTTTTCACTTTCAGTTGTAAAATTTTGCAAAAAAAACGACATCCATATAGAAATTTTGCTCTAAATTTATAGTTCTACATGTCTTTGATAAAAAAAAAATGTTTGGGTAAAAAAAAAATGGTTTGGGTAAAAGTTATAGCGTTTACAAACTATGGTACAAAAATGTGAATTTCCGCTTTTTGAAGCAGCTCTGACTTTCTGAGCACCTGTCATGTTTCCTGAGGTTCTACAATGCCCAGACAGTACAAACACCCCACAAATGACCCCATTTCTGAAAGTACACACCCTAAGGTATTCGCTGATGGGCATAGTGAGTTCATAGAACTTTTTATTTTTTGTCACAAGTTAGCGGAAAATTATGATTTATTTATTTTTATTTTTTTTTCTTACAAAGTCTCATATTCCACTAACTTGTGACAAAAAATAAAAAGTTCTATGAACTCACTATGCCCATCAGCGAATACCTTGGGGTCTCTTCTTTCCAAAATGGGGTCACTTGTGGGGTAGTTATACTGCCCTGGCATTCTAGGGGCCCAAATGTGTGGTAAGGAGTTTGAAATCAAATTCTGTAAAAAATTACCTGTGAAATCCGAAAGGTGCTCTTTGGAATATGGGCCCCTTTGCCCACCTAGGCTGCAAAAAAGTGTCACACATCTGGTATCTCCGTACTCAGGAGAAGGTGGGGAATGTGTTTTGGGGTGTCATTTTATATATACCCATGCTGGGTGAGAGAAATATCTTGGCAAAAGACAACTTTTCCCCATTTTTTTATACAAAGTTGTCATTTGACCAAGATATTTATCTCACCCAGCATGGGTATATGTAAAATGACACCCCAAAACACATTCCTCAACTTCTCCTGAATACGGGGATACCAGATGTGTGACACTTTTTTGCAGCCTAGGTGGGCAAAGGGGCCCATATTCCAAAGAGCACCTTTCGGATTTCACTCCTCATTTTTTCCTGAATTTGATTTCAAACTCCTTACCACACATTTGGGCCCCTAGAATACCAGGGCAGTATAACTACCCCACAAGTGACCCCATTTTGGAAAGAAGACACCCCAAGGTATTCCGTGAGGGGCATGGCGAGTTCCTAGAATTTTTTATTTTTTGTCACAAGTTAGTGGAAAATGATGATTTTTTTTTTTTTTTTTTTTTCATACAAAGTCTCATATTCCACAAACTTGTGACAAAAAATAAAAACTTCCATGAACTCACTATGCCCATCAGCGAATACCTTGGGGTCTCTTCTTTCCAAAATGGGGTCACTTGTGGGGTAGTTATACTGCCCTGGCATTCTAGGGGCCCAAATGTGTGGTAAGTAGGTAAATGACCTGTGAAATCCGAAAGGTGCTCTTTGGAATGTGGGCCCCTTTGCCCACCTAGGCTGCAAAAAAGTGTCACACATCTGGTATCTCTGTATTCAGGAGAAGTTGAGGAATGTGTTTTGGGTGTCTTTTTACATATACCCATGCTGGGTGAGATAAATATCTTGGTCAAATGCCAACTTTGTATAAAAAAATGGGAAAAGTTGTCTTTTGCCAAGATATTTCTCTCACCCAGCATGGGTATATGTAAAATGACACCCCAAAACACATTCCCCAACTTCTCCCGATTACGGAGATACCAGATGTGTGACACTTTTTTGCAGCCTAGGTGGGCAAAGGGGCCCATATTCAAAAGAGCACCTTTCGGATTTCACAGGTCATTTTTTACAGAATTTGATTTCAAACTCCTTACCACACATTTGGGCCCCTAGAATGCCAGGGCAGTATAACTACCCCACAAGTGACCCCATTTTGGAAAGAAGAGACCCCAAGGTATTCGCTGATGGGCATAGTGAGTTCATGGAACTTTTTATTTTTTGTCACAAGTTAGTGGAATATGAGACTTTGTATGAAAAAAAAAAAAAAAAAAAATAAGCATTTTCCACTAACTTGTGACAAAAAATAAAAAATTCTAGGAACTCGCCATGCCCCTCACGGAATACCTTGGGGTGTCTTCTTTCCAAAATGGGGTCACTTGTGGGGTAGTTATACTGCCCTGGCATTTTCCAGGGGCCCTAATGTGTGGTAAGTAGGTAAATGACCTGTGAAATCCTAAAGGTGCTCTTTGGAATATGGGCCCCTTTGCCCACCTAGGCTGCAAAAAAGTGTCACACATGTGGTATCGCCGTATTCAGGAGAAGTTGGGGAATGTGTTTTGGGGTGTCATTTTACATATACCCATGCTGGGTGAGAGAAATATCTTGGCAAAAGACAACTTTTCCCATTTTTTTATACAAAGTTGGCATTTGACCAAGATATTTCTCTCACCCAGCATGGGTATATGTAAAATGACACCCCAAAACACATTCCCCAACTTCTCCTGAGTACGGCGATACCAGATGTGTGACACTTTTTTGCAGCCTAGATGCGCAAAGGTGCCCAAATTCCTTTTAGGAGGGCATTTTTAGACATTTGGATACCAGACTTCTTCTCACGCTTTGGGGCCCCTAGAATGCCAGGGCAGTATAAATACCCCACATGTGACCCCATTTTGGAAAGAAGACACCCCAAGGTATTCAATGAGGGGCATGGCGAGTTCATAAAAATTTTTTTTTTTTGGCACAAGTTAGCGGAAATTGATATTTTTAATTTTTTTCTCACAAAGTCTCCCGTTCCGCTAACTTGGGACAAAAATTTAAATCTTTCATGGACTCAATATGCCCCTCACGGAATACCTGGGGGTGTCTTCTTTCCGAAATGGGGTCACATGTGGGGTATTTATACTGCCCTGGCATTCTAGGGGCCCTAAAGCGTGAGAAGAAGTCTGGAATATAAATGTCTAAAAAATTTTACGCATTTGGATTCCGTGAGGGGTATGGTGAGTTCATGTGAGATTTTATTTTTTGACACAAGTTAGTGGAATATGAGACTTTGTAAGAAAAAAAAAAAAAAATTCCGCTAACTTGGGCCAAAAAAATATCTGAATGGAGCCTTACAGAGGGGTGATCAATGACAGGGGGGTGATCAATGACAGGGGGGTGATCAATGACAGGGGGGTTGATCAATGACAGGGGGGTTGATCAATGACAGGGGGGTGATCAGGGAGTCTATATGGGGTGATCACCACAGTCATTGATCATGCCCCTGTAAGGCTTCATTCAGACGTCCGGATGCGTTTTGCGGATCCGATCCATCTATCAGTGCATCCGTAAAAATCATGCGGACATCTGAATGGAGCTTTACAGGGGGGTGATCAGGGAGTCTATATGGGGTGATCACCACAGTCATTGATCACGCCCCTGTAAGGCTTCATTCAGACGTCCAGATGCGTTTTGCGGATCCGATCCATCTATCAGTGGATCCGTAAAAATCATGCGGACGTCTGAATGGAGCTTTACAGGGGGTTGATCAATGACAGGGGTGTAATCAATGACAGGGGGGGTGATCAGGGAGTCTATATGGGGTGATAACCACAGTCATTGATCACGCCCCTGTAAAGCTTCATTCAGACGTCCGGATGCGTTTTGCGGATCCGATCCATCTATCAGTGGATCCGTAAAAATCATGCGGACATCTGAATGGAGCTTTACAGGGGGGTAATCAATGACAGGGGGGTGATCAATGACAGGGGGGTGATCAGGGAGTCTATATGGGGTGATCAGGGGTGATCAGGGGCTAATAAGGGGTTAATAAGTGACGGGGGGGGGGGTGTAGTGTAGTGTAGTGGTGCTTGGTGGGACTTTACTGAGCTACCTGTGTCCTCTGGTGGTCGATCCAAACAAATGGGACCACCAGAGGACCAGGTAGCAGGTATATTAGACGCTGTTATCAAAACAGCGTCTAATATACCTGTTAGGGGTTAAAAAAAACACATCTCCAGCCTGCCAGCGAACGATCGCCGCTGGCAGGCTGGAGATCAACTCTCTTACCTTCCGTTCCTGTGAGCGCGCGCGCCTGTGTGCGCGCGTTCACAGGAAATCTCGGCCATCGCGAGATGACGCATATATGCGTGACTCTGCGCAGGGCTGCCACCTCCGGAACGCGATCCTGCGTTAGGCGGTCCGGAGGTGGTTAAGGGTGTTTAAGCCATAGGGGCTGAGGTGGTTAATAAGATTCAGCCCTTAGCAACCAGTCTGCATAAAACTGCAATTTCACTATTCAGTTAAGATGGCCGCCACTGCCCTCACCCTGAGGTTAATCCTGCCTGCCCTCACTAGCCAGTAACAATAGCCCCCCAAAAGTGTCAGTACCAGAGCCCTCCCCCCTAAAGGGTTAATCTCCTGCAGCACAAAGGGGTCCTCTTACCACATGTTGCTTTCATTTATACACTGAACAGATGGCAGATCTCCCTTCCCTGGTCTGCGCTGCTTCAACTCTGCATCCTCCAGCTCTGCTGAGTGAGGGAGCGTCTGCCAAGCGCAGGGACATGGAGAAGTGCACACAGCCCAGGCACTGTTATCAGCTGCTGGGGAGGACCTGGCTTTAATCATTTACTTACAGTCCCTGGCTGTCAGTAATCTGACCTTGCACGCTGCGTGCTCCGTCTATCAACAGACGGACCATGCCTAGCAACCCTATTTTAAGCACAGGTAAAAGTAGGCAGTACAGGGAACAAAAATGTGGAATTAAGGGGTAATTGAATACACAGTGAAAAGTTGAAAATATGTCCATATGACCATATGTCTGTTCCACAAAAAGATAGAACATGTCCTGCAAAATGGCAACCACAGACCCATTGATGTCAATGGGTCCACCATAAATACGGATGCAACACGAAGGGTGCCTGTCTTTTGCAGTTTACATACCACCAAACAGGTACGGTCGTGTGCATGAGGCCTTAAGATCAGGCCCTCTGGTTCTTTTTTGAAAAGTCAAAATACAAAACTAATGTCTGCGGTGAATGTAAAATGTGGAACTGCTTTAACACTGCCCCCGCTTTTGCGCTAGAGGCTGTCAGTTATGTAGGCTGTCAATGAGTCAAGTGCAGATAGGAGCTAATCCCTAACTTTAGTTGATATGATGGTTCTGAGCATCTTTTGATCAAGAAAGGATAAAGAGAGAAAATGTAGAATATAAGCACATGATGTCATCTATAAGAAAAAAAAAAAAGGCAAAAAAAAAGTTTCAAGCCTTATAGAACATACATAATATACAAAGGCATAGAGCAGCTAAAAGAATGTATATAGGTTTGCTGGCAATATAACAGCATATTTACAGTGTTATTGGCATGGATACAATATCTGCTCTTAAAGGAACACCAAACCTAGAAAAATATGGTATAATAAATATACTTACTTTTTATAATGGCATCTGACTTATTCGCCAACATAGAGCAATCTTCTAAATCTGTTTGTACACCCTTATTCTTGAAGTACTGACTTTCATTTGTGTTTTCCACATCCATATTGTTCTTTTCACATTTTTCTACAATAAAAAGTTAACAGGATAAAATAAGAGATTTGATAATAGCTCAACAGAAATCAGTTAATGTTATTTCTGTACTTGGCTTAAAGGGATTCTGTTACCAAGTTTTGGGCTATAGAGCTGCGGACATGCACGGCTAGATCGCCGCTAGCATGTCCACAATATACCTGTCCTATAGGGCTGTGTGCTTTTATTTTCTTTAAAAAAGGATTTTAGAGATATGTAAGGCTACTTTCACAATTGCGTTCGGGGTTCCGCTTGTGAGTTCCGTTTGAAGGCTCTCACAAGCGGCCCCGAACGCATTCGTACAGCCCCAATGCATTCTGAGTGGATGCGGACCTGCTCAGAATGCATCAGTTTGGCACGGTTTGGCCTCCGTTCCGCTCAGCAGGCGGACACCCGAACGCAGCTTGCAGCGTTTTGGTGTCCGCCTTGCCGTGCGGAGCCAAACGGATCCGTCCAGACTTACAATGCAAGTCAATGGGGACGGATCCGTTTGACGTTGACACAATATGGTGCAATTGCAAACGTATCCGTACCCCATTGACTTTCAATGTAAAGTCAGGAGTCCCTATTAATATACCATCAGATCGGAGTTTTCCGATCTGATGGTATATTGGGGGGGAGGGGGGGGGCCGGCCGCACTGGCCACCAATGAGTTAAATACAGGAGCGAGAGGGGGGGGGGGGGGCCGAACTGGCCACTAATGAGTTAAATACAGGGAGGGAGGGAGGGGGGCCGGCCGCACTGGCCACCAATGAGTTAAATACGAGGGAGGCATTGGGGGCCGGCCACACGGCCACCAATGAGTTAAATACAAGGGAGGGAGGGGGGGCCGGCCGCACTGGCCACCGATGAGTTAAATACAGGGGGGGGGGGGGGGGGGGGGGGTATGCCCCCTGCTGCCTGGCAGCACCTGCCAGGCAGCAGGGGGCAGTCATGTACACAGTTTTTTTAGTATATTCTAACTTGAAGCGTCCCCATCACCATGGGAACGCCTCTGTGTTAGAATATACTGTCGGATCTGAGTTTTCACAAAGTGAAAAATCAGATCTGAAAAAAACAGTTATGCAGACGGATCCGTTCTGAACGAATGCAAGCGTTTGCATTATAGGAGCGGATCCGTCTGTACAGACACCAGACGGATCCGCTCCAAACGCAAGTGTGAAAGTAGCCTAAATTAGTCTTGTATTTGTCCAAGGGGCTGTACGAACCTTCCTGGAGCCCAGCCACGCCCACCTGTGAAGGAGCCCAGCACCGCTTATGTACTCCGAATCTCCTCCTTTCATCAACGATAGATTGCCGTAATCTCGCGCATGCGCAGTGCCGGTATAGTGTTCCTTCCCTGTGCTGGCATCAGCCTCAGGGAAAGAACCGCGCATGCGCGAGCTCGCGCATTGCGAGATTGCGGCAATCTATCGTTGATGAAAGGAGGAGATTCGGAGGACATAGGCGGTGCTGGGCTCCTTCACAGGCAGGCGTGGCTGGGCTCCAGGAAGGTTCGTACAGCCCCTTGGACACATACAAGACAAATTTACATATCTCTAAAATCCTTTTTTAAAGAAAATAAAAGCACACAGCCCTATAGGACCGGTATATTGCGGACATGCTAACGGCGATCTAGCCGTGCATGTCCGCAGCTCTATAGCCCAAAACTTGGTGACAGAATACCTTTAAGCTCAGCTTTTTCAGTAACTCCGACCACCGCTGGCCATGGCATACAAGGATTATCCCAATCTCAGCCGTTGGAGATGGGAATAATCCTTTAATGAAACTGCCCCTTACCCTCTCTGCATATGTCTATAGCACCTGTTACTGGAGATGGGAAGGGACAGCTCTTTCAATAGGAAAGTGGTTTATTATGGCTCAGGTAGAACACACCTGGCAGTCATTTGAACATAAACTATTTAGTCCCCCCTTCCACTGATTTAGAATGATCCACCAACCACCATATATTTCCTGCTTGATGATCCCTAAAAGGAGAAATTGAAAGGGAAAATTTTATCTGTAGCGTGCCATATTATCCCCGCTAAAATAAAATGAATTGTAAGTCTATGGCCAGCTTATGGCACTAACTTCGGGTTTCATAACATTTGTAAGCAAAGTTATTTCTAATCAAAGAAGTTTCAGTGGTCGCTGGGCTTTCAGCAACCTTTGCACAGACTAATTGTACAGGAGAATATAAGGAGAACAATGCCTGTATCTCCCTCTAGCACCTCGTTCCCCCCATTCCCTCTCCAAAATTTCCTATGTTCACCCATGCTATTCATTCACACAAAGTTGGTTGGAAGTTCAGTGACCATTTAAAGAGCATCAGCTCATTATTTATAGGTTTCATTAATATGCTAATTAGCTATTTGGAGCACTGATGGACCAACCAGAGTCCTTGGAGCACCAGTTTGTGAACACCCCTGCAGCTTTAGCCATCTCCCCATTCCCCTTTTCCCTGAGATACCCAGCCTTGTCAATCCAGTGGATGGGAGAGTTGCTAAGGCTGTGGGGCTTTTCACAAACTGGTGCTCCAATGGTTATGGCCAGCTCCCTCAGTGCTTCTAGGTAGAAGTTAATTAGCATAATATAAAAAATTCATCATACAGATATAAACATTTTAAAGAGGACCTTTCATTACAATAAAAAATCGAAACTAAGCATACAGACATGGAGAGCGGCGCCCAGGCAGCGGCCTCCTTGCTTCAAGTCACGGTAACCGCGCCCCCTTCCCTGCCCCTACGCTGTGACAGACCGCGCTTATGCCCGACAGCCGGCTGGCTTTGCCGAACAGCCGGCTGGCAGTCACAGGAGAAGGGGCAGGAAAGGGGGCGCGGTTACCTTGAGTTGAAGCAAGGAGGCCGCTGCCCCCTTGACTTCAAGTCTGACTGGAAAATAGCGCGAACGGAGGATAAAAGAACGTGTTTCATACTTCTGCCTCATCAGAATGCAGTAAGAAAATCATCATTAGAAACTCAAGGCCGGCTACTTGAAGGTACTGCTGGAGGTTTGGGATGGCTATTGCCGCTGACAGGTTCCCTTTAAATGAAAATGGGAATGAAATTTGAAAATTTCACTTTTTGTAGCAGATTTTAAATTTTAATCTATTTTTTTCTCAAACACATCAAGAGTTAACAGCCAAACAAAACCCAAAATATATTACCCTGAATCTGGAGTTTACAGAAACACCCCATGTGTGCTCAAAAACTGAAGTATGGGCACACAGCATGCTTCAGAGTGGAAGGAGTACCATAGGGCTTTTGGAGAGAGGATTTAGCTGGAATAGTACTCGGGAGCTATGTCGCATATGAAGACACCCTGAGGTGGCCCTACAGTAGAAACCCCCAAAAAGTGACCCTATTCTGGAAACTACACCCCTCAAGGAATATTTCAAGGTGTGTAGTGAGCACTTTGACCCATCAGGCGTTTCACAGAATTAGGAAACGCTTGGCTGTGAAAATGAAAAATTACTATTTTTTCCAGAAAAAGTTGCTTTACACGCACATTTTTCACGTTCACAAGGGGAAACAGGACAAAATGCACCTCACATTTTGTTCCCCATTTCCCCCAGAATACGCAAACATCCCATATGTGCTAAAAAAATGATGTATGGATGCATGGCAAGGTTCAAAAGGGAAGTAGCACCATAGGGCTTTTGGAGGACAGATTTTGCAGGAGTGGTTTTCGTGAGCTATGTTGCATATGAAGACACCCTGATGTACCCCTAGAGTGGAAACCCCCAAAAAGTGACCTCATTCCCGAAACTACACTCTTCAAAGAATATTTCAAGGTGTGTAGTGAGCACTGTGACACATCAGGCGTTTCACAGAATTAGGAAACACTTGGCTGTGAAAATTAAAAATTACTATTTTTTCCAGAAAAAGTTGCTTTACACCCACATTTTTCACTTTAACAAGGGGTAACAGGACAAAAATGCACACCACATTTTGTTCCCCATTTCCCCCCGAATACGCCAACACCCCATATGTGCTCAAAAAATTAAGTATGGGCGCACAGCTGGCTTCAGAGTGGAAAGAGCACAAAATGTTAGCAGCGAGGATTTAGCTGGAATGGCAATTGGGAGCTATGTCTCATGCGAATACACCCTGAGGTGGCTCTACAGCGGAATTCCCCAAAAAGTGACCCATTCCGGAAACTACACCCCTCAAGGAATATTTCAAGGTGTGTAGTGAGCACTTTGACCCATCAGGTGTTTCACAGAATTAGGAAACGCTTGGCTGTGAAAATTAAAAAAAATTTTTTTTTCCAGAAAACATTTTTCACATTCACAAAGGGGTAACAGGACAAAATGCACCCCACATTTAGTTCCGCATTTCCCCCCGAAAACGCCAACGCCCCATATGTGCTCAGAAAATGATGTATGGGCACACAGCAGGGCTTTAGGCTGGGTTCAGACCTGAGCGTATTTGATATGCGCGTTTAACGCGCGTTTTTGTCACGCGTTTCTATGTGCGTTTTTTGCAATAGTAAACGCGCGTTTGTGTGATTGACTGCAGTGTCCTATGGCCACAAACGCGCGTCAAAACGCCCCAAAGAAGCTCAAGAACTTGTTTGAGCGTAGGGCGTTTTTCAGCGCGTTCAAACGCGCTGTAAAACGCTCAAGTGAGAACCAGGGCCATAGGGAAGCATTGGTTTTCATGTGTTGAGCGTTTTACAGCGCGTTTGAACGCGCTGTAAAACGCTCAAGTGTGAACCCAGCCTTAGGCTCAATTCACACCTGAGCGTTCTGAAAGGAGCGCTCTGTATGCGCGATTGTACGGACGTTTACAAGCGCGCATACAGAGACAAGCGTGCACACAGTGTCGCGCGTTCCCGAAAGTCTATAGTACGGGAACGCGCGACAAGCGCCCAAAAAAACGCTACAGAACTTGTGTGAGCGTCGGGCGTTTTACAGCGCGATCGTACGCGCTGTAAAACGCCCAGGTGAGAACCATTCCCATAGGGAAGCATTGGTTTCTCCTTGTTGAGCGTTTTACAGCGCGTAGGAACGCGCTGTAAAACGCTCAGGTGTGAATTGAGCCTTAGAGTCAAACAGCTAAATATGGATTTTGCTGACCTGAATTGGCAGACATGGATTTTAGGTGCCATGTCGCATTCAATAAATTCCTGAGGTCCCCAGAAATGAAAAACCCCAAGAAGTGACCCCATTTCAGAAAGAGCACCCCCGTATGAACATTTAAAATGCTATAAAGTGTACTTTTCAGCAAACAGGTGATTCACAGAAGGCAGAAATATTAGAGAAAGCATTTCAAAGCACACATTTGTAAAAATGAAACATTACTAGCAGACCCCAAATTTTCACTTTCACAAGAGGTTAAAGGAGAAAATGCACCACAGTATGTGTTCCCCATTTTCTCCCCATTCAGGAAACACCCCATATGTGCTTGTAACCTGCTGTATGGGCGCACAGTAGGGCTCTAAAAGCAAACTTCAAAATATGGATTTTGCAGGCCTGAATAAACAGACATGGATTTTAGGTGCCATGTCGCATGTTAAAAAATTCCTGAGGTCCCCAGAAATTAAAAACCCCAAGAAGTGACCCCATTTTGGAAAGAGCACCCCCGTACAAACATTTTAAGGGGTTGAAAGGGCACTTTTGACCAAACAGGTGTATTACAGAAATTAATATGTAGTGGTGAAAAGTGGTATGTAAGCTCTGTGGACAAAATCAATGATAAGGTGGTAAAATTACAGGGTACATCAAGGATGAAATTATTCCATGGATGAGTGATAGATTCTGAAACAATTCTTGATGCACAGCCCAGGTTTTTCAGAGCAGGTTTCGCAATGGTGAATGGTGTCTTTCCTTATCCCCCTTTTGGAACACACTCTGCATTTTTTTTGGGTCCTTCCCTTTCTCGCTGTTTGGGGGACTTCACCAGGAAAATGTTGCCCTGGTACAACTCGGGCACCGTAACTTGCAGAAGTACTGGGGGCCTCGATTGCTTGGTTAGAAAAAAATAGGGCCTTTATCACCACCTCTTGAAACTGTAGGAATGTTCTTGGATGGCCTCTAGATTTAAAAAGCACAAACGCATTGTACAGCGCCATCTGTACAAGGTGCACTGCCAGCTTTTTGTACCACACTTTTGTTTTTCGTGTGACATTGTAGGGCTTCAGAACTTGATCTGAAAGATCAACCTTCCCCATGTGTTTATTGTAGTCCAGGATGCAGTCTGGCTTGGGGACAGTGGTTGTGGTACCTCGTACAGCGGCAGGGGAGCTGGTGTTAGTGTGAATGGTGGTCAGTAAAAGGACATCCCTCTTGTCCTTGTACTTAACCACCAACATGTTCTCATTGAGGAGAGCACGGCTTTCTCCTTTTCTTAGTGGTTACACAGACATATTTTTCTGGGGTGTACACTTCTGAAAACTTTGCGTTAAAGTGGTCAAGGATGAGCCTAATTTTGTACAGACGGTCAAATGCGGGGTCATTCTGGGGTGGGCACTGTGCATTATCGTTGTAATGCAAAATTGCAGGATTGCTTGGAATAGATTACGGGCCATGGCTCTACTGTAAATTGGAGTGTGGTACAAGACATCCACACTCCAATACTGCGTAATCTTTGGTTTTTTAACAAAGCCCATATGCAGCAAGAGCCCCCAAAAGGTCGTCATCTCTGCTGTATTTACTGGGGTCCAACCTAGGGGTCTAGCATAGGGCGATGTGGAGTTCTGGGAAATAAATTGCTGGGCGTATAAATTAGTTTGGGTTACCATCAAATTTATTAAATCTTCAGAGAAAAAGATTAAAAAAAAATATATTTCAGTCAAACCCGCACAATGTATCTAAATTCCTGAGCTTCCCAAAAACTCAGGAATTTGGGGCTGTTAATCGTCAGGGTGTGGGGTCCATATGGGGTCACTCTGGGGGGCTGTCTCCACTGCTACCCTGGAGCACCTTCTAGATAGTCCCTCATCACCGGATGATGATGATGAAGGGGTAGAGGAAAGTGGCATCCTCTTCTCCCTCACTGGCCAACTCAGTTTCAGAGGCAAGATATGCGTATGCCTCTTCAGCTGAGTAAACTCGTTGGGACGGACGGGCCATTTTTATTTTATTGGGGTGTAATATGTGAAATATGTAAAACTTTATTATTTAGTGTGGGGTGTGTATGAGGTGGTTTCACACGTGAAGGGGCTTGTAATAAATTGGAAAATAAATTTAGGAGAAAAAAAGGAGAACAAAAATTAGCAAAAAAAATATATATTCTTTTCTGCACAAAAAAGTCTCTTCTGCACACAAAAAAAAAAAAAAAAAAGCTGTGAAAACTGAGCAGACGCAATCAGTAATGGACACTACTGATCGGTGCTCAGTGGTTGCAAAATGCACGCACGCAGATGGCGTGTTCGTGCAAAATCCTAAACTGACACTAACTGAAATTGATTTTTATATATATATATATATATATATATATATATATATAAAAAACTAACTACCACTAACTGCAACTCTTTTTTTCCCACCAAAAAATTGTAAAAAATTAAAAATTTAAATGAGCGTGCGTGCAAAAACTGTAGTACAAAAATTCACTACAGTGCTTGGTGGTTTTAAAATGCACGCACACAGGTTTGTGCAGCTGTAGCGCTGCCGATGGCTGGAGCATTGATTCTGCAGGAATCGGCCAATCGCAGCAATCGATGTTGCAGATGGGTGGAAAAACCTTCCTGTATCCCTAGGGAAGATGGCTGCCTGCCGTCCTGAGCAGCCATCGTCACCCGGACACCGAGCGATTTCGGTCAGGGACTGGGTGAACACCGCGCCATAGCTGTACTGCGCTTGTATTTTGTACCTAGTTTGCAGTGTCGTACAGCTACGAACGGGTTAATTGGCATGATCAACCCTACCATGCAATGTGCCTGGTTTAATAGGGTAGATTGTGCTGCCAGATGTTCTGTAAACCAAGTTACCCAAGTCTATGATCACGATTGTAAAAAACAAAACAAAACAAAAAAAAACCTTAACAGTGTATTTCATTGTGCTGCGCCTATTAGTGCTCTGCTGCTTTTCGTCTTGTTTTGTAACTAAGGCCATTTCCTTGATTCCTGTTTTTCAGGAATATTGTACTGTACAACACCTACTCTATAAGGCCCCTTTCACACGGGCGAGTATTCCGCACGGATGCGATGCGTGAGGTGAACGCATTGCACCCGCACTGAATACCGACCCATTAATTTCTATGGGGCTGTTCACATGAGCGGTGATTTTCACGCATCACTTGTGCGTTGCGTGAAAATCGCAGCATGCTCTATATTCTGCATTTTTCATGCAACGCAGGCCCCATAGAAGTGAATGGGGCTGCGTGAAAATCGCAAGCATCCACTAGCAAGTGCGGATGCGGTGCGATTTTCACGCACAGTTGCTAGGAGACGATCGGGATGGAGACCCGATCATTATTATTTTGCCTTATAACATGGTTATAAGGGAAAATAATAGCATTCTGAATACAGAATGCATAGTAAAACAGCGCTGGAGGGGTTAAAAAAAAATTACAAAAAATTAACTCACCTTAGTCCACTTGATCGCGATGCCGGTATCTCCTTCTGTCTCCTATATTGAACAGGACCTGTGGTGAGCATTCATTATAGGTCAAGGACCTTTGGTGACGTCACTCCGGTCATCACATGGTACGTCACATGATCTTTTACCATGGTGATGGATCATGTGATGTCCGGAGTGACATCATCAAAGGTCCTTTACCCAGGTCCTGAAGAAAGAATACAGAAGGAGATGCCGGGCTGCGCTATCAAGTGGACTAAGGTGAGTTAAAAATTTATTTTTATTTTTTTAACCCCTCCAGCGCTGTTTTACTTTGCATTCTGTATACAGAATGCTATTATTTTCCCTTATAACCATGTTATAAGGGGAAATAATACAATCTACAGAACACCGATCCCAAGTCCGAACTTCTGTGAAGAAGTTCGGGTTTGGGTACCAAACATGCGTGATTTTTCTCACGCGAGTGCAAAACGCATTACAATGTTTTGCACTCGCGCGGAAAAATTGCGGGTGTTCCCGCAACGCACCCGCACATTTTCCCGCAACGCCCATGGGAAAGAGGCCTAAGGCTACATTCACATGTCGTCGTTTTATTCTGGCTGCCTCTCGGCATGTTCCCCCGCCGGAACAGCCTGCCGGAGAAAGCTGCCGCTAGTGTGAAAGTAGCCTAAGAAAAAGCAGGTCACATTGTATCCATAATATTACCCATCATAGTACAGAGAAAGAAAACTCCACAAAGGGATAAACGTGCTTTAGCCATGCTACTAGTCTGTCTTCTGTGGCCAAAAGCAGAACAAATTATCTCAACTCAAGAGGAAGATTTGGCAGTGTATTCTACAGCAGATCTCATCTGTCCATACAGAAGCATGACTTCAGGGTACTACGGTACTTGTTTGTGGCTGAGAATCTATGCTAGCATTAATGTACTTATACCACTGAGTTTTATGATAGTCTGTCATCTAGTCAGAGAAGCTGAGAGATTGTACGAGGAAATCACCTCTTTGCATGGTCATGTAGCTTTTCAGGACAGACTTCTCTAACCAGTTACTGCTGTATACCATAATCTGTCCATTTTTAATACTGGCCTTACTGAATTCCAAGGGATTTTTTTTAACCCTGCCAGAGTTCTCTGAATTGTCCTGGTGCCTTCACTGTGTAATATTTGTCAGGAGACTGACTCAACGGTGGTTAGACCTTCCAGACCTTTATAATATGATCACATGAAACATTTGACCCATTGTGTGTCTTCCAAAACCAATCTCATGCTTTAGCCACAGAGATATTTGATTATTATTTGTTTTAACTTATGTTTAAATGTAATGAGGGTATGCAAATTAGCTCTCTTCCCAAAAAGAAACGAAAGCTGCGCCTCTAGTACCAGCGGATGTGGGGTAGCTATCATTTCACCTTTTAAACAGGTCTTGAGACATAATTTAGGATTACAGCAAAGTCAGTAACACATTTGCTGACAGCTGTTTCAGGGTGATTGCCCCTCATCAGTGCAGAGCACAGAAAACAGGCTTAATTTGGTAAGAAGCCTCTGAATTAGGCTACATGCACACGACTGTATGTGTTCTGCGGTCCGTAAATTGCGTATCCCCCCCAAAAAAAAGGATGACATCCGTTTGCCATCCATTTTTTTTTGCGGATCTATTGTAACAATGCATAAAACGGACAAGAATAGGACATGTTCTATTTTTTTGTCGGGGCTACGGAACGGACATACTGATGAGGACAGCACACGGTGTGCTGTCCGCATTTTTTGCAGACCCATTGAAATGAATGGGTCCACATCCTCTCCGCAAAAAAAATTGAACGGACACGGAAAAAAACAACGTTCGTGTGCATGTAGCCTTAGGCTTTTTCACTTTAGAAAAAAGACACCTGAGTGGAGATCTAATAACAATGTATAAATATATCAGGGGTCAGTACAGAGATCTCTCCCATCATCTATTTATCCCCAGGACTGTGACTGTGACGAGGGGCCATCCTCTGCATCTGGAGGAAAGAAGGTCTGCACACAAACATAGAAGAGGATTCTTTACGGTAAGAGCAGTGAGACTATGGAACTCTCTGCCTGAGGAGTTGGTGATGGTGAGTACAATAAAGGAATTCAAGAGGGGCCTGGATGTATTTCTGGAGTGTAATAATATTACAGGCTATAGCTACTAGAGAGGGGTCGTTGATCCAGGGAGTTATTCTGATTGCCTGATTGGAGTCGGGAAGGATTTTTTCCCCCCGAAAGTGGGGAAAATTGGCTTCTACCTCACAGGGGTTTTTTGCCTTCCTCTGGATCAACTTGCAGGATAACAGGCCGACCTGGAAGGACAAATGTCTTTTTTCTGCCTTATATACTATGTTAGGATACTTTCACACTTGCGTTTTTCTTTTCCGACATAAAGTTCCGTCAAAGGGGCTCTATACCGGAAAAGAACTGATCAGTTTTATCACAATGCATTCTGAATGGAGAGAAATCCGTTCAGGATGCATCAGGATGTCTTCAGTTCAGTCACTGTCAGGTGTTTTGGACGGAGGAAATACAGCAGCATGCTGCGGTATTATCTCCATCCAAAATGCCTGATCAGTTGCCGGAATGCCGGATATGTATTAGTCCCGAAGGACGGATCCGCAGACCGGGAAAACTGTGAAAAAAAATACAAGACGGATCTGTCTATCCGCATGACAAGCGGAGAGACGGATCCATTCTTGCAATGCATTTGTGAGACAGATCCGCATATGGATCCGTCTCAAAAATGCCTTTAGTCACATCCAGATCAGCAGATCCGGCAGGCAGTTCCGACGACGGAACTGCTTGCCGGATCACACTGCCGCAAGTATGAAAGTAGCCTTGGTATGTTACTTATCTATTTATTTATTATCTAATTTAAATAATTGTTCACAATTATGTGATGATTAATTTTATAATATATGCTGGGTCTGAGCTTCATGAGTTGAATGACATTTAGGTTTATTGGGTGACAAGGTAGATGATGGTAATAAACGCCTTACTCCCATTCAATAAATAGCCAAAACCTTCATCACATGTGGGTGGGTACTGCTGACACTTAAAGGACCTTGTATATCACGGAAGCAAAACTATCCTTCAGCAAAATTAAAGACTTTTTTACATAGGCCAAGGATCACGGCAATTGTCAAAGATGTGTTCATATTCCCGATAACTTCCCAGTGTAAATGAGCCACCGATCAGCAGACAAACAAGCAACCATTCATCAGCTGATTGCATCTTTCATACCACGGCAAAAATTCTCATTTGTGGGCAGAACACCTCCCTTTGTACACAAGGATATTCTGCAGTAAAACAATGAATCTATATGTGGATGAGCGATTGCAGTAGTGATCACTCATTCCTATACAGAGGAGATGATTGCTACATGTAAGTGTTAAGGCTGGCCGCAGGCTAGCCTGGATTTGTGGGAGGGGCCGGTACCTGTCTTAAGCAGTCTGGCTCTCCCAGGCAGCACGTCGGCATTCGGACGTCTGCTACTTCCGGGTGTGACGTCATCAGCAAGCGTCCTGCACGAGTCGGATCTCAGAGAAGCCGGGTGTACCTTTCCCTTCAGTCTGCAAGCTGTTCAGGTCGTTTTCCAAGATAACTGGTTTGTTTGGGGAGCGTGGCAACGTGGAGGAGGGTAGGAGGGTGTGTAGAGAGGGGGAAGTGTGCCGGAGGATCGCTTCTCCTCACTGCGTTCAGGCACATGCAATTCAAGTTTTGGCACCAATGGGCAGCATTGTCACATAGTTGGAGCTCATTGCCTGTCTCAGCATAACCTGTATCTAAGTTCACACAGGGGCTGCGAGTCATCTGGGCTCAGCAGGTTAAACTCTGGCAGCTGGGTCCTGGTGCCATTACTGAGTTGATTACTTACAAAGTTGCTGCTTGTGCACATGTTTGACACTCATCACATACACTACATACATACCTTAGACACATAGTTCGCACATCAGGCAGTTTGACGAAAAAAAAAAAAAGGGTACAAGTGGATTGTTAAATAAAGTTAAAAAAAAAAAAACTTTATCCACCAAGCTTCATCCATACACCTCTAGCACAGGTTCATCCGCCAATACAGCTACACGCTCGCACGACATACACACCCCGTTTCATCTCGTAGACTAGTGTCATACGTCATACGGTCTGTTTTCCACAAATCCTATACTTACATACATCACCTACCACGTCTGTAGGTTCTTTAGCCCGCAGTATTCGTTTTTAATTAATCTGCCACGTCACAGATTCGCACAAACTCAGGCTCGCTTCATACGTCAGTGGAAACGACTATCATATTCCCTGTCAGCCTCGAAGGCTTTTCGTTCAATCGTTTCACGCTGCTGGGGGGGGGGGGGGGGGCTTAGATTCCGTCATTTTGTTTGTCAGCTTACGGGCAGCAGGTCGTAGGGTTAACAGGTTGTTTTTTTTCGTTTTTTATTGTTGTTGTTTTGTGGTGTTGTTGTGTTGTTTGCAGTGGTCTACGCCATCTGCAACTTCAGCCAGTGCAGGCTCCTGCATGTCTGTGCCACATGTTTTAGGGCACATCCGGTCACGGTCTGCACATTGAAGCCGGCGTGACTGAGCCGGGTGAATGTGGAGGCACTAGACCAGCTGCTGCAGCTTCATCCGGTTCAGCCGTTCCGTACATTCCTGGTGGAAGGGTTTCACGGGGGTTTCACACTGGGCTCATCAACCTGCCCCAGCAGACTCATGAATGCCCCAACTTGCAGTCGGCTTCTAAACATGCTGGTCTGGTGGATTCACTCTTGGCAGTTGAGCTGGACAAGGGTTTCATAATTGTCCTTTCCAGTCCCCTCCTTTCTGCACTTGGAGGGTGAGCCCGGTGGGGGTGGTGCAGGGAAAATATTCCAATAAATTTGTTTGATTCATGATTTGTCTGCTACACATTCTTCCCACGTTCCTAGTCCCAACTCGTTGATTCCGTCCGAGGAATTTTCCTTGAAGTATACTTCCGTAGACCAGGCTATCCAGGTCATTCTTCAGACAGGCATGGGGGCTTGGCTGTCCAAAGCAGATGTCTCTGATGCGTTCAAACTGCTGCCCATTAGCCCATCTCTCTGGCAGTGGCATGGCATCAAATGGAGAGATGCGTACTATTCCCCACCAAGTTGACGTTGGTTCCTAGAGCAGCCCCAGTCTGTTGACAGGTTAGCGCAGGCACTGGAATGGATTTTGTTGGAACAGGGTTGCCAGAATGTCATTCACTACCTGGATGATTTTCTGTTGATCGAAGAACCCTCACAGGCACCTGTTGACTTGCAGGTTCTCTTGCAGGTCTTCAAGGAGTTAAACATTCCAGTGGCCGAACACAAAACAGAAGGGCCTGCGCAGGTTGTCACGTTCTTGGGGATCTCTCTGGATTCACGTGCCATGTCAGCCAGTCTGCCACAAGACAAACTCGACATAATCAAATCAGGTGTCCGTTCCTTGCTCATGTCTCAGGTTTGCACCAAGTGAGAATTGCAGTCTCTGTTGGGCATGTTATACTTTACCATGAGGATCATTCCTCAGGGTAGATCATTCATTTCAAGATTGCTAGTCTTATTACAACAGACCAGTGATTTGGACGCATCAGTGCATCTTAATGCGAACGCCCGAGCAGATCTGTTCATGTGGGACAGATTTCTCAGTGGGTGGAACGGCATTTCCATGGTTATTCCGAGGGCCACTTCTGATTCTCCACACGTATTTTCAGACGCGGCTGCCTCGGTAGGTTTCGCGGCCATATTTGGCTCACATTGGTGCGCCGGCTCATGGCCCACACACGTGCTACAGGTGTCGGGGTTTTCTCAGATGTCGGCATTGTTCGAGATCTCTCCTATCGTAGCAGCTGCTATAGTCTGGGGGCATAGGTGGTCGGGTCACACGGTGGTTTTCCACACTGACAACATGGCGACCGCAGAGATCATTAACAAGGGCAGATCTAAATCGTTACTCATCATGTCTTTCATGCGTAGATTGACCTGGATAGCTCTGGGACAGGGGTTTCATTTTCATGCCCTGTTTTTGGACGGGGTCAGCAACGTTGCAGCTGATGCTTTATCTCGTTTTGATTTTCTCGCTTTTTCTTACAGAACCCAGAAGCAGACTCAGTGGGCACCCCGGTACCGGACTGGCGGCTGCTGGTCTTGGATTAGACTCTCTGATTGGGGTCGCCAGTTCACTCATTACCAAGTCTTTGTCGGCCAGTACGTTGCGGTCGTACCGCCGAGCGTGGGTGGTTTTTCGAACTTTAAGTTGGCATATCCTAGAGGTGACACAGGTCAGGTCAAGTATATGGTGGCTTTCGTGTCTTATTGTCATTCGGTATTGGCTTTATCCTACAACACCATTAGGCTATATTTGGCTGGGGTGCAGCATTTTTTTTGGCACTTCAAGAGCCAGACAGACCCTCTATATTTTCAGCTCACCCGATCAAGGCCATCCTCAGAGGCATTCAAAAAAGCCAGGTCACGGTCAAGTTGGTCCGTCGACCTATCAAGGGGGACACGTTTCATAGCCTGTCGGAAGTTCTCACATTGTCACCATTCGGAGTCCTTCCCAGCCTGGTGATCAAGGCGGCGATGTACTTGGCGTTTTACGGGTTTTTAAGACCAGGTGAAGTGACACAGGCCAGACAAGGGGCGGTGGCTCTCCGCAAGGGAGATTTAGTCAGGATGGGCAGTAACTCATTTGCAGTTGCCTCACAACAGAACAAGGCAGGTAGGTCCCGGCCATGTAGTTAAAGTTCTTCCAGACCACAAACGCATGGTGTCCAGTGACAGTCTTGGACAACCTCTTGCTGGCCCTCAGTCTTCACAGCCCCACCGACCCATTACTTCCATTCCCTGTTGGTCCACTGACGTCCAGCCAGTTCATCAAACATATTCGCATCCTGTTGACCAGTGTAGGATTGAATCCGGCTCAATTCTCTGGGAATTCTTTCCGCATCGGTGCGGCATCCGCAGCGTCCAGCATGGAGTCCCTGTGCATATCATTGAACACTTGGGGCGCTGGCGCTCGGGGTGCTTTGTACGGTATATCCCGGAGCCACAAGCGGAGCTGGTCCAAGCATTCAGTACATTGGCAGAGTAGCACCTCAGGCCAATCCTTCCCTCACTGGTGGGTTTTGCCCCCTTTTTCAGGCATACCGACCTAGTGAGGCCAAGGCACACCTCAGGCCAATTAGGTAGGGGGGTGGTGGTTGGGCATCTTCCAATCGTTTAGGTCCTGACCACAAGTGTTAAGGCTGGCCGCAGGCTAGCCTGGATTTGTGGGAGGGGCCGGTACCTGTCTTAAGCAGTCTGGCTCTCCCAGGCAGCACGTCGGCATTCGGACGTCCCCTGCCCACCCATTCCCATTCTTCATTCAGTCATTCAACCATCACATTCAGGGTATGCCCCCTTTTTCAGGCATACCGACCTAGTGAGGCCAAGGCACACCTCAGGCCAATTAGGTAGGGGGGTGGTGGTTGGGCATCTTCCAATCGTTTAGGTCCTGACCACAAATACAGCTATAGCCTCTGCTCAATGATCAGGCATTTATCATCCCTGATAATTGTCTGTGCATCAGACCATGTAAAAAGGTCTTAAATTCATCGCCCTCCAATAACATTCAGGTAAAGAGCATTTCACCTGTAATTATCCTCGAGTCTTCCTTGTCTGTCAGGTTATTAAAAATTAAATCCATTCTTCCCTAGTTATGTGTGCCTTTAAGAAAACTGGTTGTCCACCATTATATACCACCATTTATTTATAAAGGGGTCGCTCCTTGGGTTCACAAACATCTTTGTTTTATGTCATCGCCCCCTTGTCTCTACACATAAAGCCAGCAGCAGACAGCCATTATGTTGTTTATAGATATGCTTATTATTTTGTATGTTATGGTGTCTGCGATCCACTTTAGACAAGCAGAAAACTTTGAAGGAGATCTCCAAGCTACAGATAGTGATGACCTATCGTACAGATAGGTCATCAGTATCAGATCAGTGAGGGTCTGACACCCCCAATGATCAGCTGTTTTTGGCTCTTGTGGTGCTGGAAACTATACAGTGTATGGAACTGGAAGCAGACAGCGCCATACACTGTGTAGTGGCCATACCGGGGTACTGCAGCTCAGCCCCCACTCAAGTGAATGGGAGCTGAGCTTCAGTACACCATTGCCTAAGGCCTCATGCAGACAGTATTTTTTCACGGTCCGCAAAACGGGGTTCCGTTGGTCCGTGATCCGTGACCGTTTTTTCGTCCGTGGGTCTTCCTTGATTTTTGGAGGATCCACGGACATGACAAAAAAGGCGTTTTGGTGTCCGCCTGGCCGTGCGGAGCCAAACGGATCCGTACTCATTTACAATGCAAGTCAATGTGGACGGATCCGTTTGACGTTGACACAATATGGTGCAATTGCAAACGGATCCGTCCCCCATTGACTTTCAATGTAAAGTCAGGAGTTAATATACCATAGGATCTGAGTTTTCTCCAATCCGATGGTATATTTTAACTTGAAGCGTCCCCATCACCATGGGAACGCCTCTATGTTAGAATATACCATCGGATTTGAGTTACATTGTGAAAACTCATATCCGACAGTATATTCTAACACAGAGGCGTTCCCATGGTGATGGGGACGCTTCAAGTTAGAATATACTACGAACTGTGTACATGACTGCCCCCTGCTGCCTGGCAGCACCCGATCTCTTACAGGTGGCTGTGATCAGCACAATTAACCCATCAGGTGCCGCACCTGAAGGGATTAATTGTGCGTATCATAGCCCCCTGTAAGAGATCAGGGGCTGCCAGGCAGCAGGGGGCAGACCCCCCTCCCTCCCCAGTTTGAATATCATTGGTGGCCAGTGTGCGGCCCCCCCCCCCTCCCTCTATTGTATTATCATTGGTGGCCAGTGTGCGCCCCCCCCCCTCTATTGTATTAATATCATTGGTGCATTGGTGGCCAGTGTGCGGCCTCCCCTCCCCCCCCCCCCCCCCGATCATTGGTGGCAGCGGAGAGTTCCGATCGGAGTCCCAATTTAATCGCTGGGGCTCCGATCGGTAACCATGGCAACCAGGATGCTACTGCAGTCCTGGTTGCCATGGTTACTTAGCAATATTAGAAGCATCATACTTACCTGCTGCGCTGTCTGTGACCGGCCGGGAGCTCCTCCTACTGGTAAGTGACAGGTCTGTGTGGCGCATTGCTTAATGATCTGTCACTTACCAGTAGGAGGAGCTCCCGGCCGGTCACAGACAGCGCAGCAGGCAAGTAAGATGCTTCTAATATTGCTAAGTAACCATGGCAACCAGGACTGCAGTAGCGTCCTGGTTGCCATGGTTACCGATCGGAGCCCCAGCGATTAAACTGGGACTCCGATCGGAACGCTCCGCTGCCACCAATGATCGGGGGGGGGGGAGGGGAGGCCGCACACTGGCCACCAATGATATTAATACAATAGAGGGGGGGCCGGGGCGCACACTGGCCACCAATGATAATACAATAGAGGGAGGGAGGGGGGGGCCACACACTGGCTACCAATGATAATACAATAAAGGGAGGGAGGGGGGCCGGGGGGGCCGCACTGGCCACCAATGATATTAATACAATAGAGGGAGGGGGCTGCCTGGCAGCCCCTGATCTCTTACAGGGGGCTATGATACGCACAATTAACCCCTTCAGGTGCGGCACCTGAGGGGTTAATTGTGCGGATCACAGCCCCCTGTAAGAGATCGGGTGCTGCCAGGCAGCAGGGGGCAGTCATGTACACAGTTCGTAGTATATTCTAACTAGAAGCGTCCCCATCACTATGGGAATGCCTCTGTGTTAGAATATACTGTCGGATTTGAGTTTTCACGAAGTGAAAAATCAGATCTGAAAAAACTTTTATGCAGACGGATCTTCGGATCTGTCTGTATGAAAGTAGCCTACGGACACGGATCACGGATGCCAATCTTGTGTGCATCCGTGTTTTTTCACGGACCCATTGACTTGAATGGGTCCGTGAACCGTTGTCCGTCAAAAAAATAGGACCGGTTATATTTTTTTGACGGACAGGATACACGGATCATGGAGGCGGATGACAAACGGTGCATTTTCCGAGTTTTCAACGGACCCATTGAAAGTCAATGGGTCCGCAGAAAATCACGGAAAACGGAACAACGGCCACGGGTGCACACAACGGTCGTGTGCATGAGGCCTAAGGATAGGTCATCAATATCTGTAACCCAGAGAACCCTTTAAGAAGAATCTGTGATGTATTCATGATCTCTTTATATGTCTGTCTCTTTTATGCGCGGACATAACATTTTTAGCTTTAAAGTGAACCTGTCACCACAAAATGCAGTACAATCTGCAGGCAGAATGTCATAGAGCAGGAGGAGCTGAGCAGCTAAATAATTTTGTGGGAAAAGATTCAGTAAAACCTATGTGTATGGCTATCAGTACATGGGGGAGGAAGAGGTATGATGAATGATTCTCCATAGATAGTCACTGACAACACCTCCCCCATGTACTGAGAGCTGGTCACGAGGACCCCTTGTATTAAGGAAAGTTGATAAGATTAGAATTTGATTTGATTGATGAGAAGTTTATCATTAGAGGTACACTTTAAATATAAAAATCTTTAAAGGGGTATTCCTATCTGAGACAATTGGGGCATATCGCTAGGATATGTACCCATTGTCTGATGGAACTTTTATGGGCCCTCCAGAAAAAGCTGAGACAGTGCTCAGCTATTTTCGGTAACCTCATAAAAATGAATGGGGGGCGGCTGCGCATGCGCAGTGCGCCCTACAGCATTTTTAGGGCTCTGCTCTCTATGTAGGTGCAAGTCTGAAAGGTTGGACCCGCACCTATTAGACAATGGGGGCACATCCTAGCGACATGCCCCCATTGTCTGAGATGGGAAAACCCCTTTTAAGTTTTGTGAAGTATAAATGGCAGCATCATGTTATTTAGGAACTTGTGTTTCTAAGGCCTCATGCACACGACCGTTGTTTTATTCCGTGTCCGTTCCGTTTTTCGTGATTTTCTGCGGACCCATTGACTTTCAATGGGTCCGTTGAAAACTCAGCTAATGCACCGTTTGTCATCCGCATCCGTGATCCGTGGTTCCAGTCCGTCAAAAAAATATAACCTGTCCAATTTTTTTAACGGAAAATGGTTTGCGGACCCATTCAAGTCAATGGGACCGTGAAAAAATGCGGAGGCACACAAGATTGTCATCCGTGTCCGTTTTTTTTCCTATCATTTGCATGGCAAACTTGACTTAGACTTTTTTTTACTTTCCTTCATGTCTGGTGATTCTCCAAAAATCAAGGAAGACACACGGAAACAAAAATGGAAACGGATCACGGAACAACGGAACCCCATTTTGCGGAACGGAACACAACAACGGTCGTGTGCATGAGGCCTTAGTCTCTGTGCACACTGAGTCTGAGCACTACATTTGCCATATACCCCAGTAAAGACTCCTGTATATATGACAAACGCATCTACAAGTCTTCATACCTTTTTTTCCAACTGTATAGGGAAGGACAGCACCTTCCCAAGCAGAAGGCCACTGAAAAAACATATTTTTTCCTTTCTTACAATGGGTCCCTATAAGTCAGGGATGGCCAACCTGCGGCTCTCCAGCTGTTGCAAAACTACAACTCCCAGCATGCAAAGACTGCCTACAGCTATCAGCCTACAGCAGGGCATGGTGGGAATTGTAGTTTTACAACAGCTGGAGAGCCTCAGGTTGGCCAGCCCTGCTATAGGTAATGTATGCCTATATAGTGGCATGTGTTGAAGCCTTCTGCTGATGACAGGCCAAGAAACCAAGTGCACTGAGCCTTAATATTTTACTTTATCACATATTTATTTGTAGTACTTTGCAAATAATCAAAACATCATTGAAACAAAAATAAAGCAAACTAACCAGCCAACCTAAACTTCCCCATGCTGGTTATTTTGGTTACCTGCACTCTGCTGTACTGTAAGGAGTTCCAGTTCTACTGTATGGAATCCTATGGGGAGGTTCTGACAATAAATGGCAATGCCCTTCAGCATTTTGACAGTGCTTGATGACACCCTTGTACATATAACTTTTATTCTGTTTTGTCTTTCAGGTTGTCTCTGCTGGGTGTCTATCCCTAGACCTGCTGTATGGGGGGCAGAAACTGTACCAGTGAGACACAGGTTCACCTGTTGTCAGTGGAAGGATATTCTCTTGACTAAAAACCTCAAAAGCATACAGCACATGCACAATGCACTGGTATCTACGAATATATCTTTACAAGTCAGTACAATGATTTTTTTTTAGTAATTACAACAATTTTTATTGGGCAAACTATATTACAATAAAGAAATGTTTGTACTATGAGTGTCATAAAACCACGGGTACTCCCACTGAGAGCAGCTCAGGAGGATGGTGGTAGTGAAGTTACATTCAGCTGTAATCATTCCATCTCCTATAGAAGGGTGGTACTACCAGTGCCCTGTTGTCTCATCCATGAACAGGTGGTATTTCCATTTAAAAGAAGCTTGTGCTGGTGGAGGTGCTCCTATCACACCAAGCTGGTGTTTCCTAAAGAGTGCAACTCATTTTTCTATATTGACCTCTGACTGACAGGTGGCACCCCAGCGCAATTTGATTGAATAGTGTTCTCTTGGGACAGATGGTACTCCCATTAAAAGGAGCAGTGCCAGTGATACCTTCATGGGTCCGGAAAATTGGTGAGTCTGTCCAAGTCGTGTTGCTCCCCTGGCATGTACACTATCCAGGACACCACTGTGCATGCCAGAGAAACTGCTGCCCTCTGGGAAGGAATCAGAAAAGAGGGGCCTGCTGCAGCCTGCCCGCATATCGCTAACAACCTAAAGCTTCAGTTAATGATCATTTAGGTCATAATCATCCTGCCCTACATATAGTTCTTTGTCAATACAGGCTATGGTTTCATTATCATTAGTCATCATGTTTCCACATGTCTGTCCTCAACAACAGTAAAGACTGAGTTTCTTATGAGAGCAAAGATGGAGACCTGAACGTTCAGGAGAACATGCACATAATGTATAACCTGGTCTTCACTTGGAAGATATTATGCATTTAGAGAGGTTTTTATTTTTCTATGTATTGTCCCATAATAAGCTCTAGCATACTACTCTCCGAAAGAAATGCAAGTAGTCAGAAGGGTGTGATAGTGAAACCTCACTTAGCACATAAGTAGTCACTGTAAGTTCCAGGAAGGCTTTTGCTTCTGTAATGAAATGTCAGGAAGATGTATGCATGTGAGTCATAATTCTGGAACGTGGTACATCTGAAAGAAAAGAGATTGTCATCCAGCAGTTCAGCTGTTATTAAAGAGACCCTTGTCAATCCCTGAAATCTCTTATCTACGTCTCCTCAAAAACGTTAAAATGACAATAATGGCTGAAATAGGGCCAAAGCATTATGTCATTTCATAAGTGTGACCCACACACATGCAATTCAAATGACTATGGGACCCTTAAGGGCTGGCAAGGGTTAGTGAAAACTATAAGGGTAGTGTCACACACAGCTTTTTGTGGCCCTTTTTTGTGACAGATGTTTGAGCCGAAGCCAGAAGTGGATCCAAGGAGGAGACGTATAAGGAGTCCTTCCTTTATATTCCCCATTCCAACTCACTTCTGGCTTCGGCTCAAAAAAGCTGTCACAAAAACTCTGCCCTTAGGGCTCATTCACACGACTGCATACAGCGGGTCCGCAATACACGGGGCACCGGCCATGTGCATTCCGCATCACGGATGCAGACCCTTTCACTTCAATGGGTTCTGTTCCGTGCCTCCTTTAAGTGAATGGGTCCGTGATCCGCATGTGGCTGGCCCACGGTCAGTGTCCGTGCATTGGGGACCGCAATTTGCGGTCCACAGCACGGGCACAGAGGGGCAACGGTCATGTGAACGAGCCCTTATACAGTATTTCCATTTGGAATAGAAAAAAAAAACCCATCATAGCTTCAAATTTATTTATTTCCTAAACTTTCTATTTAAAGATTGTTTAATGCAGATTACTTTCTTCTGAAGAAGAGCTTGGGTATTTTGCATACTGTCTCCCAGGGACCATTGCCCTAAACAGTCCATCTCCCACAAAAAGAACCAGAAATTTCCTGTGTTCCCCCCGTGACAACAGGAAAATCAGCCATTTCAGTGTCTGTAAGTCACTGGCTACTTTTAAAAACAGATGGTCTTAGGCCACACTGAGTAGGGATCGACCGATACAGATTTTTTTAGGGCCGATACCGATAATCTGTGAACTTTCAGGCCGATAGCTCATAATTTATACCGATATTCTGTGAATTTTCATTTTTAGAAAAAAAAAAAAATTCCTACACAAATCTGCTGAAAATGAATGTGTATTAACGTGTCATTTTTAATTTTTTTTGTAAATCTTTCTTTTTCATTTATAATTAATATTTTGGTGTGTTTTTTTTTTAACTTTATTATATTTTTTTTTTACTAACTATTACCCCCCTTAGGGACTAGAACCCTTGTCCTATTCACCCTGATAGATCTCTACCAGGGTGAATAGGACTTCACACTGTCGCTGCTCTGTACACACAGCAGCAGGGAGCTAACTATGGCAGCCAGGGCTTCAGCAGCGTCCTGGCTGCCATGGTAACCGATCGGAGCCCCAGGCTTACACTGCTGGGGCTCCGATCGGAACTTCCACTGAGGAGGAGGGGAGAGGGGACCCTGTGGCCACTGCCACCAATGATTAATACTGGGGGGCTTGGGTGGGGGGGTGCACTGTGCCACCAATGATTAATGCTGGGTTTGGGGGGGGCGCACTGCACCACCAATGATTAATACTGGGGTTGGGGGGGGGGGCGCACTGCGCCACCAATGAATAATACTGGGGTTGGGGGGGGCGCACTGCACCACCAATGATTAATACTGGGGTTGGAGGGGCGCACTGCGCCACCAATGATTAATACTGGGGTTGGGGGGGGGCTCCCGACCTCTATGAGCATTAGCTGCGATCCGCGGCAGTTAACCCTTCAGGTGCGGCACTTGAGGGGTTAACTACCGCAGATTGCAGCTACTTGTCATAGAGGTCAGGAGCCGGCTATGTGATTCTGCAGCCAGCTCCCGCCTCCTGTATATGAATTAATGAGAGTTATCTTCATTGGTGGCGCAGTAGTCACAGCCCCTCCCCTCCTCTTGTCCTCCCTCCTCTCATTGGTGGCAGCGGCACAGGGGGGAGGGAGACACTGCTTCCTTCTCCCCTGTGCTGCTGGGGGAACACGGAGAGCGCTGTCAGCAGCGCGATCCGTGTTCCCAATACGTTATCGGTATATCGGCAGAATAGATGCCAATACCGATAACGTTCAAAATCCTGAATATCGGCCGATAATATCGGTAAAACCAACCGATAATCGGTCGATCCCTAACACTGAGTATTAACCTTTCAGGACCAGGCAACTTTAAATTTTTCCATTTTAGTTTTTTACTCCCAGCCTTCCCAAAGCCATAATTCTTTTTATTTTTTCCATTCATATAGCCTTATGAGGGATTGCTTTTTTCAGGAGAAGTTGTGCTTTTTTTTATTGCATCATTTGTATACAATGTAGTGGGAATCGGGGGATAAAAAAAAAAAGAAAAAAAAAAAAAAACTCAATTCCACCACAGTTTTATTTGTTTTTGTAATAATGACCTATGACTTTCATTCTCTGGGTCAGTAAAATTTCAACAATACCAAATACTTATACTTAATAGTTTTTTTTTTTTGTTTCAAAACTGAAAAAAATATATAAACTTGGGAAAAAACTAATTATTTCATTGTCATATTCTGACCCCCATAACTTTATAAACTGTTTGAGGGCTCATTTTTGCAGGGCAATCTGTAAATTTCATTGATACCATTTTGGGATGTTTAGGACTTTTTATAAAAAATTTTGTGGTGACCAAAAAATGGCAAATCGGACATTTTAACTTTTTTCCGTTTTACCGTTTGCTGTATGGGATATTTTAATATTTTAATAGTACAGGCATTTTCACACGGGGATACCCATGATGTTTATTTTTTAAAATGTTTATATATTTTTATTTTGGGGAAAGGGTGTTCCCCTAGGAAACTTTAATAAACAATCATTACATTAGTGTCTATGAAGATAAAACTGTGTTCCTATGGAGCCCTGCCACAGACAGGAACTAATGCACGGCATCACTCAGGATTACAGCCCCACTGACTAACCTTAGTGACTGGCTCAGCAGTCATTACCTATGTATCAGGAGGGACCTGAAAATTGTCAACAGCAGGAGATCGGGAGGTGAGGATGACTTTCATATTTTGTTTTACCGCATTTTGAACCTGTTAAAAATGATACTCGTCTCAACAACCCTTTTTTGTGTACTTTCAGCTACACTTTAGAAGAGGCAATATATGGCAATTACTTCCTATAACAGCAAGCCAATATCTTCTGTCTTTGGAAGTGAAATATTCCTAATTTTATTGCGCCAACTCTTCTATAGTTCAGCTCTGATTTTAAAAACTTGCAAATGCTGTAGACAGGATGCCAGCAAATGTTATAGTCACAGTAGATCCAGTAACTCTACATCTGTTGAATATTTTACCCTTTGCAGTGAGGAAAAGACTTTCTCATTTTTGACACTGCCAGGCATTGTTGTGAAGTCCTCGTCTATAACAACAAAGGCTTTATGTAGAAATGCTTGTGCTTTAATTTTCATCTGTCTACACAGTTCAGCAATAAACAAGTTTATGAATAACCCCTTGTAGAGTTTACTGCAATGCTCACTATGCAAAAAAAAAAATCTGTGCGGTTTGACTATGACTCACATAAGAAATTCAAAAAGCTTAAACAGAGCAAAAATATCACAGATTATACCCTGTGAATAAACAACATAATAAACTAAATGGCAAGAAAGACAGACAAATTTAGCTACAGACACAAAAAAGACTCTACTTTGATTGCCTTTACAAAGCAGTAAAGGGGTTGTGCAGGCGGTACATATTGATGACCTACCCTCAGGAAAGGTCATCAGTATCTGATCGGCAGGGGTCCGACATCGGGCACCCCCACAGATCAGCTGTTTGAAGAGGAGGGGGCACTCCATGTGAGCGCTTCCTGTTCATTACACTGCATGTTGTCTCCCTTGTAGCAGTGTAAGTAGAAGCACTCACTCCATTCAAATGAATAGAACACTTGTAATTACAATGCACTTCCGAAACAAAGCGCAGTGTAATGAAGAGGAATTAGCGCTCACAAGGAGCACTGCCTCCTCTTCAAACAGCTGATCAGCGGGGGTGCCAGGTGTCAGACCTCCGCAAATCAGATATTAATGATCTATCCTGATGATAGGTCATCAATATAAAACCCCTGCACAACCCCTTTCAGAGACAAGATGTTAAAGAAAGTCTGGGGAATGTATTAGGTGAGGTCTGAGGCCTGTCTTTCTTAAGAGGGGTCTGGTGTCTGTATTTATTAAGAGGGGTCTGGTCTGCAGTTTATATTTTATAAGGGAGTCTGATCTGGAGTCTGTTAGGGGGTCTGGTTTGGGCTCTGGATTTCTTTAGGGGTAAGGGGTCTGATCTGGAGTCTATTTCTTTAAAGTGGTCTGATCTGAAGTTCGTATTTCTTTAAGGTATCTGATCTGGAGTCTGAGCTTATTCAGTGTGGTCTGGTCTGGTCTGTAGTTCATATTTCTTTAGAGGGTCAGATTTGGAGTTTATTACATTAAGGAAGGAATCTGGTCCTTGCATTTCTTAAAAGGATATGGTCTGTGGTCTTCATTTTTTAGGGGTTTTAGGTCTATTCTGCTCTGTGCTCTATAGTCATTTTATGATGTGAAAAAGGTCATATGCATTAGTAGTGATTTACATGACATAGGCTGGGGCATGTTCTATATACATGGGTGATGCATCTACTATAATTTCTAAGCCAATATGACAGAATGGGACATACAGTCCTGATCAAAAGTTTAAGACCACTTGAAAAATTGCAAAAAATCATATTTAGCATGGCTGGACCTTTACAAGGTTCCAAGTAGAGCTTCAACATGCAACAAGAAGAAATGGGAGTGAGACAAAACATTTTTTGAGCATTCAATTTAATGAAAACAATGAATAAACTGAAACAGGCTGTTTTTCAGCTGATCAAAAGTTTAGGACCACATGCCTTTAAAAGGCCAAATCTGTGCAAAGATGTGGATTCATTGTCATTTTCTATCAGGTAGTCACACGTTGTGATGGCAAAGGCAAAAAAAACTCTCACTTTTTGAACGTGGTCGGGTTGTTGAACTGCATAAGCAGGGTTTCTCACAGCGCGCCATCGCTGCTGAGGTGGGACGCAGTAAGACAGTCATTTGGAATTTCTTAAATTCTTAAATGATCCTGAGGGTTATGGAACAAAAAAGTCAAGTGGAAGACTCAAAAAAATTTCATCAGCACTGAGCCGGAGGATCCAATTGGCTGTCCGTCAAGACACTGGACGATCCTCGACCCAAATTAAGGCCCTTACTGGTGCTGACTGTAGCCCCATAACCATCAGTCGGCATCTGAGACTGAAGGGCTTCAAAAACAAAAAACGTCTTCAAAGACCTCGTCTCTTTGAACGCCACAGAACTGCTCTTTTGGACTTTGCAAGAGAGCACCAAACATGGGACATTCAAAGGTGGAAGTAAGTTTTATTCTCTAAAGATAATTTTTTTTACCTTGATGGTCCTGATGGTTTCCAACGTTACTGGCATGACAAGCAGATCCCACCTGAGATGTTTTCTACGCGCCACAGTGGAGGGGGCTCCATAATGGTCTGGGGTGCTTTTACCTTCAGTGGAACAATGGAGCTTCAGGAAGTGCAGGGGCGTCAAACGGCCGCTGGCTATGTCCAGATGTTGCAGAGAGAATTCCTCATGACTGAGGGCCCTCGTCTGTGTGGTAACGACTGGGTTTTTCAACAGGACAACGCTACAGTACACAATGCCCGCAGGACAAGGGACTTCTTCCAGGAGAATAACATCACTCTTTTGGCCCATCCTGCGTGTTTCCCTGATCTAAATCCAATTGAGAACCTTGGGGATGGATGGCAAGGGAAGTTTACAAAAATGGACAACAGTTCCAGACAGTAGATGGCCTTCTTCACCACTTGGAGAAATGTTCCCACTCACCTCATGGAAATGCTTGCATCAAGCATGCCGAAACTAATTTTTGAAGTGATAAACAATATTGGCGGAGCTACTCATTACTGAGTTCATATTTGGAAGTTGGATTTCTGTTTTGTGGGGGTTTAGTTTTTTTTTGGAGGTGTGGTCCTAAACCTTTGATCAGCTGAAAAACAGTTTATTCGTTGTTTTCATTAAATTGAATGCTCAAAAAATGTTTTGTCTCACTCCCATTTCTTCTTGTTGCATGTTGAAGCTCTACTTGGAACCTTGTTAAGATCCAGCCATGCTAAATATGATTTTTCGCCATTTTTCAAGTGGTCTTAAACTTTTGATCAGGACTGTATTAGTACCAGTATATTTATGTAGGTTATTTTTTTTTTGGAGGGGGGTGGTCTTTGTAAACCAGTAAGGCTGCATCACAGCTTGCTCTGGACTTTCATATAACTTTTTGAGCATCAAGAACTGTAAAACTGTCTAATATTTAAATAAAAAATATGCCCCATGGGACTAAGGCTTCATGCATACGGCTGTATTTTTCATCCGTGCCCAATCTACATTTTTTGCGCTGCAGGTGTTTCTAGGAATAGCAGATTTGTTTGCTTGCCCTTATTGCAGATACTACTGTGCCACATAACATGATAGCAATGAGTTAGGCCTCTTTCACACGACAGTTTTTTTTTTTCGATTTACGGGGCGTTTTTTGCGTTCCGTATACGGTCCGTATACGGAACCATTCTTTTCAATGGTTCTGCAAAAAAAGAACGGAATATACTCCGTATGCATTTCGTTTCCGTATTTCCATTTTTCCGTTCCGTTGAAAGATAGAACATGTTCTGTTATTGCCTGCAAATCACGTTCCGTGGCTCCATTCAAGTCAATGGTTCTGCAAAAATAACGGAACACATACGGAAATGCATTCGTATGTCTTCCGTATCCATTCCGTTTTTGCGGAACCATCTATTGAAAATTTTATGCCCAGCCCAATTTTTCTATGTAATTACTGTATACTGTATATGCTATACGGAAAAACGGAACAGAAACAGAAACGCAACGGAAACAAAAAACGGAACAACGGATCTGTGAAAAACGGACCACAAAACACAGAAAAAGCCCTACAGTCATGTGAAAGAGGCCTTACTCTGCACTCGACCTACAGCCATGTCTACTATGCCATAGTCACACACAATAAACCTGTTCCACCATGTGCTCTGCTCTATGCTAGAGCGTACCTTGGCTGGCACATGTCAGTTTATAGTGCAGGTTGTGCCTTATAAACACCTGTGTGATTGGGAGGACTTTTCGCTAATGGTAAAACAGAAACTAATCTGGAAGGCATTTGACTGTTTTTTGTTTAGTGCCAGTCTGCCAGACTAATGTCCCTCACTCTGAGGTTTACATGAAAATCACAGTCAACTTTTTAAAGGGGTTATCCTGTTCTTCATGTTGCCTCTTGTGAGCTCATTGTCCCTTTCAAACAGCTGACTGGTGTGGGTGCAGAGAGTCAGAACCCATGTTTAAAGACCCTCTTTCTGCCATATATGTATAGCAGAGGTCGGGAAGGGGTTAAACCTGCTCAGTACACTACTCCTTTATTAGTGCTGAATGCGCTCAGTTACTGCGCAGAAGAGGGTGCGACAGAGATCCCATGGGTAAATCACATAACCATCACCATCTTGCACTCTAAGGACATGGCGACTGTGGCTCTGCAGTGCTTACATAGCCCATACATGAGGAAGGCCTTCTTCTAAGCAACCAGACTACGGTCTGATGAGATTTAAATATGTATGTGCACAATGCAGTTTCCAGCATATACCACAGATGCTCAATCAAATTGAGAACTGGGGAATTATGAGGCAAAGTCATCACCTTGAATTCTAGAACTCTGTCATGTTCCTAAAACCAGTGTATCAGGGTGCAGTACCTGATTATTGAGGCCATTGCCATTAGGGAATACCACTTCCATAAAGGATGTACTTGGTCTGCAATGATTTTAGGCAGGTAGTATGTGTCAAAGTAATATAAATGACAGGACCCAAGGTTTCTCTTTAGAACATTGCCCAAAGTATCAATCTGCCTCCATTGGCTTGAGCTCTGATCAGTCTGCAAACTGCAATACACTGTGTACTGACGCTTTTCTATAATAGCCAGCATTAACGTTTACAGCAATTTGTACTACACTAGCTTTAGGTGGGATTGGAGCAGACCGCCTAACCATTGCTGCCCATGCACATTAAAGGGCTTCTGTCAGCCCACTAAACCGCAGATTGAAGATAGGTACGGCCACGGCGCAGGTGCCAGATATTGAATGAAAACAGGCAGGGCTAGCCGCCCTACTTGCTGGTAGCAAGGTAATTTACATATTATAAAAATAGCGTTTTATCAAATTCTACTGAACGAAAATTATTATTTTACTTATGTATGCAGAGCTCGCAGTGTAGGGATTATTATTAAACAAAAAAAAAAATACGGTTTAGTGGGCTGACAGAAGCCCTTTAATAATCCCTCATTCACTAGTTCACCCAGTCCTTCTTCGGACTACTTTTGGTGAGTACTAAATACTTTAACACAGTGGGTGTTGAAGCAAGAGGCATCGGTACGTGACAACAAGAGTACTGACAAGAGTGTGGTCAGTAGACAAATTGAGGCTAGGGCAGGCACAGTTTATTTCATCTGGTAAAACATAGTACATAACATAGTAACATAGTACATAAGGCCGAAAAAAGACATTTGTCCATCCAGTTCGGCCTGTCATCCTGCAAGTTGATCCAGAGGAAGGCAAAAAAACCCTGTGAGGTAGAAGCCAATTTTCCTCACTTTAGGGGAATAAAAAATTCCTTCCCGACTCCAACCGGGAATAATATAGGCAGGCAGCACAGGGTTAATATAATGAACAGGCAGTGGTCTGGACAGGCGGTACAAGATAAGGCACCTTTACTTGAAGTGAATGGGATGTCATAGTTGTAATTACACCTGCTCATCGCTACAGTTGTGACGGTGCGCAGGTAAACAGAAAAGAGAAGGCAGGGCTTTGTAAGAGCTCTTCTTTCTCTTCAAACAGCTGATCGGCAGGGGTGCCGGAAGTCTGATCCCCATCAATCTGATATTGATGACCTATCCTGAGGATTGGTCATTAATATTAAAAAAGCGGCCAACCCCTTTAATGAGCTATGCATAGCATGTGCAACCCAAAGGAGCAATCTAGCATGAAGATGGCCAAAAGGCATCACACACGCCAGTGGTTGTGCCCACTGGGAGGGGAGACTCGGTAATCTAACCATGGATATGTTGTCTTTGTTAAAATCGCTCACATCCTTTCACTCGCACATTTTCCCTGCTTCAAATATATACTGATTATATATACCGTATATATATATATATATATATATATATAAATACACATATATATAGACTCACATATACACACAATGTATGAACTAATTAGCATATTTCCAACTTCACAAAAGCTAAGTAAAATGACTTAAGCAGGTCCAGAAAATGATAACTGTTTAGTCAGTTAGTTATTGTATGCTATAAAGTGCTGGTGAAGAAAACCATGTGCTGTAGGTGTGGCTCCTACTGCAGAAATGTTTTGCTCGCTTGCTAAATAATAAGTGTGTCAAAAGAGATTTGGCATATTGTTGTGGACTGTTTATTACGTTGGTTTCTGCTGCTTTGCTTCTAATATAGAAAATGCTTGTTGACTCTGTTGTGAGGCATTCGGGGGCTGCAAATTCTCAGTTTAACACTTCAATGGAAAGTTAGTTCGTGCCCCCAGGTATTTAGAATAACTAAGCAAATATGTTTTCTTAGGATCAGATTAATCAACTAAAATGTTCCAAAAGACACTTCACCGTGTTTAAATCCAAGCTCCATTTGTTTAGATGGAATGAGTCACATAGAAGGTATGATAATTAATAAGGAGAATCATATGGACTTTGCTTTGAGTAAAAGCCTTTCAGACGTAATTAAGTTGCACTAAAAAGTCTTCAAAATATGTTTGTGAATGTTAACTCCCAGAGACTGACAGTAAATACAATTACTGTACCCTAGAGGAAACTTGTCTTTACAGGATTCTAAAGCCTAGTGGTCAGCTCTGTTGTATCATAAGGATTGTGAGCTTCGGGGTACAACAGTCACGGCTGAGCCCTGTCTACCAGTCAAAAAGCACCCTGATTCAGTCATACAAATACCTAAGGTTAGAGCACTGCTCGTCTCTAGTCCTATTGCTGCAGTACATAAGACATTTTCACTGCTTTGAAGGACATTGATACCGTGAAATCTCTTTTAAGCGATCACCAAAAAAGTACAAGAGCCTCTACAGTTCTCAATGAACAAGGTCCAGACATTAGGTACCCGTATATAAAAGGGCTTATCTGACATATTGTTGCATCAAGTGACACCTTCAGGGGTGGAAAACCCCATTGGAGAATTATACCCTATAAATAAGAGGGGCAGCGACACAACTGTGATTGTATATGTTCCTAGTTGAGACCTTTTAATACTTCATTAAGTATCAGGATACGTAGGGCATAGTGCAGGGATCTAACTGCACTTAGTATTTTTCCTGAGCGCCGCTCTGTTCGCCCGCTGCGGCCCCCTTGTATTCTCCCGTCTGGTATGCTAATTTTAGAATTGGAACAATGAGGAGGAGACTGAGTCTTTCCCCGTGGGTGTCTCCTTCTCCCTGGCTGTGACGCTCTCCGCTGCAATTGGACAGCGCTCCAGCCAGGGAGAAGGAGACGCCCACGGAGAAAGACTCAAGCTCCTCCTCATTGTTCCGATGTTAAAATACTAAGGAAAAATACTAAGTGCAGTTAGATCCCTCTACTATGCCCTACCTATCCTGATAGTTTATAATGTCTGGACCCATGAAAGGTCCTCTTTAAGTTATTAGCCTGTCATTGCACCCTGTGGCACATCTGATTTGATATTCAGTTGCTGTGAGTTATGTCCTGCATTGGAGCCTTGTAATGTAGGACGTGAGAAGCATCACTGCCCAGAACAAGGGGCACATTTAGTGTCACATGTCCTGCTGATGTCAGGACAAATCTCACTGCCCTAAAGCATGATGGGACACATGACAAACCAGGAAGTAGGACTCAAGCATGGGGGATAAGAGAAAAATGCAAATGAGGTAATTCTAGACAAAAAATAAGTCGTTTCTGGCACAACCCCATTAATGGAATTCACACAGAAAAAATCCAATGTGTATTTTTCCAGAAGAACATACACCTGACCCTAGGTTTTCTAGGTTAATCCATACGGAAACAGTTAGTGTATTATAAGCATGTTTTAACTCGGATTTCGGCACATCATATGAGCTGTCAGAAAGTTTTGCAATAAATGATAAAAATCTGATACTGGAAAACTCTAAAACAGACAAACTCTATACCAGTTCTGGCCTGTTATATTCACACCTGGCAGATTTGTTACAGAAATTTCTGCTAATGAAAATCAGTCCTATTCATCTAAATGGGAATGTTCTGGTGAGAAGACGAACGCTAGCCCTGTCAATCAAGGATGGCAAGGTGTGACATGAGGTAGGAGAACAGAGCCTCTAGAACAGGGATCAGCAACCTTCGGCACTCCAGCTGTTGTGAAACTACAATTCCCAACATGCTCCATTCATTTCTATGAGAGTTTTTAGAAGAGCAGGGCAAGTATGCATACTGGGAGTTGTAGTTTCACAACAGCTGGAGTGCCGGAGGTTGCCTACCCCTGCTCTAGAAGCAGGAGCAACAATCCCCCCCTCCCCCCACTGCTCCTGGAGGCTCATTTGAATACCTTAAAAGTTTAAAGAGGACCTTTCACCCATTATGACAATGTGAACTAACTATACAGACATGTAGAGCGGCGCCCGGGGATCTCACTGCACTTACTATTATCCCTGGGCGCCGCTCCGTTCTCCCGTTATGCCCTCCGGTATCTTCGCTCACTAAGTTATGGTAGGCAGAGATTTCAGTCACTAAGTTATGGTAGGCGGAGTGGCCAGCGCTACAGCAGAACAAGGGCAGACTCCACCTACCATAACTTTGTGAACGAAGATACCGGAGGGCATAGCGGGAGAACGGATCGGCGCCCGGGGATAATAGTAAGTGCAGTGAGATCCCCGGGCGCCGCTCTCCATGTCTGTATACTTAGTTCACATTATCATAATGGGTGAAAGGTCCTCTTTAAGGCTACTTTCACAATTGCATTTGGGGTTCCGCTTGTGAGATCCGTTTGAGGGCTCTCACAAGCGGCCCCGAACGGATCCGTTCATCCCCAATGCATTCTGAATGGATAAGGATCCGTTCAGAATGCATCAGTTTGGCTCCGTTCCGCCTCCATTCCGCTCTGGAGGCGGACACCAAAACGCAGCTTGCAGCGTTTTGGTGTCCGCCTGGCCGTGCAGAGCCAAACGGATCCGTCCTGACTTACAATGCAAGTCAATGGGGACGGATCCGTTTGACGTTGACACAATATGGTGCAATTGCAAACGGATCAGTCCCCCATTGACTTTCAATGTAAAGTCAGGAGTCCCTATTAATATACCATCGGATCTGAGTTTTTTCCAATCCGATGGTATATTTTAACTTCAAGCGTCCGCCTCTATGTTAGAATATACCATCGGATTTGAGTTAGATCGTGAAAACTCAGATCCGACAGTATATTCTAACACAGAGGCGATCCCATAGTGATGGGGACGCTTCAAGTTAGAATATACTAAGAACTGTGTACATAACTGCCCCCTGCTGCCTGGCAGCACCCGATCTCTTACAGGGGGCTGTGATCCGCACAATTAACCCCTAAGGTGCCGCTGCAGGCAGCGTTTTGGTGTCCGCCTCTAGAGCAGAATAGAGACTGATCGGAGGCAAACTGATGCATTCTGAGCAGATCCTTTTCCATTCAGAATGCATTAGGGCAAAACTGATCCGTTTTGGACCGCTTGTGAGATCGCTGAACAGATCTCACAAAGGGAAAGCCAAAACACGAGTGTGAAAGTAGCCTTACCTAGCATCAAAAATAAATATGGAGTATGAAACCTGATACTGAAACAGCGAGCAGATTTAACACTGGCATAAGATAGTCCTGGAAACAAGGGGCAGTTCACTAGTTCACACAGACATTTCTAAAACTGTACCAATAGTATGAATGCAGTTTGCTGAAATCCATGTCCTTGCTACAAACTAGAGTTGTTGCGATACCAAATTTTTGATTCGATTTTGATACCAAAAAAAAGTATTGCGATACTCGATACCATTCGATACCACACGAAAAAAATAAAGCAATAAAGCCATGTGCATTCCGCATTTTAAAAAAATGGTGAATAGTGCAGTTTTTATTTATTTATTTTCTGTTCCGGCGTTTACCGCATATATTTTTTTTATATTTTAATAGTTTGGACATTTCGGACGTGGCGATATGTGATATGTTTATTTATTTATTGTTTATATATAACATTGGGAAAGAGGGTGATTTATACCTAATATTTTAGGCTACTTTCACACTTGCGTTCGGAGCGGATCTGTCTGGTGTCTGCACAGACGGATCCGCTCCTATAATGCAAACGATGGTATCCGTTCAGAACTTTCACACTTAGATTTTTTTCTGAAATATAATACAGACGGCATTATATTTCAGAAAAAAATCTAAGTGTGAAAGTTAGTCAGACGGATCCGTCCAGACTTTGCATTAAAAGTCAATGGGGGACGGATCCGTTTGAAATTGCACCATATTGTGTCAAATTCAAAGGGTTCCGTCCCCATTGACTTACATTGTAAGTCTTGACGGATCCGTTTGGCTCCGCACGGCCAGGCGGACACCCGAACGCTGCAAGCTGCGTTCGGGTGTCCGCCTGCTGAGCGGAACGGAGGCCAAGCGGAGCCAGACTGAAACATTCTGAGCGGATCCGCATCCACTCAGAATGCATTGGGGCTGTACGGATGCGTTCAAACGGAACTCACAAGCGGAACCCCGAACACAAGTGTGAAAGTAGCCTTAGTGTGTTTTTTTTTTACTTTCTTTCTTTTTTTTAATCTTTTCATTTAATAACTATTTCCCCCCTTAGGGGCTAGAACCTGGGATTTTTTTTATCCCTTGTCCTATTCACCCTGATAGAGCTCTATTAGGGTGAATAGGAGCTTACACTCTCCCTGCTGCCCTGTGCTCTGTACACACAGCAGCAGGGATGTTACCATGGCAGCCAGGGCTTCAGTAGCGTCCTGGCTGCCATGGTAACCGATCGGAGCTCCAGGATTACACTGCTGGGGCTCCGATCAGAAGCTGCCACTGCACCACCAATGAGAGGAGGTGAGGGGACTCTGTGGCCACTGCCACCAATGATTTTATTACTGGGGGGGGGGGGGGGAAAGGGGCGCACTGTGCCACCAATGATAATTAACCTTTAATACAGGAGGCAGGTAAGGGCAGCAAATCAGCGGCAGTTAACCCCTCAGGTGTGGCACCTGACTCCTCAGGTTGCAGCTCCCTGTCAGAGGCAGGGTACTGGCAATGTGATTCTGCTGCCAGCACCTGCCTCCTGTATTAAACGCTAAAGACTACCTTTCGTGGGTTCGGACTAAGTTAAGTTACCAGGCTACATAGAGCTCTTTGTAGCCTGGTAACTTAAAGTCCTGCTATCATTGGTGGCGCAGTGCGCCCGCCCCTCGCTCCTCATTGGTGGCAGCGGCAGCAGCGGCACAGGGGGAGGGAGGACAGCTTCCTTCTCCCCTGTGCTGCTGAGGGAATATGAGCACGCTGACAGCAGCGCGCTTATGTTCTGTGATACTGGACTGCGCAGCAGCGCAGCCCAGTATCGAAAAAATGGAAATCCCGGTACCGTATTGATACCGGGACAAAAGTATAGATTGGGTATCAAAATTTTGATACCCGCAACAACCCTACTACAAACACAATCCCATTTAGCTGAACGGAACTGATTTTCAGGCACAGAAAAAATATTCTACATTTGAATTCACCCATATGCTCACTTTTCATTATTTACAGCCACAAATAACATCAAAGTTGATGTCTACTCATGGCAGGCCTGTACAAATCTTACCTGTGACAAGGAGGTAAAGACTACAGGAGCGCCTGTAACACTGAACTCAATGTGTAAAAACATCACAAAAGCAGATTTAAAGGGGTTGTGTCACTTCAGGTAACAGCATTTATTATGTAGAGGATGTTACTACAAGGCACTTACTAATGTATTGTGATTGTCCTTATTGCCTCCTTTTCTGGCTTGATTCATTATTCCATCACATAACACACTGCTCATTTCCATGGTTACGACCATCCAGAAATCCAGCAGCGGTGGCCGTAATAACTTTGGCTCATCTGAGCCAATACATTCTAATACTTTACGGAGAGCTCAAAGTTTTATGCGAATCGACTGTGGATGTTTCAAAAATGGCCCATGCCCAAATATTATTGTTTTGCCAAAATTCTGGTGAATTTTTCTTACTATACTTCCACCAATATCATCTCATTTTGAAAACCTTACCATGGGCAGACACACACTGCACAATGAATTCACAAGCACTGAAACCACAATATGTAGACGCAGATGTCCTGTATATAAAGGGGGATATAACTTTGTTTCATGCAAGATTAAACGCAATGAAGGAAACTATAGTTTACAAAGCTTAAAATATATACCTTTTTAAAAGCTTGCGGATAAAAACATGCTGTGGTTTGACATACTTTTTATTTCATCCTAATCTACTGGCTTAAGCGTGGTGAAAGCAAGTGGAAGGCTGAAAAGTCAGCCTGAATTTGTGGGAGGGGCGTCTTACCTTCTTAAGCTCCAGCCCCCAGCTCCTCAGGGCGCTTCTGTTCATAGCTGGATAGGGAGTCGCTTGCTCTTGTACTGCATCCGTGCACGTCGTGAGTTGCTTCATCTGCTTCGTTTCGTTTTCCATACACCGCCGTTCACGTCTTCAGGAGAGGTAAATAATGTGCGATGATGCTCCCTGCTCCACAAGGGCTCCTCCAGCGGCGGTCACACACTTCCGGCTCCCTGGGTCAGCGTGCGTTCCAGCGTGGAACGCACACCGATATACATTCCTGGTCCTAACAATTTTCACCTCCCTCCTGAGGCAGCAGGGGGGGCAGGGTCCGGCCTGCGGGTTACCCCCTCCACAAGTCCTCCCCCGTCCCGTCTTTTGCTTGGGCGCTGTTGCAGCCCGGCGTGCGTTCCAGCGTGGAGCGCACGCCGGAAATCCTCCGCCAGGCCTGGGCTCCGGTCACGTGTTCGGCGTGCGTTCCAGAGTGGAGCGCACGCCGGAATCTTCACTCAGGCCCGGCGGACTTAATCGACCTGGCGGCTCCAGTGCGGCAGCTCCAGTGTAGGTAAATTCTGTCCCACACCCGGGTCTCCCGCCCCACTTACAACTCGGGACGGGTGGGCCCCATCCCCCAGGCTACCCGGTCACCCCCCTGCACATTCCATTACGAACCATCTACTTCCGAGGCTAGATGGCGGTGCGTTCCAGGGTGGAACGCACGTCAAAACAGGCCATAAACGAAGTAAATAGGGGTATCTAGCCCCTGGGCAACAACGGCCCACATCTACAAACAGCCTCCAAAAAAATTAAAAAAATGAAAATAAAACCCTCAGCAGGATTATCCAACAGCCAGCCATCTCATACGCACTCCCGCCGTGCCACGCAGCGCCAGGTGGGAGGAAGACAAAGTCATCCTCGGTCCCCTCATATAGGGGGAGGGCTCCCGGGTCCCCGCTGGGCTGGAAGGGCGCTAGTTTCTGTGTGGTGGTCAAAGAGAGCTGGGGGTCTCACCACGAGTAGGCTAGGTCGTTATCACACGCCATACGCGATCAGCGGTCACTAAACGCTCACTGCAGTCATCTATTCTATGGTGGCGACAGGGCCACGTGATAAATGTATGTGCTTTCACGTTATATGCTGTTGATCCATCCTCAATTGTGTCGCAGGGCTCCTCCGTGTCCGGTCACTCCACGGTTTCAGGTAAGGTCCAGCCGAGTAGCGGCTTTACGCTCCTCCGCAGCTCGGAGCCTTCCTTTATTCATCACGAGCCTCCATTCCTAGGTCTTCAGTATCGCCGGAAGGTTGGCAGCGCTCTCCGTTGATTCGGGTAGGTTGCGATCCTTTCTATACCATGGTCATTCCTGTTTCCTTTCCACTCTCGGCCGGTCGCTCGGCCACCGCTCAAAAAAAATAAAAATAAAATAAAAAATAAAATAAAATATATATATAAAAAAAAAAAATAAAAGTCTTTTCTGATGCACTCAGGTTGTGTTTTCTCCTGAATACCTCATGGTGTATTCTCCTGGATCTCAGGTTTCATATATTTCCCTGATTAGCTCAAATTTTCACGTATTTCCGCGATTCACCCAGGTCTTATTTCCCTGAATCATTCAGGTTTATGGATTTCCCTGAATCGCTCAGGTTTTATGTATTTCCCTGAATCGCTCAGGTTTTATGTATTTACCTGAATCGTTCAGGTTTTATGCTTTATCTGAATCGCTCAGGTTTTATGTATTTACCTGAATCGTTCAGGTTTTATGCTTTATCTGAATCGCTCGGGTTTTATGTATTTACCTGAATCGTTCAGGTTTTATGCTTTATCTGAATCGCTCAGGTTTTATGTTTTTTCCTGAATCGCTCAGGTTTCATGTTTCCTCTGAATCACTCAGGTTTTATGTATTTTCCCTGAATCACTCAGGTCATGTATTTTCCTGAATCGCTCAGGTCATGTATTTTCCTGAATCGCTCAGGGTTATGTATTTCCCTGAATCACTCAAGTTTTGTATTTTCCTGTCTCTTTCAGGTTGACGGTATTTCCAGGTTGTATGTATTTTCCTGATTCACTCAGGTCACGCATTTGCCTGAATCGCTCAGGTCTTATTTCCCACTGGGTGTACGCATTTGCCTGAATCGCTCAGGTCTTATTTCCCACAGGTTGTACGCATTTGCCTGAATCGCTCAGGTCTTATTTCCCACAGGGTGTACGCATTTGCCTGAATCGCTCAGGTCTTATTTCCCACAGGTGGTACGCATTTGCCTGAATCGCTCAGGTCTTATTTCCCACAGGGTGTACGCATTTGCCTGAATCGCTCAGGTCTTATTTCCCACAGGGTGTACGCATTTGCCTGAATCGCTCAGGTCTTATTTCCCACAGGTTGTACGCAGTTGCCTGAATCGCTCAGGATCCAATATATTTGCCTGAAAACGCTCAGGGGTTTTCCCATACCATCAGGAAACTACCAAGCCGGCGTCAAGGTTTACGAAGTTTTTCCAGGTCCCACCCGCAAGGTGGCTTGGACGATGTCTCCTACACCCTGGCGTTCATAGCCCACTGTCACCGCAATCTCAGGCTGTCATTTAACACCATCGGGCTGTACCTAGTGGGGATACAGCACTGCGCCATGCTTCATAATCCAAATGGAGGTTCCATTTCTTCAGTGCAGGCAGTCAAGGCGGCCCTTAGGGGGATCCAGAAGTGTGGGGATGCCCCTACCGGCCGTAGACAGCCTGTCTCCGGCGAGATGTTTAGGAGACTGTAGTCCGCGCTGGATGGACATCCTTTTGGGCACTCTCCTAGTTTGGTTATTAAGGCAGCCATGTACCTCGGGTTTTATGGGTTCCTTAGGCCAGGTGAGTTCACCAGCACCGCCCCTAAACGTCAGGGATTGCAGGTGCGGCAATTGTCCTGGGTCCATGACCCTTTTGTCCTCTGGCTCCCTTCCACGAAATCCAATCAGCTTGGGCCTCCCTCGGAGGTCAGGTTCTTCAAAACTTCGAACGATTGGTGCCCGGTCATGGTCCTCCGTCAATTGGTAGCCCTGTTGCCAGATGCCCCCCTAGATGGCCCGCTGCTTCCTTGGCGTGGGAGTTTCCTGACTTCAATCCAGTTCGTGTCCCACATCAGAACGCTGGCTTTAGGTCTCAGTTACAACCCGCTGGCCATCACAGGACACTCGCTCCGAATCGGGGCTGCGTCCTCAGCATCAAAAATGGGGTCCCGACGCACGTGATCAAATGCATGGGTCGCTGGCGTTCTTCTTGCTTCACGAGGTACATCCCGAACCCAAACGTAGAGATTTCCCAGGCTTTCTGTAACCTTGCCCTCTGAGAGGAATTAAATGTTTTGGACACTACTCTGCTCTCCTCGTCTATTTTTTCCCACTGCTAGGCTTACCCTAGCTCCTGGCTCCCGGCACAACACAGCCAGCTTAGGTCAAGGTAAGCGCTTCCCCCTCATCATAGCCCTAAGCCTCTCCCATAAGTGGAAGGCTGAAAAGTCAGCCTGAATTTGTGGGAGGGGCGTCTTACCTTCTTAAGCTCCAGCCCCCAGCTCCTCAGGGCGCTTCTGTTCATACCCACCTACCCCCCCTGTTCTCAAACACTCCCTTTAGGGTACGCCCACTGCTAGGCTTACCCTCGGCTCCTGGCTCCCGTCACAACACAGCCAGCTTAGGTCAAGGGAAGCGCTTCCCCCTCATCATAGCCCTAAGCCTCTCCCATAAATATTGTATTGGATTAGAAGTACAAACCATAATGTTTGGTGAATGGGAAAGAACTGATGGCAGTACCAATCAGCCGACTGTGTACTATTTCAACAGCGCTGTCTGGAAATGCTTTAGGCTGCCCGTACCCATTCAGGTTTTGTAAGTTTGGTGGCTAAAACCAGGTATGGATCATAAAGCACAGATTCTCCTTCATTAAATCTACTCCTGATTTTAGCTTTAAAACTGCATTAGAAAAATGGAACTCTCACAGGTTATTGACCTACCGTACATGGGGGGTAAAGGTCTGCTGCACAGCCCATACCCAATAAGTCAGACATTCAGGATGTCTTCTCTTACGAAGAGCCAATATGCAGCCTTTTGTACAGTGTCTATAGAGTACACAGGGTCCCTATGGTTCTGCATTATAAATCTGTAGTTGCAGTGTGGTTCCATATGGTGCATCTGCACAGCAGTCTATTCTGATCTAGCAGCAACATTCTTAAAGGGGTTCTCCGGGAATTAAGAAAATGAAAATACTTAAATATTACTTTATTATAAATATATTCTCAAATACCTTTCATTATTTATAATGGCTTGTTTTGTTTGGGGAGCAATCATCAGGGGAAACAAAATAGCTGTTGTCATATTAGTTCACACAAAATCTGTCCTGATCACACATGAGGACAAGTTACTTTATAACACTGACACAACACATCCCTAGACAAAACAAGCCATTCTAAGTAATGAAAGGTATTTGTGAATAAATTTATTATAAAATAATATTTAAGCATTTTCATTTTTTTTTATATCCCGGGAGAACCCCTTTAATGTGTGCCTCATCATATAAAATCAGAGGTTACTGTATGGTTCCATAGCAGTCTATAGGCAATGTTATACAGATGTGTGTGAAACCCAATACACAAGTAAGGCTAAGTTCACACGAACGTGTGTGACCCGTGGCCGTATTGCGGCCCGCAAATCGCGGGCCGCAATACACGGCCACAGTTCCGTGTGAATTCCGCATCACGGATGCGGACCCATTCACTTCAATGGGTCCGCTAATCCGGAATCGCGGAATGGCCGCACGGGACGGGACCCCTCGGAAGCACTACGGAGTGCCTCCTGGGGTTACGTCCCGTTGTTCCGTTCCGCAAAAAGATAGAACAAGTCCTATCTTTTCGCGGAACGGCCGGATCGCGGACCCATTAAAGTGAATGGGTCCGCGATCCGATGCGGCTGACCTACGGCCGGCGAACAAGCATTGCGGCCCGCTATTTGCAGGCCGCTTCACAGGCACGGGTCACACACCGTGTGAACCGGGCCTAATGCTGACTGCAAAGGTGCCTTGCTCAAATACAATTTCTATCCTCTTTATTCAAGCCTCTCAAATTAAAGCCTCATTCACACGTCAGTGTTTTGGTTAGTGATTTCCATCAGTGAGTGAGAGCCAAAACCAGGATTGGAGCTACACAGAGATAAGGTATAAGGGAAAGATCTTCACCTGTTCTTTGTTTATAGCCGCACCTGGTTTTGGCTCAAAATCACTGATGGAAATAACTGACCAAACACTGGCATGTGAATGAGGCATAAAAAAAGTGAGCTCCATTGCTCAGGGGTCCGTTCTATGAGCTAGACACACTAAAAAGGGCAGCTTATTTCTGGCGGACATTTCATCAGTAACAGAAAGAAGCAGCTTCTCCCAGCTTTACTCACCGGTGAAGCAGCGTTTAGAAAAGACCAGATAGAACAAGTAATTTAAATTTTTCTGTGATAAACCCTTAAGCACCCTATTGTGGGTCCTAACTTTAAAAGGGATGTCTTATGAAGACAACCACTGCCCCACCTCTATGACCTGGTGCATCTGGTCTGTAAGAATGGCTCCCGTTCTGGTGGAGCCGACATATTATAAATACATAGACAGCTACTAATCTGAATGACTGCCACTGCAGGAGAATGTGGCTTCCATCGGCCCAAATAGTTGACTACCAAGCGTGCTGGGAGAGGAACCTGGGGAGATCAGCTGATTGCCTTGGCATCCACATTTTCAAAGGTGGTGCTGATGAGACAATCCCTTTAACTATCGCTTTTCAGTTTGGGCTTTTCTTTTGCACTAGACCAGGGGTGTCAAACTCAAATTCATCGGGGGCCGCATCAGCAGTTTGGCTGGTTGTATCTGTAGGACTATGTGTCCACTCTTTATTATCATAAATTATTGTCACTGCATTCAATTATTACAGTTTTTTGTAATAATGTAAGTAATAACTAGCTCTGAAAGCAGAAACATAGTCAGAATAATGGCAAGTAGATATTCAAATGTACAATTATTGTACAATTTATTGAAAAATGATTTTTGGTAACAGACAGTAATTATTATTATTTTTTAAACATCTGTGGATGACGGACACTGTTATGGGGGGATCTGTGGATGACTGACACTGTTATGGGGGGATCTGTGGATGACGGACACTGTTATGGGGGGATCTGTGGATGACGGACACTGTTATGGAGGAATCTGTGGATGACGGACACTTATGGGGGGATCTGTGGATGACGGACACTTATGGGGGGATCTGTGGATGACGGACACTTATGGGGGGATCTGTGGATGACGGACACTTATGGGGGGATCTGTGGATGATGGACACTTATGGGGGGATCTGTGGATGACAGACACTTATGGGGGGATCTGTGGATGACAGACAGTGTTACAGGGGGGGATCTGTGGATGGCAGTGTTATATATGTGCCATCCACAGACCCCCCATCCCATAACAGTGCCATCCACAGACCCCCCACCCCATAACAGTGCCATCCATCCACAGATTCCGTGTGAACCCCCTCCCCCCCCCCCCAGTATACAAATATAAAATGCATTATTGAATTAAAAGTTATTAAACATGCCCCCCCTCACTCCTAATTGTACCGTATATCCTAATTGCTTGTGTATAATGCCGGCAGGCGGCCGGCGCGTTACTCACTGACGTCACTTGCCTGCGCCGCCTGCTTCATTCATAAAGGAGGCGGTGCAGGCACGTGACATCAGGGAGTTACGCTGCCGCCCGCCCGGCCTGCCTGCATTCTACACAAGCAATTAGGATATACGGTACAATTATTTCCTGTGTAGAACGTCCGGCGCCGCTAGAGGGCAGACGTTCTCTGGCTTGTAGACTGCCGCGCATGTGCTGAAGAGGCGGCTTTCTTGTGTCAAAAAAAAGAAAACGAGAATAAAAGGCGAAGGCTGGCGGCGGCTGCGCGGGCCACATGACGAGGTCTGGCGGGCCGGATTCGGCCCGCGGGCCTTGTGTTTGACACCCGTGCACTAGACGGATAGAAGCGGGAAATGTTCTAAAAATGAAACTTTGGAATAGGGAGGGATACTATGTTACATATTTGATGGAGTTGTGATCAATTAAGATCTTTTTGGAAAGGGGTTTTCTTTCTGTACACTTATTACAGGTAAGAAATTGGCTGGTTCTCCACAAGTCGCATTCTGAATGGAAGACATTTCTGCTGAAAATCTTGCAACTTTGGCAACCTTGGGTCACTCAGAGGCTCCCCTGATTTTCTGACTCTGGTCCCTGTATTCCCAAGGGATGTAAACCCAGATGTCAGATGTCCCATAGGCGATTGATCAATTTCGATCTTACTTTCCTATCCACACCCCACACCCATTTATTCTTTCTATATCCTCTTGGATTTCTTTCTGTCAACTTTCAATCTTTAACATGTTTATGATTTTTGTAGTTTAATTTAACATTTTGTTCTTGTTCACCTGGTTTCCCGTTTGAATTACTCTCCTTACAGAAATCATTTTTCTCCCACATAACAGTGGCTTATCCTGCTAATAAATAATATGAGCTTGTGAATGCTTATTATTAAAGAAGCAATTGCTTAGCTCATTATTTTCTTATCTTGGAGAGTACAAGTACAAGGAGGGCGAGATTCATACCAGAAAGAATATTCTACTTCTCATTCTATTCACTTGTTGGGTTCTGTGAGACCCTTTAATTATTTATTTTTCTCTTTATAAATTTCATAATTTCATAAAACTTTAATAAACATTAAACATAGAAATGAAACTTATAACAGCATAAAGTATTATAAAATCACAATTATAAAATGCATCATACAGTACTGATGGAGATGTGTGAATATCTTTCTTTCATGTAACTAGATTGATTTTCTTATGTAGTTGCCTTAAGCTGTTTGTTCCTTATCTCAACTGCCTCCCCTCCCCCTTTGCTTCAAGCTGTCTGTTTCTCCAACATTGAAGCGAAAACGGAGGGGATCGAAGCTGCAATAGGCCCCTCACTTCTCCCACAGAAGGATGTATAGACTGTACAAGGAGTTCTAGAGCTGTGTGTGGTTTTGTGGGAGTGATTGCAGGTGGCTGAGTGTGGATTGCAGCAGAGATAATTGAAAGTTAAGTGTTTGTATTCTAGTACTTGCATTTAAAATAGTTTTTTTTTTTTTTTTTTCTTTCTGCTTAATTAAGGCGAGTGCCCGGGGCAACCAGGTGCTATAAATTGAACCACTTACACTCTTCAGAGCCTGCTCTTTCTGAGGCTTGCTCTACTAAGTGGCTTCTTATTAAGTGGAGTTAAAAAACAAGGAGTTTAAGAAAAGGAGTTTGGAAACTAAGGTTGGATATAATTTCCTTGTGTGTTGTTGGCTTAATTTTACGTGGTCTTTCGACTACAGCAGACAGGATCTAAATCATTTATACTGTTTTACTTTTTTACTGTTGTAATCCCCATTTAGTATGTGTTGCACAATTTACAACGCAGTCCAGTGCACATCTTGCATGATGTATGCAGTCCTGGAACAGGAGTTCAAGGGTGTATATCTTTGTTCTAGATGTGAGCAAATTACCCGTTTGGAATCGCAGATCGAGTCTCTAAATGGGCAAGTTGCAACACTGAGAGGCATTGATAATTTGCAAAAGAGTTTGCTTCTCACCGAGCAAGCACTCTTTGGGGTAGATGAGGGGGAGGGTGACAGAGAGGAGGCTGAGGAAAGTGAGGTAGCTAGCTGGGTAACAGTTAGAAAGCGGGGTAGAGGGAAGAGTGCCAGGGAGGCTAGCCCTGATCTGACACACCCCAACAAGTTTGCACGTTTGGCAGATGAGGGGGATGTCAGTCCGGGGACGGCACTGCTGCAGCCAGACACTTCCTCTGCCAGTCAGGGGAATGTCAGCTCCAGTAAGCAGGGAACCAGGAGAGCAGGGCAGGCCAGACAGGTGCTGGTAGTGGGAGACTCCATTATAAGGGGAACAGATAGGGAAATCTGTCACAAAGACCGTGATCGCCGAACAGTGTGCTGTCTTCCTGGCGCTAGAGTTCGACACATCGCGGATCGGGTTGACAGATTACTGGGAGGGGCTGGAGATGATCCAGCGGTCATGGTCCATATCGGAACCAATGACAAAGTTAGAGGTAGGTGGAGAGTCCTTAAAAATGATTTCAGGGATTTAGGTCAAAAGCTGAGGGCAAGGACCTCAAAGGTAGTATTTTCCGAAATACTGCCTGTACCACGAGCCACACAAGAAAGGCAATGGGAGATTAGGGAGATTAACAAGTGGCTCAAGAACTGGTGTAGGAAGGAGGGGTTTGGGTTCCTGGAGAACTGGGCCGATTTTTCTATCGGCTACAGGCTCTATCGTAGGGACGGGCTGCACCTCAATGGGGAAGGGGAGCTGTGCTGGGGAGAAAGATGGCTAGAAGGTTGGAGGAGTGTTTAAACTAGGGACTGGGGGGGAGGGTAATTACGTTATAGGAGGGGAAGATAGTGCAGATAGAGACCGGGGGCAAGGTAATAAGAATGGGGGAGGAATGGAAGGAGGGACTAGAACAGTTCAGAAGGAAAGGTGTAGGGTAAAAAATATACATAAACCTCTTAAATGTATGTATACTAATGCCAGAAGCCTGACTAATAAAACTGGGGAACTGGAATTAGTGATGTGTGAGGAGGACTATGACATAGTGGGAATAACTGAGACATGGCTGGATGATAGCTATGACTGGGCAGTTAATGTACAAGGTTACAGTCTGTTTAGAAAGGATCGTCAAAACCGGAGAGGGGGAGGGGTCTGCCTTTATATAAAGTCCTGTCTAAAGCCCACAGTCCGAGAAGATATAAGTGAGGGACATGAACATGTGGAGTCACTGTGGGTAGAGATACATGGAGCTAAAAACAACAATAAATTACTAATAGGAGTTTACTATAAACCACCAAATATACCAGAGTCCACAGAAAATCTACTACTAAACGAGATAGACGAGGCGGCAAATCATAATGAGGTGGTTATTATGGGGGACTTCAACTACCCAGATATAGACTGGGAAACTGAAACTTGTATATCTCATAAGGGAAACAGGTTCGTGGCAATAACCAAAGACAATTACCTCTCCCAACTGGTTCAGGACCCGACTAGAGGGACGGCCATACTGGACTTAGTATTAACCAATAGACCTGACAGAACAACAGACGTGCAGGTTGGGGGACACCTGGGAAATAGTGCCCATAAAGTAATAACCTTCCAATTATCATTCAAAAGAGCGATTCTACAGGGAGGAACAAAAATACCAAACTTCAAAAAAGCTAAATTTAGCCAACTAAGAGAGGCCATAGGCCAAACTAACTGGGACAAAGTCCCCACAAATACAGACACAAAATGGGATATCTTTAAAAACATCCTAAAAACTCATTGTGAGAGGTACATACCGTATGGTAATAAAAGGTTAAGGAACAAAAAGAAACCAATGTGGATAAATAGAACTGTAAAGAAAGCAATAAATGACAAAAAGAAAGCATATAAAACCCTAAAACAGGAGGGTAGCACGGAAGCACTGAAAAACTATAAGGAAAAAAATAGAACATGTAAAAAACAAATAAAAGCGGCCAAACTAGAGACCGAGAGATTAATTGCCAAAGAGAGTAAAACTAACCCTAAAATGTTCTTCAATTATATAAATGTTAAAAAGTATAAATCTGAAGGTGTTGGCCCTTTAAAGAGTAATGAGGGGGGAGTCGCAGAGAGCGACGAGGAGAAAGCAAAGCTGTTAAATATTTTTTTCTCCACTGTATTCACTGAGGAAAATAAATTGTCAGATGACATGCAGAATGCAAAAATAAATTCCCCATTAAAAGTGTCCTGTCTGACCCAGGAAGAAGTACATCAGCGACTTAAAAAGATTTAAATAGACAAATCGCCAGGACCGGATGGCATACACCCCCGTATCCTAAGGGAATTAAGTAATGTCATAGCCAGACCCTTATTTCTGATATTTGCAGACTCTATATTGACAGGAAATGTCCCACAGGATTGGCGCGTGGCATATGTGGTGCCAATATTCAAAAAGGGGCCAAAAACAGAGCCTGGAAACTATAGGCCGGTAAGTTTAACATCTGTTGTGGGTAAACTGTTTGAAGGTTTTCTGAGAGATGCTATATTAGAGCATCTCAACGGAAATAAGCAAATAACGCCATATCAGCATGGCTTCGTGAGGGATCGGTCATGTCAGACTAATTTAATCAGTTTCTATGAGGAGGTAAGTTCTAGACTTGACAGCGGCGAATCAATGGATGTCGTATATCTGGACTTCTCCAAAGCATTTGACACTGTGCCAAATAAAAGGTTAGTATATAAAATGAGAATGCTCGGACTGGGAGAAAACATCTGTATGTGGGCAAGTAACTGGCTGAGTGATAGAAAACAGAGGGTGGTTATTAACGGTACACACTCAGATTGGGTCACTGTCACTAGCGGAGTACCTCAGGGGTCAGTATTGGGCCCTATTCTCTTCAATATATTTATTAATGATCTTGTAGAAGGCTTGCATAGTAAAGTGTCAATTTTCGCAGATGACACTAAACTGTGTAAAGTAATTTACACTGATGAGGACAGTATACTACTACAGAGGGATCTGGATAGATTGGAGGCTTGGGCAGATAAGTGGCAGATGAGGTTTAACACTGATAAATGTAAAGTTATGCACATGGGAAGGAAAAATGCAAGTCACCCGTACATACTAAATGGTAAAACACTCGGTAACACTGACATGGAAAAGGATCTAGGAATTTTAATAAACAGCAAACTAAGCAGCAAAAACCAGTGTCAGGCAGCTGCTGCCAAGGCCAATAAGATAATGGGTTGCATCAGAAGGGGCATAGATTCCCGTGATATGAACATAGTCCTACCACTTTACAAATCGCTAGTCAGACCACACATGGAGTACTCTGTACAGTTCTGGGCTCCTGTAAACAAGGCAGACATAGCAGAGCTGGAGAGGGTTCAGAGGAGGGCAACTAAAGTAATAACTGGAATGGGGCAACTACAGTACCCTGAAAGATTATCAAAATTAGGGTTATTCACTTTAGAAAAAAGACGACTGAGGGGAGATCTAATTAATATGTATAAATATATCAGGAGTCAGTACAGAGATCCCTCCCATCATCTATTTATCCCCAGGACTGTGACTGCGACGAGGGGACATCCTCTGCGTCTGGAGGAAAGAAGGTTTGTACACAAACATAGAAAAGGATTCTTTACGGTAAGAGCAGTGAGACTATGGAACTCTCTGCCTGAGGAGGTGGTGATGGTGAGTACAATAAAGGAATTCAAGAGGGGCTGGATGTATTTCTGGAGTGTAATAATATTACAGGCTATAGCTACTAGAGAGGGGTCGTTGATCCAGGGAGTTATTCTGATTGCCTGATTGGAGTCGGGAAGGAATTTTTTTTTCCCCTAAAGTGGAGAAAATTGGCTTCTACCTCACAGGGTTTTTTGCCTTCCTCTGGATCAACTTGCAGGATAACAGGCCGAACTGGATGGACAAATGTCTTTTTTCGGCCTTATGTACTATGTTACTATGTTACTGTAGAAGAATGTTTGAGCCAATTATTTAGCTAGATGATTCACATGTATATTCAGTGCTTATAAAAAAGCACCTCCTTGAAGTGTCATATATGACGTAAGCAGTATTAATGTTCCTACGACGCCATTATAATATGGAGCCGATGCACAGATGTTTACATTAAATTCACATACCAAAGTTTGTAAGATAGCACTTGGAGTCTGCGCTATCTCTTTTTCCTTCTTAGGCCTCTTTCACACTGGCGTGTGCGCCCAGTTGCCGTATTGTAGCCCACAAAATGCGGGCCGCAATGCACGAGCACAGTCCGTGGGGCGGCCGCAGCCGATCGCGATCCAGCCGTTGCGCAAAAAGATAGGGCATGTTCTATCTTTTTGCAGAACAGAAGTATAGGACAAAACCCCACGGAAGCACTCCGTAGTTCTTCCGTTCCGTGGTTCCGTTCCGCACCATTCCGTATCTCCGGATTTGCGGACCCATTCAAGTTAATGGGTCCGCATCCATGATGCGGAATGCCCACGGAACGGCACCCATGTATTGCGGATCCACAAATGCGGTCCGCAATATGGCAACGGGCGCACACGCCAGTGTGAAAGAGGCCTTAGCCAATGAAATAGGAAGGGATGAGGGGGGCGCCCACCTTCTGAAGATGTAAAACGGCTTTACTCATTGTAATAAAAGAGAGCTTGTCTTTGACCAGTTTGTGTCAGCATCTAGTCTCTGTGCCACGCTTGGATATTAAACTCATGGGGTACCCTGATTTGGAGCAGAGTGTATCTTGAAGATACCAGAGTGTTAATCTTAAATGCTTTAATTAAAGCAACTTCAACAGTACCATAGTGAGACCATATGCTCCACTGGCGGCAGTGACTACTGTAAATATATGCTCTGCATCGCACAGTTGAGCATTATAATTTCTTAGTAATATATGACAGGGCTCCAGATGGTCGCCAATGCGCCTTAAAATTTGCAGATGGCGACAAGACTTTTTAGTCTTGTCGCCATTTGCGACTGTACCGCCGCGATCCTGCGCAGCCTAAGTTCTCTTCACTAGCACACCGCACAGTGGAGAAGGAAGGAGTCCCTCCCTCTCCATTGTGACGCGGCCGCCACTACCACCAATGGGGATATAGCAGGGGAGGAGGAGGGGAGGAGCTGTCGCCACTGCGCCACCAATGAATGTAAAACATAAGTATAGGCAGCGGTATCACAGACCTGGCACCCGGCCTCAATAACAGGGCATTGGATACGCGGCAATTAACCCCTCAGGTGCCACAGATCGCATGCCCTGTTATTGAGGCCGGGTGCCGGGTCTGTGATACCGCTGCAGACAATTGTATGAAGGAGTCAAAGAGGACCTTTCATGGGTCCAAAGAATATGAACTTATCAGCAGGCTGCATAGAGCGGCGCCCCGGGATCTAAGTGCACTTACTATTATTCCTGGGCGCCGCTCCGTTCGTCCGCTGTGGCCCCCGGTATTTTCAGCATTCAGAGGAAGGAGGAGGAGACGCCAGTGTCTGTCCTTCTCCCTGACAGCAGCGCTGTCCAATCACAGCGCAGAACTCAGAGCCAGGGAGGTTTTTTTTCTCCCTGGCTCTGAGTTCTGTGCTGTGATTGGACAGCGCTGCTGTTATGGAGACGGAGAGACACTGGCGTCTCCTCCTCCTTCCTCTGAATGCTGAAAATACCGTAAGTGCACTTAGATCCCTGGGTGCCGCTCTATGCAGCCTGCTGATAAGTTCATATTCTTTGCACCCACGAATGGTCCTCTTTTTAATTACATTCATTGGTGGTGCAGTGCGCCCCCCCCCCCCCCCAAGCCTCTCCCCCTCCCCCCCCCAAGCCTCTCCCCCTCCCCATTATCACTGGCCACAAGTCGTCGTCGTCCCATTGTTATATGGTGGCCACAGGGTCCCCATCCCCTTCATTGGTGGCAGTGGCAGATTACACTGCTGGGGCTCAGATAGTTACCATGGCAGCCAGGACGCTACTGAAGCCCTGGCTGCCATGTTCAGCTCCCTGCTGCTGTGTGTACAGAGCCCAGGGCAGCAGGGAGATGTGTGAGGTCCTATTCACCCTGATAGAGCTCTATCAGGGTGAATAGCACAAGGGATGAAAAGATCCAGGTTCTAGTCCCTAAGGGAAGAAATGGTTATTAAATAAAAAGTAAAAAAACAACAAAAAAAAACACCAAAATACTAAAAGTTTAAATGGCCCCCTTCCCAGTTTTACATATAAAATTTACAAACAATAAAGAACATATTACATATCGCCACGTCTCAAAAAGTGTGAGCTATTAAAATATTTAAAAATATTTCCGCTCGGTGAAGGCCGTAACAGAAAAAAACCTCTAAACCACGCAATTCGCCATTTTTAGTCACCTTGTTCCCCAGAAAATGTCCCTGGATGTGAGAGGCATGTGGTGCTGTTTTCTCCTATATGTAGTGCACCTGCGTCTCATCTTCTCAAAGTCCTTTTTTTTTTTATTATATGCATTTTAAATTTGGCGACTAAAAAATGGAATTTGGCTCCTAAATTTTTTTAGTTTAGGAGCCAATGGCTCCTGGTCATTTTTTTTTGTCTGGAGCACTGTATGACCTTTTTTATAACAATATAATAATAATATTTGTTTATATAGCACCATTATATTCCGCATGACTTTACAAATTTAGAGGGTTCATGTACAAAACAAAAGACATCACAACATAACTGGCTAATATACAACTGAAACACTAGGAGTGAGGGTCCTGCTCGCAAGAGCTTAACCGCTTAATGCCGGGCTCATTTTCACTATGCTATACTCACTGAGCGTTTCTAAATGTTCATTGTGTTACCCTAAACATATAAATTACACTTTTAATTTCATTTGCAGACAAATTCAATAAGTATTATGCATTTTTGTACTTACCGCCTTTTATGCAAATTAACATAAAAGAGTCTTGTGCTCGGATCGGCTCATGCTGAGAGGGTCCCCTACCTACGCCTATACTCCACCCCCCCAACCTAGAAGCAGCAGAGTTATGCCGGAACTGCTTATCGAAGGGTAGCCTAAAGGGGGCTACCCCAATAATGAGACCTGAAAGAAGGGAGGGCTCCTGGGTGGGTTGAAATCGTTCGAACCGACAAGTGGGGGGAGGAGGGCCAGGTTTAAATAGTGAACGCCCCGCCTCCCCTCACACAAATACGGCACTCTTAATTGCCTACCACTTGTGCTCGGATCGGCTCATGCTGAGAGGGTCCCCTACCTACGCCTATACTCCACCCCCCCAACCTAGAAGCAGCAGAGTTATGCCGGAACTGCTTATCGAAGGGTAGCCTAAAGGGGCCAAAAGAACCATGCATAGGAGTTAGAAAACTTGATAACAGAAACTACAGACCAAAACTCGAAAGCCAATGATATTTCGTATAAGGATCCGGGATATTACGTATGGAACACACGGAACTGCGACGACCCAACCGTTTGATGACATGTACTGGCACCTTATGCATGGACGCCGCCGCTGCCGCGCCCATGCGGAAGGAATGTCCTGTGATCCAGCGAGGACCGACCCCTGGACCTGTCAACTAACCTGAAAGTACGTAAGAAAGGCCGCGGTGGTTAGCCGGGCATTGACTAGTTCGAGTACGGGAGAACATGCCGCTTGGACTAAATACTACGCAGCCAAGCCTCCAAGGCCTGCACCGGACACCATCTGCTGTCCGTGGGAAAGTATCTGACCGCCACTGGTTGCCCCGGCCGTGACGTCTTGGACGAGGCCAAGGTGAGGACATAGATGGACCCGCGCCGGATGAGCTGACCTTTCCGCAGGCACCCAGCCAGCGTATTGGTGCCCATGAGCTCGCCTGACCTGAGGAATCCATGGAAAGCCAGGTACAAGGCTGTTTCTACCAGAGCGCTAACCTGCGGCCCGAACGGTTTGCCCCTGCAGTTTGCCTGTCACGGCCTGAACAAGCTACCGGTAAATGGCTGACGCCCATGTCGTTTCACAACAGACATCTTGCGCAAACCCTTCAACGCCGCTTTGATCGGGTGGGCGGAGAAGAGTGACGGTAGGTCCGGATGTAGCCTGCACCAATGGTGCTGAATACCTGCCATGTATAGTTAACAATGCTATAGGACAGGTTTAATTGAGAGTGGCAAAAACCCTGACAAAGCCCAATAGGTGAGTGATAGGTCCCCGGCCAGCGGCCGGGTAGGTGTTCTCATATCTCTGAAACAGGTGCCAAGCTGTCTTGTAAGCCCTCAGAGTATTACTGGCCAAGGAATTGGCCATCAGTCTCTTAGCTATGGTGAGATGGGAGACTAGTCCCAGCGCAGCTGGGCCTGGTGAGGAAATTTTTTTTTTTTTTTTTTTTTTAATCTCCATGCGTGAGAGACTCTAATGGCGGAGTCATATGTGTAAAACTAAAATGGAGAAGCTCTGCGTGAGGGACTCTAATGGCGGAGTCATATGTGTAAAACTAAAACGGAGAAGCCATGCGTGAGAGACTCAGATGGCGGAGTCATATGTGTAACCTAAAACGGAGAAACCATGCGTGAGAGACTCTAATGGCGGAGTCATATGTGTAACCTAAAACGGAGAAGCCATGCGTGAGAGACTCTAATGGCGGAGTCCTATGTGTAAAACTAAAACGGAGAAGCTCTGCGTGAGGGACTCTAATGGCGGAGTCATATGTGTAAAACTAAAACGGAGAAGCCATGCGTGAGAGACTCAGATGGCGGAGTCATATGTGTAACCTAAAACGGAGAAACCATGCGTTTGAGACTCTAATGGCGGAGTCATATGTGTAACCTAAAACGGAGAAGCCATGCGTGAGAGACTCTAATGGCGGAGTCCTATGTGTAAACCTAAAACGGAGAAGCCATGCGTGAGAGACTCTAATGGCGGAGTCATATGTGTAAAACTAAAATGGAGAAGCTCTGCGTGAGGGACTCTAATGGCGGAGTCATATGTGTAAAACTAAAACGGAGAAGCCATGCGTGAGAGACTCAGATGGCGGAGTCATATGTGTAACCTAAAACGGAGAAACCATGCGTGAGAGACTCTAATGGCGGAGTCATATGTGTAACCTAAAACGGAGAAGCCATGCGTGAGAGACTCTAATGGCGGAGTCTTATGTGTAAACCTAAAACGGAGAAGCCATGCGTGAGAGACTCTAATGGCGGAGTCATATGTGTAACCTAAAACAGAGCAGCCATGCGTGAGACTCTAATGGCGGAGACATATGTGTGAACCTAAACGGAGAAGTCATGCATGAGAGACTCAGATGGCGGAGTCAAATGTGTAACCTAAAACGGAGAAGCCATGCGTGAGAGACTCTAATGGCGGAGTCATATGTGTAAACCTAAAACGGAGCAGCCATGCGTGAGAGACTCTAATGGCGGAGTCCTATGTGTAAACCTAAAACGGAGAACCCATGCGTGAGAGACTCTAATGGCGGAGTCATATGTGTAACCTAAAACGGAGCAGCCATGCGTGAGACTCTAATGGCGGAGACATATGTGTGAACCTAAACGGAGAAGTCATGCATGAGAGACTCAGATGGCGGAGTCAAATGTGTAACCTAAAACGGGGAAGCCATGCGTGAGAGACTCTAATGGCGGAGTCATATGTGTAAACCTAAAACGGAGCAGCCATGCGTGAGAGACTAATGGCGGAGTCATATGTGTAAACCTAAAACGGAGCAGCCATGCGTGAGAGACTAATGGTGGAGTCATATGTGTAAACCTAAAACGGAGAAGCCATGCGTGAGAGACTCTAATGGCGGAGTCATATGTGTAAAACTAAAATGGAGAAGCTCTGCGTGAGGGACTCTAATGGCGGAGTCATATGTGTAAAACTAAAACGGAGAAGCCATGCGTGAGAGACTCAGATGGCGGAGTCATATGTGTAACCTAAAACGGAGAAACCATGCGTGAGAGACTCTAATGGCGGAGTCATATGTGTAACCTAAAACGGAGAAGCCATATGTGTAAAACTAACACGGAGAAGCCATGCGTGAGAGACTCAAAAATGTATATATTATATATATTTTTTTTTATATATATATATATATATATATATATATACACACATACTTTTTTTTTTTTTTTTTTCACTATCAACCACTTAAGCAGCTCCCGTATGGGCACAGCTCTGAGTACGAGCATGAAGAGCATGGTATAACGCAGATCACCTGCACGGACTAACTAACATCTTGTGCCTAAATAACCCCCTTGGAACCTAATGTACGGCCGGCAGCAGGAAGCCAGCCACCGCCTATGATCTGCTCCCCCTGACCGAGCCTAGTACTCCTTCCCCTGATCCCTGCCTACCTAACGGCACGGCGGCCCGTGCCAGACTTTATTGAAGATGAGGAGCCTTACCCCCCAGCCGCGTGGGGAGCTCACGCTGCTCCCTGGCAGAATGCACCAGTGCGGGAGGGCCGACCCACCGCCGGCTGGACACTCGTACCGCGTGGGGAGCAGCGCCACTCCCTGGCAATGTGCACCAGATCAGAGGGAGCCCTTCCTTTACCGTGGGCCCCGGCCCCCGCTGGTTTGAACCGTGTGCCGCGTGAGGAGCCGCACAGCTCCCTGGCATTGTGCGCCGGTGCGGGAGTGCCCCCCCTCACCTAGGGGCTGGTTATTGTGACTGGAACCCGCTGGGAGACTGAAGCCTAACTGGACCTACCTGTGACCGTGAAGGCTGACCTCCCAGGCCGTGGCTGACCCACGTGCGTAGTCGTGACGCAACTACCCGTAGATGCCCACCCAGTGCCTGTAGTTAACGGGAGTGCGACCGAGTCTGTGGATGTGACCGACTAGCCCCTATAGTCGTGAGGGGACCCTACATCGAGAGTAGCGGTAACGGACCATCGCCTGTAGACGTGGTAGTATTACCTCATGAGTCTGTTGACATGAGACTAATGCCTGCAGTCGTGGCCGGTCTTAATAATGAGTCTGCAGTCGTAACGGATTTGTGCCTGCAGTCGTGGCAGGGCTTTAGAGCGGGTCTGTAGTCGTGACAGACTGATGCCTGCAGTCGTGGCAGGACTTTATAACGAGTCTGTAGTCGTGACAGACTGATGCCTGCAGTCGTGGCAGGGCTTTATAACGGGTCTGTAGTCGTGACAGACTGATGCCTGCAGTCGTGGCAGGACTTTATAACGAGTCTGTAGTCGTGACAGACTGATGCCTGCAGTCGTGGCAGGGCTTTATAACGGGTCTGTAGTCGTGACAGACTGTTGCCTGCAGTCGTGGCAGGGCTTTAGAGCGGGTCTGTAGTCGTGACAGACTGATGCCTGCAGTCGTGGCAGGGCTTTATAAGGAGTCTGTAGTCGTGACAGACCTGGCAAAGCAACATTCCTATCTATACCATTATTATAATTTTTTCTTTTTTTTTTTTTTTCTTTTCCCCCCCACCAAAGGCCATGACTGTAGGCGCCACCCTGTAAGAGATGCGCCAGAGGCCTGGACATAATAGACCACCATCCCCTGTCCCCAAAGCCTATGCAGGAGAAAAGAGGGGGTTGGCCCCCGCATGCACCACCCCTGACTCACCTGGTGGCCATGACAGCCACGAACCCCACAGTATCGTAAGTTAGCCCACCACCTGTGGACCTGAATAACCAAGGACAGACGTGTGAGTGAGCGCACGCCAGCTGGGCGACACTTCACTCATGCCACCGCTCCCTAGCTAACCACCGGATTATTGTGACTGCGCCCGAACCAACCCCCTGACTGACCGTATGGGCTTATGGGCGGCCCGGCTGCGTGCGCAAAGTGACGTGGCCAGCCCCCCTCCTTGAAGCCCTCTTTATATTTGATCCTTGAACATATTCCAAATTTTTTTAAATATTTTTTTTTTTTTTTACTCCTGCCTTAGTACCTAGCCACTGTGCCTGAGCAGAGGAGCCCTGCACCAAGACTGCAGTACCAGTATGGGCCTGTAGGTGTCGACCATCCCCCGCCCTCTCTCAAGCCAGGACCTGCTGGAGCGCAGCAAGCCAGTGATTCCCTTCTAGGTTAGAATTAACCATTGAAATCATAACTTGTTATACAGTGCACATGTCTGAGTATCTGCTTATCTCGTCTTGCCTGAGTTTGGCGCAGTAAAGAAGACGAGTTTATTCTGCAGCGGATTCCTAGACATGAATAAGCATGTCCACCTTCACAGCCTCGCTAATTGTAATTACCAGGAGAACGTGCATCAGGATCGGCTGCGAGGGATTTGCGCTCCGCCATGTGGAACATTGCATCCCGTGCCCACCGCTATCGACTATTTGTACAGGGAAAGCCGCGGCGTATTAATCGCCTATAGGTTTCGGCTTCCGTCCCCTGATCCTGCAGCTGAACCTCCGCTTACTGATTGCAGCTAATGAATAGATCCCTGTGTGAGCGGACGGCGTTTTCCTCTACGGCGGAACGTTCTGATACGGGAGTGAGTGATATATAACGCTGCGTCGTGGAGCCGACGGCCGGCGTGACCGATGCTCAGGGTATGCGAGCGGACGTCGTGACCCGTCGCTGCTGAGCCACAGGTGAGGGGTGCCTGCCTGGGGGACGCTGCATGTGGGAGCGGGGGGTGCTTAGCGCAGGGCCTGGAGCGGATCGGGGTGCCTGTCTCGGGGTGCCGGAAGCGATCGGGAGTGCGGGCAGTCTCCAGCGCAGCTGGGGACCGGCGGCACGCTCGGCAGCCCCACATGTTATACATAGCGAGACGGGTGTGCAAGCCACCCTGCCTACCTAATCACCGTAGGGACGAGCTCGACGCAGCCGATCCCCCGATCCTCCAGTGACGCATGCCCTTCTCTGGCACCAACCCACAAGCCGATTCGAAATCGTTCGAACCGACAAGTGGGGGGAGGAGGGCCAGGTTTAAATAGTGAACGCCCCGCCTCCCCTCACACAAATACGGCACTCTTAATTGCCTACCACATATCTTACTTGTGTGACCAGAGAAGAGTCATATTTTCAAGCTCTGACTCATCTCGGGTTAATTTGCATATGTATCAAACCGGGTTTTTTACACAATAAAAGCACACAGAGCTATGGGGACTGGATATTGTGGATGTGCTAGCGGCGATCTAGCAACCCATGTCCTCAGCTCTATACCCAAAATCCAGGTGACAAGTTCCCTTTAAGGACCAGGCCATTTTTTGCAATCTGACCAGTGTCACTTTATGTGGTAATAACTTTAAAACTCTTTTACTCATCCAGGCCATTCTGAGATTGTTTTCTCGTCACATATTGTACTTCATGATAACTAGTAAAATGGAATTAAAAAAATTCATTTTTAATTATAAAAAAAAATAAAAAATTTGAGAAAAAATAGCAAATTTCCAAGTTTCAATCTCTCTACTTCTATAATACATAGTAATACCTCCAAAAATAGTTATTAATTTACATTCCCCATACAGTATGTCTACTTCATGTTTAGATCATTTTGGGAATCCCATAAAATTTTTGGAGATATTACAAGGCTTAGAAGTTTAGAAATTTCAGAAATGTTCCAAAACCCACTTTTTAAGGACCAGTTCAGGTCTGAAGTCACTTTGTGAGGCTTACATAATAGAAACCACCCAAAAATTACCCAATTTTACAAACGACACCCCTCAAGGTATTCAAAACTGATTTTACGAGATGGGGTGGCAGTTTTTTTGGTACTATTTTAGGGTACATATGATTTTTGGTTGCTCTATATTACACTTTTTGTGAGGAAAGGTAACAAGAAATAGCTGTTTTGGCACCGTTTTTATTTTTTGTTATTTACAACATTCATCTGACAGGTTAGATCATGTGGTATTTTTATAGAGCAGGTTGTCATGGACACGACAATACCAAATATGACATAAGTTTTACATAACAAAGCATTTAAAAAAAATATATGATTCATTAGTGTCTCCACATTCTGAAAGCCATAGTTTTATTTATTTCTTGGGCGACTGTCTTGTGTAGGGGCACATATTTTCAGGATGAGATGACGGTTTGATTGGCACTATTTTGGGGTGTGTATGACTTTTTGATCGCTTGCTATTGCACTTTTTGTGATGTAAGGTGACAAAAATTGCTTTTTTTACACTGTTTTTATATATTTTTTTAACGGTATTCACCTGAGGGGTTAGGTCATATGATATTTTCATAGAGCAGGTTATTACGGACGCGGCGTTACCTAATATGTCAGCTTTTTATTTATTTATGTAAGTTTTACACAATGATTTTATTTTTTAAACAAAAAAAATCATGTTTTAGTGTCTCCATAGTCTGAGAGCCATAGTTTTTTTAGTTTTTGGGCGATTATCTTGGGTAGGGTATGATTTTTGCGGGATGAGATGACGGTTTGATTGGCACTATTTTGGGGTGCGTATGACTTTTTGATCGCTTGCTATTAAACTTTTTGTGATATAAGGTGACAAAAAAATGGCTTTTTTTACACTGTTTTTTTTTTTTTACGGTGTTCACCTGAGGGGTTAGGTCATGTGATATATTATAGAGCAGGTTCTTACAGACGCGGCAATACCTAATATGTATACTTTTTTTTATTTACTTAAGTTTTACACAATAACAGCTTTTTTAAAACAAAAAAAAGGATGTTTTAGTGTCTCCATATTCTGAGCCATAGTTTTTTTAATTTTTGGGCGATCGTCTTAGGTAGGGGCTCATTTTTTGTGGGATGAGGTGACAGTTAGATTGGTACTATTTTGGCGGGCATACGCCTTTTTGATCGCTTGCTGTTGTACTTTTAGTGATGTAAGGTGACAAAAAAATGGTTTATTTAGCACAGTTTTTATTTTTTACGGTGTTCATCTGAGGGGTTAGGTCATGTGATATGTTTATAGAGCCGGTTAATACAGACGCGGCAATACCTAATATGTCTACTTTTCCTTTTTTCCCTATTTCTTACCAATTTTTTTTTTTACTTTATTTGGGGAGAATGAATTTTTATTTTTTTACTTGAAACTTTTAATTTTTGGGGGGGAAACTACATTTTTTAAACTATTTTAATTAATTTTTTTTGTCCCACTTTGGGACTTCAACTTTTGGGGGTCTGATCCTCTTTACAATGCATTCCCCGCCGGAATGACCCGTAAACGCTGCAAATCGCAGGTCTGAATTGACCTGCGGTTTGCAGCGATCGCCGATACGGGGGGGGGGGGGGGGCACAGGACCCCCCTCGGCATTGTCACAGGGTGCCTGCTGAATGATTTCAGCAGGCACTCTGTTCCGATCACCGCGGTGATCGGAAATACACAGGGCGTACAGGTACGCCCTGTGTCTTTAAGGACTCGGACATCAGGGCGTACCTGTACGCCCTGTGTCCCTAAGAGGTTAAAATCTATGAGGAAGTGGGGGTGACACAAAAGGTAGTTGATTGTGATAAGTAGTAGTCAAGCCATTTTTGTAATGAAAGCAGTGGTGTAGGCCGATCTGCTTCGGGTGTGTGGACCATTAGAAGATCGAATTCAGGTCTGAGGAGTTGGGGGAACTAAGGGAACAGTTAGTTTAGGAAGCTTGATAAGCCTGCCTGAAAAGATGTGTTTGGCACGTTTGAAGGTTGGGAATTGACCTGATATTCTGGGTCAGAGCATTCCAGAGAGTAGGTGCAGCTCGAGAAAAGTCTTGAAGACGGGAGAAAGAGGTATAAATTATGGAGGATTTTAATCTTAGATCACTAACAGAACAGAGAGCACGAGCAGGGTAGTAGATGGAAATGAGGGAAGAGATGTATGGAGGTGCAGCACTATTGGAGAGCTTTGTGGGTGAGAAGTTTGAACTGTATTCTGTGGTGGATGGGCAACCAGTGAAGTCACTGGCACATGCTAGTAGCATCAGTATAGAGGGTGGATAGATATATTAGCCTGGCTGCAGCATTTATAATAGACTGAAGGGGGGAGAGTTTAGTGAGAGGGAGACCAATAAGTAATGAGTTACAGTAGTCAAGACAAGAATGAATCAAAGCAATAAGAGTTTTGACCGTTTGCACCATAAGAAAAGGGCAGATTCTGGAGATATTCTTGAGGTGCAGATGATAAAAGCAAGCAAGAAATTGGATATGGGGAACAAAAGAAAAAGTTCTGAGTCAAACATGGCCCCAAGACAACACACTAGAGTTATGATAGTACCGCAGACCGAAATTGAAATATTAAGTTTAGGTGGGTTAGTAGATGGGGAAAAGACAAGTTGTTCCGTTTTTTAGAGGTTCCGTTTTAGAGAAGACATGATGATAGAGACAGTTGGCAGACAATTAATGGTGTTTTAGAGTATAGCAGGGGTAGTGTCAGGGGATGAAGTGTATAGCTGGGTATTGTCAGCGTAGAGAAGGTACTGAAAGCCAAATCTACTAATAGTCTGTCCGATGGGGGCTGTGTAGAGAGAGAAGAGTAGGGGACTTGGGACTGAACCCTAATGAACCCTAACAAGAAGAGGCAGAGGAGAAGAAGTAGAGCCAGCAAATGATACACAAAAGGAGTGGCCAAAGAGATAGGAAAAAACCCAGGAGACAGCAGTAAGGCAAATTGAGTGGAGCATGGTGTGGAGTAGTTTGTGGTCTACCGTATCAAACGCTGCAGAGAGATCCATAAGAATCAGCAGAAAATAGTTACCATTCCTTTTTGCTGTAAGTAGATCTTTAGACACTTTAGTAAGGGCAGTTTCTGTGGAGAGGGCGAAAGGCAGATTGTAAAGAGTCAAGAAGAGAGTTTGCAGAGAGATAGCTTATTACGCGAGAGTAGATGAGACGTTCAAAGAGTTTAGCAATGAAGGAGAGGTTAGAAACAAGTTAGTAGTTAGCAGCACAGGTCAGGTCAAGAAATGTTTTTTTAGTAGTAGGGTTATAACAGAATGTTTAAAAGAGGACAGAAAGATAACAGAAGAGAGAGAGAGGTTAAATATTGTAGTAAGATAAGTGATGATAGCTGGGGAGAGGGACTGAAAAAGGTGTGAGCAAATAGGATCTCTGCTGCAGGCCGTGGGTCGAGAAGAAGAGAGAAGCCTGGAGGCTTCTTCATCTGCCATGTCATTAGCGCAGAGGTCAGTGACGGGTTCTTGAACTTTAGGGCTTCATCTAGGGTGGTTTTGAAAGTATGCTTGTAATGATTGGCAGCCAGGTATGGACAGGAGAGGGAAGAGATTGAGGTAAGAGCTAACTTTAGGGAGTCAATCAGTTGCTAGCAGGTAATGCTGTGTAGGTTTCTATAAGTGTGAAAAGTAGGATTGTCAGGAGAAGAATGAGAGGTCCTAATAGATTGTGGTCAGAAAGCTGGAAGGATGAGTTAATTAAGTTTGAGACTGAGCAGTGATGGAAGAAGACTACATCAAGTGTATTGCCATGTTTGTGCGTGGCAGAGGAAGTAAGTTGTGATAGGCCAAGAGAGGAGGTTATGGAAAGAAAGTGATATTAAAATCACCCATAAGAGTTTTTGATTCAGAAGATAGGAAGTGAGGAAGTCAAGCTGCAAAATGATCCAGGAATTGGTGGGGGGAGCCTGGGGGATAGACAACTGCAAGCAACTCTTTGGTGATTAGTCTCTATGGCATAAAGGGATTTTCCATAATGGACAGTTATTACCCATACACAGCATAGGTAATGGAACCCTGCTTTGTCACCGCTGCATGACCAGTCAGGAGGAGTCTGAATGCTGAGCTTGCTCCATGCCACTCCATTCAAAGTCTTAGACTCTTGTAGACAGCTTAGTCTCTTAGTTCTAGTGATCAGCAAGACCCCGTTCACATCTTCGGTGAACATTTCCGGCAGGCTGTTCTGGCAGAAAGCTACCTGCCGGAGTTCACTGGATCTGGCATTGCTGGATTCTACAGATCACCACCGGATCCCTATCGACAATAGGATCCAGCAGTAATCCTGCCACTTTCCAGCTTGCATACAGTGTTTTTTTGTTGGGCCGACATACAGCATTTATGCTGGTACAACCCCCTGGATCAGGCACAGTGCCTAAGGGTCCCACCATGCTTACACAAAAACAAAGCAAGTCAGAATATCATACATCATACATTATCTGCATAATCTGACATACACTGGTCTTCTCACATGCAAACATACCGATTCCCAACTCTATCCAAACTTTTCTATAGAAAATGCCATTGTAAGGAAACACTGATAGATCACGCTCAGATTGTTTTGCTAGATATCTAATAAATATTTCAGGGCAACTCATTTATGGGGGCAGGATACAAGAGAATCTGTCAGCATGATCAACCCTCTTAAACCATACTGGCATACTGCCTGTTAGGGTTCATCATACTGAGTGAAAAACCCTCAATCAGTTGCACAGTTTTGGTTTTTTTTGTACTTTTATCCTTATGCTAATTAAGTGTTTGGCGCCCTGGGGGCAGCCCTAGCCCCTCAGAGCACCACTTTACCACAGACTTTCACCCTTAAACACTCCCTTCCTCCCAATGAGTGACATGCTCACTGTCCTCCTGCCTGGCCATGAAATCTCATGCATGTGCCTTCGAGAGTTCAGTCATTCAGCTGTCCAGACTAATGAGATCCGAACTGTGCACGCGCCAATTGAAGTCTCAACTACGCGAGTGATTGTCAATTAATTTGATGTGGATATCAGTGCAGAATCAAAGCCGAAATCTGTGACAACCATGACATGGGTGAATGAATCCTAAAGATGGTTTAAAATATGCGTATCTTAAAAGAGTACACAGTCCAAAAAAATGGAGAAGCACAAAGTAATGTATTCTATATGAAAATTCAGAACTAGAGCCAAACATCACAAAACTCTTTTGAGCCGCCATCTAAGCAGCGTAATAACAAACATCTTACCGAAATCTAAAACTGAGGCCTTGTGCAAGTTCCCAAATCTGAGCCGTTAACAAAACAGAACTCTGAAGACCAGCCTGACAAGAATCCCAGTAAATAAATAATGAAATGAACTTTTGTTCAGAAAATGCCCTAATGTTTCAGGGAAAGATACACTTGAAATGCACGACCATTTCCTGTACACATCTGGCATTTCAGCTTTATAATCAGTGACTGGGAAGCCAAAGACATTAACTCATGACTTCACACTGTACCGGAGACCTGCCAGAGGGGCCTTCCAAACCGAAGGGGCTAAGCTGCAACCGTAAGCCTGACTGCTCTGACAGCAGATCCAGAAAGCTGCGGGCAGGACGTTCACAGAACATGTGTGAAGCTACAGTCTAATCACTATGCTCTGTCCAGGGATCACCCACCTGTTCCAATATCTTCCTAGAAGACCATGCACTGTTTTATGTGGACCTCTTATGCTGACTGCTAAGGGTAAAACATCAGTTCTGTCCAGCCACTATTTTTTTGGGGATAGCCAGACATGACTGCTTTATATCTACTGCACGGGTCTGGCATCTATAGACCTAGTTGGCAGCGTTTTGCTGTCAAGTGCTATTTTCTATCCAACATCACAACTGAAGCCCTGGATGAATACAAACAATCCAATATGGGATCACTTCTAGCTTCAGTTTCCCCTCAGCCTTTTCTATACCAAACAGGAGGGAAACTGAGCAATACATGAAGAGGGTCTTACGATGGCGCAGTAGCGAATGGCCCTGAATTTTGACATGGGCAAGACCTCATTCATGTGAGACAGCTCCTTACTGTTTAAGGCTTTATTCTATCACATCTCAAAAATGGCAAACAATGGTTCCCATATGACTCCAGACATTAAAGGGTTTCTATCACTTTGTTTCACCTATTTAGCTTTCAGACACTAGCGATCCGCTAGTGTCTGCTTTATCTAACCATCCTAATATAAGAGCTTATTGTCCTGCCGTTTAGCTAAAAAAATAACTTATATAGATATGCAAATGAGCCTCTAGGTGCTATGGGGGCGTGATTAGCACCTAGAGGCTCCGTCTACCTTAACAAACTGCCGCCGCCCAGCGCGTCCCTCCAGCCCGCCCATCTCCAGCTGAAGCGATCCTCTCCGTGCGCGTCTCTGTTTTGCGCATGCGCAGTGAATGTCTGATCGCTTCCCTGCTCAGACATCTCCACTGCGCCTGCGCCGATGACGTCATAGTGCTCCGAGGAACAGGCGCAGTGGAGATGTCTGAGCAGGGAAGCATCAGACATTCACTGCGCATGCGCAAAACAGAGACGCGCACGGAGAGGATCGCTTCAGCTGGAGATGGGCGGGCTGGAGGGACGCGCTGGGCGGCGGCAGTTTGTTAAGGTAGACGGAGCCTCTAGGTGCTAATCACGCCCCCATAGCACCTAGAGGCTCATTTGCATATCTATATAAGTTATTTTTTTAGCTAAACGGCAGGACAATAAGCTCTTATATTAGGATGGTTAGATAAAGCAGACACTAGCGGATCGCTAGTGTCTGAAAGCTAAATAGGTGAAACGAAGTGATAGAAACCCTTTAAAGGGGTTAAATATGAACAATATTAAATTTCTCCAGTCCAACCAGCAGAGGCACTATGGGTCAATTAAAAGGTCAAAAGAAGAAGTCATAAGGAGTCATTTCTGGATGCTATAACAATGACCCATTCACTGCTACCCAGGGGCTGGTCAGACCCCTCCTCGCATCTCCTATGACTGTACCTGGAAAACCGCAGAATACGGATCCGCATATACAGTTTTATTCCAGATGAGATTACATCTGTATGCCATCAGTGTTGTGTTACTCAGGATATGTCCACACAGGCCTGAAAGCTGTAGATTTGCATGCGGGAAATGGGTGAGATTTTAAGAATTCTCATTCACAGCAAAATCTGCAACAAATTGACATCTAAATCAGGTGGATTTTGGGACAGATCTGTTGTGGATTTTTCTCACCAATTACATCCTGTGTGGACGTAACCTCAAGCTCTCTTCTAGGGAGTAAACGGAAACAATCCCTTTGAAATATCAATGCAATACTCATGATACATTGACACAATGGGGGAGATTTATCAAAACTGGTGTAAAGGAAAACTGGTTTAATTGCCCATAGCAACCAATCAGATTCTACCTCTCATTTTTCACAGCTTCTGTGGAAACTGATTGGTTGCTATGGGCAACTAACCAGTTTTCCTTTACGACAATATGTCTAATGTACGGATGCATTGTGAACATTCATCATAGACTAAATGAATGTAAAAGTCTAGCTTCAAGGGGTATTCCCATCAGAGACAATGGGGGCCACCTCTGGGACCCGCACCTACAATGAGAACGGAGCGGGGAGAGTTCGGGTTGGAGGACCCCGGGTTTCCCATAGTCCAGCCACCACCAAGTGCTGCTCCACACTGCTCCCATACAAGTCAATGGGAGCGCACTGCGTGTGTGCCGCCCCCACTCCTATTAATTTCTATGGGGCCAACAGAAATAGCCGAGCCAACGCTTGGTTTGTGTTCTTGTGCCATAGTTATGAAATTGGCTGACATGGAAATGCAACTTTTTTTTTGCAACATTTGTAAAACTCACAAACGATAAATTAGGCAGAAAAATGACTTACGGTACCAAGCGAAATTCATCTAAAACAACTCCTCTTTTGAATGTGGCAAAGTGTGGTGCAAGAGGTTAAGAGTCACGGTATTTGGCGTGGTAACTTGTGTGAGACAAAAGCTAGGGCACATTTACGCCACAAAAGAGGTGCACAGCAATTGCTAATTTACATCACCTCAGCCTGGCTAGCTATATGGTGCTGTGGAAACAAAGCATGCAATGCCTACGGGACATGGACATACTGCAGTAAACCACAACTTCTACATGGTGACATGCTGGGACAGCCTGCTGAAACAGAGTCATTGAAAGGACAAGCTGACTGTACAGACGTAAATCAGCAGGACGGAGAAAGAACCATTGTGAGCATTAGGTGTGATAGCATCAGCACAGCGGCTGCTTGTCACAACAGCTTCCACACAAAGGTATGCACATGCACATCAAACATGAAAGTCAGGACTAACTGCATTCCACAGGAAAATAAAGAAATACTGTAGTTACTGAAGTTGTAAGCACCTGTCAGTCAAAGCGGAACATCGAAAGTGTACACAGTGAAGCAGGGAGCTTAGAGGGGTATCACACAGCTAAGGCATTTATAGCATATCCACACGACAGAGGCATGCCCCATCACTAGGAACCACTCTCATGTGAAGAACAAGGGTCCTCCGACCCGTCTGGTCAGGAAGTCACCTCACACTTAGCTCTCTCAGAAATGAATGGAGAGATGGGCATATATGCACTGCCACTTTTCCATTCTTTCTCCACCTGGATGTAGCATCTGACATAAAGTAGGAAACCCTAAGGACAGACACACGAGTGACTTCAATGCGATAAACTCGCAGCGTGTGTCAGTGTAAGGTCCCGTTCTGCCTCTTGCTCTTCTGACAGGATTGCATAGCATTAGAGCTATGCCCATATTGCGGTCCGCAAGCAGCGAATCCGCAATACACTGGCACTGGCCATTTGCACCCCACATCACGGATGCGGACCCATTCACTTGAAAATTCAATTTTTTTGCGGTGCGGACGGATCACTGACCTGTTCAAGTTGAATGGGTCTGGATCAATTTGCGGAATCCTCACGGATGTTGCCTGTGCATTTGGGACCGCAAATTGCACTGAACGGCCGACCAACGGCCGTGTGCATGATTCCTTTACACTTATTTTAATACTGTGTGACCCCAGTTTTCCTAAAATCCCTACCAGTTGGTACCTCAGTACCGAAGCTAAATTCGTGTCCAAGTTTTAAACTGGATTTTAAGTAAAAAAAATTGAAGTTATCCGTGATATAAAAACTCCCTAACCGGAGACCATACATTTGGGTGATGTACGGAGACTAATCTCCATACAGCATTTAAACGAAGTTTTGAACGAATAGACTTTAGATCTTGGACCCGAAGCTTGATTCGCTCAACACTAATAGCAACCAATCAGATTCCACCTTTCATTTTCTAAAGGAGCTATGAAAAACAAAAGGTGGAATCTGATTGAATGCTATGGGCAACTAAGCCATATTTCCTTTGCCCCAGTGTTTGGTCAGTGATTTACATCAATGATTGTGAGCCAAAAACACAATTGCAGCCTACGGAGAGATAAGGTATAATGGAAAGATCGGCATCTGTTCTGGGTTTTTGAACTGCACTTGGTTTTGGCTCACAGTTACTGATGGAAATCACTGATCAAACACTGACTGTGCGAACAAGGCCTCAGTCCTAATTCACACTTCAGTGATTTGGTGAGTGATTTCCATCAGTGATTGTAAGCCAAAACCAATTGTGGATCAAAAAACACAGAACTGATGCAGATCTTTCCCCTATACCTTATCTTTGTGTAGCTCCAATCCTGTTTTTGGCTCACAATCACTGATGGAAATCACTGACTGGTTTTGGCTCAGTTAAGGGTGAACTATGCGTAAGGCCACTTTCAGACGAGCGTCTTGTACACTTCAGACTCGGAGCATGAGTATAAGACAGCTCCCGTCCTGAACTCCAAGCCGGGATCGCATAGCATTATATTGATTTATGATGTTAAGTAACCCTTAGAGGTCTGGAATGTACTGGATAAGGGCTCGTTCACATGACCGTGTGAAGCCCGTGCTGTGGACCGCAAATTACGGTCCGCAATGCATGGGCACCGACCGTGGCCCAGTCGCATGGGGATCGTGGACTCATTCACTTGAATGGGTCCGCGATCCCTCCTTTCCGCAAAAAGATAGAGGATGTTCTATCTTTTTGCGGTGCGGAGGCACGGAACGGAACCCCAGAAGGCACTCCGTAGTGTTTCCGTAGTGTTACGTTCTTCCGTTCCGCATCTCCGGATTTGCAAACCCATTGAAGTGAATGGGTCCGCATCCGTGATGCGAAATGCACACGGAACGGTGCCCGTGTATTGCGGATCCGCAAATGCGGTCCGCAATATGGCAACGGGCAGCACACGTTCGTGTGAACGAGCCCTAACACTGACATAATGTTGTTAGTGTCATAAAATACATTCCAGAACTGTAGAGGTTACATAACATCATAAATCAATATAATGCTATGCGACCCCGGCAGTGCTTGGAGTTCAGGACGGGAGCTGTCTTATACTCATGCTCCGAGTCTGAAGTGTACAACACGCTCGTCTGAAAGTGGCTTAAAGCCTCTTTCACACGAGCGTGACTGACTGGTTCCGGATGCATTCAGTGAAACTCACACCATGTTGCAAGCAAGTTCAGTCAGTTTTGTCTGCGATTGCGTTCAGTTGTTCAGTTTTTTCCGCACAGGTGCAATGCGTTTTGGTGCCATTTTCACGCACGTGATAAAAAACGGAAGGTTTACAAACAACATCTCTTAGCAACAATCAGTGAAAAACGCATTGCATCCGCACTTGCTTGCGTATGCAATGCGTTTTTCACTGAAGCCCCATTCAGTTCTATGGGGCCAGGGCTGCGGGAAAAACGCGGAATATAGAACATGCTGAGTTTTTAACGCAATGCAGAACCGATGCGTGAAAAAAAACACTCATTTACACAGACCCATTGAAATAAATGGGTCAGGATTCAGTGCGGGTGCTATGCGTTCACATTGCACCCGCACGCAAAACTCGCTCGTGTGAAAGGGGCCTAAAGCCTCATGCACATGTCCGTGGAACACAGACCGTGAGATACCGGCCTGGATTCCTGCTGAGTGCAGGAGCGCACGGCGTCATTGGTTGCTATGATGCCGTGCGGTTCGTGCCGCCGCTGCTGTACAGTAACACACTCGTATAGATAATACGAGTGTATTACTGTACAGCAGCGGGCACACAGCGTCATAGCAACCAATGACGCCGTGCGCTCCTGCACTCAGCAGGAATCCAGGCCGGTATCTCACGGTCCGTGTTCCACGGACGTGTGCATGAGGCTTAAAGGGATTCTGTCACCCCCCAACCCCCAATTTTCAGTTTTTGACTTATTATATTTGTTAATGTAAGCAGATTCCATATATGCCCCTCTTACCTCGGGCTGTGCAGTAATTACAGTAAAAAACTTACTTTTATTATATGTAAATTTCTTCACTACCAGCAAGTTGGGTGGACTTGCTGGTAGCCGCCGCATCCTCTGTTTGAAAAAACGCCCCCTCCTCCACTTGATTGACAGGGCCAGCGAGCGCTCTCCTCCTCTCGCTGGCCCTACCTGCAGCATCAAATCCCGCGCCTGCGCTGTACCGGTCGTCATTCGGCGCAGGCGCTCTGAGAGAAGGACGGCTGCACCTTCCTCAGTGCGCCTGCGCCGATGACGTCAGCCCTACACCCGAAAGAGAGGTCTGAATGACGACCGGTACGGCGCAGTGCCAGGATTTGAGGCTGCAGGCAGGGCCAGCGAGAGGAGGAGAGCGCTCGCTGGCCCTGTCAATCAAGTGGAGGAGGGGGCGTTTTTTCAAACAGAGGATGCGGCGGCTACCAGCAAGTCCACCCAACTTGCTGGTAGTGAAGAAATTTACATATAATAAAAGTACGTTTTTTACTGTAATTACTGCACAGCCCGAGGTAAGAGGGGCATATATGGAATCTGCTTACATTAACAAATATAATAAGTCAAAAACAGAAAATTGGGGGTTGGGGGGTGACAGAAGCCCTTTAAGTGTTACCATACCCATGACAGAGGGCTGTGTCACTGCAAACTCTGACAATCTGCAATCAGTCAGGAACTGTGGTGATATGCCCTCATGAAAGGTCAAATGGTCACACCCAGTTGTCATTTTAGGGCTTATGCACACGACCGTTGCTTTTGTCCGCATCTGATGTGCATTTTTTGTGGGTCAGATGAGGACCCCTTCACTTCAATGGGGCAGCAAAAGATACGGACAGCACACCTTGTGCTGTCAGCATCCATATGTCCATTCTGTGGCACCCATTTTATAGACAAGGATAGGACAGTTCTAGTATGGACTGGATGTTCCGTTCCGCAAAATGCACACGACCGGTATCCATGTTTTATGGATCCACAACTTGTGGACTGCAAAAACAGCTGCGGCCGTGTGCATCGGCCCTTATCCATACATTTCCAGGAGGAGTAACAGAGTAATGACTTAACGCAGAGTTCATAGTAAGGGCTCTTTCACACTTGCGTTCTTTTCTTCCGGCATAGAGTTCCGTCGTCGGGGCTCTATGCCGGAAGAATCCTGATCAGTTTTATCCTAATGCATTCTGAATGGAGAGAAATCCGTTCAGGATGCATCAGGATGTCTTCAGTTCCGGAACGGAACGTTTTTTGGCCGGAGAAAATACCGCAGCATGCTGCGCTTTTTGCTCCGGCCAAAAATCCTGAAGACTTGCCGCAAGGCCAGATCCGGAATTAATGCCCATTGAAAGGCATTGATCTGGATCCGGCTTTAAGCTAAACGTCGTTTCGGCGCATTGCCGGACCCGACATTTAGCTTTTTCTGAATGGTTACCATGGCTGCCGGGACGCTAAAGTCCTGGCAGCCATGGTAAAGTGTAGTGGGGAGCGGGGATGCAGTATACTTACCGTCCGTGCGGCTCCCCGGGCGCTCCAGAGTGACGTCAGGGTGCCCCAAGCGCATGGATCATGTGATCGCATGGATCACGTCATCCATGCGCATGGAGCGCTCTGACGTCATTCTGGAGCGCCCCGGGAGCTGCACGGACTGTAAGTATACCGCTCCCCCGCTCCTACTATGGCAACCAGGACTTTAATAGCGTCCTGGCTGCCATAGTAACACTGAACGCAATTTGAAGACGGCTCCGTCTTCAAATGCTTTCAGTACACTTGCGTTTTTCCGGATCCGGCGTGTAATTCCGGCAAGTGGAGTACACGCCGGATCCGGAAAAGGCAAGTGTGAAAGAGGCCTAAAGGAGTAGAGGGGGATTTACAAAGTGATTTAGCCACCCTTTTCTATACTTGGTTGCTATTGGAAATTTTGTTTCATTCCATACTACATGGTGGTGGTGACGAGGAGCTAACAATTACACCCCATCAATACAGCTACTTTGTGTCTGCTGAGAAGAACACTTATTCCCTTACATATTTTACTTATATATTTTAGGGTTAATTGTATATTAAATTCAAGTAAGTGCACAAAGTAAGGGGTAGTTCAAGTCCGTTCTTCTTATCTGTCAGAAAGAAAATGGATTCTGTAAAAAAGAAAAAAAGGATCCTGTGCATCAGTTATGAACATTTGGCATCCGTTTGAGCCATTTCCATCAGAGATCCCTTATTTCCGTTTTTTTTTTCTTAATTTTCCTGTTCTTTTGACAGATCAGAATAACATAAAAATAAAGGTGATGTTAGCTCCCCCTAAGGAAGAACAGGCCAGCATATAAATGTTTGAGAGAATTACCCAAGGGAAGGGAGATCAGCAGGCTCTCTTTAGCTGAAGTATCTTGTTCGGGCCCTGTAGGCCCTGGAGAAAAAGGTTCTTTCGCTTGGGACATCTGCCAGGTCTCTCCGCAGGAAACACAAATGTAACCAAAGACAAGTCTGGAGGAAGCACTGCAAGAGAAAACAAAAAACACAAAAAACACATGACTGAATGCTGACTAACTCAATACATTGAGCAATGTAGTGTGCCAAGCTGGACTGTAATGTTTCAGGCCACCTACTATCTGTAAGGCCAAGTTCCCACAAGATGCTTTTGCTAGGGATTTTCAGCTTGGTTAAAACAATAAAAGTTTGGTTTAATCATCTGGTTTAGAGGAAATGCATTTTTATTACTAATTAAAACCAGATAATGCAACATATTCTTCATTTCTGCATTTCCTGGTTGCTGATTATTTTCATTCATGTTATGTAAAAAGGTTTTCCCATAAAAAGTATAACTGCAATGAATAGGGCATTTCAAATGAAGCATGATTAGAATACACAAGCAATGCAATTAAAATATTTTTAGTTTTTTTTATGTAGATTACATTTTCCTCTCTGGTAGCGCCCCCTGCTGTTTATCCTTCTGGTCCACCTTGGGGTGGACTGACTGACATGCTCAGTACCTTCCCCTCCCTCCCTTCAGTGCTGGCGTAGAGATCTCATAGTGAAGAGGCCCAGACTACTTTCATTTATTCACCCTGCTTCTAAATACATAGAAACAGAGATATATCTCTCCAGCCAATGGAGCTATACGTGAGGGACTTTTCTATGTAGGGGGGGAGGGGTTAACAAGAGTTGACTGCAATTCATCCAGCGAGATGCAGGTACTTGATGAGCTGCTGCTCACCCACAGAAAGGGAAGAATGTCCTCCAGATGAGCAAAAATAAATGTACATTTGTGGGATAACACTTTTAACAGCTACAAATGACAAATTATAAGCCACATGGGCCATACTAACGTATGCTGGAGGTGCTGATTGAGCATGCTGTGACCTGTGCGGAGATCATTGTGCTGGTAGGGGAGAATATAATCAGAGTAAAAAAAAAAAACAAAGCACCATTTCACATAAAAATTTGATTTAACCAATATTATTTTCTAAAGATACATTCCCATTAATTGTGAGGATTTACAGTACGTGTTTCTTTAGATACCTGATGAAGAGACCTAGGAGGAGATTTTTATATCCCTATGTCAGTTTTTTGGTGAAAAAAAAAACACTGGGGGAGATTATCAAACTGGAGTAAAGTAGAACTGGCTTAGTTGCCCATAGCAACCAATCAGATTCCACCTTTCCTTTGGTTCTACTTTACACCAGTTTGATAAATCTCCCCCGCTGTGTCTGTGACAACATTTTGTCGCAAGTAGCCTCTCTGCACTGCCCTTGCCACTTTTCCAGAATGGTGGATAGAGGGAAGGGTGCATGGTCACATTTTATCTTCTTTTAAACCAAAAAGAAAGACAGAAATCTAGCATCCTGGCAGCTCCAACCTGTTACTTAATTTCTTGCACTGAGAAAAATAAGGGTGCCGCCACACGGTCAGGTATCTGTATGCAGTTCTGGAATCCAAAATCAGGAGTGGAACATAAAATGAGAGAAAGTATAAAGGACAGATATAACTTTCTCTCTATTTTGAATTCACTCCTGGTTTTGGATTGTGCTGCCACATGTTCAGGCTTTTTGATGCAGTATTTGAAGCCCAAATCAGCTGTGGATCATAACTGGACAGTAAACATTAAAGGGGTATTCCCATCTTAGACAATGGGGGCATATCGCTAGGACATGCCCCCATTGTCTGATAGGTGCGGTCCCACCGCTGGGACCCGCACCTATATCGAGAATGGAGCGGGGAGCGCTGTGGCTGGAGGACCCCAGATTTCCCAGGGCCCGTCCACCACCAAGCGCTAATCCCCGCCTCTCTTATAGAAGTGAAAGGGAGCGTGCCGCGCATGCGCGGCCCATGCTCCCATTCATTTCTATGGGGCAGACGGCAATAGCCGAGCCAGCGCTCGGCTATTTTCGGCGGCCCCATAGAAATGAATGGAGGGCGGCTGCACATGCGCGGCACGCTCCCATTCACTTCTATGGGAGAGGCGGGGATTAGCGCTTGGTGGTGGACGGACCCTGGGAAATCTGGGGTCCTCCAGCCACAGCGCTCCCCTTCACTTTCGGGGCTCCGTGGGACCCGCACCTATAAGACAATGGGGGCATATCCTAGCGATATGCCCCCATTGTCTGAGATGAGAAAACCCCTTTAAGCTAGGGCTACACGCTGACATTGGTTGCGTGACAGCTGTCGCGGCCAGGATCGCCATTTCTATGGGATCACCGCTACTCAGCTATCCTGGCTGCAACAGCTGTCACGCAACCAGTGTTGCCATGTAGCCGTTGCCTTACAAGCAGATACAACTTCTCCACTTTTTTCAAGCCACTCCTGGTTTTGGCTTCAAAAATGGCATCTAAAAACTTGAATGTGTGTCAGCGACTAGGGCTACCTGCACAGGAGTGCGGGTAAACACACATAAGATCCGATTATGTACGTTTCTGCAGCATATCCACACCAAAATCCGCAAAGAGTCACAGCAGTTTTTGGTGCAAATTTGATGCAGTTTTGCCGCAGATCTCATCCTTCCATTGAAAAGGGTGAAATCCGCAGCTAAAACCACAAAAAATTGACATGCTTTTTAGTTTGAAAACGGCAATGAAGGTCAATTTCTGCAGGAAAAAAATCTGCAAAGTGTACATGAGATTAAGGCTGGTTTCACACGGGCGTTGCGGGAAAAGGTGCGGGTGCGTTGCGGGAACATGCGCGATTTTTCCGCGCGAGTGCAAAACATTGTAATGCATTTTGCACGCGCGTGAGAAAAATCGGCATGTTTGGTACCTAAACCCGAACTTCTTCACAGAAGTTCGGGTTTGGGTTAGGTGTTCTGTAGATTGTATTATTTTCCCTTATAACATGTTTATAAGGGAAAATAATAGCATTCTTAACCTCTTAAGGACACATGACGTACCGGTACGTCATGATGTCCTGGTACTTAAGGACACATGACGTACCGGTACGTCATGAATGGTTCCGATCACTGCCGCTCGGCCGGCGGTGATCGGAACCCGGTGCCTGCTCAAATCATCGAGCAGGCACCTGGGGCAAATGCGTCGGGGGGTCCTGTGACCCCCCCATGTCGGCGATCGCAGAAAACCGCAGGTCAATTCAGACCTGCGGTTTTCTGCGTTTCCGGGATATTCGGGTCTCTGAAGACCCGATAACCCGGAACAGGATGGTGATGGTGGTGTGATTTCACTCCACCAATCACCATCCAGCGATCCTGAGTGGTGATGGTGACATCACCACTCAGGATCGCTTTCTGATTGGTCTGTGGGCGGTCCGGCGGCAAATTCAAAAGAGGCAGGCGCTCCTCTCCTCCTCCTTTTGTGTTCCGGAGCCGGAGGAGAGAGGAGCTGCCTGCACGTGTCTCTGCCAGCACCCCAGGACCCGATCTGTGCCCCCAGGACCCGATCTGTGCCCCAGCACCCCCCATCAGGTACATAGGGACAGCACAGGGAAAGTTTGGTTTAGGCAGGGAAAAAAAAGGGAAAGTTAGTTTGTGAACTTTTATTGCATCACCCTAGTTAGGGTGTCTGGGGTCCACAGCACAGCTGTGTGACCCTAGACCCCCCAGGGGTGCTGCCACTTCCCCCCCCACTCCCTGCCCCCCCCCCCACCTTTTTTGGGGTGCATTTTTTTCTTTTTTTTTTTCCTTTTTGGTGTACGCTGACTGTGGCCGGCACTTAGTGTCCGGCCGCTGTTAGCGCATCGCACACCTCACCGCTGATCAACTTCGGACGGTTGATCAGCGGTTTTGAATTTTTTTTTCCACATTTTTTGGCCTTTTTTTAGTTAGTTGTTTTTTTTTTTTTTTCTGTTAGTTTTAGGGTTAAGTCCGCGAACACCCGTGCCCCCACACACACGCACACAAAATAAAGAGTTACACACACGCACATATACACGCAGACACACACTCCCCTATGGCCCGCCGGACGTTCTCGGCCGAGGAGGCATACGCCCAGCTTGCCTCTGACTCCGAGAGTCCCAGTGAGGATGAGGATGACCCCACATTCCTGTTGTCATCCGCGTCCTCCTCATCATCTAGCGATGATGATGAGCCCCCAAGGCGGCGGAGACGCCGCCAGGCGGAGCAAGGGGACCGCCATGTTAGGGACCCTGTGGCCCAGCCTGGTACGAGCAGCTCTGGGGCTCGTACTGGTTTCCCGGCCCACCAGTTAAATCCACCGGAGCCCCCTGCCGGTGAACTTGTCTGGTGTAGCCCAGAGCGATACGAGCCTGTGATTCCTGATTTTGTAGGCCAATCAGGAATCCAGATTTCCACAGTGGGCTACACTGAATATGACTTTTTTTGTCATTTTTTCAGTGACCCACTGGTAAATCTGATGGTGGAGCAGACGAATCTGTACGCCCAACAGTTCGTCGCTCAACACCCGGGCTCCTTTTTGGCCAGGCCCGGTGGCTGGACGCCGGTCAGTGCAGCCGAAATGAGGACATTTTGGGGCCTCGTGCTGCATATGGGCCTGGTCAAGAAACCCAGTGTCAGGCTGTACTGGAGTGGGGACGTCCTATACCAGACCCCACTTTACAGTACAGCCATGACACGCTCCCGGTTTGAGGCCATCCGGAAATGTCTGCATTATTCCGATAATGCAGCATGTCCACCCCGAGGTGATCCTGCCCATGACCGTCTGTATAAGATACGGCCGGTCATCGATCACTTTGGGGCCAAATTCATGGAGGCCTATGTACCTGGAAGGGAGGTCGCAGTTGATGAGTCTCTCATTGCGTTCAAGGGGAGACTCATTTTCCGCCAGTATGTGCCCTCCAAGCGGGCGAGGTATGGCGTAAAGCTATACAAAATTTGTGAGAGTACCTCAGGGTACACTTACAAATTTCGTATATACGAGGGGCGAGATTCCCGGATTCAACCACCAGAATGTCCCCCCACTCTGGGTGTTACCGGGAAACTTGTGTGGGACCTTATGTACCCACTGCTGGATAAGGGTTACCACCTGTACGTGGATAACTTTTATACCAGTATCCCCTTGTTCCAGTCCCTTGCCGCCAGATCCACGTTCGCTTGTGGGACCGTGCGGAAAAATCAACGCGGCCTCCCTGCCCTCCCCCTCCAGGTACCTATCCCCAGGGGTGAGACCCGTGCCCTTACCACTGGAAACCTGTTGCTGGTCAGGTATAAGGACAAGAGGGATGTCCTTATGCTGTCCACAATTCATGGTAACGGCATCACCCCTGTCCCTGTGCGAGGTACCGCGGCAACGGTCCTCAAGCCCGATTGTATCGTCGCCTACAATCGGTATATGGGAGGAGTTGATCTCTCGGATCAAGTCCTCAAGCCATATAACGCCATGCGCAAAACCCGGACATGGTACAAAAAAGTTGCGGTCTACTTGGTGCAGGTTGCCATGTACAACTCTTTTGTACTATCCCGAAGCGCTGGCAGCACAGGGACATTCCTGCAGTTCTATGAGGCAGTCCTCATGGCCCTGATCTTTTCGGACCGGGAAAGAGCAGGCCGGAGTACCTCGGGAACTGTAGGTGCCCGGATCGTCCCTGGCCAACACTTTCCAGGTGTGGTCCCCCATACTGGAAAGAAGGGACGAACCCAAAAAAGGTGCAGAGTGTGTCACAGGAGGGGGATACGGAAGGACACCACTACTCAATGTGACACGTGCCCCGATCATCCGGGCCTCTGCATTATTGGTTGCTTCAGGGAGTATCACACTTCCATGGAGTACTAAATTTATATCCCAATTTAGCACTGACATCGGAAAAAAAAACTGGTTCTCAGACTTGAGACACCCAAAAAAATGAAAATAATTTATTAAAAGTAGACATGTTAGGTATTGCCGCGTCGGTAATAATCTCCTCTATAAAAATACCCCATGATCCAACCCCCCAGATTAACACGGTCAAAAAAAAAAAAAAAAAAAGTGCAAAAAACGATTATTTTTTGTCACCAAACATAACAAAAAATTTAATAGCAAGCGATAAAAAAGTCATATAGCCCCCAAAATAGTGCCAATAAAACCGTCCGCTCGTCCTGCAAAAAATGAGCCCCCACATAAGATAATCGGATAAAAAATAAATAAAAAAATGACACCTGGACTTTAGAGATCCAAAAATTTTCTTTTTGTATCAAAAAGGATAATATAGTCAAAAACCTAAATAATTGTAAAAAAAAGTAGACTTATTAGGTATCGCCGCGTCCGTAAGAATCTCCTCTATAAAAATATCCCATGACCTAACCCCCCAGATTAACACGGTTAAAAAAAATAAAAAAAACGGTGCCAAAAACGCAATTTTTGGCACTTTTCCATTTCAATCCGTTTTTTCCGGTAACAAAACGAGGGTTAACAACCAAACAAAAGTTAAAATTTATTACCCTGATACTGCAGTTTACAGAAATGCCACATTTGTGGTCGTAAACTGCTGTATCAGTAAAAGGGAGGCCGCAAAAGGAAAGGACCGACATGGTTTCTGGAAGGCCGATTTTGATGGCCTTTTTTATTGACACCATGTCCCTTTTGAAGACCCCCTGATGCCCCCCTAGAGTAAAAACTCCCTAAAAGTGACCCCATCTAAGAAACTACACCCCTCAAGGTATTCAAAACTGATTATACAAACTTTATTAACCCTTTAGGTGTTCCTCAACAGTTAATGGCAAATGGAGATGAAATTTCAGAATTTCAATTTTTGGTAACCTTGCCTCACAAAAATGTAATATAGAGCAACCAAAAATCATATGTACCCTAAAAATAGTCCCCCAAAAAATGCCACCTTATCCCCTAGTTTCCAAAATGGGGTCACTTTTAGGGAGTTTCTACTCCAGGGGGGCATCAGGGGGGTTGAAACAGGACACGGTGTAAATAAACCGGTCCATAAAAATCAGCCCTCCAAAAACCAAACGGCGCACCTTTCACTCTACGCCCCGCTGTGTGGCCGTACAGTAGTTTACGCCCACATATTGGGTGTTTCTGTAAACGGCAGAGTCAGGGCAATAAAGATACAGTCTTGTTTGGCTGTTAACCCTTGCTTTGTTAGTGGAAAAAATGGGTTAAAATGGAAAATTTGACAAAAAAATGAAATTCTCAAATTTCATCCCCATTTGCCAATAACTCTTGTGCAACACCTAAAGGGTTAACGACGTATGTAAAATCAGTTTTGAATACCTTGAGGGGTGTACTTTCTTAGATGGGGTCACTTTTAGGGAGTTTCTACTCCAGGGGGGCATCAGGGGGGTTGAAACAGGACACGGTGTAAATAAACCGGTCCATAAAAATCAGCCCTCCAAAAACCAAACGGCGCACCTTTCACTCTACGCCCCGCTGTGTGGCCGTACAGTAGTTTACGGCCACATATTGGGTGTTTCTGTAAACGGCAGAGTCAGGGCAATAAAGATACAGTCTTGTTTGGCTGTTAACCCTTGCTTTGTTAGTGGAAAAAATGGGTTAAAATGGAAAATTAGACAAAAAAATGAAATTCTCAAATTTCATCCCCATTTGCCAATAACTCTTGTGCAACACCTAAAGGGTTAACGACGTATATAAAATCAGTTTTGAATACCTTGAGGGGTGTACTTTCTTAGATGGGGTCACTTTTAGGGAGTTTCTACTCCAGGGGGGCATCAGGGGGGTTGAAACAGGACACGGTGTAAATAAACCGGTCCATAAAAATCAGCCCTCCAAAAACCAAACGGCGCACCTTTCACTCTACGCCCCGCTGTGTGGCCGTACAGTAGTTTACGCCCACATATTGGGTGTTTCTGTAAACGGCAGAGTCAGGGCAATAAAGATACAGTCTTGTTTGGCTGTTAACCCTTGCTTTGTTAGTGGAAAAAATGGGTTAAAATGGAAAATTAGACAAAAAAATGAAATTCTCAAATTTCATCCCCATTTGCCAATAACTCTTGTGCAACACCTAAAGGGTTAACGACGTATGTAAAATCAGTTTTGAATACCTTGAGGGGTGTACTTTCTTAGATGGGGTCACTTTTAGGGAGTTTCTACTCTAGGGGTGCATCAGGGGGCTTCAAATGGGACATGGTGTAAATAAACCAGTCCATAAAAATCAGCCCTCCAAAAACCAAACGGCGCACCTTTCACTCTACGCCCCGCTGTGTGGCCGTACAGTAGTTTACGGCCACATATTGGGTGTTTCTGTAAACGGCAGAGTCAGGGCAATAAAGATACAGTCTTGTTTGGCTGTTAACCCTTGCTTTGTTAGTGGAAAAAATGGGTTAAAATGGAAATTTAGACAAAAAAATGAAATTCTCAAATTTCATCCCCATTTGCCAATAACTCTTGTGCAACACCTAAAGGGTTAACGACGTATGTAAAATCAGTTTTGAATACCTTGAGGGGTGTAGTTTCTTAGATGGGGTCACTTTTAGGGAGTTTCTACTCTAGGGGTGCATCAGGGGGCTTCAAATGGGACATGGTGTAAATAAACCAGTCCATAAAAATCAGCCCTCCAAAAACCAAACGGCGCACCTTTCACTCTACGCCCCGCTGTGTGGCCGTACAGTAGTTTACGGCCACATATTGGGTGTTTCTGTAAACGGCAGAGTCAGGGCAATAAAGATACAGTCTTGTTTGGCTGTTAACCCTTGCTTTGTTAGTGGAAAAAATGGGTTAAAATGGAAAATTAGACAAAAAAATGAAATTCACAAATTTCATCCCCATTTGCCAATAACTCTTGTGCAAAACCTAAAGGGTTAACGACGTATGTAAAATCAGTTTTGAATACCTTGAGGGGTGTAGTTTCTTAGATGGGGTCATTTTTGGGTGGTTTCTATTATGTAAGCCTCGCAAAGTGACTTCAGACCTGAACTGGTCCCTAAAAATTTAGTTTTTGTAAATTTCTGAAAATTTCAAGATTTGCTTCTAAACTTCTAAGCCTTATAACATCCCCAAAAAATAAAATATCATTCCCAAAACAATTCACACATGAAGTAGACATATGGGGAATGTAAAGTCATCACAATTTTTGGGGGTATTACTATGTATTACAGAAGTAGAGAAACTGAAACTTTGAAATTTGCTAAATTTTTCCAAATTTTTGTTAAATTAGGTATTTTTTGGTGCAAAAAAAAATAATTTTTTGACTTCATTTTACCAGTGTCATGAAGTACAATATGTGACGAAAAAACAATCTCAGAACGGCCTGGATAAGTCAAAGCGTTTTAAAGTTATCAGCACTTAAAGGGACTCTGGTCAGATTTGCAAAAAATGGCCTGGTCCTAAGGTGTAAAAAGGCTGTGTCCTTAAGGGGTTAATACAGAATGCTTAGTACAATAGGGCTGGAGGGGTTAAAAAAATAATACTAATTTAACTCACCTTAATCCACTTGATCGCGCAGCCCGGCTTCTCTTCTGTCTTCTTCTTTGCTGTGCACAGGAATAGGACCTTTGATGATGTCACTGTGCTCATCACATGGTCCAATCACATGGTTCATCACCATGTTGAGGGACCATGTGATTGGATCATGTGATGTGACGTCACCACAGGTTCTTAGCTGGCAACTCAACATTACAGAAGAAGACAGAGATCGGCAACTACTCGATCAAGTGGACTCTGTGAGTTTATTTATTTTTTATTTTTAACCCCTCCATCACTATTTTACTTTGCATTCTGTATTCAGAATGCTATTATTTTCCCTTATAACCATGTTATAAGGGAAAATAATACAGATCGGGTCCCCAGCCCGATCGTCACCTAGCAACCATGCGTGAAAATCGCACCGCATCCGCACTTGCTTGCGGATGCTTGCGATTTTCACGCGGCCCCACTCACTTCTATGGGGCCTGTGTTGCGTGAAAAACGCAGAATATAGAGCTTGCTGCGATTTTCACGCAACGCACAAGTGATTCGTAAAAATCACTGCTCGTGTGCACAGCCCCATAGAAATGAATGGGTCCGGATTCAGTGCAGGTGCAATGCGTTCAACTCACGCATTGCACCCGCGCGGAAAACTCGCCCGTGTGAAAGGGGCCTAATGTAATCTGATACACTTCGCTGGTGCTGTACTACTCTGCAGTTTTTCTGCACAGGAATCCACGTGGAAAAAACACACACATATTCCACGTGTGCAGGTGGCCTAAGGGTACAGCAAATGGGGGGCAGATTTTTTGCAGCACAATTTCCTCTGTTACATGCCAAGTTGGAGCAGATTTGCCACCGATTTCACCTTATGCTTTGGAAACTCACTGCATAAACTGACAAGCTGTGGATTTAAAATCCACCTCGCAGGTCCAGTTCCACTGCAGAATTGTTTTTCTGGTGCACGTGGATGAGAATTTGAAAAATCTAATCCATTTTGATGGTTCTGTAATATGGCAGCAATTCTGCAATATATATGTGTCACGAGGGTGTCGAGGACCACGCCTGACTCCGTTATACCCGGGGTCAGGAAGTCGCAGCGGTTGGCTGCACGCTCTATTTAAGATAGGGCTGTTTTCCTTATGGTAGCTTTCTGGGTTTGCTTAGCAAACCCTTTTGGCTCACTCAGGGATCCGTAGCTCCTTCTCCTCAGCTGTTCCTTGTCCAGCACTCCCAGACCTCCTTATATTTCTCTCTCACACTTCTCTGGTTGCCAGAGATAGAGCTTCCTGCCTGGACATCTATTCTGACCTTCTGGAGCTGCGTTCGCTGGTAGTTGGTCCAGTACGCTACCCTCCAGATCCCTGTTGGACCTTGTTGGATTATTGTGGTCGCCCACCTGGGTGTATGTGTTTGTATGTTTTGTCTGTCCTCTCCCTGGTGTTTCCCTCTTAGTGATAGTGGTGTGGACTAGCGATCCCACCGGCCTGTTCACTATCCAGGGCTCATATTAGGGAAAGCCAGGGTTTAGGCACGCGATCGCCGCACGGGTGAGGAACCCGTCTAGGGACGTCAGGGCAGTCAGGTGCCAGCCGCAAGGTGAGTTAGGGGTCACCACCTTTCCCTCTCCCTTGGGCAGGGCTTTCCCTGTTTTCCTCCCTGTGCGTGTCGTCGGTCATTACATTATGACATGTGTGAACATACCCTAAGACAACTCATTTAATTGAACAACACTTCTAGTTACATTAATGATGTCACACAAATGACCATAGGGGAGACCTTTTTTTCAACACGAGTCCTGATGTGCCCTGCTCCTCTGATGGATGCGCTTAAAGGCTATGTACACCTTTGGGGGCATTTTTTTATTTTATTATTGCATTGTACTCATTTTCAGCAAAACATTATTATTTTTTATAGGTATTAAAAATTTTGAGCCCCTATCTCTGTACAGCCTTGAGATTCTTTAGTAACATGTTCTGTATTTTTAGTATGTTCCGTTAGGCAGCTCAGCTGATGGCTCCTTATCTCTGACATTATAAACACTCATTATAGCTCAATTCTTATTCTACTGATAAGAATGTGGCTTAAAGGGAACCTGTCACCGGGATTTTGGGTATAGAGCTAAGGACATGGGTTGCTAGATGGCCACTAGCACATCCACAATATCCAGTCCCCATAGCTCTGTGTGCTTTTATTGTGTAAAAAACAAGATTTTATACATATGCAAATTAACATAAAAGAGTCATGTCTTACTTGTGTGACCAGAGAAGAGTCATATTTTCAAGCTCTGACTCATCTCAGGTTAATTTGCATATGTATCATATCGGTTTTATACACCATAAAAGCACACAGAGCTATGGGGACTGGGTATTGCACATGTGCTAGCGGCCATCTAGCAACCCATGTCCTCAGCTCTATACCCAAAATCTCGGTGACAGGTTCCCTTTAAGTGTTTATGATCGTTTGGAAATTTATAGATAAGTGTTATTAGATGACCGGCACAAAGTGAAAGTGAAAGTAGGATTCACACAGCTAGATAAACAGTTAGGCTACTTTCACACCTGCGTTCGGGTGTCCGCTCGTGAGCTCCGTTTGAAGGGGCTCACAAGCGGCCCCGAACGCAGCCGTCCAGCCCTAATGCATTTTCAGTGGAGGCGGATCCGCTGAGAATGCATCAGTCTGCCAGCGTTCAGCCTCCGCTCAGCGAGCGGACACCTGAACGCTGCTTGCAGCGTTCGGGTGTCCGCCTGGCTGTGCGGAGGCAAGCGGATCCGTCCAGACTTACAATGTAAGTCAATGGGGACGGATCCCTTTGAAGATGACACTATATGGCTCAATCTTCAAACGGATCCGCCCCCATTGACTTTCAATGTAAAGTCTGGACGGATCCGTTCAGACTACTTTCACACTTAGAAATTTTTCTAAGTTATAATGCAGACGGAACCGTTCTGAACGGATGCAAACGTCTGCATTATAGGAGCGGATCCGTCTGATGTTTCACGCTCAGAACGCTAGTGTGAAAGTAGCCTTAACCCTTTATGACAGAACGGCTGAATATTTTTAATAAAGGCCAATAGAAAAAATTATTTTTGGCCCAAAATGAGTAAAATGCAATCATTAAATAAAATAAAAAATTCCCCCCGAAAGTGTACATAGAATTCAATTTAAGACAAGGTGCACCCATTGCCATAAATTAAGTGCATCCTCCGGCAGTCCCTGCACCTAGAACGAGGTCTATGCCAGCTTTTAGCTGGTATAGTTTTCAGTCATATTTTACATCATGAAACTGGTGTAAATGAGGATAAATCTACCAGGGCCAATGGCCTCCCCACATGTGCTGTGCCCCCACCATGCCTCCTTTCTGAAAAATGGCCAGAGCAATAAAAAAAAACGCCATTTGCGCAAAAAGGTTAACACAAATGACATTTTAAAAAGTCGCAAACCTGGGGTTTACAACTTTTTAATACCAGTTTTCTCATATGAGGATAACAAATCTCCCCCCATGTATCTTCTGTTCTAATAAACAAGCCTCTTCAACCTCATGGAAAAGGTGAAGGTATGAGCATGGACTCGGACGCCAGTCAATGCCTGTACTGTGTGCAGCAAGTCTACGCTGCTGACCCGGTACTTCATTAACGTTTATGCTAATGAATGCAACAAATATGAATTTACTCGGAGGGCTAAACTGGTAAGGAGAACTACTTTTGAGGAACTTTGAGCATATAGATAACTGCAACATCAGCAGTTCTGGAAGCTGGTGTGACTGCTCCACCCGTAAGTTATTCCATAAGTACAGTTCAGCTCTGCTTTTGTGCATTCAAGTGCATGGGGACTCCACCATACAGGGTCCTATGTAAGTCCATCTGGTTTCTACTGTGCATGTATATGCCTCCAATTTAATATGGAGCTTCTTTATGATGGATTCAGGATTGAGGTATGCACCGCTGCACTGTTATATCTGCATCAATATATGCCTGAAAATCATGATACTGTATTTCATGGCAGTTCAACAGTCTAATATTCACTCCACATGTGAACCTCGCAGTCATTGGACACACAGACAGATATGTGGCTGTAATAAGGAAGCGTAAATGAAACCTTACTATGCTCATGTGAAACCGACCAATGTTATGCCTGGACAGTGGTCTATGGATGTGCAGCAAACATATATGTCAGTCATAAAGTATACTGAAAGGTAGGGATGTCCCGATACCATTTTTTTAAGACCGAGTACGAGTACCGATACTTTTATATAAGTAGTTAAAAAGTTGAACCGGCCCTCAGAACAATTGGAGATCACGTGGAATATTATAAATGAATTTATTAATGTCATAAAATATAGGTCTCTACATTAAACATGTATACATTAAATAAAAATTGCAACAGAGATTATAAAAATATAAAATATAAAAAAGAGAGAGAGAGTATGGAATATACCCAGGACCTTAATTTTGCAATAGTATAAGATCGTTGCGTCCAAGGTTTACTGTATCAAAAAACTGCATCCATTTCCTCCTAGTAAGGCCGAATGCACACGGCCGTGTTCCGTGGCCGAGAGCGGTCCGTGGTATGCCGGGCTGGATTCCTGTTCAGAGCAGGAGCGCACGGCGTCATGCGCTTCATGCCGCCGCTGCTGTACAGTAATACACTATACGCGGAACGCGGCCGTGTGCATTCGGCCTAAGGATGATTTTCGTGGATTACAGTTAATATGGTAGAGGGAAATCCCAACTTAGATGGCATATACACCGGTGTAATCTAAGGTTCCAATACTTATTACACTAACAGATGATATGAATTTAATACGGTCCGGTTCTGTGCGGCTCTCCACTCACGAAAGTAAGATACGAACAAACTCTCACGAGAACTGGGACGAGATCCCGGCGACGCTGCAAACCGAAACTAACGCCGCCGGAGCGTGGAGCGGCTGGAGTGTGAAGCTGTGGGACGCCACAGAAGGAATCTCCACACACTGATTAAGGTGGACCAGCGAGGTATACCGTGAGTACAGAGTGAATATAATCTGAAACGATATATGCTCCATATACGGGCAGACTGAATTGGGACTACATAGAGAGTGTGTCTCCGATATAATAGAACAAAAGCTCTACATATGTAGGCTGATTACACCGACTATACTAGTGTTTCCCAACCAGCGTGCCTCCAGCTGTTGCAAAACTACAACTCCTAGCATGTCCGGGCATGCTGGGAGGTGTAGTTTTGCAACAGCTGGAGGCACACTGGTTGGGAATCACTATTATATGCCCATTACCCCCCACCTTATTTTATATTCACTGTTTGAACATGAAATGGAGAGAAATTAACAGAATTTCTCCTCCATTTCATGCACCATACCCACCTGGCCTGGTGTAATCCTTCCCATGTGCACCAGAGTACTGGGAGGAAGTGGCTTAAACTTCCTCCCAGTGCTAGGTAACCGCATGAGACTTGGGAGCCGCTGCACAGAAGTCCCGCCCCCACGCCGATCAGCTGGGACACGCTGCCGTCCCCACGCTGATCGGCTGGGAGCGCCGCCGCACGGAAGCCGACACGGGACCCGCCGCCGCAGCCGCCGTCCCCACCGCTGATCATCTGGGACACGGGACCCGCCGCTGCACGGCCATCAGGTACTCGTACTCGTGCAAATGTCCGGTATCGGTTCCGATACCGATACTGGTATCGGGACATCCCTACTTAAAGGGATATTCCCATCGTGGACATTGGGGGCATATTGCTAGGAAATGCCCACAATGTCTGATAGGTGAGGGTCCCACCTCTGGTACTCGCACCTATACATAGAACAGAGCCTGCATATCGCACCACGCATGCGCAGCCGCCCTAAATTCCTTTCTACGGTACTTCCGAAAAATAGCCAAGACAGCGAGTGGATCGGTGGCTGTGCTTGCTCGGTGCACTTCTGAAAATTGCCGAGCGTGCCCCTTGGCTATTTTCAGCGGTCCCATAGAAATGAATAAAAGGCGATTACGCATGCGCAGCGCACCCTACGGTACTTTGCGGGCTCCATTCTAAGTATAAGTTCTGGGACCTGCACCTATTAGACATTGGGAGCATATCCTAGCAGTATGCCCCCAATGTCCAGGATGGGAATACTCCTTTAAGGTCGCCTTCACATTAGTAAATCAAGAACGTGTGCTGTATGTGGTCTCCACACATGTACCCACTGGCGGTCATTTACAAAGACCAGCTTTTTAGGCTAGCCTTCACTGCAAGAGCAATCGCCTAATTTATGACAAGGCATGCACCTAGTCATAAATTAGGCGCACCTCCGGCAGTCCGTGCGCCTGGAGTTTACTCCTCTTAAAGGCTGAATTCACACAAGACTGATTAGCTGCAGATTTTCTGCAGCAGAAAAAAAGCACGCGAACGCTGCAGATTGCGCTGCAGAAAAGCTGCAGATTAGACGCAGTGTCATTCTTTGCATTGAAAAGGTTGAAATCTGCGATGAAATCCGCTGTATAAACTGACCTGCTGCAGATATCAAATCCACAATACCGCAGCTTTCCTGCTCCGTTTTTGTTACGCAGCATGTGGATGAGATTTCTAAAATTCTCATCCACTTTGCTGGTACTGTACAACGCTATGATTTGAAGCACAAAAAACCACGACGGCAAATCGGCAGCAATTTAGTCACATGTGACCCCAGCCTTACTCCTGTTTTTCGGCAGTAAATGTGCCAAGGCTGAAGGTCTGGTCCCACCACTCCCTTGCCACTGCTTGCAGCGAGAACAGCATAAAAATGCCCAAAAGGGGGTCTTGCAGCTATTTTTACTCTAAAAACCATGTAAAATGTTCAGAAATGACCACCATTAATCCATGTTTTCAACATATCAGTGGTTTTCCACCGACTGGAGGTCTGTGGTGACACCATGGAAGGATGTCCTGTTTGTCTATGATTACAGATCCCTCACGCATATTACAGTCTAAGGGTCCATGAAAACCAGGGACACAACACAGATAGCACCCATGTTTGGTCCTTGGTTTTTACGGATCATTGGTAGAAGAAGCTCTGGAAATTACTTTTAAGCCTAGGAATGTACTTGGAATAATGGACGCATGGACCAAACACGAATCTCTCATAGACCTCTTCATGGACGAACTACGGACCATCTGGTCACCGAAGTCATCACGGCCATGGATGTGTTAAAGAGGCGTAAGACAGTGGTCAGTCAAATGTCAGACAGCACTAAAAGTGGCTTATCTCCCAGGGGAACATGAGATGGGGCATGTTGGTATTCTACACGGCAATCTGTCTTCTCCTCCCATGCTGGGCTTTGTAGGACAAACTTTCTCCACACAGATTACCATCAGCAACTTCCGACACTCCAGATGTTCTGAAACTACAACACCCAGAATGCTCCATTCACTTCTATGGGAGTTGTAAGAATAGCTGAGCATGTTTGCATGCTGGGAGTTGTAGTTTCACAGCAGTTGGAGGTCGCTGATCCTACGTCGGCGGAGGTATACAGAAAGTTGCACCCTTATACTGCACAAGTATACGGCAATAATGGGATCCCATTGTAAAGAACAATCTATACTGCATAAGGTATGGTCCTGTACGGTATACTTCTGTATATAACAGCATTCTATATTCCATACTGTGAAAAAGGGAACCAATCTATACTGGCAAAATGGGCTCCAAAAGTGAACTTTTGGGGCTTTCTGTTGGGGGGAATGGAGTAATATGGATATGCCAGGAGCTTTTCCATGCAAACGCAGGCTCTGGGCGCTGTGTGAACAGAGCCTGATTAGTATGGTGTCCTATATAACCATAGTCCTATGAATTCAGCTCTGCTACAAGAGTCAGAGGCTGGTCGCCGACACACACAGCCATAGTGTAGCAGAGCAGGATTAGTGAGGAGAAGGTGACAGAGGCTGGTCGCCGACACACACAGCCATAGTGTAGCAGAGCAGGATTGGTGAGGAGAAGGTGACAGAGGCTGGTCGCCGACACACACAGCCATAGTGTAGCAGAGCAGGATTAGTGAGGAGAAGGTGACAGAGGCTGGTCGCCGACACACACAGCCATAGTGTAGCAGAGCAGGATTGGTGAGGAGAAGGTGACAGAGGCTGGTCGCCGACACACACAGCCATAGTGTAGCAGAGAAGGATTGGTGAGGAGAAGGTGACAGAGGCTGGTCGCCGACACACACAGCCATAGTGTAGCAGAGAAGGATTGGTGAGGAGAAGGTGACAGAGGCTGGTCGCTGACACACACAGCCATAGTGTAGCAGAGCAGGATTGGTGAGGAGAAGGTGACAGAGGCTGGTCGCTGACACACACAGCCATAGTGTAGCAGAGCAGGATTGGTGAGGAGAAGGTGACAGAGGCTGGTCGCCGACACACACAGCCATAGTGTAGCAGAGCAGGATTGGTGAGGAGAAGGTGACAGAGGCTGGTCGCCGACACACACAGCCATAGTGTAGCAGAGCAGGATTAGTGAGGAGAAGGTGACAGAGGCTGGTCGCCGACACACACAGCCATAGTGTAGCAGAGAAGGATTGGTGAGGAGAAGGTGACAGAGGCTGGTCGCTGACACACACAGCCATAGTGTAGCAGAGCAGGATTGGTGAGGAGAAGGTGACAGAGGCTGGTCGCTGACACACACAGCCATAGTGTAGCAGAGAAGGATTGGTGAGGAGAAGGTGACAGAGGCTGGTCGCCGACACACACAGCCATAGTGTAGCAGAGAAGGATTGGTGAGGAGAAGGTGACAGAGGCTGGTCGCTGACACACACAGCCATAGTGTAGCAGAGAAGGATTGGTGAGGAGAAGGTGACAGAGGCTGGTCGCCGACACACACAGCCATAGTGTAGCAGAGCAGGATTGGTGAGGAGAAGGTGACAGAGGCTGGTCGCTGACACACACAGCCATAGTGTAGCAGAGCAGGATTGGTGAGGAGAAGGTGACAGAGGCTGGTCGCCGACACACACAGCCATAGTGTAGCAGAGCAGGATTGGTGAGGAGAAGGTGACAGAGGCTGGTCGCCGACACACACAGCCATAGTGTAGCAGAGCAGGATTGGTGAGGAGAAGGTGACAGAGGCTGGTCGCCGACACACACAGCCATAGTGTAGCAGAGAAGGATTGGTGAGGAGAAGGTAACAGAGGAGTAGAGCCGCCAGCAGCACAGGCGTTATCAGTGTGAAGGAATGGCAGGCACGGCAGGCTTCCAGCTAGATAAGAGAGGCCACTCGCTGCATGCTTTTACCTCACTGAAGAAACTTTCTCTCCTTCCCTCACTCTTCTCTCTCGTTTTCAATCCTTATTTTCATCATTTCCGGAGACTCAAAATCATCCCCCTGTGGCAGGCGGCAGGAGTCAGCCGAGAAAGGAGGAGGTTTTGGGCAGTTGCCGCCTCCCTCACTGTACAGAGGTGCTCTCACTTCTGCCGCTGTGAGGTACGAGGAGAGCTGTCCTGTAACCAGTGACTGCACCGCTCCACACCCATCCTGTCAGCCCGGTGCTGAGGCCAGAGGCAGACATTAGTCACTCATCTCCTCACAGGCTGCAGGTTATCTTCCACAGTCGGGCACATGTCTGCACACACACTAGCCAGCACTGTATGGGGTGGGTTCATACAATGGCTTTATTTCTCCCAGGACTTCTGCTAAATTCCTGTCAGAAATCCTCACATCCCTGCTTGCTTCAATGGCTGGCCGCTGGTGATAGCTCGGTGCTTCAGAATTGTCGGTTTTGTGTAAAAACATTGGCGTTCCAAGGGTTAACTTGCAAAAAGTTTTTAAATGACAGCAATAAAGGGCTACCGTGCGTTTTCATGCCTGCGCCTCTGTATTAGGGCTCATTCACATGACCACGGCCTATCCGTGCCTGTATTTGCAATATACGGGAATGGGACTTGAATGTGGGCGCAAGATGCGGAGCGGAGGCACGGATCGGAAGCGCTTCCGTGGGCTTTTTGCTCTGCATTGCAAAAGATCGGACGTGTCCTATCTTTTGCCATGTATTGCGGGTTCACGGACCCTGGGACCCATTCAAGTCTTGTGACTGTAGGCCATCCGTGCCCGTGCTGCAGACCGCAAATTGCGGTCTGCAATGCACTGGCCGTGTGAATCCGGTATTGCGGCGCGGACCCATTGAATTGAATGGGTCCGTGATCCGCAATATATGGCAAAAGATAGGACACAAGTCTTGTGACTGTAGGCCATCCGTGCCCGTCCTGCAGTCTGCAAATTGCGGTCTGCAATGCACTGGCCGTGTGAATCCGGTATTGCGGCGCGGACCCATTGAATTGAATGGGTCCGTGATCCGCAATATATGGCAAAAGATAGGACATTAAACAAATTAAAATGGATAGGTAAGCACTCAACCACCGTGGAGCAGGCACAAATATTTAATATAGGGTATAGGTACAATAAAATGGAATAAAATACACCCTAAAATATACAAAAATGGAATAAAACTAAAACACACTGTAAAACTGGCTGGGAATAAGGTGCAAATTAGAATTCTCTTTACAACAAATAATGTCCTTTCCAAAACAGCTGATATCGATATTGAATGGCCGGCACCTGTATCCTTTGATGTAACGTTACATCCGAAAAATCGCGAAGAAATTCGCGAAAAAAATCGCAAGTAGCGATAGTCCTATATTCAGTTGGTATATCGTAGAGTTAAAGTCGCATGGCCATGCTTCAATTGTTTGTGGAATCTTTCATAGCATCGGTATCCAGCACCAGACGCGTTTCAGTGGTTACCACTGAGGAAGAGGTCAGTAAGACTTCAAAACGCGTCTGGTGCTGGATACCGATGCTATGAAAGACTCCACAAACAATTGAAGCATGGCCATGCGACTTTAACTCTACGATTATCTAAGGATACGATCTTTTAATAATCTGAACAGCAAAGGCAAGGAGAGAGCTGAATCGGTGAACCTGTACTCCAACTCTCGCGAGAACTGCATGCAGAGCGGGACAGAGAGGCAGTGAAGGCAATTGCAAGAAAGTTTTCACCGTAACACAGGTACAAACCCACCCCGAGAATATACACCGGAGCGCACACCAGCCAGTGTGAAGACTACACATCAACAGGTGGGGTGAGTGCTCAGTGAGCAATCGATTATCCGCATAATATCATTATAGTGCGGCAACAGAATCATTTGTGCCCCCTTCGGATGTGATTTTGGCGGATGCAACGTTATATCCAAAAGTAAAAGGTTGCCGCCAATACAAGTAACAACCCACCCGAAAATATATTTGAACGCACACTAGCCAGTGTGAAGATCCCTTACCAACAGGTGAGGCGGGTGTTTAGTAACAACCATTGATTCGCCATATACCAACTGAATATAGGACTATCGCTACTTGCAATTTTTTTCGTGAATTTTTTTGCGATTTTTCGGATGTAACGTTACATCAAAGGATACAGGTGCCGGCCATTCAATATCGATATCAGCTGTTTTGAAAAGGACATTTTTTGTTGTAACGAGAATTCTAATTTGCACCTTATTCCCAGCCAGTTTTACACTGTGTTTTAGTTTTATTCCATTTTTGTATATTTTAGAGTGTATTTTATTCCATTTTATTGTACCTATACCCTATATTAAATATTTGTGCCTGCTCCACGGTGGTTGAGTGCTTACCTATCCATTTAAATGTGTTTAGTGTTTATATGTTGAATAGGGTGATACAATCTTAGGTTCAAGCACCTATCCATAGCTATAGGGGGGTGAGCCACTCTATCGACTCTCTTTCAAAAGATAGGACATGCCCAATCTTTTGCGGTGCAGAGGCACGGACCAAAAAGCCCACGCAAGCGCTTCCAATCCGCACCATGCCGTATCTTGCTGATACATTCAAGTCAATGGTTCTGCATCCGCAATACTGGATTTACACGGCCAGTGCCCTTGCATTAGCGACCACAAATTGCGGTCTGCAGTTCAGGCACAGACAGCCTACGGTCTTGTGAATGGGCCCAAACATGCTGTTTTTGCAGCGAAAAAGCCAAGAGATTTCAACCTCTGCATTAAGAAGGGTGAAATACGTGTATGACTTATCGTCCTGTGGATTTCAAATCTGCAATACCACAGCTTTTCTGCTGCATTTTTTACTGCCGTACAGTACAACTCTGTACTGTACGGCAGTCTTAGGCCTCGTTCACATTTCTGTGTCCGTTTGACGTCTGTGGATGAATCAATCCATGTTTCATCCATGAAGATGTCCGTGAAGGATGCGTCTTTGGTCCGTTTTTTCCCCTCCGTGTGATGTCTGTATACCAAGGATGCTGCTCAACTGAAAAGTAATCTCCAGAGCATCTCCTACTAAGGGCTCATGCGCATTTCCGTTGGTCGGCCGTTCCGTGCATTGGGAACCGCAATTTGCGGTCCCCAATGCTCGGGCAACATCCGTGTGGATTCCGGATTCCAGACCCATTAAACTTGAATGGGATCCATGATCTGTCCGCACCTCAAAAAAATAGAACATGTACTATTTCTTTGTGGTGCAGAGGCAAGTAGAGAAACCCTAGGGAAGCACTCCGTAGTGCTTCCGCGAGAGTCCGTGCCTCCGTGAAGTGAATGGGCTCGCATCCGTGATGCGGAGTGCACATGGCGGATCCCCGCAAATTGCGGACCCGCTGTTTGCGGGCTGCAATACGGGAATGGCCGGGCAACAGCCGTATGCATGAGCCCTAATGGTCAGTGAAAAACTGACTAAACTTCAATGTCATCCATGTTGTGTCAGTGGTTTTTCACTGACCCGTAGACTTCAATGGGCGTGTTTGATCCGCATCGCAGACCAAAGTGGTGCATGTCTCGATCAGTGAAATACTACTGATGTGTGAACAGACCCATTAAAATCAATGGGTATGTGTGCTGTCCGCAGAAAATACGGACAGGACATCTGTGAAAAATGGAAATGCGAACAGCGCCTGAGACAAAAGGTAAAATGGCACTTTTCATGCATATTAAACTATCTTTTAGCATATTCCCCCCCACCCCAGCCTCTAATGCCTTATGGCTGTCATTTAACATATCTTTGTAAGTTAACCCTTGGAACACTAGTGTTTTAGACCTAGTGACATAGTACATATGCAAAACTGTCAATTCTAAAGCACTGGTGATGGGGTGGTTAACATTACAAAAGATGTTATTTTTGCTGTGCAGAAAATAGCAGCAATAAAACATTTGTGGCTAGGGGATAAATAGAAAAGTTTATTCCTATTATGCAGACATACAATTAAAATAAATTCTTAGTGGTCAGGGGCTAAAAAAAACACAAATGCACACAGCAGCAAAACAGTTCACGGGTTAATACCTCAAGAACTCAGCACTGTGCTATGGTCACATGACTTTAAAGGTTACATTCACATAGTGTAGTCAAACTGCATTTTTTTGCATTGGTTTTTAAAAACTATGCAGTAAGAATATAGCCCGAAATTGATTTGACCTGGTGCAGTCCAGAAATCACGCTCCGTGTGTGATCGTGATCCTCCATTCTGGACACTCGTCTTTTCTGTCGGCATTATACCGATTTAGACTTAACAACAATATAAAGGCAACACTTTTGGTTTTGCTTCCATTTTGCATGAGCGTGCATGTCTACCAGAGCTGTTGCCCGTGCAATGAATGTTCATTTCTGTAGAAATAAGCCATCTCCAAAGGCGTTTCAGAGAATTTGGCAGTACAACCGGCCTCACAACCGCAGACCACGTGTAACCACACTAGCCCAGGACCTCCATATCCAGCATGTTCACCTCCATGATCGTCTGAGACCAGCCACCCAGACAGCTGCAGCAACTATCGGTTTGCATAACCAAAGAATTTCTGCACAAACTGTCAGAAACCGTCTCAGGGAAGCTCATCTGCATGCTCGTCGTCCTCATCATGGTCTGGACCTGACTGCAGTTTGTTGTCGTAACCGACTTGAGTGGGCAAATGCTCACATTCTATGGCGTCTGGCACGTTGGAGAGGCGTTCTGTTCACGGCTGAGTCCCGGTTTTCACTGTTCAAGGAAGATTGCAGACAGCGTGTGTGGCCACGGGCGTCATGTGGGTGAGCAGTGTGTATGGCCAGGTGTATGTTATGGACAACGAACAGAGGTGCATTTTATTGGTGGCATTTTGAATGCACAGAGATACAGTGACGAGATCCTGAGGCCCATTGTTGTGCCATTCATCCACGACCATCACCTCATGTTGCAGCATGATAATGCATGGCCCCATATTGCAAGGATCTTTACACAATTCTTGGAAGCTGAAAACATCCCAGAGGGATCGCGGAACTCATTCAAGTTAATGTGCTCGCGATTCACATGTGACTGGCCCACGGTTGGTGCCCGTGCGTTGCAGACCGCAATTTGTTGTTGGCAGCACAGCCACAGGGGACACACGTTCGTGTGAAAGAGGCCTACACTGTTTGTGTTTAAACACCATCTCCCCCAGATAAGGCTCCATTCACACATCCCCAATTCCGTTACACATTTTGCGGAACGGAATTGGGGACCCATTCAGGGAGAGGCATTACCAGTAGAAAGAGGGAGGTGCTCATGCCGCTCTACAGAGCACTAGTGAGACCTCACTTGGAGTATTGTGCGCAGTACTGGAGACCATATCTCCAGAAGGATATTGATACTTTGCAGAGAGTTCAGAGAAGAGCTACTAAACTGGTACATGGATTGCAGGATAAAACTTACCAGGAAAGATTAAAGGACCTTAACATGTATAGTTTGGAAGAAAGACGAGACAGAGGGGATATGATAGAAACTTTTAAATACATAAAGGGAATCAACAAGGTAAAAGAGGAGAGAATATTTAAAAGAAGAAAAACTGCTACAAGAGGACATAGTTTTAAATTAGAGGGGCAAAGGTTTAAAAGTAATATCAGGAAGTATTACTTTACTGAGAGAGTAGTGGATGCATGGAATAGACTTCCTGCAGAAGTGGTAGCTGCAAATACAGTGATGGAGTTTAAGCATGCATGGGATCGGCATAAGGCCATCCTTCATATAAGATAGGGCCAGGGGCTATTCATAGTATTCAGTATATTGGGCAGACTAGATGGGCCAAATGATTCTTATCTGCCGACACATTCTATGTTTCTATTCATTTCTATGGGGCCACGCGATGTGCGGCCCCGATCTGGAAATGCGGACCCGCACTTCCGGGTCCGCGTTTCCGTTCCCCCCAAAAAATAGAACATGCCCTATTCTTGTCCGCAATTGTGGACAAGAATAGGCATATTCTATTAGTGCCGGCGATGTGCTGTCCGCAAAATGCGGAACGCACATTGCCGGTGTCCGTGTTTTGTGGATCCACGGCTCCGTGGATCCGCAAAACACAAACGGATGTGTGAATGTACCCTTAGGGACAATTTTTGGAAGCTCTGGAAGATGAAAAAGCATAACACATGCAATGGCGCCTTGTCTTTTTTAACACGCTGTTTGTTAACGCTGTCAAACATGCATTAACCTATAGCTATTTATGTCACTTTGACATTATTTGCTATTGCGTTCAAGAGCTTAGGGAGGGGGGAGGAGTGAAAAAGCAAAAATTCATTAAAATTTTTACAAAAAGGGATAACCTATTTACCTAAAAAAAAATGATGAATCCTAGGAGAATAGAGGGTATTGTATACCAATTTTCAGGGCAGTCAGAGCAACTTTGGTTCAGGTAGCATCGATTCACATCGGAACCAAACTTCAGCAAATCTAAAACTAACCAAATCCCAAAAGGTTCTCTCTTCTGTAATGTACACATCATTTAGTTATATGATTGTGTGATGACATTCCTATATATGCCTTCTTCTATGATCAGTTTCATAATGTAGTGTTTGACATCATTCACATAATCGTATTTTCAATCTGCGTCCAATCTGCATTTTTTACAGCTCACACCTGAACCCATTCATTTCTATAGGGCTGCAAAAAGTCCATGCAGCCTTGTCACAAATTATAGAACATGTCCTATTCTTGTCTGTTTTGCGGACAAGAATAGGCATTTTCACGTGTGGGATGCACATTACCAGTATCCGCATTTTGCGGATCCAAGGTTTGTGGACCATAAAACGAATATGGCCGTGTTACTGTATCCTTAAAGGGAACCTGTCACCTGGATTTTGGGTATAGAGCTGACAACATGGGCTGCTAGATCGTCGCTAGCACATCCACAATATCCAGTCCCCATAGCTCTGTGTGCTTTTATTGTATCAAAAAAACTATTTGATAAATATGTAAATTAGGCAAGTAAGAAGCCCAAGGAGCTGTTACTAACGTTTCCGGAGCCCAGCCACGCCCACTGTGAAGGAGTCCAGCACCGCCCCGCATACTCCGAATCTCCTCCTTGCTCCCCGACGTCACAAAGCTAGAGCGCCGCATCGCGAGATTATGAGGCTCTAGCTTTGTGACGTCGGTAACAAGGAGGAGATTCGGAGGATGCGGGGCGGTGCTGGACTCCTTCACAGTGGGCGGGGCTGGGCTCAGAGTCAGAGAACGCTGGACTCATCTCTCAAGCATGGAGGAGACAGGACTCATCTAAGGTTCATTTACATATATATACAATCGTTTTTTTGACACAAAAAAAGCACACAGAGCTATGGGGACTGGATATTGTGGATGTGCTAGCGGCAATCTAGCAGCCCATGTTGTCAGCTCTATATCCAAAATCCAGGTGACAGGTTCCCTTTAAGCATGTATAAGAAGCTCGTCTGAGTAGAAAACAGAGAAAACATAGCAGGGATTTGCGGGTGAGGGGCGCCCATCGACTTTTTCATTACACCCTGAATTGCTATGTAATATTCATTGGCTGTTTAGTCATGCGCTGCACATCATACTATAGGTGATGAAGTAAGTGCAATATATAGCATATACAAGTGAAAACACTCTCGGTATTTGTTTTACAGTTCTTTTGTACATCTTTGATTAATAGTTACTTGGATCGTATCTTGCATCCACTTAATTATGTCTATATATTGCATGCATCATTTAGTATCTGGACAATATTTGTATGTACAAAGTTTTCCCGGTACAATAATTCAGATGTGGTTAGGCTCTGTATGTCCCCAGCATTGCAGAAACCAATGTTCAGGCTGAGAAAATGTGTTGTTACAGGCCAGCAGATCATAAATTATGTCACAAAGCCTGGAGACCTATGTCATATGATACGGTAAGTACAGTTGGACAAATAGTTTTACCTTAGCAGAAATGAATTGAAAACTATTACCACAGGGCACAAGGGCCAACATCATGAAATCAGTACCCGCTCCAGCGCTCTGTCCAGACTATACTGGAGCACAAATGACTTATCAGAGATTGTGAAACAGCAGTTTTTAGTTTCTATTGCATTCCATGTGTCACTTCTGTCCTGTCACAGATCTTGCACATTATGATGTATGGAAGAGTGCATGTTTATGTATGCACGCATGTCCAAATAGAAGAGCCATAGAAAAAAGTTTCAGCACCATACATATCATACTAAACTTGAGTATGATATCCAGTCTCATCGTGATATCACAGCACAAGCGTCATTGAAAGTCAGTGAAAAAGTAAATTAACATTTTCTTGCCACTGTTACGGAGCCAGGATGAGGAACGCTACATCTGTGTGTGCTGTAGTCAGTTATTTTGTGGTCCTGGAGAACCCCTTTAATAAACTGTAGATCATATTGAACTAAATATACTATACAAATATTGTAACATTCAGTACATTTCCTTCATTTATCTCCTTTTATGCACGATAAAGTGTTGTATTTAGCAACTGGCATTTTCACTTTAAGTGAAGAAATGCTGACACCAGTATTCGAAGAGATATCCAGCCTGTGAAGGTATGCAGTTCATATTGATAGTAAGTACTATACTTACTGCACAGTTCTGATGTCCAGTAAAGTCCAGTGGTGCGACTTCCCCGTATCTCCGAATGGATAGTATACAGACACCAGACTAGCGTTCTTTCCTCTGCTGCAGGTCAGAACTTATTTCAGGTCTTCTGCTCTGTTATATCTTGCCCTGCATGTTTAGACGGCTGTTCCCACAGGGTGAACCACAGACGCACATTACAGGAGGACATGGGTGTTTTGCCGTTCAGTTCGCAGCTCTCTTCTGCAGAGACCAATCTTACAGGCACAAATACATAGTGTAACTCTCCAAGTCAGCAGCCATTACACAGCTCTGCTCCAGAAGTCTACATACTGTAAAGCTCACCAACACCCCCACACACACATACCATCACACGCCATCTAGTGCTTCACAGCATATACATAACTTTTTAGAAGATAAAACTCAGTTTGAAACACCCATTTGACAGCAGATGAAGTGGCTTTTATAGGATATTAGAGAAACTAATGCCAGCGGCAACACCCAATAATTCATCACAATAAAATTTGCACAAGAAACTTTCTGTTACAGTTTGGGTAAGGATTATGCCCAGTATAATATGCAAGAAAAAGACTTTCCTGGAAATGATTAGGATTCTGTGCTGTGAAATAATGTACCGTACGTCACATAAGCACAAAAATAGGTCATCTTTTTCCAGCTACATAGTAGCTAAAGCCGTTCAGTCTGTCATTCTCATAAACTAAGTTACAGTAATGTACGTTACAGTAATATGATCATTCCCTGTATCCAGACGATTGCTATTTGTGAATAATTTGCTATTATCAATTTCATCACAAGAAGGCCTGGGAGCAGTTATGCATGAACTAGTGACAGGGCTGCCGGTGGAGATCATACAGAGAGTGACAGAAGACTACCTCTGACCTCTAAGCTAAGCATCTGGATCACATTAGCTTACTGCCAAAGGGAAATCATCATGTCTTTTCTTTAGAGATTCAATAAGTATTATCCCAAAGCCATAACAGTCTAATTCAACAAATGATTCAATTTACCTATTGTTACTTTTATGGGAAATTATCTGTATATTCTATTTCATATGACATCAGTTTGTCTGTCTATCTGCAGTATTGGCTGTGTCTTTCGTCACAGTTTCTTTCAGCATGTGTCATTTAGTGCCTTGTGTAAATTGAAATAAAACAATAGTCAGAGGTGCACCAAGCCTTTCTGCTTCCCAAGGCAAAAAGTCAAATAGCCCCCCCCCCCCCCTCCAACTAAACGTTAAAGACTTACAATGTTTATACAATGCCTTATATGTTGCATATGTTTTTAATTGGGCACTGGCTACAACCATTGTGGTTGTCGGCTTGTAGGGCGGACAGCCTCTTCAAAGGGGTTCTCTCATCTCAGATTTTGATGGCATATCGCTAGGATAGGCCATAAAAGTCACATACGTGTGAGTCCTACGTACCTCTGAAACTCTCATGTACAGTTGTGTTAAAAATTATTCAACCCCCAATGCTGTAAAGGGTTTTAGGGAATTTAGTGTACATTTGTAATTGTGTTCAGAATTAAATCTTACAAGGACTTTTTAAAGAACCAAATGCAACTAAAATGACATCAATTGTTTTTGTAATACAGTATTAAATGTTTTTTGTTTGTGATTTCTTCATTGACACAATTATTCAACCCCTTAAAGACTACCACTCTTAAGAACAGAGGTTCATTCAAGTGTTTTCGATCAGGTATTGAAAACACCTGTGGATGTCAAGGAGCAGCAATCAAGCATAATAAGCACCAATTAGGCAGATTTAAAAGGACTGTGATACTCAGCTCCTTCTAGACATTTATTGGTGTGTTTGCAAACATGGTGAAGTCAAGAGAATGGTCCAGGAAGACAAGAGAAGAGGTGATTTCTCTTCACAGGAAGGGCAATGGCTATAAGAAGATTGCAAAGATGTTAAACATACCAAGAGACACCATAGGAAGCATCATTCGCAAATTCAAGGCAAAGGGCACTGTTGAAACGCTACCTGGTCGTGGCAGAAAGAAGATGCTGACTTCGACTGCTGTGCACTACCTGAAGCGCAAAGTGGAGAAAAGTCCCCGTGTGACTGCTGAGGAACTGAATAAAGATTTGTCAGATGTGGGTACTGAAGTTTCAGCTCAGACAATAAGGCGCACACTGCGTAATGAAGGCCTCCATGCCAGAACTCCCAGGCGCACCCCCTTGCTGTCTCCAAAGAATAAGAAGAGTCGACTGCAGTATGCCAAAAGTCATGTGGACAAACCACAAAAGTTTTGGGATAGTGTTCTGTGGACTGATGAAACAAAATTAGAACTGTTTGGGCCCATGGATCAACGCTATGTTTGGAGGAGGAAGAACAAGGCCTATGAAGAAAAGAACACCTTGCCTACTGTGAAGCAATCATGCTACTGTGAAGCAATCATGCTTTGGGGCTGTTTTGCTTCTACAGGTACAGGGAAGCTTCAGCGTGTGCAAGGTACCGTGAATTCTCTTCAGTACTAGGAGATATTGGATGAAAATGTGATGCAGTCCGTCACAAACCTGAGGCTTGGGAGACGTTGGACCTTTCAACAGGACAATGATCCCAAGCATACCTCCAAGTCCACTAGAGCATGGTTGCAGATTAAAGGCTGGAACATTTTGAAGTGGCCATCGCAGTCACCAGACTTAAATCCGATTGAGAACCTCTGGTGGGACTTAAAGAAAGCAGTTGCAGCGCGCAAGCCTAAGAATGTGACTGAACTGGAGGCTTTGCCCATGAAGAATGGGCGAAGATACCCGTAGATCGCTGCAAGACACTTGTGTCAAGCTATGCTTCACATTTAAAAGCTGTTATAACTGGAAAAGGATGTTGTACTAAGTACTAAGATTGAATGTCACTTGGGGGTTGAATAAAACTGATAATGATGTGAGCACAGAAAAGGCATTTGTGGTTATTTCATTATAAATGTTATGTTATATTTGTCTGACTTACAAGTGCCTCTTTGATTTAATTGTAAACAAGATGACTGAAATGATCAAAATCATTGTCAAACTGGCCAAAACACTTAATTTCAGTGGGGGTTGAATAATTTTGAACACAACTGTATCTCCAGAACAGGCCTCCCGAATTGTGCATGAGCGGATGCTCTCCATTCACTGCTATTGGAGTTTTGAAAATAACCGAGTAAGCGTGCTTGTCTATTTTCAGAAGTTGCATAGTGGTGAATGGAGAGCGCACCACGCATGCATGGCCAACTCTCCATTCACATCTGTGAGACTGCCGAAAGTATCCAAGCCAGAGCTCAGCTAGTTTTGAATTCTCATACAAGTGATTGTGAATGGAGGATGGCTGCTTGTGCTGTGCTCTCTCTTTCACTTCAGGGGGCACATTCTGGAGACATGAGACCAAGGTGGGACCTACACCAATCTGACTTTGATGGCAAATCCTAGTGATATGCCATAAAAGTCTGTGGACAGCAATGGACAGGTTTATATTTGTAACCTGTAAGTGCAGTGCGCCAGTCCTGCAGGGTGAGCGAATATGAGGTCACAGGGGTAGTTAACAAACTGAGGGTTGTTCTTGGTACTCACAGTTTTTATTTACCCTGGGCAGGCGTACAGCAGTGATGGAGAGGCTGGCACATGAATCCTCTGGGGCACTCTCTGTGTATAGGGACCAGGCCAGGTGATAGGTGAGGTGCCCTGTGTGTTGGAAGTTTAGTGTGCCGGTGACAAGATCCCTTATAGTTCTTGACGCCAGTGCCGGTAACGGTGGCACACCGATTTGTTGTAGGAATAATTGAGGTACACAAAGTTGCAGTGAACCAGAACTTCTTTTTACTGAACAGTTCAACTATATACAGTCCTCAGTTAGTTCCATAGGTATAATGTAGAATACAGGTAGGCTTCATACAAATGGCAGGCAAAGTCTTTGCAAGATATTCAGAGGGTATAACACTTACAGATCAGGCTGTACTTTCCTCACATCCTGTCTGGCTTTCACCAAGGCCCGTATGCCCTATTGCTGGCTTTATCCTTGGGTAGGGAAAACTTCCTCTGGTATAATCCTTTTGCTGTAAATATCCTTCTGCCCTTCAGATTTCTATTTGGCTGGATAAAAGTGGCTCTGCACTGTACTTGGTAAGGTGCTCTATATCCTCAGGAGGTAACTTCTTCCCTTGGATTAACTTCTGAGCTTCTCTTGCTCAGGGACCTCAGGCAGGCTAACCTGAGCTACTTAGCCTCCTGGATTAGACTGAACTAACTCTTTCCTGTCTGGGCCTAACTATATATACTAGGGGGTTCCCTAGCTCCCTCTACAGCTTGGGAGGAGAAATTACACCCCTAACAGGCCTGGTACACAGGAATTAACATGGCATTACACATTACAATGCAATATAAAATACAATAGCAATTCCCCACAGGAGGTGGGACAACATGACCCTTAGTAGTGCCCACCCTTACATAGTGGGACACTACATACCCCGCTACTTTGAGGTTGCCTGAAAGACAAAAATGCAAAGCAGGCATATACAACAAACACTACATTTGCAAGGAAAATATCAGGCAGCTCCGCTGGCAAAGGAACAAGTGTGGTGAAAAGGGGCGTCGTTCTCTTCACACAGGATAATATAGGGAACAGGGGCGCTGACCTGGTACAGCGTATCAGGAATAACCAAGATAGTCCATAATAATAGAATACAAATATGACATAAGTTCCTGGAGGCTCAAAAGAACGAAATGAGTACGTACCCGGGTCTTGTAGACAGTTAAACAGGGGTTTCCCGGGAGGAGTTACTCTGGTCAACAATGTAGTCTCCGAATCTCACAGGTGGGTGCCCCTTAGTAGGCCGCGTGGACCTCCTTACTGGCAGAGGCTCTTCCTGTCTTGGTTTAGGGGGGCCAGAGGAATCCACAGGCTCTGGGGCCCTTTCAGGTATACCCTGGGACAGGTCATCCTGGGGTTGAGGACTAGCAGGAACTGGAGCCGGTACCAGCAAGTTCAACCAGGGTATGAGGAACCAATGAAGTGGCTCCTTGTCATGTAACAGGTTTTCAACAGCCTGCATAGGATCAACAGGTTGGGCTGACGACTCTGGCTCAATGTCCCCTGCTGCAGTTTCTCCTTCTATGCAGGGCTTTAAATGATTCCTGTGTACGATCTGGGAGCCTTTACCTTCCCTGGAAATTTGGTAAATGTGGGTCTCAGCATTAGGAATATCAGTTATGATGTAGGGAGTCCTCTCCCACTTACTGTCCAGCTTGCTGGTTCGGTGGTTATTCTTCAACCACACCACGTCTCCCATAACAAGTGGTTCTGCATGAGCAGCCAGGTCATAGTCTCTCTGCTGCCGCTCTCGGGCACTTTCCATGCGCTCCTGAACAATCTCTTTGGCATTAAGGAGACGTCTTTGATGCTCCACCACCCAATCAGTCTTTGGTAGTGGGTTGATGACATCGGGTACTTGCACGTCCAGGGAGTGGTCAGCAGGCAGCCTCCCTTGACGGCCGAACATCAAATAGAAGGTTGTGTACCCGGTGGAGCAGTGAATGGTATTGTTATACGTATACAGTACATAAGTTGTGGCAGCAGAGTAGGCCAATTACCCCTTGTCTCAGGGGGCACTGTTTTCAACATTTCGATGAGAGTTTGATTAATTTTTTCACAGAGTCCGTTACCTTGCGGATGATAGGCGGTGGTCCGGACCTTCTGGCAGTTATGTAGCAGGCACATCTCCTGGAACAACTGTGATTCAAACGCAGACCCCTGGTCGGTAATGATTCTCTCTGGGCAGCCGTAGGGCAGGAGGAAATGCTTCCAGAACGCTTCCGCCGCAGTCTTGGCTGTCAGGTCCTTCATAGGCACTGCTACAACAAACTTAGTGAAGTGATCAATAATGGTCATGGCATAAGTATAACCTGAGCGACTTGGCTCCAACTTCACATGATCAATGGCAACAAGTTCCAGGGGAGCCTTACTCACGATAGGATGGAGAGGCGCTCTCTGGTCATGGTGTTCACTTCTTCCGACGGCACAGGCAGTACATTCCCGGCACCATTTTTCAATGTCTTCTCTCATCCCAATCCAATAGAACCTTCTGCGAATGGTGGCCTCAGTTTTCTGCACACCGAAATGTCCAGACCAGTTGTGATACATCTCTAATACAAGACTGGCGTCTCTCCGTGGTATGAGGATCTGGTACACCCTATCGCAGGACACGGATACAGGCTCCTTCTTAGCAACAGGCCTTTTTAAAGGAAGAGTTGGTGGCGATGTCTCCACAATTTCAATAGTTCTGGGTCTGCACTCTTCCTGCGGACTCTCTCAGGAGTTCTTCCACTAGTAAGGAAGTCGAGCAGTTCACCGAGGACTCTACTTTCTGACTGGAGCTTAATCCACCTTTCTTGTTCTCCTCTGGACTCAGGATTATTCGGTGGAGAGGGATCAGCAGCTGAGTTATTTTCAATGTGAACATTATCTTGCTGAGCAAACTTGTTGTAAAACGCCAGCATCTCCACCTCTTCCCAGGCATCTTTTGGTTCATCTGGTGCTTCGGTAGTGGGAAGCCGAGACAGGGCATCAGCATTATCATTTGAGCGGTCTGCCCGATATTTCACAGTGAAGTCATAGTTGGCAAGGCGGGAGGCTCATCTTTGCTCCAGAGCCCCTAACTTGGCTGTATTCAGGTGCGCCAGGGGATTGTTGTCAGTGAAGGCGACAAACGGAGTGGCAGCAAGGTAGTCCTTGAATTTTTCAGTCACAGCACACACTAAAGCAAGGAACTCTAGCTTGAAGGAGCTATAATTCTGATCGTTTTTCTCAGCTCCCCTTAGGGATCTGCTGGCGTAGGCAATTACCCTCTCTTTTACTGGCATCCGTATAGAGGTGAAACGGCTTCTGATAATCCGGGTAACCCAGGACAGGGGGTTCAGTCAGCTTCTTCTTTAGTAGATGGAAGGCAATCTCCCGTTCTTCATTCCATTCAACAGGGATAGGAGTCTTTGGACTCTTTTTGGGATGCCCCCTCAAAAGTTCCTGGATCGGATCCGCAATCTGTGCAAAATGCGGGATGAAGCGTCTGTAGTTTCCTGCAAAACTGAGGAAACTTCTTACCTCTTTCACAGTGGTAGGAGTAGGCCAATCATGGACAGCAGCAAGTTTATCAGGATCAGGCTGGACTCCTTCTGCACTAACAACGTGTCCCAGATACTTTACCGCTGGTTTCAGCAGATGGCACTTGGACGGCTTGATTTTAAGGCCATATTTAACGAGGACTTGAAACACTTCAGCCAGATGTTTTAAATGATCCTCATATGTCTTGGAGTAGATAATGACGTCATCCAAGTATAGCAATACAGTCTCAAAGTTCTTATGGCCTAAACAACGCTCCATCAACCGCTGGAATGTCCCTGGAGCATTACACAGTCCGAAAGACATGTAGTTAAATTAAAACAGGCCCATAGGCGTAGTGAAAGTGGTCTTTTCCCGGTCTTCCGGGGCCATAGGCACCTGCCAGTATCCACTGGTTAAGTCCAGAGTCGAGAAGTAGGCTGATGACCCCAGGGCGGTCAAAGACTCTTCAATGCTTGGCAACGAATAAGCGTCTTTGTGGGTGATTTGATTCATTTTTCTATAGTCCACGCAGAATCTAATGCTTCCATCTTTTTTACGAACAAGAACTAGGGGCGCAGCCCAGGGACTATGACTGTCCCGGATTATATTAGAGTCCTTCATTTCCTGTATCATCTCTTTTACGGACTGATAGGTAGTAGGTGGTATGGGTCTGTATCTCTCCTTGATAGGAGGAGGAGAGCTAGTAGGTATGGTGTGTTTGATTACACTGACCTCTCCATAGTCTGTGGAGTGCTTGCTAAAGGCCTGGTGGTGCTCCTTCACCAGATTCAGGACTCCCTCTATTTGATCCTTTGGGGTGGATTCGTTCCCCACATGAAGTTCCTCCCACCAGGATACTGAAGAGGCTCTGGCAGAGACGCTGCTGCTCTGTGTGGTTTGAAACGTCTCCGTGGCAGGCAGACGGATAACATCCTGGAAGGATACCTGAAAAAGCTGAGCAACAGGGCAGTGCTTAGAGAGAGCAACAGGGTGATCACTGAAATTAATCAAACGGACAGGCACTTTACCTTGCGATACGGTCACCAGGCTCTTGGCTGCTCGCACGAAGGGATGATTTTCCATTTGGATAGGCTCCACCAGGGCTTGATAGTCTTGGCCCTGGATCCCTAGTACAGCACGGCACCACAAAATGACTCTTTTAGAAGCAGGTGAAGCTGAGGGTATGGATTGGTTCAGGGCCTCAAGTACCTCAGAGTAACAATTTTTAAAGACATTGGTCCCTAAGATCACGGGGTGTCCCCCTTTATCTCCGGCTTGCACCACAATCACACCTCGCTGTGGTAAGGTGGCTTCTCGCTTCTCGCTGTGGTAAGGAGGCTAGGTTCCCAGTACCCATGGACTTTCACCGGCTTGCCGTTGCTAGCAATGATTTCCAGCCAGGATAAAGTCCAAAAAAGCACCATTGGGGTGTTGGGCCTACAGCATCCTCAGCTGGCCCTTTAAGTGTTCAGTGTTTACACCCGCAATGAACTGCTCTCTCAGAGTCCGGTCTTGGTCCTCAGCCTCCCGGGGGTCCACCTGGACCACGGCCCTCAGGGTCTCTTGCAGGGACAAAGCAAAATCACGGAGTGACTCACCGGACTGTTGCTTTCTGCTGAAAAATTGCATCTTAACTTCCGACACCGTCCTAGCTTCAAACGTGGTGCCGAGTCGATCAAAGATCTGTCCCATATAATTTTTTTCGGAGCTGGGCCATGACATGACTTCCCTGCGGGCGGCCCCTTCTAACTGCGCTAAGAGGATCTCCATCTGTTGCTCCGCGGAGATAGGATAGAGCCGGAATAAGGCCATGATCTGGTCTTTAAAGTCTTTCAGTTTGTGGGCTTCCCCGGAGTATCGCGGGTCCCAGGGGGCCCTGAAATAATATGGCATGGTCAGCGGCATCAGACTGGATGCTGCCGCAGCGGCGGGCGCCCTGTTCTCACCTGCGTGAATTACAGAAGGTTCATTGGCGGCCACCTGCCCCGTTCCCTCAGGTGCGGACATGGCGTGGTCTATGGGGACAAGTTCTGTAGGCAGACTCATGCTGGACTTCACTTTCTTAGGCCGTTACTAAGATATTTATCTCACCCAGCATGGGTAAATGTAAAATGACACCCCAAAGCACATTGCCCAACTTCTCCTGAGTACGGAGATACCACATGTGTGACACTTTTTTGCAGCCTAGGTGGGCAAAGGGGCCCACATTCCAAACAGCACCTTTCGGATTTCACCGGCCATTTTTTACAGATTTTGATTTCAAACTACTTACCACACATTTGGGCCCCTAGAATGCCAGGGCAGTATAACTACCCCACAAGTGACCCCATTTTGGAAAGAAGACACCCCAAGGTATTCCGTGAGGGGCATGGCGAGTTCCGAGAATTTTTTAATTTTTTGTCACAAGTTAGCGGAAAATGATGGGTTTTTTGTTGGTTTTTTTTCTTACAAAGTTTCATATTCCACTAACTTGTGACAAAAAAATAAAAACTTCCATGAACTCACTATGCCCATCAGCGAATACCTTGGGGTGTCTTCTTTCCAAAATGGGGTCACTTGTGGGGGCCCCTAGAATCCCAGGGCAGTATAACTACCCCACAAGTGACCCCATTTTGGAAAGAAGACACCCCAAGGTATTTCGTGATGGGCATAGTGAGTTCATGGAAGTTTTTATTTTTTGTCACAAGTTAGTGGAATATGAGACTTTGTAAGGAAAAAAATAAAATAAAAAATCATCATTTTCCGCTAACTTGTGACAAAAAATATATATTTCTAGGAACTCGCCATGCCCCTCACGGAATACCTTGGGGTGTCTTCTTTCCAAAATGGGGTCACTTGTGGGGTAGTTATACTGCCCTGGCATTCTGGGGGCCCTAATGTGTGGTAAGTAGGTAAATGACCTGTGAAATCCGAAAGGTGCTCTTTGGAATGTGGGCCCCTTTGCCCACCTAGGCTGCAAAAAAGTGTCACACATGTAATATCGCCGTATTCAGGAGAAGTTGGGCAATGTGTTTTGGGGTGTCTTTTTACATATACTCATGCTGGGTGAGAGAAATATCTCGGCAAAAGACAACTTTTACAATTTTTTATAGAAAGTTGGCATTTGACCAAGATATTTATCTCACCCAGCATGGGTATATGTAAAATGACACCCCAAAACACATTGCCCAACTTCTCCTGAGTACGGCGATACCACATGTGTGACACTTTTTTGCAGCCTAGATGCGCAAAGGGGCCCACATTCCTTTTATGAGGGCATTTTTAGACATTTGGATCCCAGACTTCTTCTCATGCTTTAGGGCCCCTAAAATGCCAGGGCAGTATAAATACCCCACATGTGACCCCATTTTGGAAAGAAGACACCCCAAGGTATTCAATGAGGGGCATGGCGAGTTCATAAAATTTTTTTTTTTTTGACACAAGTTAGCGGAAATTGATTTTTTTTTTTTCTCACAAAGTCTCCCTTTCCGCTAACTTGGGACAAAAATTTCAATCTTTCATGGACTCAATATGCCCCTCACGGAATACCTTGGGGTGTCTTCTTTCCGAAATGGGGTCACATGTGGGGTATTTATACTGCCCTGGCGTGAGAAGAAGTCTGGAATATAAATGTCTAAAAATTTTTACGCATTTGGATTCCGTGAGGGGTATGGTGAGTTCATGTGAGATTTTATTTTTTACACAAGTTAGTGGAATATGAGTCTTTGTAAGAAAAAAAATAATAATAATTTCCGCTAACTTGGGCCAAAAAAATGTCTGAATGGAGCCTTACAGGGGGTTGATCAATGACAGGGGGGTGATCAATGACAGGGGGGTGATCAGGGAGTCTATATGGGGTGATCACCCCCCTGTCATTGATCACCCCCCTATAAGGCTCCATTCAGATGTCCGTATGTGTTTTGCGGATCCGATCCATGTATCAGTGGATCCGTAAAAATCATACGGACATCTGAATGCAGCCTTACAGGGGGGTGATCAATGACAGAGGGGTGAAAAATGACAGGGGGTGATCAGGGAGTCTATATGGGGTGATCACCCCCCTGTCATTGATCACCCCCCTATAAGGCTCCATTCAGATATCCGTATGTGTTTTGCGGATCCGATCCATGTATCAGTGGATTCGTAAAAATCATACGGACATCTGAATGCAGCCTTACAGGGGGGTGATCAATGACAGGGGGGTGATCAATGACAAGGGGGTGATAAATGACAGGGGGGTGATCAGGGAGTCTATATGGGGTGATCACCCCCCTATAAGGCTCCATTCAGACGTCCGTATGTGTTTTGCGGATCCGATCCATGTATCCGTGGATCTGTAAAAAACATACGGACATCTGAATGCAGCCTTACAGGGGGGTGATCAATGACAGGGGAGTGATCAATGACAGGGGGGTGATCAGGGAGTCTATATGGGGTGATCACCCCGCTATAAGGCTCCATTCAGACGTCCGTATGTGTTTTGCGGATCCGATCCATGTATCAGTGGATCCGTAAAAAACATACGGACATCTGAATGCAGCCTTACAGGGGGGTGATCAATGACAGGGGGGTGAAAAATGACAGGGGGGTGATCAGGGAGTCTATATGGGGTGATCACCCCCCTATAAGGCTCCATTCAGACGTCCGTATGTGTTTTGCGGATCCGATCCATGTATCCGTGGATCCGTAAAAAACATACGGACATCTGAATGCAGCCTTACAGGGGGGTGATTAATGACAGGGGAGTGATCAATGACAGGGGGGTGATCAGGGAGTCTATAGTCTATATGGGGTGATCACCCCCCTGTCATTGATCACCCCCCTATAAGGCTCCATTCAGATGTCCGTATGTGTTTTGCGGATCCGATCCATGTATCCGTGGATCCGTAAAAAACATACGGACATCTGAATGCAGCCTTACAGGGGGGTGATCAATGACAGGGGGGTGATCAGGGAGTCTATATGGGGTGATCACCCCCCTGTAAGGCTCCCTTCAGATGTCCGTATGTGTTTTGCGGATCCGATCCATGTATCCGTGGATCCGTAAAAAACATACGGACATCTGAATGCAGCCTTACAGGGGGGTGATCAATGACAGGGGGGTGATTAGGGAGTCTATATGGGGTGATCACCCCCCTGTAAGGCTCCATTCAAACGTCTGTATATGTTTTGCGGATCCGATCCGTGGATCCGTAAAAAACATACGGACGTCTGAATGGAGCCTTACAGGGGAGTGATCAATGACAGGGGGGTGATCAATGACAGGGGGGTGATCAGGGAGTCTATATGGGGTGATCACCCCCGTCATTGATCACCCCACTGTAAGGCTCCATTCAGACGTCCGTACGTGTTTTGCGGATCCGATCCATCTATCAGTGGATCCGTAAAAATCATACGGACCTCTGAATGCAGCCTTACAGGGGGGTGATCCATGACAGGGGGGTGAGCAATGACAGGGGGGTGATCAGGGAGTCTATATGGGGTGATCAGTGGTTGATAAGGGGTTAATAAGTGACAGAGGGGGTGTAGTGTAGTGTAGTGGTGTTTGGTGCTACTTTACTGAGCTGCCTGTGTTCTCTGGTGGTCGATCCAAACAAAAGGGACCACCAGAGGACCAGGTAGCAGGTATATTAGACGCTGTTATCAAAACAGCGTCTAATATACCTGTTAGGGGTTAAAAAAATCACATCTCCAGCCTGCCAGCGAACGATCGCCGCTGGCAGGCTGGAGATCCACTCGCTTACCTTCCGTTCCTGTGAGCGCGCGCGCCTGTGTGCGCGCGTTCACAGGAAATCTCGGCTATCGCGAGAGGACGCAATCCTGCGTACGGCGGTCCTGAGGAGGTTAAGGAGCAGCGGAGCAGGCCAAAATCCGAATTGGATGTGTTCTCTCCTGGATTAAGTCTCTTATTCCTAACGAGGGACCTCCCCCCAGTCTCCAAGCAAGGATCGGAATCCTCCCGGTACTTGAATACAAAGGAATCAGTTAGTACCGAAAGTTTACTCACTCCGGTGATGCGCAGTCCAGGTCTCGCGAGGTACGAGATTACGTCGTGCGGAGGTCCCACGCGCAGCGTCAGGAGATAGGCGCGGCCTCTCTGAGCTCCAAGATTCGAGGTAGGCGGTATCTTATTTACAGGCAGGGCGGTACCTACTTTTTTGCGCCAGAGGGACACAACGATGGCGCAGCAATAATTCAGTCAGCTTAGGCGGCCATCTTTAAGCATAAGGCTGTCAATTCACTGACAGCAAGCGGTGACTTAGAAAGCGGCAAACAGTCCACAATATACAGTTTTCACACCGCGATTTTTCACAGTTCTTTGGCCCAACAATTTTCAAATAAACAGATAGGGCATTCATCACTTTATAGGCAATAATGGCACACAGTTCAAATTCCACTATGGCGTAGGAATATTCTGTATCCTGTTCGTGACGCCAAAATATGCAGTGCGCCAGTCCTGCAGGGTGAGCGAATATGAGGTCACAGGGGTAGTTAACAAACCGAGGGTTGTTCTTGGTACTCACAGTTTTTATTTACCCTGGGCAGGCGTACAGCAGTAATGGAGAGGCTGGCACATGAATCCTCTGGGACACTCTCTGTGTATAGGGACCAGGCCAGGTGATAGGTGAGGTGCCCTGGGTGTTGGAAGTTTAGTGTGCTGGTGGCAAGATCCCTTATAGTTCGTGACGCCAGTGCCGGTAACGGTGGCACACCGATTGGTTGTAGGAATAATTGAGGTACACAAAGTTGCAGTGAACCAGAACTTCTTTTTACTGAACAGTTCAACTATATACAGTCCTCAGTTAGTTCTATAAGTATAATGTAGAATACAGGCAGGCTTCATACAAATGGCAGGCAAAGTCTTTGCAAGATACTCAGAGGGTATAACACTTACAGATGCAATGCAATATAAAATACAATAGCAATTTCCCACAGGAGGTGGGACAACATGACCCTTAGTAGTGCCCACCCTTACGTAGTGGGACACTACATAAGTACACACATACACAACATGTACACACAGCATAAACATCACACAAGCACTGCACGTATACAAGGTCTGACAATAAAGTTTACAAACCCATCACGGTAAAAGTATTACATATCTCATTGTTTAATTTCTCTGTGGATGCCTTTAAAGTAATCTCCTTTAGAAACTATGCACTGGTGCCAGCACCTCCTCCACGCTTCGAAGCAATTTTGAAACTGGTTTTATGGAAGCATCATCACACCTTGTCTTGTCAAAGTGCAGAGGGTATGGCAGTTGCAGAGAGAGCAGAGCCTCTAGGTGTAACAGCAACACCCCCTGTGCTTTTAGAGGCTCATTTGCATATATTGAAACTTTATTTTTTTCAGCAATGCAGGCACATATGATCGTGGGACCAACACAAGTGACTTCAGCTGCCAAGTGCACATGTAACAGGTCAGCCAGTTTCATAGGTACAAATCTGCTGACAGATGCCCTTTAATGCTTTAAGTACCGGGCCCATTTTTGTTTTTGCTTTTTTTTCTCTCCCCACGTTCCAATAGCCATAACTTTTTCTACATTTTCTGAGGCTTATTTTTTGAGGGGTAAGTTGTATTTTATAAGGGCACAATTTAACTTACCATGTCTTGTATTGGAAAACGGGAAATAATTCTTTGTGGGGTTAAATGAAAACCACAAAATTCCGACAAGGTTTTGGGGGTTTTGATATTCCGGCGTTCACTGTGCACTAAAAATGACATGACTTACTTATTCTGCAGCTCAATACAATTACGGCGCTACTAAATTTGTATAGTTATTTTTTTTTGTTTTACTACTTTTACTTTACAGAACTGTATGAGGGCTTGTTTTTTGCTGGATGAACTGTAGTCTTTATTGGAACCATTTTTGATCCCTTATATTCAATTTTTGTGGGGGTGATAAGGTGACCAAAAATGGCAAATCATTTGATTTTATTACTTTTTTTTTCCAATATGGCGTACAGCGCAAGTATCACAAGTTTGTTTTTAACTTTAGCCCCCTCAGGGGCCTAGAACCATTTGATGCCTTGTCCTATTCACCATAATAGAAATCTATTAGGGTGAATGGGATTCTGCCGCTCTACCTGCTGAGCTGTCCCTCATGCACAGCTTAGCAGGCAGGCCTGGGCAGCTTCCAGGCTGTCATGGTAACTGATCAGAAGGCAGAGGAAGCTGCATCCGCCTGACTTGCCTCACAGATGCCCTGATCGCTATTGAATGCGGCATCTGAGGGGTTAAATGACTGGTTTTGGCATCGTCGACAATCACAGTCATTGCGGCCGGGTGTCTGCTGTGTTATACAGCCGACAAATGCCGCATTCTCTCAGGCACCGTGACATACAGGCATGTCACGGTGGCTGAAGCTGTTAAAGACTGATTAACGAGTTATTCTGTAATATAATGAGGTCACACTATAATGTTGTAACATTTTGATAAATGCTTGTGAAGCATGTTCCCTCATGTTACCATATTCATTTAAATAGAATTCTTTTTATTTCTACTCAAATTGGCATTATTTTTTTTAATATTTACAGAAATGGTATCTAAGTACTGTTAGAAGCTGAGGCAAGGATGTTCTCAAAGCATGCTTTCACAGCACAGACGTTTGGCAGCTGTAATTGTTGGCTTTGATACAGAGGAGCATTTAATACAGCTCTGTATACTGTTCTGTAATGAGTGGTTCTTTAAGGGCTGAAAGCCAGCTGTTAATTTAAAGGGCAAGTTTCTGGTTCGACCACTTACCGTACATGTCAAGACTTGAAGAAGCTGCTAGGTTTTGCAAGCTGCTACTGAGCTATATGTTAAGTAAAGCATGTAGATTGTTCTTAAGTTCATAGAATAATTCTTCTTCTTTGGTAAAGAGCAGAGAATGATCACTGTACTAGGCATTTAAACCACTATGCACAAATGTGTTTTATGATTTCAAAATTTGAGATTTTAAAATTTGAATAGTATACTCTGTTAAACAAGGTAAAATATCAGCTTGCAGTATTTACCAGATAGTCAATAAGGACTCATGCACAATACCATATTGCATCTCTATGCTCAGAGTTGTATAGGGCTGAAATACAGTTCCCTTAGACATTTTTGGAGCTATACTGTACCTCTGATTTCATATAGGATTTTTCTGTCAGATTCTGTTTGAATCCCTATAGAAACAAAATTGTGCAATGTTCCATTAGATGCTGTATTATGGATTAATTCTCCCATAATGCATTGCTGTATGGAGACACAGAGTGCCTGTAGGTCTGGATAGCCTCCATGCACATGGCTCTTCCATCTGCATGAGGTTATAAAGTGTCATTCTGATATCGTTGGCTTATTGCTAGGATTTACCACCAGAGTGTAATTGGTGGTAACTCCTAGAACCACTTGAACACTGGAACCAGTAATTATTCACAAAAAAACGGGGGAAGCTACTCTAGGTAGAAGAAAGTGGTCTCATTAGCTGATTTGCAACACAGTACCACTCACAACTTCAACACACTGTTACAGCAGTCAGTATGGGACCACTGTGTCAACCAACAGATTTGGCTTTGAACTAATCCTAATGGTCATAGGCAGGTGTGAATTAGGGTGCATGCTGTGGCCCTTAAAGGCTGCAAGAGCAGGAGGGTGAGTGGGCCTGTGCTTACCTGAGAGAGTGTAATGGTGGTGGTGCCAACAGGAAAAGAAGCAGGAGCAGAACCTCTGGAGTAACAATTGAAGACAAATGACACACAAAAAGAATTTGGAATGCATAAGGAGGCAGGAAAGCAAAACTTATAATTGACCAGATTTACAGTAATTTTGTCAACACCTGAAAAGGACCAATGACGCAGGTTGACAACTTCTTTGAGGGTACCTTGAGTCGTGTTTTTTGAGAAAAAAACAGACCTTGGCCACAGGAGAAAATTAAAGGGGTTCTGTCAGCACGATTTTTTATATAAAGCTGTCAACAGGTTCACTGAGGTCTCCTTGAGTATGTTAGAAATATACCTTAACCAGAAGTGAAGAGCGACTTGAAAACGGCATGAAAACCCGGGAGTGGCATGCAAGAGGACAGAGCATCGGTGGAAAGCCTGTGCATGATACTGAGTAAGTACAGTATTAGTACAGTCACATGCAGTTCAGGAGGTTAAATGAAGCTGAAGCCAGCAGAGGGATCGCAGACTGTGCGGACGCTCAAGTGACATCTTGTTGAGCAAGATTACAGTGCAGGGTCTGCTTGATATTAGAGGAGCTGGGAGAGGACTTTAGGATGAGGGGAGGTTCGGGGCTCAGTCAGAATGGGCACGTCTGGGCTGCACTAACAGTTAGGACAGCTCCTTGGGCTCTTCACAGACATTTGTCAAACACAGGTATATTTCTAACATACTCAAGGAGACCTCAGTGATCCTGTTGATAGATTAATATGAAAAATTGTGTTGAGAGAATCCCTGTGTTAGCAATTAGTGAACCTCTTCATGTGAGCAAAGGTCTGTAGAAGAGAGACTTTCCTTTCATGCCAGATATGGGCAAAGGTATTGACAGAGGAGTCAGCTGCCAGAACTCCACCGGAGACAGTTACTGGAAGAGGAATCCATAATTGGTGACTATATATAATGAGGGAAGGGATCTTACTCGTAGAATCACTGAGATGGTCATTGTAAAAAAAAATCCTCTGCCAGGGAAGCACAGCCACCTAATTGCCATGATGTGCAGAAATGAAGTGTCATAAATAATTGACCAAAACTTTATAGATGCGTTACACCTGCCTATTGGGTTGCAGAGGACAAGCAGAAGAAAAGTCTGATTTGATGTACAGCAGTCTAGAATACGTCGGTGTAGGTGGCAAAAGATGGAGGTAATCCATGGTGGATCTGTGGAATGTGTGAGCCCCAAACTCCACATACAGAAGCCAGGCAGCAGGAATGCAGAACAAGTACAATTGCAGCAGAAATAAAATACCACAATGCAGCACAATAAACTGTCCGAGCAGCATAGAATATCTCCCCAGAAGCTGCCCAGCTCTGGTGGCCAGTGCCAGCTGCCATGTTCTTTCCTTTTCCTCCTCCTCCAGTTGTCTCTAAGATATGGAGGAGGGGGCTGAGAAAGTGAGCCACGGGTATCAGCAGCGAGCCAGATCTACTAACATACAGGATTATATACAGGGGCGTAGCTAAAGGCTTATAGGCCCTGGTGCAAGAGTTCAGCTTGGGCCCCCCTTCCCTCAAACCTTCGTGCTGCATGAGGCAAAAATTTAAACAGCTCCATACAAAATTCTTAACCTAACCTCCTCTGTCTAGCCAGAGGTGTAACTTGCATACACTTTCTATAATACCAGTGTCTTCCTATGTGGCTAAAGGGTCTTTGGGCCCCTCAGGCTCCTGGGCCCGATAGCGACTGCTACCTCTGCACCCCCTATAGCTACGCCCCTGATTATACAACATTGCATACCTCTTACATGCAGTGGCATCTCCTCTAATGCAGTTCCATTTCCTCATCATCTTTATTCGGTCCAGATTACCACAACAAATTCCTTCAGCCACATCTTTTCTCTGCAGAGTTTTCTATACAGCCATATTCGATTCCTCACTTTTCCCCATATAGTGCCCCAATTTTAAAATGCTCCCAGTGCACCCAGTAGGTATGTCCCCCACAGTGCCTTCCCAGTATTAATGTCCCCCACAGTGCCTTCCCAGTAGTAATGTCCTCCCCACAGTGCCTTCCCAGTAGTAATGTCCCCCACAGTGTCTCTCCTATAGTTATGTCTCCCACAGTGCCTTGCCAATAGTAATGTCTCCCTCAGTGCCCCCAGTAGTAATTTCCCCCACACTGCTCCTCCAGTAATGTCCCCAGTGCCCCTCTAGTAGGAATGTCACCCACAGTACCCCCAGTAGTATTTTTTCCATACTGTGCCCCCAGTAGTAATGTCCCTCACAGTGCCTCTTCAATAATGTCCCCCAGTAGTAATGTTCCCCAATGCCCTCTAGTAGTAATGTCCCCCACAGTCCTCCAGTAGCAAACCCTCAGGTTGAAATGTCCTCCACAGTTGCTCTCCTCCCCAGTAATGTCCTCAAGTATATGGTGAAGGAGAAAAAAAAAAGAATACTCTTCTACAATCTGTTCTCCACTGTCTGTAATGTAGACAGCAGGCAGGCTGGGATGAAGGCGGGTTCCAGGATTTACTACCTCAGACTTCATTGCTACTAGGTCTCATGCCTGAAGGTGAATGGCCGGGCAGAAAACCCCGCTGCAGTATACAAATGCGGTTGATTTCAGGAGGGGCACTTATGGATGCATGCAGTATCATTTTGCCCCCTGACATTCTAGAGCCCTAGGCACATGACAAGGGTTGGCGTATGGTAAATACAGGCCTGATGATGGGTATGCGGTTCCGGATCACCAAGGCCTGGTGCAGGAAGTTATCTGCTGAACCGTAATCCAGAAAGGCCTGTTCAGTGAACCGGATGTTACCACATGACAGAATCACAGGAAAAGTTTGTTTTGAAAATGGTATCCTTTTCAGAGTCGTCTCCAACAAACCCTAGGTGGTAGAGATTCCTGCCTTGTGGGGACCGATCCTCACATATTATCCCTTGCTTCACAGTATATACACTGGTTGCTGCTGCATCTGTAATGCCCCAGAGGTGCATTACCACCTTCTGCACCTCCCCACTATCTCCTATGGTTAACATAAGGTCATCATATGTATTAGTTTCCAGATCCTGCAAAATGTGCCTTCATAAAGGGAGTGTTCCACAGGATTGGCGCATAACAAATGTGGTGCCAATATTCAAAAAGGGTGCAAAAACAGACCCCGGAAACTATAGGCAGGTAAGTTTAACATCTGTCGTTGGTAAACTGTTTGAAGGTTTTCTAAGAGATGCTATTTTGGAGTACGTCAATGAAAACAAGCAAATAACATCATATCAGCATGGCTTCATGAGGGATCGGTCATGTCAAATTAATTTAGGCCTCTTTCACACGGGCGTTGCGGATTGGGGCCGGATGCGTTCAGGGTGCGTTCAGTGAAACTCGCACCACTTTGCAAGTAAGTTCAGTCTGTTTTGTCTGCGATTGCGTTCAGTTGTTCAGTTTTTTCTTGGTTGCAATGCGTTTTGATGAGTTTTTCACGTGCGTGATAAAAAAACTGAAGGTTTACAAACAACATCTCTTAGCAACCATCAGCGGATGCAATGAGTTTTTCACGCAGCCCCATTCACTTTTATGGGGCCAGGGCTGTGTGAAAAACGCAGAATATAGAACATGCTGCGATTTTTACGCAACACAGAACTGATGCGTGAAAAACAACGCTCATGTACACAGACCCATTGAAATGAATGGGTCAGGATTCAGTGCGGGTGCTATGCGTTCACGTCACGCCTTGCACCCGCGCGGAAAACTCGCTCGTGTGAAAGGGGCCTTAATCAGTTTCTATGAGGAGGTAAGTTCTAGACTTGACAGCGTCGAATCAATGGATGTCGTATATCTGGACTTCTCCAAAGCATTTGACACTGTACTGCATAAAAGGTTAGTATATAAAATGCGAATGCTCGGACTGGGAGAAAACGTATGTATGTGGGTAAGTAACTGGCTCAGTGATAGAAAACAGGGGGTGGTTATTAACGATACACACTCAGATTGGGTCACTGTCACTAGTGGAGTACCTCAGGGGTCAGTATTGGGCCCTATTCTCTTCAATATATTTATTAATGATCTTGTAGAAGGCTTGCACAGTAAAATATTTTTTTTTGCAGATGACACTAAACTGTGTAAAGTAATTAACACCGAAGAGGACAGTATACTACTACAGAGGGATCTGGATAGATTGAAGGCTTGGGCAGAGAAGTGGCAGATGAGGTTTAACACTGACAAATGTAAGGTTATGCACATGTGAACGAATAATGCAAATCACCCGTACTGTCACGCTGGGTAGGATACAAGATACAATAGAAACACAGAAAACCATGAAACAAGTGCCTAGGCCAGAAGCTATGGATAAAGGTCACCTCCTAGCAAATCCCTACCAACTCTCCCTGGACTTCTGTGCACACGTTCAGACCCTGAAGGTGGGAATAAACGTGCCCCTGTGCCTAAGACTGAAGAAACCCTAAGATCCCTAAGATAGTGGAAAAGGGGAAAAGAGACAGCCTGCTTCCTCAAGCAAGGAGGGAGCAGGTGTCTCCCTAACAGCCTAGACAGAACACAAGAGAGAAACAAAACCAACTTATCTGTAGCAGAGCAGAAACAGCAATTCCTTCTTTCATTTCTTCCTTCTTCAGAGCAAGAGCTAAAACCCGCACAGGACACTGGGAAAGGGAGTAATTTAAACTCATACAAATGACCCCACCCAGTGCACCTGGAAGGAGGCGGATACAGCTCAAATTCAAACCCAAAACAAACTACACATGTGCTGCTAGCCTGGCAGACCTCTGCATATAACCTGAGCAGGGCATGACACGTACATACTAAATGGTAAAACACTTGGTAACACTGACATGGAAAAGGACCTAGGAATTTTAATAAACAGCAAACTAAGCTGTAAAAAACAGTGTCAGGCAGCTGCTGTCAAGGCCAATAAGATAATGGGTTGCATCAAAAGGTGCATAGATGTCCGTGATGAGAACATAGTCCTACCAATTTACAAATCACTAGTCAGACCACACATGGAGTACTGTGTACAGTTCTGGGCTCCTGTGAACAAGGCAGACATAGCAGAGCTGTAGAGGGTTCAGAGGAGGGCAACTAAAGTAATAACTGGAATGGGGCAACTACAATACCCTGAAAGATTATCAACATTAGGGTTATACACTTTAGAAAAAAGATGACTTAGGGGAGATTTAATTACTATGCATAAATATATCAGGGGGCAGTACAGAGATCTCTCCCATCTATTTATCCCCAAGACTGTGTCTGTGATGAGGGGACATTCTATGCGTCTGGAGGAAAGAAGGTTTGTACACAAACATAGAAAAGGATTCTTTACGGTAAGAGCAGTGAGACTAGGGAACTTTCTGCCTGAGGAGGTGGTGATGGTGAGTACAATAAAGGAAATCAAGAGGGGCCTGGATGAATTTCTGGAGTGTAATAATATTACAGGCTATAGCTACTAGAGAGGGGTCGTTGATCCAGGGAGTTATTCTGATTGCCTGATTGGAGTCGGGAAGGAATTTTCCCCCCCTTAATTAAGTGGGGAAAATTGGTTTCTACCTCAGTTTTTTTTTTGCCTTCCTCTGGATCAACTTGCAGGATAGGCTGAACTGGATGGACAAATGTCTTTTTTTGGCCTTATATACTATGTTACTATGTTACTATAATAATGTTATGTAACTGTTCAAGTGTAATATGCCTGCTTCACCAGCAGATGGCGGCATTAATGGCAGAGCAACGGACAGAAAGAGAGAAGGAGGCGGCACATGCGCACTGTGCGCGGCGTTTCCTCATACAGCTGATCTGCGGGAGTGCTGGGTGTTGGACCCCCGTCAATCTGATATTGAAGCCTGTCCTGAGAATAGATCATCAATGGTAAAATCCCAGACAACCCCTTTAACAGTAGATTATCAAACAATTGCATATACCCCCTTCCACTGGAGTACTGCAGAGCCATTGAACAAGGGAACAACATCCCTGTTCAAACTTCTTTCTGATTCATGTCACCAACCTGTGTAAAAATTTAATTCTTTTATCCCTGCTTTACAAGTCAGAGGTTTATTTAATCCTAAATGTCACTTATGACATGAGGCTTACTAGACCAGTAGATCCTCCAGGTTCCTATGGATATGACGGTTGGCCAAAGTTACCAGGAAGTGGAGTCTAAGGGATTATGCATTCTTAACCTTTAAAACCCACAAGGTGATATGGAGTTTGCCACATTGAATCTCCAGGTCACTTCACCAGAGTAGTGTCAGTTAGCAATGGCTAACGTGGAGATTGATGGAATAACAGTTTGTGGTACCAAATCAGATGATGACAGGAGTACAGTCAGGAATGATCAAAGTCAATACCAAGACCAATATAGGAGGAGAAACATCTTAGCACTCTGTTAGCACATTAGAAAACCAATTGGTCCAACACTACAGTGATGGGTGAGAGGTCCCTAAATAGTAGTTGCCATCATCATAGGCAGCAGTGCAGGTTGTAGCATAATGTTGCAAAGCCACAGAATGTATAATAGAAAAGGTTAATCATGACTATATTGCTGTAGGTGAGTGTGGCTGAGAATACAGACAGAACTTTACAGACCCTAGCAGTGAAGAATGCACCCAGAGCCATAGCGTTAGATGTGCAAAGCAGACCAGGACATATTAGCTAGTGAGTGTGACAGTTTATTATGTCTGAAAGCATCACAGAGGACCCAAATATAGGGAACAGGAGATATTACCAGCCCACTGTTAGTCATGCACAGTGATGTGTTGTCACAGAAGAGAGGGGTAGTACAACTCACAGATCAATAGAGAAATATAGATCAATACAGAAATATATTAGTCAGTTATTATCTTTTGTTTGATAAGTTTATTTAGGATTAGTTTTCTGTTCACAAAAGGTGCCTTTAAGTACATGTCCTTTGTTTACTTTATTATCATTTACCTCACTCTCTTTCACTGTATCCTAGACATATACTATTGATCCTCTTCATTTGTCTGTCATTTGTATCTTTGTAAATTCATTCATTACATTTCCTTAGTCTTATTTTCTTCATCATCATCATTTTTATTTTATTCCACCCCCTTCTCGTGCTCAACTACACCATTAGTTTCCTCCTCACTAGATGGTGTAATATAACCTAAGCTGCCCTTAGAAATTTCTTTGCCCATATGGTCAAATTTTACCACATGACAGGAGGCTTCGTATTTTGCATTAAACTCTCTTTACTTACTCCACATAGCAGTAAAGAAACAGTTAAAACAGTAACCAATCAAAATGCAATAGGAGGTAATATATTCTGAGCCGTGAGACTCCTCCTCCTCTTTCTTTACTGCTCCATCAGACAGACAGGTCAGAGTTTCTGCTCTCCCAGTTATAAGGTTTTGGGGGTTACGTATCTCCATTTGAGTTTTTTCTATCTATCCTTGTGGTAATATTTAATGTCTACTACTACATTTTGGGAGGTTTGTGGCTCAAGCGAAATTTTTTCTCCTCAGTTGGTCTCCCGTCCCTGTCTGGCCTTCTCACTCGGACGAGGAGGATAAGCTTTACTAGTTTATTTATTTACTAGCCCCCCCCCCCCATCCCCCGCCCCCCCCCCCAAGGATTATGGTAAGGGGTAACGTTCACCCCGTCTGCGAATATCGCGTCGCGATTTTTTCGCCGCGCATTTTCGGTAAAAAAAAATTTCGCTGCGCATTTTTACTCGCGGCAGCCACGGCAATTATACTCGCGCCTCGCGAGAACTGTGGCCGCCATTTTGGATAGAGACTCCGTGTCCAGCGCGCTCGGTTTTGCGCTCGAATCACATAAGCCTGTCAGACGACCAGGCAGGGCTCTCAAATCTGTGGCCGTTTGTCCAGGCCTCATCACTGCAGGGTTCATTCCCTGGGCTTTGGGGTGTCGCCCCGGAATTGCTGCTGCTACTGAGGTGTCAATCATACATCCTCTATTCCTGGGTACTGCCCAGTGTAAAAATCCCAATTTACCCTGCTGGGGTTATAGGTACTGCTGGTACCATCTCTATATACTTTATACTACCCTGTGCCAGGGTGTTGTTGGACAATGGACCAGAACGCTGCACAGCTTCAGGCCATGATTAATGAGGCAGTTGCTGCCTCGATGGAGAAGGCTTTCTCCAGAATTATAACGGCGGCTGATGGGCCAGATGACCTCGCTGAGGTCCCGCAACAGGACTACGATTCCGAGGCTTCGGGGTCACAGGTTCGTGCCGACTCTCGGCCACAAAAACGCCATTGGAAAGGAGAGAAGGGCTCTGCTGATCCGGACAGGGGCAAGGCCCCCGCCAAGCGCGACAAACCGTCTCCTCTCGCTCCCTCGCCTGAACATCATTACTCCTCGGACGAGGAGGATAAGCTTTCTCCGTCCATGAATATTCTGGACTCGTGGCAGGCCGCGGACTCCGATGTTCCGGAGGACGCCTGGGCCTCAGATGAGGGCGTGTTTTCCGGTAACCAAAAGGGCACCTTTCTCGAAACCGCCCAGCTACCCGACGACTCGGTGCCACCGCTGGAGGATGAGGAAACCATCCTGGACCCCTCCGGCCAACGTCTCTTCGATCCGAGAAACATCCGTCATCCACGTTCTGGGGACTGGACGCCTCTGGATCACCTCGCAAAGTTTATGCACCTATGGCTACGCAAACCTATGGACAAAACGGTTCGCAACCGTTTACGATCTGAATGCCCTCGCCCTCTGTTACCCGACTTCGTGGCGCAAACTCCGGAGTTCGACCAGATCATGACCACCTTTATGTCTAGGGGTGGTCGGGACCCTCGCAAAGGGGTTGAGAAGGCATTCCACGGCGTGCAGGATAAACTGTTGGACTCCATTGGTCCACTTTCCCGCATTTTGTATTTGGCGGATGATGCCCTAGCGCGATCAGAGGAGTTTGACGCTAATATGGTTCGTGAATGGGCTCACGACATTAGAGAATGGGCTCAAAGGTGCTTCTGCTTTGTAGGCAACGCCAACGTAGCCCTCTCTTCTGAGAGGAGGAAAGCAGCATTACTCCGTCTTGACGGAAAATTGGTGGAATTGGGCACCAAGGAACTAGGACCTCTGGCACAGGGCAAGCTATTTGGCGAGACTTTTCTGAAGGAGCTCAATAGACATGTGAATGTCTTTACCTCGCTTAACAAAGCACAGACCTCCATGAAGCGGGTCTTCCGAGCCAACTCCCAAAGGGGTGTTTTTGGAAGGGCTGGCCGCCACAGAGGCCGAGCAGCCAGCCGATTCTGGCCTTCGGGCCCCAGTTCTCAAAGGCCTCAACCGTTCTACCCAGAAACAGGCTATAGACAGCCTTTCTCCTTCACCAGAGGAGCCGACAGAGGTCGTGGATCACGTGCCCGGGGCAGGGCTCGCTTCAACTCCACCGGTAAGTCGTCACCTGTTGCAGGTACCTCTTCTCACTCATACAGCAGGTCGTATTTCCCTTTGTTTTCAGAACTGGGCGGCTATATCGTCGGACGCATGGATACTCCAAACGGTGCAGGGTTACGTCATAGACTTCGTGGGACGTCCAGACCAGTCGATCCTGCCGCATCCTTTTCTCTGCTCCGCAGAGGACTACAGGTTGATAGCAAACGAGCTACTAGACCTCCACTCCAAGGGTGCGGTGGAGCCCGCACACGATCAGGGAGCCTTTTTCAGCAATCTTTTCTTGGTGAAGAAAAAGACCGGGGACCTCAGACCAGTCTTAAACTTAAAAAAGCTCAACTCCTTCGTGCGATACAGGCACTTCAAGATGGAGGGCATTCACCTTCTGAGGGACCTCCTTCGAGACGGAGATTGGTTCACGAGACTGGACCTCAAAGACGCGTACTTGTCGGTACCGGTCCACTTAACCTGCCGACGTTTCCTCAGATTCCTGTGGCAAGGTCGACCGTGGCAGTTCACGTGCCTCCCTTTCGGCCTCAGTTCAGCCCCGTGGTGTTTCACCAAGTTGCTGAAGCCTGTGGTCGCACATCTTCGTGCTCAAGGGATTCGGTGCATTATATACCTGGACGACCTGCTTCTGTTTTGCGACGACAGGTCCGGACTGACTCGGCACACACATTTTACCGTCGACTTCCTGACCTCCCTAGGGTTCGTGGTGAACTTCTTGAAGTCAGAGTTGTCCCCGACTCAGACTGTCCAGTTTCTGGGATTCGAGATAGACTCCAGGTCCAGCACACTACGCTCACCAGCGACGAAGATCGCGGCTATCAAGAAGGAATTGCGCAGAGTCATCCGCTGTTTCTCCATTCCACTCCGTACTCTAGCTCGGATCGTAGGTCTACTATCCGCTTCCATTCAGGCCATTTTCCCGGGACCGCTCCACTACAGGGCGAGGCAACGTCTGAAGACCTACTTTCTCCATCGGAATCCTTCCTACGATCAATCGATCCCGATAACGGAAGAGGTCAGGGAGGAATTCAGATGGTGGCTAGACAGCATGGAGGCTTGGAACGGCCGAGCCATCTTCGGGAGCTCTCCCGACGTCGTTTTGGAGTCGGACGCCAGCCTTTGGGGCTGGGGCGCGACGGGCGGAGGCAGATCAACCGGAGGCGCCTGGACCGCTCAAGAGAGTCTTCTCCACATCAACTGCCTGGAGCTGTTGGCGGGGTCGTTCGCTATCCGCAGTCTGGCGAAGGACAAGTCACATTGCTGTATTCTCTTGCGGATGGACAACATCTCGGCGGTCCGCTATATCAACCGCCTGGGTGGAGCCCGTTCCCGACTACTGTCGGAGGTGACGAAGGAGATCTTCGACTTCTGCCTTCCCCGCAACATTTCACTCAAGGCGGAATACCTTCCGGGGGAGACGAATCTGACGGCAGACTGGTTCTCACGTCACTGGAGGGACAGCAGCGACTGGAGATTGGATCCTCAGGTCTTTCAACGACTCTCGGTCAGGAGGGGCCCCCTCCGACTGGACCTATTCGCTTCCCGCAACAACAGGCAGACTCCGGCCTACTTCAGCTGGCTACCGGATCCGGAGAGTTTAGCGGTGGACGCGTTTCTCCAACAATGGCCAGCCAAGGGAGCGTACGCCTTTCCCCCTTTCAGCATGATCGCACGGACAATTCAATTCCTGAGGAATCAACGCATTTCTCTCCTGCTCGTCGCTCCGCTTTGGCGGAGTCAACCGTGGTTCCCGGACCTTCTGGAGCTCTCCTACATCGAGCCGTTGCTTCTACCGTCTTTCCCGATGCTCCTCACGGACCCGAAAGGGAATCCGCATTCCCTGGTACTCGAGGGCCGTCTCCTTCTGGTGGCTTGGGCTCTTTCCGGGGAGCCTGGCAGACCAGCGATTTATCGCAGGCAGCTAGAGACCTCATATGGGACTCCTGGGCTCCTGGAACTAGAAGATGTTACTTATCAGCTTGGGATTCCTGGTCCTCTTGGTGCTGTGAACGGGACTTCGATCCATTTACGGCACCTGTGACAGCCATATTGAATTTTCTGTCACATTTGTTCTCTTTGGGCCGCTCCTATCGTTCTCTCAACGTGGTGCGTTCCGCTATTTCGGCGGCGCACGTTCCCTCTCTTGGTATCCCAATCGGGAGGGATCCACTTGTTTGCCGTTTACTTAGGGGTATAAGGTTGCAGAGACCTCCGGGCCCCAGATATTCTCGTCTCTGGGATGTGGCCTTGGTTCTTCAGTTTCTGAGAGATTGGCCGAATAATACCTCCCTCTCTCTAAGACAGCTGTCGGCCAAGTTGACTTTGTTACTTTGCCTCGTTTCCTTTCGTCGAGTTTCGGACGTACGGGCTTTCGACGTCGACGCTTTTTCGGTCTCTCCGGAGGGAGTTACCTTTCGGGTGTCTAGACGTACCAAGTCCAACTCTACGTCGGTCTTTTATCCCTTCTTTGCCTCAGAACCACAACTTTGTGTCGTTTCTACCCTTACTCGGTACGTAGAGGTCACTTCCGCGCTTCGAACTTCTGCCTCGGGACAGCTTTTGGTGTCCTACGTTCGGCCTCACGTTCCCGTCTCAACTACTACACTCGCCAGATGGATACAGTGGCTTCTGTCTCTGGCGGGCGTGGACCCCTGTTTTGGGGCACATTCAGTTCGTGGGGCGGCTGCTTCGTCGGCCTTCTCGGCAGGCGCTTCTCTGACAGACATCCTACATTCGGCGGACTGGTCGAGGGAGTCTACCTTCAGGACATTCTACTTTCGCCCAAGCACGGGGGCGGCTATGTGTCTTGTGAATCAGCGTTAAAAAATGCAAAATACGAAGCCTCCTGTCATGTGGTAAAATTGAAGATTATGCTAGCGCTAGTGTACTTATAATCTTAATTTTAGTAATGACAGGAGGCGAGTATTTTCCCACCTCTTTCCCACCCTTGGTAAGTGCTCGTGGGTAAGTATATGGTTTCATTCCCTTTTGCGTTTTAGCAGCCAAGATCCTTTTAAGTGATGTCATTTACTGTCATTTTATGTGGGTCATGCCTGCAAGCAGGTTCAGTTTCGGTTCCTAACCCATTTCACATTGTTTTTCAGTATAAATGCTTGAGGTTTCCGGTCCAACTTCAGGGAGTTTCTTCGTGTCGATTGGACTTCGTCTCACGGAGATTTGAGTGCGGACAGAAGGTCTTTTGATTCCGGTTACAGTTCATTCCGGATTTTTCATCATGCCTTACAATTACAGGACAAGGAGTTCGTTCGGTGGTTCGTGGTTTAAGAGACATTGACTTTAGTTTGTCCAGTTTTTTCTGATGTCGCATGCGAAAGAGGAGGAGGAGTCTCACGGCTCAGAATATATTACCTCCTATTGCATTTTGATTGGTTACTGTTTTAACTGTTTCTTTACTGCTATGTGGAGTAAGTAAAGAGAGTTTAATGCAAAATACTCGCCTCCTGTCATTACTAAAATTAAGATTATAAGTACACTAGCGCTAGCATAATCTTCAATTGTCAGGGCACCTGAACTACTTATCACGCCCAATCTTTAATTCTATTGCACACATTTTATTAACATCTAGACACAGTGACTGTTTTTGAAATCAAGGGGAATAATATGATCTGTATGCATATTTGTAATCCATATTCTTATTGGGTCCAATGTGGAGGAGAAAGAAGGGGTTTATGCAGCCCACAATTTCCTAGGTCTCTGAATATAGCCCTAATGCCAGCCTGTGTGTACCTATATTTTCCAGTATGCCACACTGAATATACTGAAGCTCACAGCACACTGACCAAACTCCTTTCTCCAACCACTTCAGAGGTCCTGTCATTTAAGAGACAGTAAAGGATATTTATCAATGATCATGAGGGTAATATTAGAAGTCAGTTTTGCTTGAGTCTGCATTGGCAAACTTTGCACCAAATTTGTCAAATCCTGCATGCTTGTTACATTTGGCGCATCTTTAAACCTAACACTTTTGTCTAGAAATGCTACTCAAATGTGTTTCTATGCTACCTTTCTATTAGAGCAAGTTTCAACTTTCTAAAAAAGTTGCCGTGATGAATCGGGAGTGAAAGTGATTAGCATGGCTAACCACGCCAACTTTACCAGCCACTATTCAAAAAAAAATTCCCCCAAATGGCTCTAGAATTTTACGGCAATTACATGCCACTATATGCTACTATATTGCAGAGTGGGTTTGCATTGCATCACTTTCGAGCATCATATAATCAAATAATTTTATTTTTATATTTCAACAGTACAGAGACTCCAGATGCTTAGAAGATTTGGTAATTTTTGTACATTAGAAGTGACACTTTTCATTTTTTATTAAGGTATTGATGGCACAACTATTATGCTGCTTTGAAAAAAAAGCAAAAATCAATGTACAGTATATAGAACACATAAAAATAGGAATCAATTTACAAATTATTATGTTGAGATAATTAGATCTACTAATTCTATGAGGAATATATAAGGGCACTAAATAGCTTTTGTTACATTCTTTTGAGATGTCATTGAAACTTAATCTACATATATATTTATAACATTCCCAGGACAATGTTTAGTCTTTGACTACTTTTTCAAGGGAAATCAGTTCATATACTCTTGAGGCACTAATACTATTTTCTGTACAATGTAGCCCAGTTAAACAAATATCTGCCGAAAATAAAAACCAGTTAATGCTTGTTTTAATAACTTATTTTTAGTGACCTATTAAAGATATTAAAACTTTTTCTATGATAACTTAAGTTGTAACATACTGTCTGTCAATAAAGTATGTGAATATAAAATGGCTAATTAAATGCTGATTTAAGATAGTCCCTAAAATGTAGATAGGATAAAAAAAAAAAATTGAAAACCCAATTTCAAATACACTATCAGCAAATATTAATTTAATAATTTGGAAACCCATATAGGAAGCTCATTTATCAGCCATAGTAGAAAACTGCAAAGAGTGTTTCTCTCTCTCTTTCTCAAGCACTCAACATGGCCTTGCATTCTACAGGGGGCCTATTCACCTCAATAGCCACTGTATAATGCTTTATTTTTCCTGTCACTGCAGGGAAATTAAGCATGTGATTATATTGATTATAGATGATCACTGGTTGTTCTTAGTTGTTCCAGTAGTGGGATTTCTTATGATCAGTTTATTTTCATGAGACTCTTCTAATAAAACATGATTGTTTGTAGTAGACATCCTCTTATGTTTTTCATCAGAGATATGGATTCTGGAAGCAATACCAGGAATAGAACCACAGGAATCAGGTGGCAAAACTAATGGCACGACAGAACTGTTATCTAGGAACAAGGCCAAAGTGAAGGTTATGAACAAGAATATAGTGAATATAACAAGAGCCAGGTAACAATGTGCTTTAATGTTCAACTGAGGTGTAAAGATTCTCTCTTATCACTTTAACAAGGGAATTTCATTTGGGTACCTATGTGTATGCTTGCCAAACCTCTAACCCCCACCGATGCCATAGTGAATTGTGATTATAGCATCTGAGTGGTCATAGCATCTGAGTGATTTACCGGGAGTGCTGCACTCCTGGTGACCGAAATGCTCCCCCATGTTGAGATCAGTTGCTATGGCAGCCTGGTACCTTCTGTACTCTCCAATAGCCATTGCAAAGTTCCTACTAAGCCCAAGCCCTGGTAAACCATTGCAGTCTATAGAGTAAGTGGTCAGATGATTGTATGTTAAAGTCCCCTAGGAAGACAAAAAATAAATGTGTAAAAAAAGTAAAAATATCCCCTTTACCATTTTGGAAATACAGTCAGGTCCATAAATATTGGAACATCGACACAATTCTAACATTCTTGGCTCTATACACCACCACAATGGATTTGAAATTAAACGAACACGATGTGCTTTAACTGCAGACTGTCAGATTTAATTTGAGGGAATTTACATCCAAATCAGGTGAACGGTGGAGGAATTACAACAGTTTGCATATGTGCCTCCCACTTGTTAAGAAACCAAAAGTAATGGTGCAGAATAATAATCATAAATCAAACTTTCACTTTTTAATACTTGGTTGCAAATCCTTTGCAGTCAATTACAGCCTGAAGTCTGAAATGCATAGACATCACCAGATGCTGGGTTTCATCCCTGGTGATGCTCTGCCAGGCCTCTACTGCAACTGTCTTCAGTTCCTGCTTGTTCTTGGGGCATTTTCCCTTCAGTTTTGTATTCAGCAAGTGAAATGCATGCTCAATCGGATTCAGGCCATCTGCTTGACTTGGCCATTGCATAACATTCCACTTCTTTACCTTAAAAAACTCTTTGGTTGCTTTTGCAGTAGGCTTTGGGTCATTGTCCATCTGCACTGTGAAGCGCCGTCCAATGCGTTCTGAAGCATTTGGCTGAATATGAGCAGATAATATTGCCCGAAAAACTTCAGAATTCATCCTGCTGCTTTTGTCAGCAGTCACATCATCAATAAATACAAGAGAACCAGTTCCATTGGCAGCCATACATGCCCACGCCATAACACTACCACCACCATGTTTCACTGATGAGGTGGTATGCTTAGGATCATGAGCAGTTCCTTTCCTTCTCTATACTCTTCTCTTCCCATCACTCTGGTACAAGTTAATCTTGGTCTCATCTGTCCATAGGATGTTGTTCCAGAACTGTGAAGGCTTTTTTAGATGTCGTTTGGCAAACTCTAATCTGGCCTTCCTGTTTTTGAGGCTCACAAATGGTTTACATCTTGTGGTGAACCCTCTGTATTCTCTCTGGTGAAGTCTTCTCTTGATTGTTGACTTTGACACACATACACCTACCTCCTGGAGAGTGTTCTTGATCTGGCCAACTGTTGTGAAAGGTGTTTTCTTCATCAGGGAAAGAATTCTTTGGTCATCTACCACAGTTGTTTTCCCTGGTCTTCTGGGTCTTTGGTGTTGCTGAGCTCACCGATGCGTTCCTTCTTTTTAAGAATGTTCCAAACAGTTGTTTTGGCCACGCCTAATGTTTTTGCTATCTCTCTGATGGGTTTGTTGTGTTTTTTCAGCCTAATGATGGCTTGCTTCACTGATAGTGACAGCTCTTTGGCTCTCATCTTGAGAGTTGACAGCAACAGATTCCAAATGCAAATAGCACACTTGGAATGAACTCTGGACCTTTTATCTGCTCATTGTAATTGGGATAATGAGGGAATAACACACACCTGGCCATGGAACAGCTGAGAAGCCAATTGTCCCATTACTTTTGGTTCCTTAACAAGTGGGAGGCACATATGCAAAGTGTTGTAATTCCTACACCGTTCACCTGATTTGGATGTAAATACCTTCAAATTAAAGCTGACAGTCTGCAATTAAAGCACATCGTGTTCGTTTAATTTCAAATCCATTGTGGTGGTGTATAGAGCCAAAAATGTTAGAATTGTGTCGATGTCCCAATACTTATGGACCTGACTGTAAAATGATGTATGGTGAATGCATAATGGGGGTGGGGGGAATCACCATTTACCTTCACCTTCCCCTAAAAATGGTCTAAAAAGCTATAAAAAATTCATACATACTCCAAAATGGTATCAATAAAAACTGCAGATTACCTGACAAACAATAAGCCTTAGAAAGTTCTGTAGCTGTACTGTAAATATAAAAAATACTGACCCACAGAATGAAGTTAACAGGTCGTTTTTACCCATAAAACAAAACCCATACAACAATGGCAGAGTTGCATTTTTCTTCACAGTATATCGTATGCATTATTCAATGGTACCATTAGAAAGTAAAACTTGTCATGCAAAAAACATGCCCTGACTTCTTACAAATTGTTGTTATAGCATGACATGCTGATTGGGCAGGCACAGGACCGGCCAGGCTGTGACAACTTGGACCCTGCTGTATCTGCCGGCATCGCTCTAAATGGTGTAAACCCTTTATATGCGACAATCAATTCTGATCAAGGCATATATAAGGTTAGCAGGGGGAGGGGGTTCCCTATATCTCTCCATCACCCCTATATCTCTCCATCACGCCATGGCAACCGTAGGCCTTGCCTTGGGGTCTGCCATATAAGGAAGCCTATGAGGCCCAGCCCCCAGCATGTATTGTACAGCATTGAAATTGGGATCAGACCCTAAGATTTTGAAGTCCAAACAGCCAGTTTTTGGTCACCTTGCTTCAATTTTTTTTTAATATCGAGCGATTAAAAAATATATACCCCAAGTCATCTCTTCCCGTAAAAAACAAGCCTGCACACAAGACAATCACCAGAAAAAAAAATTAAATATCGCTTTCAGAAAATGGCAACTCAAAAACATGATTTTGTTTTCAAAAATACTTTTATTGTGGAGACTGAAACAAATACTGTATCTTTCGCCCTATAAGACGCACTCCCCCCTCCAAAAAAAAGTGGGGGAAAAATAGCACTGCGTCTTATGGGGAAAATGCTGCAATTTACACTGATACACCACCGCTGTGCTGCTGCAGAGCGCGGCCGGCGTGCATATCAGCGGAGGAGGGGCTGGGGGCCAGCATCTTGTTTTGTAATGGCAGCGGGGCCCGGTGCAGTCACTGTATTCTATTACACTGGGCCCCGCTCACTGTAGTAATCATATAGGCAATGTTAAACTGTAGAATTACTCTCCAATCCAGCCTGTAGTACTTACTACAATCTTCCGTAGCAGGCAGGAGGCCGGGTGGGCGGGAGGCGGCAGCGTAACTCACTACGTCACACGTCTGCTCCTCCCACTTTATGAACGAAGCAGGCGGCGCAGGTGCGTGACGTATTGAGTTACGCTGCCTGCGCCCCCGGCCTCCTGCCTGCTATGGAAGGTAGTAGTAATTACTACAGCCTGGATTGGAGAGGAATTCTACAGTTTAACATTGCCTATATGATTACTACAGTGAGCGGGGCCCGGTGTAATAGAATACAGTGACTGCACTGGGCCCCGCTGCCATTACAAAACAAGATGTCAACCCCCACCCCATGTATTGGGGGTTATTCACTACACAGGGACTCTGTTATGGGAGGTTCTGTGCATGACACATGGCACAAGATGCTATGTGTCATCCACAGATCCCCCATAGCAGTGTCATGCCATCCCCAGATGCTCCCATAACAGTGCCACCCCCAGATGCCCCCATAACAGTGCCATCCACAGATGCCCCCATAACAGTGTCATCCACAGATGCCCCCATAACAGTGTCATCCACAGATCCCTCATAGCAGTGTCATCCATAGACCCCCATAACAGTGCGTCATCAACAGATCCCCCATAATAGTGTCATCCACAGACCACCATTAGTTCTAAACCCACCAAAAGCACACCTTTTGGTTCAAAATATTTATTTTCTTATTTTCCTCCTCAAAAACCTAGGTGCGTCTTATGGGCCGGTGCATCTTATAGGGGCGAAAAATACGGTAAATAAAAATAGACATATTTGGTATCGCTGCTTCTGTAATAAAAATGGTGCCAGAATAGCCATTTTTTTGTTACCTTGCCTCACCAAAAGTGTAATATCATATGTACCCCAAAATAGTGCCAGTGAAACCATCACCTTATCCCACAAAAAACGAGCCTGCACACAAGACAATTGCCAGAAAAAAAAAAAAAGACTTTTCAGAAATTGTCGAAGCAAAAACATGATTTTATTTAAAAAAATTAGTATGTCTGTAATCGTACTGACCAGGACACAGCAATAACAAAACCCAAAAAGCAATGGCAGAGTTGCTGCCTTTAATTTATCTTGTTTCCAACAAACCCGAAATAAAAAGCAATCAAAAAGTTGTATGTACCCCAAAATAGAACCAATAATAATGGCAACTCATCCCACAAAAAATAAACCCTTGTGGGTGTGGCCTGGACATGGCACTGAACAGACTGTTCTGTGAGAGCTCTTCACTCTCGTTCTCGTTAAATATTTTTTTCTCCAATGTATTCACTGAGGAAAATAAACTGTCAGATGAAATGCTGATGAAATGCTGAATGCTGAAATAAATTCGCCATTAAAAGTGTCCTGTCTGACCCAGGAAGAAGTACAACAGCGACTTAAAAAAATCAAAATAGACAAATCGCCAGGACCGGATGGCATACACCCCCGTATCCTAAGGGAATTAAGTAATGTCATAGCCAGACCCTTATTTCTGATATTTGCGGACTCTGTACTGACAGGGAATGTCCCACAGGATTGGCGCATGGCAAATGTGGTGCCAATATTCAAAAAGGGTCCAAAAACAGAGCCTGGAAACTATAGGCCGGTAAGTTTAACATCTGTTGTGGGTAAACTGTTTGAAGGTTTTCTGAGAGATGCTATGTTAGAGCATCTTATGGGAAATAAGCAAATAACGCCATATCAGCATGGCTTCGTGAGGGATCGGTCATGTCAAACTAATTTAATCAGTTTCTATGAGGAGGTAAGTTCTAGACTTGACAGCGGCGAATCAATGGATGTCGTGTATCTGGACTTCTCCAAAGCATTTGACACTGTACCTCATAAAAGGTTAGTATATAAAATGAGAATGCTCGGACTCGGAGAAAACGTCTGTAAGTGGGTAAGTAACTGGCTCAATGATAGAAAACAGAGGGTGGTTATTAACGGTACATACTCAGATTGGGTCACTGTCACTAGTGGAGTACCTCAGGGGTCAGTATTGGGCCCTATTCTCTTCAATATATTTATTAATGATCTTGTAGAAGGCTTGCATAGTAAAATATCAATTTTCGCAGATGACACTAAACTGTGTAAAGTAATTAACACTGAAGAGGACAGTATACTACTACAGAGGGATCTGGATAGATTGGAGGCTTGGGCAGATAAGTGGCAGATGAGGTTTAACACTGAGAAATGTAAAGTTATGCACATGGGAAGGAATAATGCAAGTCACCCGTACATACTAAATGGTAAAACACTCGGTAACACTGACATGGAAAAGGATCTAGGAATTTTAATAAACAGCAAACTAAGCTGCAAAAAACAGTGTCAGGCAGCGGCTGCCAAGGCCAATAAGATAATGGGTTGCATCAAAAGGGGCATAGATGCCCGTGATGAGAACATATTCCTACTACTTTACAAATCACTGGTCAGACCACACATGGAGTACTGTGTACAGTTCTGGGCTCCTGTAAACAAGGCAGACATAGCAGAGCTGGAGAGGGTCCAGAGGAGGGCAACTAAAGTAATAACTGGAATGGGGCAACTACAGTACCCTGAAAGATTATCAAAATTAGGGTTATTCACGTTAGAAAAAAGACGACTGAGGGGAGATCTAATTACTATGTATAAATATATCAGGGGGCAGTACAGAGATCTATCCCATCATCTATTTATCCCCAGGACTGTGACTGTGACGAGGGGACATCCTCTGCGTTTGGAGGAAAGAAGGTTTGTACACAAACATAGAAAAGGGTTCTTTACGGTAAGAGCAGTGAGACTATGGAACTCTCTGCCTGAGGAGGTGGTGATGGTGAGTACAATAAAGGAATTCAAGAGGGGCCTGGATGTATTTCTGGAGTGTAATAATATTACAGGCTATAGCTACTAGAGAGGGGTCGTTGATCCAGGGAGTTATTCTGATTGCCTGATTGGAGTCGGGAAGGAATTTTTTATTCCCCTAAAGTGAGGAAAATTGGCTTCTACCTCACAGGGTTTTTTTGCCTTCCTCTGGATCAACTTGTAGGATGACAGTCCGAACTGGATGGACAAATGTCTTTTTTCGGCCTTATGTACTATGTTACTATGTTATGTACTATGTTCTGCCTCACGATTTCAATAGTAGCGGCAAGCATGGATTATTCATTTCATGTTGAGGAAACATCGTCCCAGACCTCAGACACCCGGCAAGCCCACTCTTACTAAGGGCTCATTCAGACGGCCGTATGCTGTCCGCAAAAATACTGAATGCTATCCGTTTTTTTGCGGATCCGCAAAAAAACGGATAGCATTCAGTATTTTTGCGGACCCATAGACTTCAATGGGGCCATGTCCTGATTTTCACGGACAAGTATAGGACATGTTTCATTTTTTTTGCGGATCCGCAAAAAAACGGATAGCTATCAGTATTTTTGCGGACAGCATACGGCCGTCTGAATGAGCCCTAATACACATTTTTCCTCAGAATTTCTTTGTTTAAATAAAACCTTCTTCCTCTTAACTTTTTTTTTTTTTCTGTTATATAAGAAACATGTACAAAATCGGACCATCCAAAGATCCATCTTACATAAATCAACAATATAATAACATTTTACCCCAAATGCCCACCCCCCACCCTATAGAGAGAGAGAGAGAGAGATAGAGAGAGAGAGGAGAAGAAAAAAAAACACCACCACATCCGGCCCTAGTTCAACCATTTTCCCCATATTTTATCAGTTTTTCCTGCTCTCTCACTATATCTCTCAGATAGCCGTTCTAATTTAATCAGATTAGTAACTGCTTCTTGCCACTGTCCCACTGTGGGGGAATCTCCATTTACCCATTTCCGAAGTATAAGAAGTCTGGCTTGAAATAGTACTTTACCTAAAACCAATCGTATCTCCTTATTCAATCTAAGATGTTTTGTAGCCCCTAATATACAAACAACTGGGTTTTCAAAAACTTGAACCCCCAGAAATACTAATATAATATCTGCAATCTCTTTCCAAAACCTAAAATGTTTAGGGCATCTCCAAAAACAATGTATAAGATCCGCCTTCTCTCTTCTACATTTTGGGCACTTATCAGAAGTTCTTACCCCCATTTTCTTTAACGCCCAAGGAGATCGATGTAGCCTGTGAACTATAAAAAATTGGGAGATTTTATGTGAGGCTCTTTCCGACACCATATTATAACTTCCAAGAGCATCGTTCCATTTTTCTTCCGTAAAAAAACGGGAGCTCTTTTTCCCATTTTCCTCTAGCAAGTATCGTAATCAGTTTTTTCCCCCCTCCATCAAGATCCCATACCTTTTTGCCGTTGTTCCTCTTTTTTCTCCTCCATTAGTAAATTTATATATTCTGTCTGATTGTTCTTTTCTATATTAATCTGAATTCACTGGTACCCTCATAGCATTTTTAAGCTGAAAATATTTATAACTATCCTTCTGGGGGATCCCAAACTCCCTTACCAAGGTGCCAAAATCCTTCAGTTTATCTTCCTCAAATACTTGGCCTAGATATTTCACCCCCTTTTTATCCCAGTCTATGTAAGACCTAATCATTTGCACTTCATTTAAAGGGGAAATCCCATATGATGTTATTAGGGAAGGGGCAATTACAGAAGGGCTCAAGGGTGCATGTGCTTGAGAAACACGAGAGTTTTAAATACTTTCTAAAAATATAGCGCCAGCTCTGGCCTGTTGCTGTGGCTGCCACCACCCCCTTCCTTCTTAGACCTCTTTTACACGACCGTATGGCTTTTTCAGTATTTTGCGGTCTGCAAAAAACGGATCTACAAAAAATACGGATGACGTCCGTGTGCATTACAGCTGGCCCCTGATAGAACAGTACTATCTTTGTCCGTTATGCGGACAATAATAGGACATGTTTTATCTTTGAACGGAACGGAAGAACAGAAATACGGAAACGGAAGGCATACGTAGTACCTTCCGTTTTTTTGCGGATTCATTGAAATGTATACGGAACGCAAAAAACTGAACGGAAACGGAAAAAAAAACGTAAGTGTGCGAGAGGCCTTATGCTGCTACTTGTGCCAGCTACAGCAACATTTTTGCCTCTGCCCGTACCTTTGGAGGGCCCAGGGAACTGTCTGTTGTCCATAGTGTATAACAATTGTATCGCTAACAGAACGGATTACTATGATAAATTTTGCTCAACTGCACACTTATGTAGAGGATGATAAATTACACCTGCCGTTAATACAGACGCAACATAATGTTATAGCTAACAGAATGGATTAGCTATGAATGTCGGTGCACTACAGTGATGCACACAGCGATATATTATAAACCTGTCTTTAATAGTAACACACAGTAACTGTTTAGCTAACAGAACGGATTAGTTATGAATGTCGGTGCACTGCACAATGACGCACACAATGATGTATTACACCTGCCTTTAATACTAAGGCACAGTAACCGTATCACTAAAATAACGGATTAATTCTAAATGTTGGTGCCCTGCACAGTGATGCACACAATGATCTATTACACCTGCCTTTACTACTGAGGCATACTTACTGTATCACTAAAATAACGGATTAACTCTGAATGTTAGTGCATTGCACTGTGATGCACATAGTGATATATTACACCTGCCTTTAATACTAAGGCACACTTACTGTATGACTAAAATACCAGATTAACTGTAAATTTTGGTGCACTGCACAGCGATGCACACTACGATACCTTCTCCCTGCAGTCTCCCTGCACTCGCCCTCTCCAGTATTGTCCTATTAAAACTTTGCAGAAACACTGTCCCTAGCATATGATTGCTTGTCACATCTCTCCCTATGCTCAGCTCACAGGACAATGGTGGGGACCGCGCGGAATGAGGTTTTTAAAGGGCTGTGACATCACAGGGGAAGGCTACCAGTGGGCTGGCTGGCTGCACGGCATTATGGGTGATCTCAAATTACCGGGCTTCTTACTTTTTATAAACACTTTATTAATCATCCAACAATAACCATTATATAAAACATATCATTATTAACATTTATCAATATATTTTCCTTTACCCCCACAAACCCCCCCCCCCCCGAATTCCAGTCTCCCCAAATTCCAATCTATTTTTTCTCCGTATTTCTTTGCTTATACAAGATATATTCATATCTCTTAGTAGTATTCACCAGATTTAACCATGTATTCATAGTGGGACTGTTTCGCGAAAACCAAGAACGTGCTATCAAAAGTCGTGCCAAAAACATTATCTTAAATAAAAGATTTTTTTTATGTTGCTGACAGCTCACCTTGGCCAGCTCACCCAATACCCAACATTCAGCGGAGAAAGGGATCCGCACCTTCTCCCCATTTTCCCTCAATATGTTTATGAATAGCCCCCCAATAATGTTTCAACTCTGCACAGGACCAGAACATATGCAAATAGTCCGCTTCAGGTCCACATCGCACCTGGGACAGTTAGAGTCAATCCTAATCCCACATCTATTAAGCCAGAGAGGTGTAACGTAAAGTCTATGTAGAAAATTAAACTGCACCACAACGTGATTAAAATTATGTGAGACCAATTTTAAATTCAAAGTTACCTTCTCGGGCTTCTTACTTTCACTTTGTAACACATGCAGCCGCTAATTAAGGCTACTTTCACACTCGCGTTTTGGGCGGATTCTATTGTGCCAGATTGTGTCAGAGAAAATTGATCTGTTCCCATTGACTTACATTGTGTGCCAGGACGGATCCTTTTGGCTCAGTTTCGTCAAGCGGACAGCAAAATGCTGCCTCCAGAGCAGAATGGAGACTGATTTGAGGTAAACTGATGCATTCTGAGCGGATCCTTCTCCATTCAGAATGCATTAGGGCAAAACTGATCAGTTTTTGATCGCTTGTGAGAGCCCATGACGGATCTCACAAACGGAAAGCCAAAACACGAGTGTGAAAGTACCATAAGAAAAAACGGATTAGTTACCACGAAGCGTGAGGAAATTAGGCTTTGTTGCGAAGCAAAGTTTTCCTAAACTTCGGACTGAATTCTGCAGCAAATGCTTTGCTTCATTTAACACTAGAATTCATACATACCACTTAGGCCTAAAATAATTTTCAGAACTAGGACTACCAAGAATCTGGTTTTAAGATGGGAATTTTTAAAAAGTAGCAACCCATGAATTAGGGATTACACTACTTGAAAAGTGAGTGAACTCCCAACATCTATATATATTTTCTGAAAGCAGACAACTTGATGATTGCAGGTGCCTTGACTGTTGACAGCAATTTCCACCTTCATATTACTTTGTGACAAGCAGGAATTATTTAAACAAATGCATCAAAACAAACCTAAAACTTACATCCAAGCAGAGGTTTACAAACAAAAACAATGTAAAAGTTATAAGAATCGAGGTGTGCAAAGCTCATATATACCACAAGTGTATATATCAACAAGAGTCTGTTCAAACAGCTGCCATGTTACCAAAAGCTACATGTTCTGAGAGTGCATAGCATGTGGTGTATAAAATGATAACCTAATAATTAATACATGCAACCATCTTCATGCAACTTTGCCCAAATTAGTGGTATATATAAAAAAAAATTGGAGGAACATTAAAATGTGTGATTAAAATGCATACTCTAACAGAGTTCTTAGGATAAAATATAGTCTGCATAAAAAGCTGTAAGATGTAAGGATGTTCATACATACCACACATGTCTACACTCATGTGTAAAGAAGTGCAAAAACCACAGGAATGCACCGACCAACATTTGCATGCAAGTATTGGGAATTATATAGTATATAGTTTCCATCCCCTTATTTAAACTGTGATCCTAATTAAAAATGATAAATTACTAAAACTCCTAAAACTCCTAATCTAAGCTCGCTTGCAGACAGGAATAATATGTGTGCTTTATTGCTCATGTATTACCTTCTGCATGTCAGTAGAAAATGTGTAATAGCACCATAATTCTGGTCCTGATGAGCCGCAGGAAGTCTGGGTATTATCCCCATAATTATGGCTACAAGAAACCCCCTATATTGCACCAGCGTTGCATACTACTCAAATAAATTAAATAAATTAACTACGCCACTTAAAAATTATTCTTTATGAAGACAATCAATAAGCAGAAATATCTTTTTCTGACTGATGAAAATCTTTTCCATCTGTCAGACATAGAAACATAGAATGTGTCGGCAGATAAGAACCATTTGGCCCATCTAGTCTGCCCAATATACTGAATACTATGAATAGCCCCTGGCCCTATCTTATATGAAGGATGGCCTTATGCCTATCCCATGCATGCTTAAACTCCTTCACTGTATTTGCAGCTACCACTTCTGCAGGAAGGCTATTCCATGCATCCACTACTCTCTCAGTAAAGTAATACTTCCTGATATTACTTTTAAACCTTTGCCCCTCTAATTTAAAACTATGTCCTCTTGTAGCAGTTTTTCTTCTTTAAAATATTCTCTCCTCTTTTACCTTGTTGATTCCCTTTATGTATTTAAAAGTTTCTATCATATCCCCTCTGTCTCGTCTTTCTTCCAAGCTATTCATGTTAAGGTCCTTTAATCTTTCTTGGTAAGTTTTATTCTAGAATTCTCGCTACTGATAATCGTTATTGTTTTTATTGCAGGGTGTAACAGATAGTCTTACTAGAGAAGCAATATACATATTTCTCTCTAACAGTTGATTATGGACCGAATATGGATAATGTAAAATGTAAACTTTAAAGATGTTCCCATGGGCTAACGAATGTTTAACCTATTTGGGTATACAACTAAATTACCCCACTAATAAACTATTTAAAGCCAATTTTTGGCCTCTCCTCAAAAAAGTAAAAGAATCACTTGATAACCTACATATGGAATCATTATCTTGGCTAGGGAAAATAGCCACAATTAAAATGGTTATTCTCCCCAAAATAATCTATATGTTCGGTAACATTCCAATTACAATCCCCAACTTCTTCCTAACAAAACTTCAAACATTAATTAATCATCACATTTGGGGTAAACTTAAACCCAGGGTGAAAGCAAATATCTTGTACAAACCCCTCTCCTCAGGGGGTCTAAATGTTCCTTCAATCAGACACTACTATTTCTCTTCGATATTAGATCAATTGTGATATCTAATCAGAGAAGATGTATCCAGGAAATGGGTTCTCCTGGAAAAAAATTTTTAGATGCATCCCATGTTTTAATGCACCTATCCTCTATTGCCGCCTTCGGCACCAAACATATCTTCCCTCTGTCTACCCTAGCAGCAATATCTAAACTGTGGTATTTCTTAGCTAGAATAGAAAAAAAAGTTCCCACATCTGTCTCTTCAGCCCCCTTGAAGATATGTGAATTAGCATTATCAAACCTACACATTGAAAACTGGGTTGTTTCAGGTATTACCAATATCTCACAGTTATGGAAAGATGGCACATTTATTGATTTTTCTCAGATTCACAAATCTTTTGGTATCCCCAATAAAGATTTTTATAAATTTCTAAGAATCAGACATTTATTGCAATCTCCAAAAACCTTTACATTTACGCCACCTAACTCCTCCTTATAAGAATGGCTTCTTTCGCCCAGAATTTCCGACAAGGGTATAACAAAAGGCTATCAACTTTCAAAAGAATCTAGCACTGACCCTTTGGCTTATATACTTTAGCTGTGGAATTCTGAAATAGGTCCTACAGTACCCGACCCAGAATGGCGTGAATCATTCACAATTACCTCCAAGCTTTCCAGATGTTCTGATCATCTTGAAGGAGCTAGAAAAATTCTTTACAGATGGTACAGAACGCCTCTCTTACTAAACAAAATTTTCCCTGATCATTCACCTTACTGTTGGAGATGCAATAAAGCTATAGGTACTTATTTACATATGTGGTGGGAGTGCCTCCCAGTTTAAAAGTTATGGTTTAAAGTTTTTGAATTTATTTCTACCATTTGCTTAATGTATATTAGTCTATCACCTAAGCTAGCTCTTCTTTCTATTGGTTTGGGGGACCTCCCTATATATACGAGATCGATAGTAGGTCATACTATATTTGCTACTCACTCCAAAATTGCATCATGTTGGAAGTCTGATGAGGTCTCCAGTATCAGTAGAATACTCAGAGAACTAGATAACAGTTGCTTGTATGAGGGACTTTGGGCCTCCTCCAGGAACTCAAAAGCTCCCTTTATTCTAAAATGGGATATTTGGCTCAATCATAAGTTGTGTAAGATTCCTCTGAACTCCTCCATTAGATCATAAAGTGCTCATCATATGGTTGTATCCTGTTATAACCTTCGTCTGTTTCCAATCTCATGTATATGTTGATCTTTGATCATACACATTAGACTGCTGTAATTTGTATCCATTGCATTCTTGTAACCTTCTTCATTTATGACATAATGGAACCAATACCCAATTTTGTACTATCTCAACTTGTACTAGTAACCTATTTAAACATTTAATAAAAATCTATTGTTCAAAAAAAAAAGATGTTTGTGGTATGTTTAATGTGACTTATTTGGCACTGTGATCCAGATGGTGGTAAACATCTGAATCATGGCATAAAAAAATGGTCTAATTAGGCATGCTCTTCTCATTCCTTTAATGGAAAAAGAGACTTCAATATGCGACAGAGAGCAAGTATGCTTTCTGATTAATGAAGGAAGCAGGATTGTTAACACAGAAGTTTGTGTACAGTTATAAAGGTAGAGAGAGGGATCAGCATCTCTTCTCTCCTCCTGCAGCCTATCAGCATGTTCCACACTGCCCCCTCCTCCAGGCTGCCTGAGATTACAGCCAACTGAAGGGGGGGGACTGTTTTATCCTGGGATATCTCAGGCTCTGTAGCAGCTAGATGTGCCAAGACATGTGGCATATGTGAGCCTAGACTTATTTTAGCTCTGGAAGTCTAAGCTTTAAAGCAAAACCAAAATCGCAGTGCTAGTTGCTCTGCATTGTGAGATACACTGTAGATCTTTTTGAATATGGGTCGGTAGTCAAAGCTACATGTACAGTGGCATGCAAATGCTTGGGCACCCCTGGTCAAAATAACTGTTACTGTGAGCAGTTAAGCAAGGTAAAGATGAATTGATCGCCAAAACACATAATGTTAAAAATAAAACATTCCCCCTTTGCATTTTTATTTTCATCTTTTACATTTTCAAAACAACAAAAAAGGAAAAGGATCTGAAGAAAAACTTTGGGCACCTGCATGATTGTTCCACCCACATGCTTAATGGTTGGAGAGGTGTTCTTTTCATGAATTTATGTGCCTTTTTTCTTCAAACATACCTTTGCTCATTGTGGCCAAAGAGCTATGTTTTAACTTCATCGGTCCACAGGCTTGTTTGGATGATCATTTGCAGACTTCTGATGCTGAATTTCTTGTGGTGAGAATTACGAATTACGAATATTCTAAAATACGAATATATAGCACTATATTGAATACAGTGCTATATATTCGTTTTTTAGAATATTCGTAATTTTTTTCCATCTAAAGTCATGATTCCTCCCGACTTAAGTTGCTTGTCGGCCATTGACTCATTGGCCCACAAGCAAGACGCAGGGAGGAATCATGTGTTCAGATGGAAAAAAATGACAATTATTTTTTTTAACAAATATATAGCACTATATTCTAAATATTCACTAATTCTCGAAGTGGCGATATTCGAGATAAAAATTCACTTTTTGAATATTCGTGCCCAACACTAATTATGTTTCAAACTGAGATAATGGCAACCTGAAAATGCTTCTCTATCTTCTTATAGCCTTCTCCTGGTTCGTAAGACTCAACCACTTTTTTAGAGGAGTCTGTGTATTTATAAAGCTTTGACATTTGCATCACCTGTCCTTCCTAATGATGATTGTGAACAAACCCTAACCCTAACAAACAGGCTATTTTCAGTCAGAGACCTTGGTCAAACGTATCTGAGTGATCAAATCTACTTGGGTTCCCATACTTTTGCAAGGTACTCCTTTCCTTTTTTTCAGTCTAAAATTGTACAAAACCAAAATAATACAGTCGTGGCAAAAAGTTTTCAGAATTACATAAATATTGGAAGTTGGTAAAGTTGCTGCTTAAGTTTTTATAATAGCAATTTGCATATACTCCAGAATGTTATGAAGAGTGATCAGATGAATTGCATAGTCCTTCTTTGCCATGAAAATTAACTTAATCCCAAAAAAAACTTTCCACTGCATTTCATTGCTGTCATTAAAGGACCTGCTGAGATCATTTCAGTAATCGTCTTGTTAACTCAGGTGAGAATGTTGACGAGCACAAGGCTGGAGATCATTATGTCAGGCTGATTGGGTTAAAATGGCAGACTTGACATGTTAAAAGGAGGGTGATGCTTGAAATCATTGTTCTTCCATTGTTAACCATGGTGAACTGCAAAGAAACGCATGCAGCCATCATTGTGTTGCATAGAAATGGCTTCACAGGCAAGGATATTGTGGCTACTAAGATTGCACCTCAATCAACAATTTATAGGATCATCAAGAACTTCAAGGAAAGAGGTTCAATTCTTGTTAAGAAGGCTTCAGGGCATCCAAGAAAGTCCAGGAAGCGCCAGGATCGTCTCCTAAAGAGGATTCATCTGCGGGATCGGAGTGCCACCAGTGCAGAGCTTGCTCAGGAATGGCAGCAGGCAGGTGGGAGTGCATCTGCACGCACAGTGAGACGAAGACTTTTGGAAGATAGCTTGGTGTCAAGAAGGGCAGCAAAGAAGCCACTTCTCTCCAAAAAAAACATCAGGGACAGATTGATCTTCTGCAGAAAGTATGGTGAATGGACTGCTGAGGACTGGGGTAAAGTCATATTCTCCGATGAAGCCTCTTTCCAATTGATTGGGGCATCTGGAAAAAGGCTTGTCCGGAGAAGAAAAGGTGAGCGCTACCATCAGTCCTGTGTCATGCCAACAGTAAAGCATCCTGAGACCATTCATGTGTGGGGTTGCTTCTCATCCAAGGGAGTGGGCTCACTCACAATTTTTCCCAAAAACACAGCCATGAATAAAGAATGGTACCAAAACACCCTCCAACAGCAACTTCTTCCAACAATCCAACAACAGTTTGATGAAGAACAATGCATTTTCCAGCACGATGGAGCACCGTGCCATAAGGCAAAAGTGATAACTAAGTGGCTCAGGGACCAAAACGTTGACATTTTGGGTCCATGGCCAGGAAACTCCCCAGATCTTAATCCCATTGAGAACTTGTGGTCAATCCTCAAGAGGCGGGTGGACAAACAAAAACCCACTAATTCTGACAAACTCCAAGAAGTGATTATGAAAGAATGGGTTGCTATCAGTCAGGAATTGGCCCAGAAGTTGATTGAGAGCATGCCCAGTTGAATTGCAGAGGTCCTGAAAAAGAAGGGCCAACACTGCAAATACTGACTCTTTGCATAAATGTCATGTAATTGTCGATAAAACCCTTTGAAATGTATGAAGTGCGTGTAATTATATTTCACTACATCACAGAAACAACTGAAACAAAGATCTAAAAGCAGTTTAGCAGCAAACTTTGTGAAAACTAATATTTGTGTCACTCTCAAAACTTTTGGCCACGACTGTACACTATTACTAAAATGTTGAAAAGTGTGTTTCATCTTTAATTTTATGCCTTTTGGAGATCATTTCATCTTTATTCCTAACTGTTACCAGTAACAGTAATTTTGACCCCTGCTGCCCTAACGTTTGCATGCCATTGTATATGCCGCACTCACTAGTTTTTAGGCATTGTAACTCTGGTAGTATCATGGCTAGCCTTCAGATTGTCAGCTTTAAGAAGTCCTGGCTGATTTTTTTATCTGCTACACAGCCTGAGATCCTGCTATTAGGAGCAAGAGTGTATAAGATACATCCTTGGCTACTTAAGTGACACCCTGCAAGTACGTATAGTATAATACATTCTTGGCAGGGAAAGGATTAAATCCTGATGAAGGTCAAGTGTTGAGGTCACTTTGTGTTCTAACAGTATCAACTCACTGTATATTGTGGGGATTTGCTCTAGTAGACAGGCTAGCGGACGCAGTATAGAGGCAATCACAAAGTCTTTAACTTAAACAGTTCAGTGTTTTATTCGCACATAAGGAAAAACAAAAAGTTACATTTTGCAGTCTAGGTGTTTGTTCACACCATGAAAAGTCCACAGAACAAAAATCTTAACCGGATTTGCAGTTTTTCCACCTGTGGTCCACAGCAGGCTTTAGGGGCCTGTTTCTCAGCATGCGGCTCCCAGCCCTTTTGCATGGCACAAGTTTTCAGATCCCAAAACTCACAGGGACTGACAGCGCTCCACTGTCAGAGAGGAGTAATCCACACACAGCTGAGACTGCTGGCTGGGTTTGATATAGGCCGGTAGAGACGCGGCCTGGAGCGTGGGGAGAAGCTACCCACCCAGCACTTTGACTACTCCCAGTAAGAGCCGGCCTGGATCAGCTAACAGCCATACTAAAATACTGACACTTGAAATTACCGGCTCTTACTTCACCAAGGCCAGGAACCTCAGTGACACATACCTTCCGTCAATGACGGACACTTGCGCCTTCCTACAATATGTAATCCCAAAATTCTTTGGTGGCCATCACATATAGATATTATTAAGTGCCTGATGGTAAGTTTGTACCTTACACTGAACCCTACCCTTTCCCTCACGGAGCTACCAGTCTGAAAAGTGTGACTTTTTCACCTGTTTATTGTCTGATGCATTATTATTATTATTATTATTATTATTATTACGACTACTGTGATTTCCTTGTAAACTTGATTATTTTATATGTATATATGGTATTAGTCCTATATGTTATCCTGTATTTTACTAGTACTGTATCTCAGAAACCTTTTCGTTTTTTAGTTTTATTTCAGGAAAACTGTAATCATTATTGCAATTCGAGTGCTTTTCTCATTGAAGGGAATGAGAAACAAATAGTACAAAAATACCAGGAAAGGGGAATTGTGTGATTAGATTTTCCTTTGGTAATTATTAGAAATTATTTCAGACATAGTAATAAATACTTTTCAGCCATGCTGGTACTCATGGAAATTTGGCATCGCCATTCACATTGCTGGAAGGTGACAGATAGGACCTAGATCTGAATTGCACATTTTTGGTTGTTCTTTTTTTATTTCGGAGGTTGTTGGGGAGCCACAGAGGGAGGAGGACTTTCTGTTCCTGACAGTTTTTCTTGAAAAGGTATCTGTAGTTACACTGTACAACACTGTAGATTTACTTACTGCAGTCCTGTCAACCTAGCACTAGCTTATATAGTACATCCACTACTTTTATCTGCCTATTATTTAGAATGGCGCGTCATCTTGTAATCAGTTTATATTATTGTCGGAACTAATTCTTCAATTGATTTTAAATGTTACAGAACATGAAGATAGGACATGGAAATAAATACATCTTAGAAAGAAGCACAGCTTTAAGCTCTTAAAACAGAGCTTGATTTACATACTTTGGTAAACTGCCAGCCAGACTTTGCCATTCATTAAATGTAAGCGTGTTTTACATTTGGCTTACAGTGTGAAATATACCAGACACTGGAGCAATAGTATATTGTAGGTAATGATTGTTTCCTTGCAATGGTAACAAGAATGGTTCCCCCTCAGCAGTATTCTTTGATCTGTGATTATATGACATTATTATGTAGTGTTATGTTATTTGATTACACAGAAATTTTTAATAATTTTTTAAATCAAATTTCTATTGTAGCTTTTTCATTGGGATTTAATTGTTTAATGATACATCAGACATACACGTGACATACGTTTTCATCCTCAGAGCATCTTAGTTTATATATAAGCAGAGATATTTTGGTTCACTGAGGTTGAAAGCAATGACAAACACATGTTAGTAGATTCTCTTCTTCCAGCCAGTCTAATAGTTAAACTCAGGAGCTAGCTTTTAGCAGAAGAATGTTGAGAATCAAATCCACCCAACTCCAACTGCTTTCTGAAATAAAGACCACAACCTGCTACACAAAAAATAAAAAGGTTATTTACAGTTTCATTTAAAAACTGATTTCGCACTGAACTCATGGGTCTGCATCAGGAAACCAAATTCTATTATGGTGGTTTGACACTACACCTTTTTTTCTAAACCACTGGGGGACATTCACAAAGACTGGCTTTTTATACTGGCTTTTATAATAGCTTTTGTTTCCCTCCTGAGCTGTATGCCCTACGTCATAAATTAAGTGCACCTCTGGCAGACCATGACTGGAGTACTTATTATTCCTCTTTTATGCCTGTTTTCAGGTGTAAATTATAGTAAATTTTCCAGAGCCACATTTGTGGTGTGCTGATGCGAGACAGAGGGAGTCCACTCCCTCTGTAACCACTTACATGCCACTATTGACCGCGGAATCTAAGGGGTTAAACATCCCATATCAGTGCTTCTGTTGATCAAGGCCATTAGAGCAGAAGCCCAGCTCTTATGTGAGTCATGAGACCCTGCTCTCTGCTGCACAGAAAACCCATTCAGTGCTTAGACTGGGCTACGTAAAAAGACAGCAGCCTACTTTAAGGCCCCTATCTAGTCTATTATTAACCCCTCAGTGACCACCCATATGTCTTTTTATGACAGTCATTAAGGGGTTAACAACATTGCTTTGAACGGAATCTGTCACCTTGATCTTGGACTATTATCTGCAGAACTACATTATTAGTATGGTATATAAGGAGTCCAGACCACTATTTTTTATTTTCCTTCTGCTCCCTCCCCTGTTGTTAACACTCAAAGCTGCACTAAAGTATATTGTTGGGACTGCTGTGCATGCGACATTTGTGTCCTCAAAATTTTGTGCACATGCACACCAGTCCCAACAGTGTATTTCAGCAGAGCTTTGAGTGTTAACAGCGGGGGAAGGGGGGCAGTAAGGTAATGCAGTCATGTAATACCGCAATACTGCAGATAATAGTCCAAGACCATGGTAACAGATTCTATTTAAGATGTCAGAACCTGACATCTATACAAAGATAAGTTAAATCTGCGTATACACCACTAAACTGTTCCTGTATAAGCATTGTGATTGGCTTGTAGGTAATGGTCCCTTGTGCCAATGTACTAGAGAACTCAGATGCTACAGACCTTTTTTTGAAAAGGATGAGGATATTTGATATCAGTCAATCAGTGATGGAAAGGAAAGTCCCACTTAAGGTTCAAAAAGTGGTTGGCCCAACTCACACACTGGTGGCATATCACTAGGATATGCCACCAATGTCCGATTGGTAGGTCTGCACCTATCTCTAGAATAGAGCTTGCAAAGTGAAGAAGAGAGGACCACCAATGCGCCGTCCACCCTCCATTCATTTCTATGGGACTGACTAAAATAGCTGAGCGGTAGACTCAGCTATTTTAGGAAGTCCATAGAAATGAATGGGAAGTGCACTGCACCACGGCTATTTTTAGCAGTCACGTAGAAATGAATGGAGGGCGGCTGCGCATGCTCACCTTCTACAGGTATCATCAGATATTATATAGTATATGACAATTTCTATCAAAGCTAGAACCAGTCCAATATCTCCCATGGATCCTGATATCTCCCTATTCATTGTTTAATTTGCTCTGCTAGATTTATTTCAAGCTTTCATTTCTGTCCTTTCTGTTGGAGCTCTCTCCCTAGTTGGAATGTCCTTTGTGCTGCAGCACAGTTAAATGGAAATGTGCACCCACCTCAGCAAGATGGACAGAAAAATATAAAAAAAAAATACAAATAGCAGGTAGTGCTATACCAATACAGTGGCCATAATGAAATTTTAATTGCATGCAGTTATAAAAAGTATTCCGATCCATCCAGGTGCTGGTTTGAAAAATGTAGAATAGCTTTTGTGAGACAACTTCCTTTAATAAGAATATTAGGGGGCTAACTCAGAGCCTTGTGTCAAAAAATAAAATAAAAAAACACTCAGCAGCTTAGTCACCAGGAGTACTTCCTCTTCGTCGCTGAACTTTGTATCAACCATAGTATCCATTTAATTTCTAGTCGGTGCAAACCAGTTGCTGTAGGCCACGCCTTCCTAGCTCTTGTGCTCTCTTAATACTTTGCCGAAATTTTGCATATAAAAAAATAATGCTTGTAGATCGCAGATTCGCTTAATACTTCTGGTATGTCAGTGTCCATGTTGTGGGACTATGTGTGCACATCTAGTAAGTATTTTGTGGCCGCAAATATGACCTGGAGGTTTTTTAGGTTCGCTTGCCATTAAAATGAATGGGTAAATTCTCTTTTCCTTGTATTCGAAAAGATCTTCAGTTAATAGGACCACATACACACGACAACTCTCAACGATGGCATGGAAACCTGAAATGTAGTGAAAAAACAAACTATGGTGTAGTATGCTCCAAGCACCTATCGTGCCTTGTGAATATTATATACTCACAAGACTCCACTTGTAAGACACGTGGATGGAGATCTCTTTGGTATCTTCAATAGGAGAGCTCTGTTGGTAAACCTGAACAGGTATCCTCTCTCTAAAGAAGAGGAACTGATTTTACAAAAGGGACTTAAGTTCGCCCCGACCAATGGGATCAATCAATTTAGTCTATTCCTTGACATCCATAGATACATTAGAAAATTAAATATGGCAAAATATTATTTAAATATGCAACAACCTCCGCCGGCTAATTCTGTAGTGACAACAGGGGTTATACACACAGACCTCCGTAATAAATCAAAATTCTGTCCCAAGAATAAGAATAATGAATGTATCGATGCTTTTAAAAGAAGCTTACTTAATGAATTAGAGAAAATGGATAGTAAACCCACAAAACATAACCTTTCTAGTAAAGAAAAGGAGGCATTAAAAAGGTTGGAAAAGAATGACAAAATAGTCATAAAACCGGCCGATAAGGGAGGGGGGGGGAGTTGTGCTAATGGATGTGGAGCAATATACGTTAGAAATGGAAAGATTGCTCTCTGACAAGGATACTTACTTAGTGTTGAAGAATAATCCGCTAAACATATACAAAAAACAATTAGAAGTGATCCTGAAGAAGGGTTTACGGAATGGCGTTTTAAACAAAAAAGAGTTTGACTACCTTTCTTTAAAAAATCCGGTTACCCCTGTCATATATTTTCTGCCAAAGATGCATAAAAATCCAACGCATCCCCCTGGGAGACCTATTGTGTCAGAGATCAATTCCCTGAACAGTAGAGTCTCTGAATATACTGACTATTTCTTGCAGAAATATGTGACAGTGGCCCCCTCCTATTTGAAAAATTCCTCTAGTGTCATTGATCTTATAGAGGAGATTGGAGAAATCCAGGGAACCATGTGGTTAGCCACAGTGGATGTGTCCTCCCTTTACACCTGTATACCACAGGATTTGGGCATGAGAGGGGTTCAAGAAGCCCTAGATAGTGACCCTCAAATGGGGATAGATCAAAAAGACTTTGTCTTGGACTGTGTGATTTTCTGTCTCACCCACAACTATTTTCTCAACAGCGATTCTTTCTATCTTCAGCACTCTGGCGTGGCGATGGGGGCAAATTCGCCCCCAGCCTCGCCAACCTGTTCATGACCATGCGGGAGAGAGAAAGAATTGACACGGTCCTCAACAAAGACCTAGGAAGGGGACAATTAATAGTATGGCGAAGGTACATAGATGACTGCCTTCTCATCTGGCAGCGTGAGAGGGAGGGTCTAGAGACCTTCATAGCGGACATTAATAAAAACCATTTCAATCTTAAGTTCACTAGCCATATAAGCGCCACCTCCGTAGATATCCTTGACTCAGTTATTTTTGTAGAAGATAGCAGACTCAAAACCAAGACCTTTTTTAAGACTGTGGACGTGAACACATATAAAGAATTAAATAGTTGCCATCATCCATCCTGGCTTAAGAACGTACCTAAAAGCCAGTTTCAACGCATCTCCAAAAATTGCACCAAAATAGAAGACTATAGAGAACAGGGCCAGATGGTAAAAGAAAGATTTTTAGAAAAAGGGTATGAAGAAGAGTATCTAGACCACTGTAGAGAAGAGGTAGAAGGAAAACGTGATGCCAATAAGCCCCTTATAAGTAAAAAGAGGGACCAACAAAAGAATGATTTTAGACATATGTTTCTAACCCAGTATAACAATAAAGTGGGTCATATCAAGAACATGATTAACAAGAATTGGCATATACTCAAGAACGATCCCGTTCTCAGTAAAGATTTGCCGGACAAACCCCCTGTAGTCTTCAAGAGATCTAGCAATCTCACTAATAGATTGGTCCATAGCGCTAGCTTTGCAACCAACAAAAAACGCACAGTTGCTCATAAAGGCAAATTCACTTGGTGCGGTTTTTGCATACCATGCAGAAACCACATTCAAAAGGATCGGGAAAGGTCTGTGGACATCATACCATGTGACCTTTACCTCACCCTATTTAGTCAGACTTTTCCCATCACTCCTTGCTTGGGATAGCTTCATTTGGTCTTGGAAGAGCTGGAATGTGGTTTGTGTTGAAGTCCTGTTCATCCATCATCCTCTGAAGCTAAGTGTTCTGCTTGTTGTGTTTTGTATTCCCCCCCCCCCCCCCTCGGTTGTTTACCAGGCCTCAGTGAGATGCTAGTTCCTTCACCAGGGAAGCAATGGGTGGTCTCTGCCCTGTCATTATCTTTAGGGCATCTGAGGGTCACCAGGGTTTTCTAGGTTCTTGTGTATGGGTATCTCTACCATCGAGATTTGCCCAACCGGATAGGAGTTAGGGCCAGGAGCAGGGTTTTATAGGTGGTGACCCTTTTCCTTCCCTAGCGGTGAGGCCTAGTGTCTTTCCCCTTCCTTCTTGTTGTCTTTTAGTGTTCTCCCCTACTACATCCGTGACATTATCCCAAGCCTATACCGCCATTTTTGTTATGATCTGTGCAGCTATGGATACTATGTCTGCACTGGTCAAACAGCTGCAGAATCTGACTTTGGAGGAACAAGAGTGTCACTGGGCAAGCTACAAGAAAAGGGGGACATAAACAACTTATGGCAATGGCAGGTAAATGCAACAAGTATAGCACCTACCAGCCACAGACACAAAGCCTGGAACCCATGCAGAAGCGCTGCTGTCCACAAGAACACAAACGGACACAGCACACACCACACATCACACAGGAAACCAGGACCATAAGCTGCAATAAACAAGCATACCAAAAACACACCTTCATAACATCATGTATGACATAAACTTATGACCACAAGGGTGGCCCACACTGGCAGATGGTAAATAACCAGGAGGATAACTCCAGCAACCATGGCTGAAGTACCCCTCAGCATCAGGTCTCCAGAAAGGCTTTATAGCCCAAAGTAGCCACACCCACACTCAGACACACCCAGTGTTCACAGACAAAGAAGGGAGTTAACCAAAACCAGACAAGGGAAGACAGCAACTTAAAGGGGAAGTGTACACACAAATAACACAAGTTGCCTGAGACAACCTCCTGCTATGACAGCGAGCAGCCTAGCAACCAGCTCCAGCTGCTCTATTGCCACATACCGTATGTTGCCAGCGGCAACCACAAGTGAGGCAACAAACTAGCGGCCCTCACCTGTGATTGAACAACCAAACCAGACCTGCGGTTCAGGAGTCACGACCATAACCATGGTCGTGACAATGGGCTACCGATACTGAGTGGAACGATCCTGCTCTCCGTAGCCAATTCTGTCAGGGTCTCTCTGAGAGACTGCAGGACGCGTTGGCTTTTCATGAAAATCCTGTGTCATTGGAGGCAGCTATGTCCATTGCTGTACGTCTAGATAGACGCCTGAGGGAGAGATCTAGGGGTCCCCACCTTCAGGAAGTACTGTCCAATAAGGGTACTGCTTCCTTTGACACTTATGGTGGAGAGACACTGGTAGTTGCGCCTTGTGATGAGCCTATGCAGTTAGGAGGAGCTATTCCTGGCAAAACTTGGGTCAGGTGAAAGGAGTCTGCTTTTATTGTGTCAAGAAGGGACATTTTGTGAATATTTGTCTGTACTTGCAGCATCAAGGTGTAAACAAAAAGGAAAAAGCTTTTAATCCTCAAATTACTATTGGTGGTGTGGATGGGGAGCAAGAAAACCTACTTTTGTCTTTTACTGGTAGTACCCGTTTTCTCCTGTCTGCCGAGGTGGCACTAGAGTCCAAAACTGTGAAAATCGAAGCATTTATAGACAGTGGGGCTGGAGTTAACTTGATTGATGGACAGTTTGTATGCATTCATGGGTTGACTACTAATGTATTAGAGAAAAGTATTTCTGTCTTTGCAATTGACTCAGCACCTCTCACCCAAAAATGCCTGTCGCAGGTAGTGAATGACATTCATTTAAGAGTGGGTGATTTGCATCAGGAATCTATCTCCTGTTATGTATTGGAGGGTCTGCCTGCTCCGTTGGTGTTGGGCTTACCATGGTTAAGCAAACATAACCCTAATATCGACTGGCGAGCGAGATAGATTCTCAATTGGAGTGATTTTTGCATGGACAACTGTCTTAATGCATCATTCTCTATGGTGACCACTAAAACTGTACCCTCGTTTATTTCAGAATTTTCTGATGTTTTCTCTGAGAGCGGTAATCAGGAGTTGCCTCCGCACCGGGAGCATGACTGTCCCGTCAATCTTATTCCCGGAGCTAAATTGCCCAAATCTTGGTTGTATAATCTTTCAGAACCTGAAAGAAAGGCCATGCGAGAGTATATTACCGAGAGTTTGGCAAAGGGACATATTAAGACCATCCAAGTCCCCAGTGGCTGCTGGGATTTTCTTTATAAAGAAAACAGATGGTACGCTGAGACCATGCCTGGACTTCCGTGAGCTCAATCCTATTACAGTCCGTGATCCTTACCCCCTTCCTTTGATTCCGGATTTGTTTAGTCAGATTGTCGGTGCCAAGGTGTTCTCTAAGTTGGATCTGAGGGGGGCATATAATCTGGTAAGGATCAAGGAGGGGGATGAGTGGAAGACCGCATTTAATACCCCTGAGGGTAATTTTGAAAACCTGGTCATGCCCTTTGGGTTAACCAATGCTCCTGCGGTTTTTCAACACTTTGTCAATGACATCTTTCATCATCTGGTGGGGAGGTTTGTCGTTGTATACCTTGATGACATACTAATTTATTCGCCTAATATGGAGACTCATCAGGATCATGTGAGACAGGTGTTACAGCTCCTAAGAGAGAATAAGTTGTATGCTAAGATGGAAAAGTGTGTATTTGCTGTACAGGAAGTGCAATTTCTGGGTTACCTGCTCTCAACCTCAGGTTTTCGTATGGATCCCGAAAAGGTCCGTGCCATGTTGGACTGGGATCGACCTGAAAATCTGAAAGCGCTTATGCGGTTATTGGGGTTACCAACTACTACCGTAAATTTATCTTGAACTATTCATCGGTGGTTAAACCTTTAACAGACATGACTAGGAAGGGTGCGGATATTTCTGTTTGGTCTTATGCGGCATTATAGGCCTTTTCTGCTGTGAAAGAATGTTTTGCTTCGGCCCCTATTCTGGTGCAACCAGACGTGACTCAGCCATTTATTGTTGAGGTTGACGCGTCCGAGGTAGGGGTAGGAGCAATCTTTTCGCAAGGTCCTTCACCTAGTAAATGGCGCCCCCATGTGCATTTTTCTCTAAAAAACTCTCTACTACTGAAAGGAAATATGATGTGGGGAATAGGGAATTGCTGGCCATTAAGTTGGCATTCGAGGAATGGCGGCATTGGTTGGAAGGAGCAATTCAACCTATTACGGTAATTACGGATCACAAGAATCTGGCCTACCTGGAGTCGGCTAAGCGACTGAACCCAAGGCAGGCCAGATGGTCATTGTTTTTCACCAGATTTAACTTCATCGTCACTTACCGCCCTGGGGTTAAGAACGTCAAGGCGGTCGCTTTTTCGCGTAGCTTTCCTGGGGGGGGGGGGTGAGTCTAATGACCCTAGTCCCATTTTATCTGAAGGGGTAGTCATATCCGCTCTTTATCCTGATCTTGAGGCCAGAGTGTTGGAGACACAGGAGGATGCTCCGGACTTTTGTCCTCCGGGGAAGTTGTTTGTTCCCTCCGAATTATGTCACAAGGTGTTTGAGGAACATCACTGTACGGTGCTTGCTGGGCACCCTGGAAGCAGATCGACTGTCGATCTCATCTCTCACAGATTTTGGTGGCCGGGGTTGCGTAAGTGTGTTGAGGAAAATGTGTCAGCCAGTGGTACCTGTGCACGTGCTAAGGTGACACATACTCGGCCTTCCGGATCTTTGCTTCCATTGCCCATCCCGTGGGCATGGGCAATGGAAGTGGTCTTCATTTTTGTCGTTAGCTGAGTTTGCTATAAATAACCGTAGACAGGAATCCACTGATAAGTCGCCTTTTTTTGGGGCATATAGTTTCCATCCACAGTTTGGTAGATTTTCTGGTGCTCAAAATTTTGGCATTCCTGAGGAGGAACGATTTTCCTCTTCTTTGTCTTCTATTTGGCGGAAAATCCAAAATAACCTGAAAAAGATGGGCAACAGGTATAAGCGTGCGGCTGACAGGAGACTTATGAGTGGTCCGGACCTGCGAGTGGGTGATTCTGTGTGGTTGTCTACAAGAAACATTAAACTTAAGGTACCTTCTTGGAAGTTGAGCCCAAGATTTATTGGTCCATATAAGATCACTGCCATTGTTAACCCTGTAGCCTTCCGTCTTGAACTTCCTCAGGCATTGAAAATCCATAACATATTTCATAAATCGTTGCTAAAGAAATGTGTCGAACCTGTTGAGTCGTCCTCCTTGCCTCCCGCTCCTGTCATGGTGGACGGCAATTTAGAATTTCAGATCAGCAGGATTGTGGACTCCTGAGTTCTCCGGAGATCCCTCCAGTATCTCGTTCATTGGAGAGGGTACGGACCAGAGGAGAGGATGTGGGTTCCAGCGACCGATGTTAATGCTAGTCATCTGGTGAGAGAATTCCACAGAGCGCATCCTGATAAGGTCAGTCCTGGGTGCCCGGAGGTTACCCGTAGAAGGGGGGCACTGTCACATCTGTGACAGGTCTCAGAAGGTCTGAGAGATTATCTACTCATTAGTGATCTGACAGCCTCTTTCGGTTTCACTTTGTCTGTGTGTTGCTAGTATGTCCACACCTCCTGTTCTGGTGTAGATCATGTGACCTTTACCTCGCCCTATTTAGTCTGACTTTTCCCAAGACTCCTTGCTTGGGATAGCTTCATTTGGTCTTGGAAGAGCTGGAGTGTGGTTCGTGTTGAAGTCTTGTTCATCCATCATCCTCTGAAGTTAAGTGTTCCGCTTGTTGTGTTTTGTATCCCCCCCCCCCCCCGGTTGTTTACTAGGCCTCAGTGAGACACTAGTTCCTTTACCAGGGAAGCAATGGGTGGTCTCTGCCCTGTCATTATCTTTAGGGCATCTGAGGGTCACCAGGGTTTTCTAGGTTCCTGTGTATGGGTATCTCTACCATCGAGAGGTGCCCAAACGGATAGGAGTTAGGGCCAGGAGCAGGGTTTTATAGGTGGTGACCCTTTTCCTTCCCTAGCGGTGAGGCCTAGTGTCTTTACCCTTACTTCTTGTTGTCTTTTGGTGTTCTCCCCTACTACATCCGTGACACACAGTCTGCTTAACCACCTCCGGACCGCCTAACGCAGGATCGCGTTCCGGAGGTGGCAGCGCTGCGCACAGTCACGCATATACGCGTCATCTCGCGAGACGCGAGACTTCCTGTGAACGCGCGCACACAGGCGCGCGCGCTCACAGGAACGGAAGGTAAGAGAGTTGATCTCCAGCCTGCCAGCGGCGATCGTTCGCTGGCAGGCTGGAGATGTGTTTTTTTTAACCCCTAACAGGTATATTAGACGCTGTTTTGATAACAGCGTCTAATATACCTGCTACCTGGTCCTCTGGTGGTCCCCTTTGTTTGGATCGACCACCAGAGGACACAGGTAGCTCAGTAAAGTAGCACCAAGCACCACTACACTACACTACACCCCCCCGTCACTTATTAACCCCTTATTAGCCCCTGATCACCCCTAATCACCCCTAATCACCCCTGATCACCCCTGATCACCCCATATAGACTCCCTGATCACCCCCCTGTCATTGATTACCCCCCTGTCATTGATTACCCCCCTGTAAAGCTCCATTCAGACGTCCGCATGATTTTTACGGATCCACTGATAGATGGATCGGATCCGCAAAACGCATCCGGACGTCTGAATGAAGCCTTACAGGGGCGTGATCAATGACTGTGGTGATCACCCCATATAGACTCCCTGATCACCCCCCTGTCATTGATTACCCCCCTGTCATTGATTACCCCCCTGTAAAGCTCCATTCAGATGTCCGCATGATTTTTACGGATGCACTGATACATGGATCGGATCCGCAAAACGCATCCGGTCGTCTGAATGAAGCCTTACAGGGGCATGATCAATGACTGTGGTGATCACCCCCCTGTCATTGATTACCCCCCTGTAAAGCTCCATTCAGATGTCCGCATGATTTTTACGGATGCACTGATAGATGGATCGGATCCGCAAAACGCATCCGGACGTCTGAATGAAGCCTTACAGGGGCATGATCAATGACTGTGGTGATCACCCCATATAGACTCCCTGATCACCCCCCTGTCATTGATTACCCCCCTGTCATTGATTACCCCCCTGTAAAGCTCCATTCAGATGTCTGCATGATTTTTACGGATGCACTGATAGATGGATCGGATCCGCAAAACGCATCCGGACGTCTGAATGAAGCCTTACAGGGGCATGATCAATGACTGTGGTGATCACCCCATATAGACTCCCTGATCACCCCCCTGTAAAGCTCCATTCAGATGTCCGCATGATTTTTACGGATGCACTGATACATGGATCGGATCCGCAAAACGCATCCGGTCGTCTGAATGAAGCCTTACAGGGGCATGATCAATGACTGTGGTGATCACCCCCCTGTCATTGATTACCCCCCTGTAAAGCTCCATTCAGATGTCCGCATGATTTTTACGGATGCACTGATAGATGGATCGGATCCGCAAAACGCATCCGGACGTCTGAATGAAGCCTTACAGGGGCATGATCAATGACTGTGGTGATCACCCCATATAGACTCCCTGATCACCCCCCTGTCATTGATTACCCCCCTGTCATTGATTACCCCCCTGTAAAGCTCCATTCAGATGTCCGCATGATTTTTACGGATGCACTGATAGATGGATCGGATCCGCAAAACGCATCCGGACATCTGAATGAAGCCTTACAGGGGCATGATCAATGACTGTGGTGATCACCCCATATAGACTCCCTGATCACCCCCCTGTAAAGCTCCATTCAGATGTCCGCATGATTTTTACGGATGCACTGATACATGGATCGGATCCGCAAAACGCATCCGGTCGTCTGAATGAAGCCTTACAGGGGCATGATCAATGACTGTGGTGATCACCCCCCTGTCATTGATTACCCCCCTGTAAAGCTCCATTCAGATGTCCGCATGATTTTTACGGATGCACTGATAGATGGATCGGATCCGCAAAACGCATCCGGACGTCTGAATGAAGCCTTACAGGGGCATGATCAATGACTGTGGTGATCACCCCATATAGACTCCCTGATCACCCCCCTGTCATTGATTACCCCCCTGTCATTGATTACCCCCCTGTAAAGCTCCATTCAGATGTCCGCATGATTTTTACGGATGCACTGATAGATGGATCGGATCCGCAAAACGCATCCGGACTTCTGAATGAAGCCTTACACGGGCGTGATCAATGACTGTGGTTATCACCCCATATAGACTCCCTGATCACCCCCCTGTCATTGATCACCCCCCTGTCATTGATCAACCCCCCTGTCATTGATCAACCCCCCTGTCATTGATCAACCCCCCTGTCATTGATCACCCCTCTGTAAGGCTCCATTCAGATATTTTTTTGGCCCAAGTTAGCGGAATTTATATATTTTTTTCTTACAAAGTCTCATATTCCACTAACTTGTGTCAAAAAATAAAATCTCACATGAACTCACCATACCCCTCACGGAATCCAAATGCGTAAAATTTTTTAGACATTTATATTCCAGACTTCTTCTCACGCTTTAGGGCCCCTAGAATGCCAGGGCAGTATAAATACCCCACATGTGACCCCATTTCGGAAAGAAGACACCCCCAGGTATTCCGTGAGGGGCATATTGAGTCCATGAAAGATTGAAATTTTTGTCCCAAGTTAGCGGAACGGGAGACTTTGTGAGAAAAAAATTAAAAATATCAATTTCCGCTAACTTGTGCCAAAAAAAAAAAATTTCTATGAACTCGCCATGCCCCTCATTGAATACCTTGGGGTGTCTTCTTTCCAAAATGGGGTCACATGTGGGGTATTTATACTGCCCTGGCATTCTAGGGGCCCCAAAGCGTGAGAAGAAGTCTGGTATCCAAATGTCTAAAAATGCCCTCCTAAAAGGAATTTGGGCACCTTTGCGCATCTAGGCTGCAAAAAAGTGTCACACATCTGGTATCGCCGTACTCAGGAGAAGTTGGGGAATGTGTTTTGGGGTGTCATTTTACATATACCCATGCTGGGTGAGAGAAATATCTTGGTCAAATGCCAACTTTGTATAAAAAAATGGGAAAAGTTGTCTTTTGCCAAGATATTTCTCTCACCCAGCATGGGTATATGTAAAATGACACCCCAAAACACATTCCCCAACTTCTCCTGAATACGGCGATACCACATGTGTGACACTTTTTTGCAGCCTAGGTGGGCAAAGGGGCCCATATTCCAAAGAGCACCTTTAGGATTTCACAGGTCATTTACCTACTTACCACACATTAGGGCCCCTGGAAAATGCCAGGGCAGTATAACTACCCCACAAGTGACCCCATTTTGGAAAGAAGACACCCCAAGGTATTCCGTGAGGGGCATGGCGAGTTCCTAGAATTTTTTATTTTTTGTCACAAGTTAGTGGAAAATGCTTATTTTATTATTTTTTTTTTTTTTCATACAAAGTCTCATATTCCACTAACTTGTGACAAAAAATAAAAACTTCCATGAACTCACTATGCCCATCAGCGAATACCTTGGGGTCTCTTCTTTCCAAAATGGGGTCACTTGTGGGGTAGTTATACTGCCCTGGCATTCTAGGGGCCCAAATGTGTGGTAAGGAGTTTGAAATCAAATTCTGTAAAAAATGACCTGTGAAATCCGAAAGGTGCTCTTTTGAATATGGGCCCCTTTGCCCACCTCGGCTGCAAAAAAGTGTCACACATCTGGTATCTCCGTAATCGGGAGAAGTTGGGGAATGTGTTTTGGGGTGTCATTTTACATATACCCATGCTGGGTGAGAGAAATATCTTGGCAAAAGACAACTTTTCCAATTTTTTTATACAAAGTTGGCATTTGACCAAGATATTTATCTCACCCAGCATGGGTATATGTAAAAAGACACCCCAAAACACATTCCTCAACTTCTCCTGAATACAGAGATACCAGATGTGTGACACTTTTTTGCAGCCTAGGTGGGCAAAGGGGCCCACATTCCAAAGAGCACCTTTCGGATTTCACAGGTCATTTACCTACTTACCACACATTTGGGCCCCTAGAATGCCAGGGCAGTATAACTACCCCACAAGTGACCCCATTTTGGAAAGAAGAGACCCCAAGGTATTCGCTGATGGGCATAGTGAGTTCATGGAAGTTTTTATTTTTTGTCACAAGTTTGTGGAATATGAGACTTTGTATGAAAAAAAAAAAAAAAAAATCATAATTTTCCACTAACTTGTGACAAAAAATAAAAAATTCTAGGAACTCGCCATGCCCCTCACGGAATACCTTGGGGTGTCTTCTTTCCAAAATGGGGTCACTTGTGGGGTAGTTATACTGCCCTGGTATTCTAGGGGCCCAAATGTGTGGTAAGGAGTTTGAAATCAAATTCAGGAAAAAATGAGGAGTGAAATCCGAAAGGTGCTCTTTGGAATATGGGCCCCTTTGCCCACCTAGGCTGCAAAAAAGTGTCACACATCTGGTATCCCCGTACTCAGGAGAAGTTGAGGAATGTGTTTTGGGGTGTCTTTTTACATATACCCATGCTGGGTGAGATAAATATCTTGGTCAAATGACAACTTTGTATAAAAAAATGGGAAAAGTTGTCTTTTGCCAAGATATTTCTCTCACCCAGCATGGGTATATATAAAATGACACCCCAAAACACATTCCCCACCTTCTCCTGAGTACGGAGATACCAGATGTGTGACACTTTTTTGCAGCCTAGGTGGGCAAAGGGGCCCATATTCCAAAGAGCACCTTTCGGATTTCACAGGTCATTTTTTACAGAATTTGATTTCAAACTCCTTACCACACATTTGGGCCCCTAGAATGCCAGGGCAGTATAACTACCCCACAAGTGACCCCATTTTGGAAAGAAGAGACCCCAAGGTATTCGCTGATGGGCATAGTGAGTTCATAGAACTTTTTATTTTTTGTCACAAGTTAGTGGAATATGAGACTTTGTAAGAAAAAAAAAAAAAATCATCATTTTCCGCTAACTTGTGACAAAAAATAAAAAGTTCTATGAACTCACTATGCCCATCAGCGAATACCTTAGGGTGTGTACTTTCAGAAATGGGGTCATTTGTGGGGTGTTTGTACTGTCTGGGCATTGTAGAACCTCAGGAAACATGACAGGTGCTCAGAAAGTCAGAGCTGCTTCAAAAAGCGGAAATTCACATTTTTGTACCATAGTTTGTAAACGCTATAACTTTTACCCAAACCATTTTTTTTTTACCCAAACATTTTTTTTTTATCAAAGAAATGTAGAACTATAAATTTAGAGCAAAATTTCTATATGGATGTCGTTTTTTTTGCAAAATTTTACAACTGAAAGTGAAAAATGTCATTTTTTTGCAAAAAAATCGTTAAATTTCGATTAATAACAAAAAAAGTAAAAATGTCAGCAGCAATGAAATACCACCAAATGAAAGCTCTATTAGTGAGAAGAAAAGGAGGTAAAATTCATTTGGGTGGTAAGTTGCATGACCGAGCAATAAACGGTGAAAGTAGTGTAGGTCAGAAGTGTAAAAAGTGGCCTGGTCTTTCAGGGTGTTTAAGCACTGGGGGCTGAGGTGGTTAAACTAACAACACACAAAGAATTAAATGTTACCATGTTTTTATTGAACACACCATGTAAACATTCACAGTGCAGGTGGAAAAAGTATGTGAGCTCCTAGACTAATGACATCTCCAAGAGCTAATTGGAGTGAGGTGACAGCCAACTGGAGTCCAATCAATGAGATGAGATTGGAGGTGTTGGTTACAGCTTCGCTGCCCTATAAAAACACACACCAGTTCTGGGTTTGCTTTTCACAAGAAGCATTGCCTGATGTGAATGATGCCTCACACAAAAGAGCTCTCAGAAGACCTACGATTAAGAATTGTTGACTTTCATAAAGCTGGAAAGGGTTATAAAAGTATCTCCAAAAGCCTTGCTGTTCATCAGTCCACGGTAAGACAAATTGTCTATAAATGGAGAAAGTTCAGCACTGCTGCTACTCTCCTTAGGAGTGGCCGTCCTGTAAAGATGAGTGCAAGAGCACAGCGCAGACTGCTCAATGAGGTGAAGAAGAATCCTAGAGTGTCAGCTAAAGACTTACAAAAGTCTCTGGCATATGCTAACATCCCTGTTAACGAATCTACGATACGTAAAACACTAAACAAGAATGGATTTCATGGGAGGATACCACAGAGGAAGCCACTGCTGTCCAAAAAAAACATTGCTGCACGTTTACAGTTTGCACAAGAGCACCTGGATGTTCCACAGCAGTACTGGCAAAATATTCTGTGGACAGATGAAACCAAAGTTGAATTGTTTGGAAGAAACACACAACACTATGTGTGGAGAAAAAGAGGCACAGCACACCAACATCAAAACCTCATCCCAACTGTGAAGTATGGTGGTGGGGGCATCATGGTTTGCAGCTGCTTTGCTGCGTCAGGGCCTGGACGGATTGCTATCATCGAAGGAAAAATGAATTCCCAGGTTTATCAAGACATTTTGCAGGAGAACTTAAGGCCATCTGTCCACCAGCTGAAGCTCAACAGAAGATGGGTGTTGCAACAGGACAACGACACAAAGCATATAAGTAAATCAACAACAGAATGGCTTAAACAGAAGAAAATACGCCCTCTGGAGTGGCCCAGTCAGAGTCCTGACCTCAACCCCATTGAGATGCTGTGGCATGACCTCAAGAAAGCGATTCACACCAGACATCCCAAGAATATTGCTGAACTGAAACAGTTCTGTAAAGAGGAATGGTGAAGAATTACTCCTGACCGTTGTGCACGTCTGATCTGCAACTACAGGAAACGTTTGGTTGAAGTTTTTGCTGCCAAAGGAGGTTCAACCAGTTATTAAATCCAAGGGTTCACATACTTTTTCCACCTGCACTGTGAATGTTTACATGGTGTGTTCAATAAAAACATGGTAACAATTCTTTGTGTGTTATTAGTTTAAGCAGACTGTGATTGTCTAATGTTGCGACTTAGATGAAGACCAGATCACATTTTATGACCAATTTGTGCAGAAATCCATATCATTCCAAAGGGTTCACATACTTTTTCTTGCAACAGTATATGGTCATGGAACACTTCATCAGATTCAACTCCTTAAGGACACAGCCTTATTTCACCTTAAGGACCAGGCCATTTTTTGCAAATCTGACCAGTGTCACTTTAAGTGGTGATAACTTTAAAACGCTTTGACGTATCCAGGCCATTCTGAGATTGTTTTTTTGTCACATATTGTACTTCATGACACTGGTAAAATGGAGTAAAAAAAAATCATTTTTATTTATAAAAAAATACCTATCAAAATTTCCAAGTTTCAATTTCTCTACTTCTATAATACATAGTAATACCTACAAAAATAGTTATTACTTTACATTCCCCATATGTCTACTTCATGTTAGGATCATTTTGGGAATGACATTTTATTTTTGGGCTACGTTACAAGGCTTAGAAGTTTAGAAGTAAATCTTGAAATTTCTCAGAAATTTTAAAAAACCAACGTTTTAAGGACCAGTTCAGGTCTAAAGTCACTTTGTGAGGCTTACATAATAGAAACCACCCAAAAAATGACCCCATTCTAGAAACTACACCCCTCAAGGTATTCAAAACTGATTTTACAAATTTTGTTAACTCTTTAGGTGTTCCACAAGAATTAATGGAAAATAGAGATACAATTTCAAAATTTTACTTTTTTGGCATATTTTCAATTTTTATATTTTTTTTCCAGTTACAAAGCAAGGGTTAACAGCCAAACAAAACTCAATATTTATGGCCCTGATTCTGTAGTTTACAGAAACACCCCATATGTGGTCGTAAACTGCTGTATAGGCACACGGCAGGGCGCAGAAGGAAAGGAATGCCATACGGTTTTTGGAAGGCAGATTTTGCTGGACTGTTTTTTTGATACCATGTCCCATTTGAAGCCCCCCTGATGCACCCCTAGAGTAGAAACTCCAAAAAAGTTACCCCATTTTAGAAACTACGGGATAGGGTAAACTTTTTTTGGTACTAGTTTAGGGTACATGTGATTTTTGGTTGCTCTATATTACACTTTTTGTGAGGCAAGGTAACAAGAAATAGCTGTTTTGGCACCGTTTTTATTTTTTGTTATTTACAACATTCATCTGACAGGTTAGATCATGTGGTATTTTAATAGACCAGGTTTTCACGGACGCGGCAATCTTTTTTGTTATTTACAACATTCATCTGACAGGTTAGATCATGTGGTATTTTAATAGACCAGGTTGTCACGGACGTGGCGATACCTAATATGTATACTTTTTTTTAATGTAAGTTTTACACAATGATTTCATTTTTTAAACCAAAAAAATCATGTTTTAGTGTTTCCATTGTCTGAGAGCCATAGTTTTTTCAGTTTTTGGGCGATTATCTTGGGTAGGGTATGATTTTTGCGGGATGAGATGACAGTGTGATTGGCATTATTTTGGGGTGCGTGTGACTTTTTGATCGCTTGCTATCACACTTTTTGTGATGTAAGGTGACAAAAAAAGGCTTTTTTTACACCGTTTTTATTTTTTTACGATATTCACCTGAGGGGTTAGGTCATATGATATTTTTAATAGAGCCAGTCGATTCGGACGCGGCGATACCTAATATGTATACTATTATTTTTATTTATGTAAGTTTTACACAATGATTTCATTTTTGAAACAAAAAAGTAATGTTTTAGTGTTTCCATAGTCTAAGAGCCATAGTTTTTTCAGTTTTTGGGCGATTATCTTAGGTAGGGTTTGATTTCTGCAGGATGAGATGACGGTTTGATTGGCACTATTTTGGGGCGCGTGTGACTTTTTGATTCCTTGCTATTACACTTTTTGTGATGTAAGGTGACAAAAAATGGTTTATTTAGCACAGTTTTTTTTTTTTTTTTTTTTTATGGTGTTCATCTGAGGGGTTAGGTCATGTGATATTTTTATAGAGCCAGTTGATACGGACGCGGTGATACCTAATATGTATACTTTTTTTTATTTATGTAAGTTTTACACAATAATATTATTTTTGAAAAAAAAGAAAATCATGTTTTAGTGTCTCCATAGTCTGAGAGCCATAGTTTTTTCAGTTTTTGGGCAATTATCTTAGGTAGGGTCTAATTTTTCGCGGGATGAGATGACTGTCTGATTGGCACTATTTTGGGGTGCATATGACTTTTTGATCGCTTGCTATTACACTTTTTGTGAGGTAAGGTAACAAAAAATGGTTTATTTAGCACAGTTTTTATTTTTTATTTTTTACTATGTTCATCTGAGGGGTTAGGTCATGTGATATTTTTATAGAGCCAGACGATATGGACGCGTTGATACCTAATATGTATACTTTTTATTTATTTATGTAAGTTTTACACAATAAAAGCTTTTTTAAAACTACAAAAATGATGTCTCCATATTCTGAGCCATAGTTTTGCGGGATGAGGTGACGGTTGGATTGGTACTATTTTGGTGGGCATACGCCATCACCATGTGACGGATCATGTGACGGACCATGTGATGAACGTAGTGACGTCTTCAAAGGTCCTATTCCTCACAGAACAAGACAGAAGATATGCCGGCTGTGCGAACAAGTGGATTGAGGTGAGTTAAATAATTTTTTTATTTTTTTTTAACCCCTCCAGCCCTATTGTACTATGCATTCTATTTTCCCTTATAACCATGTTATAAGGGAAAATAATAAAGATTGGGTCCCCATCCCGATCGTCTCCTAGCAACCGTGTGTGAAAATCGCACCGCATCCGCACTTGCTTGCGGATACTTGCGATTTTTACGCAGCCCCATTCACTTCTATGGGGCCTGCGTTGTGTGGAAAACGCACAAAGAGGAGAATGCTGCGATTTTCACGCAATGCACAAGTGATGCGTGAAAATCACCGCTCATGTGCACAACCCCATAGAAATGAATCGGTCCGGATTCAGTGCGGGTGCAATGCGTTCACCTCACTCATTGCACCCGCGCGGAAAACTCGCTCGTGTGAAAGGGGCCTTATACATTACTGCCTATTTTATAATTGGTGCCAATGTACATTTCTTGCCCAGACTTTCTACCACCATTTACCACGAATAGTTCTGTTTTTCCAAAACCTAATAATTATAACAAACACAAACTATCCATATCAATCACTGTTATAGCCAGCATAGACAAATCAGTTATCTAATTACTGTCACATGCAACATGCAAGTGTCTCTCGCTCAGAAAGTATTCAGACCTTTTCACTTTTTCACATTTTGTTATGTGACAGCATTGTGATAACTAAAAAGTAAAAAAAAAAAATCTAGTTTTGCCCCATAATTCTGCAATCAATACACCATAATGGGTGCATTGATTGCAGTGAAAGTGAAAACAGAATGTTAGAAAAAAATAATATCTTTTATTGACATAGGTATTTATACCCTTTACTCCAGTTTTCTTGGGTATGTTTCCACAATGTTTGGACATCTGGAATTTGGGATGTTCTGCCATTCTTCTCTGTACATCTTCTCAAGTTCTGTTGATAGGGACCATCCGTGGACAGCCATTTTCAGGTCCCTCCTATGATGTTTGATTGTGTTCTAGTCAGGGCTTTGGCTGAGCCACTCAAGGACATTCACAGAGTTGCCCCTAAGCCACTTCTGCATTGTTTTGACTGTGTGTTTAGACTCATTGTCTTGTTGAAATCCCAGTCTGAGGTCCAGAGCACTCTGGATACATTTTTCATTAAGAATATTGCTCTACTTTGCTCGATTCAGCTTTCCCTCAAACCCTGCCACCGTGTTTCATTGTAGGAAAGGTGATATGGGCAGGTGAAATGCAGTGTCAGGTTTCCTTAGAAGTGAGGCCAAAAGTTCAATTTTGGTTCCATCAGACAAGATAATCTTTTTTCTCAGTTTGAGAGTCCTTTAGTTGCTTTTTCTTTGCAAACTTTAAGCAAGCTTTCATGTGTCTTTTACAGAGGAGAGGATTTTTGCTGGCCGCTTGGCCATAAGGCATAGATAGGTGTAGTCCTGCAACAATGGTCAACCTTTTGGAAGTCTTTCCTATCTACACATGAGATCTTTTGAGGTCAGCCAGAGTAACCATTGGGTTCTTGGTCACCTCTCTTATAAAAGCCCCTCTCCCCTGATTTCTTAGTTTGGTGGGTGGCTGATTCTAGGAAGTGTCCTTCTTTGATTTAAGAATTATAGAGCATATAGGGCAATGTGCTCTTAAGAACATTTATTGCAGTTGAAATTTTTTACTCTTGTACCCTTCCCCAGATTTCAGCCTCCATACAATTCTGTCTTTGAGCTCCACAGTCTTTTCTTTCTTATGGATTGATTTTTGCTCTGATATGCATTGGCAGCTGTGAGACTTTACATAGACTGTGGTATGTCTTTCCAAATCACGTCCCATAAAATGAATTTACCCCAGATGGACTCCAAAGTGTAGAAACATCTCAAAGTTGATCAAGAAAAATGGGAGGCCCCCAGAGCTAAATGTCAAGTGTATTTGCAAATGGTAGAAAAACTGTCCATGTGACTGTCCATTTTTTTAATTTTGTTCTAAATTCTAAATTGTTCTAAAATTTATTGAGTGCAGATTGATGGGGAAAACTTTGTACTTTAGTACAAAGCTGCAACATAACAAAATGTGAAAAAAAAGTGAAAGGGTCTGAAAACGTTCCAAATGCTTGTAATTAGAGTTGAGCGGATACCTGGATGTTCGGGTTCGGCAGGTTCGGCCGAACTTGAAAAAAAAGTTCGGGTTCGGGACCTGAACTTGACCCCGAACCCCATTGAAGTCAATGGGAGGCCGAACTTTTGGCCACTAAAATGGCTCTAAAATAGCCCTGGAAAGAGCTAGAGGGCTGCAAAAGGCAGTAAAATGTGCTTAAGAGAATGGCAAATGCTCTGCAAACAAATGTGGATAGGGAAATGAATTAAAAAAACATAAAAAAAAAAAAAATTTAGAATGATGTAGGAGGAAGAGGTTGAGGAGGCGGTGAATGGGTGGATGTGGCCGTGTAGGCTCACGTGGCGGTCTAGGTGGAAGCGGCGGCAAAGGAGGAATAGGTAGCCAACACAGATGTGTGTTATTTAGCATTTTTACATAGGGGTATCCCCCAAAATATTGGAACATATAATTTTTTTTTTAAAGGAATAAGTGCACTTGAGTACAAGGATGAATGGTTGAGGCTGTTAGAACTGTCTATTCTGCACAAGGTACAGACAAGTCTTGTGGGATCCAGGCCTGGTTCATTTTAATGAACGTGAGCTTGTCCATGTTGGCTGTGGACAGGCGGCTGCGTCTGTCTGTAATGATCCCTCCTGTCGTGCTAAATACATGTTCAGAGAGTACACTGGCTGCAGGGCAGGCCAGCACCTCCAAGGCATACAGGGCAAGCTCTGGCCATGTGGACAATTTGGAGACTCAGAAGTTGAATGGGGAAAAACCATCAGTCAGTACGTGTAGGCGTGTGCACAGGTACTGTTCCACCATGTTGTTCAAATGCTGCTTCCTGTTAACACGCTCCATATCAGCAGTTGGGGCCGTTTTTTGCGGCGATTTTGCGTTTTTTTTTCACATGTCAGCCATGCTAACCCTGCCTTCTGAGGTGCTGGCGCTGACACAGCTGCATTGGCGACCTCTTCCTCCTCCCCTGCCTTCGCCTTGTGCTTCCACTTGTCCCCCGGCGTCAGTCGGGAATGTCCTCAGGAGCGCGTCTACCAGCGTGCGCCTGTAGTCGCGCATCTTCCGATCACGCTCCAGTGAGGGAATTAAAGACGGCACATTGTCTTTGTAACGGCAGGGTATCCAGCAGGGTGGCCACCCAGTAGTCAGCACACGTTAAAATGTGGGCAACTCTTCTGTCGTTGCGCAGGCACTGCTGCATGTAGTCGCTCATGTGTGCCAGGCTGCCCAGAGGTTAGGACAAGCTGTCCTCTGTGGGAGGCGTATCGTCTGCTTCCTCCGTATCCCCCCAGCCACGCACCAGTGATGGGCCCGAGCTGCGTTGGGTGCCACCCCGCTGTGAACATGCTTCATCCCCATCCTCCTCATCCTCCTCCTCCTCCAGTAGTGGGCGCTGGCTGGCCAAATTTGTACCTGGCCTCTGCTGTTGCAAAAATCCTCTTTCTGAGCCACTTCTAAAAGACTGGCCTGAAAGTGTTAGAGATGACCCCTCTTCCTCCTCCTCATCCTGGGCCACATCCTCTTCCATCATCGCCCTAAGTGTTTTCTCAAGGAGACATAGAAGTGGTATTGTAACGCTGATAACGGCGTCATTGCCACTGGCCATGTTGGTGGAGTACTCGAAACAGCGCAACAGGGCACACAGGTCTCGCATGGAGGCCCAGTCATTGGTAGTTAAGTAGTGCTGTTCCACATTGCGACTCACCCGTGCGTGCTACAGCTGAAACACCACTATGGCCTGCTGCTGCTCGCACAGTCTCTCCAGCATGTGCAAGGTGGAGTTCCACCTGGTGGGCACACCGCATATGAGGCGGTGAGCGGGAAGGCCGAAGTTACGCTGTAGAGCAGACAGCCAAGCGGCGGCAGGATGAGAACGCGTGAAGCGTGCACAGACGGCCCGCACTTTATGCAGCAGCTCTGACATGTCGGGGTAGTTGTGAATGAATTTCTGCACCACCAAATTCAGCACATGCGCCAGGCAAGGGATGTGCGTCAAACCGGCTAGTCCCAGAGCTGCAACGAGATTTCGCCCATTATAGCATACCACCAGGCCGGGCTTGAGGCTCACTGGCAGCAACCACTCGTCGGTCTGTTGTTCTATACCCTGTCACAACTCCTGCGCGGTGTGGGACCTGTCCCTCAAACACATCAGTTTCAGAACGGCCTGCTGTCGTTTACCCCTGGCTGTTCTGAAGTTGGTGGTGAAGGTCTGTCGCTGATCGGATGAGGAGGTGGTAGAAGAGGAGGAGGAAGCCAAGTAGGAAGAGGAGGCAACAGGAGGCAAAGAATGATGCCCTGCGATCCTTGTCGGCGGAAGGACGTGCTCCAAACAGCTCTTTGCCTGGGGCCCAGCCGCCACTACATTTACCCAGTGTGCAGTTAGGGAGATATAGCGTCCCTGGCCGTGCTTACTGGTCCACGTATCTGTGGTTAGGTGGACCTTGCCACAGATAGCGTTGCGCAGTGCACACTTGATTTTATCTGATACTTGGTTGTGCAGGGAGGGCACGGCTCTCCTGGAGAAGTAGTGGCGGCTGGGAACGACGTACTGTGGGACAGCAAGCGACATGAGCTGTTTGAAGCTGTCCATCTCCACCAGCCTGAATGACAGCATTTCAAAGGCCAGTAGTTTAGAAATGCTGGCATTCAGGGCCAGGGATCGATGGTGGCTAGGTGGGAATTTTACGCTTTCTCTCCAAGGTTTGTAAGATGGAGAGCTGAACGTTTCCGTGTGACATGGTGGAGATGCTTGGTGACGGAGGTGGTGGTGTTGGTGGCACATCCTCTGTTTGCTGGGGGGCAGGTGCCAACGTTCCTCCAGAGGCAGAGGAAGAGGCCGAGGCAGCAGCAGAAGAGGGAGCAGGAGGGGCCTGAGCTCTTTCTTGGTTTTGAAGGTGCTTACTCCACTGCAGCCCATATCTCGCATGTAGATGCCTGGTCATGCAGGTTGTGCTAAGGTTCAGAACGTTAATGCCTCGCTTCAGGCTCTGATGGCACAGCGTGCAAACCACTCGGGTCTTGTCGTCAGCACATTGTGTGAAGAAGTGCCATGCCAGGGAACTCCTTGAAGCTGCCTTTGGTGTGCTTGGTCCCTGGTGACGGTGGCCAGTAGCAGGCGAACTGTTTTGGCGATGGCTGCTCTGCTTTTGCACCCTGCTCCCTCTTTTGCTACGATGTTGGCTCGGTCTCACCACTGCCTCTTCCTCTGAACTGTGAAAGTCAGTGGCACAACCTTCATTCCATGTGGGGTGTAGGACCTCATCATCCCCTGCATAGTCTTCCACCCAGTCTTGACCCCTGACCTCCTTTTCGGTCTGCACACTGCAGAAAGACGCAGCAGTTGGCACCTGTGTTTCGTCATCATCAGAGACGTGCTGAGGTGGTATTCCCATGTCCTCATCAGGAAACATAATTGGTTGTGCGTCAGTGCATTCTATGTCTTTCACCCCTGGCGAAGGGCTAGGTGGATGCCCTTGGGAAACCTTGCCAGCAGAGTCTTCAAACAGCATAAGAGACTGCTGCATGACTTGAGGCTCAGACAGGTTCCCCGATATGCACGGGGGTGATGTGACAGACTGATGGGCATGGGTTTCAGGCGCCACCTGTGCGCTTTCTGCAGAAGACTGGGTGGGAGATAATGTGAACCTGCTGGATCCACTGTCGGCCACCCAATCGACTAGAGCCTGTACTTGCTCAGGCCTTACCATCCTTATAACGGCATTAGGCCCGACCAAATATCGCTGTAGATTCTGGCGGCTACTGGGACCTGAGGTAGTAGGTTCAGTAGCATGTGTAGCTGTGGCAGAACGGCCACGTCCTCTCCCTGCACCAGAGGCTCCACCAACACCACCACCATGACCATGACCGCGTCCCTTATTAGATGTTTGCCTCATCGTTAGCGTTCACCAAGCAAAGTAAAAAGTGGTTAAGTCTGTTAAAAATAATTAACCGCCAATAAAAACCTTGATGTAGGGTATTGCACTCAAATTTTTTTTTTTTAACTCTATATGACAGCGGTATTTGTGGCCTAAATTTCACAGTAACTTATGCACGTCTAATACCAGATGTGCAGTATATCAGAGGTTTTTTTAACCCCAGTAATCAAAAAGCCGTATTTGTGGTCTAAATTTCACAGTAACTTATGCACCTCTAATCCCAGATGTGCAGTATATCAGAGTTTTTTTTTACCCCAGTAAGCAAAAGCCATATTTGTGGCCTAAAATGAACAGTCTCTTATGCACCTGTAATCCTAGATGTGCACTATATGAAACAGAAGGGTTTGTTTCACCCAGTATGCCCCAGTATGTCAAAGCCGTATTTCTGGCCTAAATGTGACACTCACTTATGCATCTATAATCCTAGATGTGCACTATATGAAACAGATGTTTTTTTTTCACCCCAGTGTGCCCCAGTAAGCAAAAAGCCGTATTTGTGGCCTAAATTTCACAGTCACTTATGCATGTCTAATCCCAGATGTGCAGTATATATCAGAGGGTTTTTTAACCCCAGTAAGCAAAAAGCCATGTTTGTGGCCTAAATTTTACAGTAATTTATGCACATCTAATCCCAGATGTGCAGTATATCAGAGGGTTTTTTAACCCCAGTAAGCAAAAAGCTGTATTTCTGGCCTAAATTTCACAGTCACTTATGCACGTCTAATCCCAGATGTGCAGTATATCAGATGGTTTTTTAACCCCAGTAAGCAAAAAGCTGTATTTCTGGCCTAAATGTGACACTCACTTATGCACCTATAATCCTAGATGTGCACTATATGAAACAGATGTTTTTTTTCCACGCCAGTATGCCCCAGTAATCAAAAAAACTTATTTGTGGCCTAAATTTCACAGTCACTTATGCACGTCTAATCCCAGATGTGCAGTATATCAGAGGGTTTTTTAACCCCAGTAAGCAAAAAGACGTATTTGTGCCCTAAATTTCACAGTCACTTATGCACGTCTAATCCCAGATGTGCAGTATATCAGAGGGTTTTTTAACCCCAGTAAGCAAAAAGCTGTATTTCTGGCCTAAATGTGGCACTCACTTATGCACCTATAATCCTAGATGTGCACTATATGAAACAGATGGTTTTTTTTTTCACCCCAGTATGCCCCAGTAAGCAAAAAGCAGTATTTGTGGCCTAAATTTCACAGTCACTTATGCACGTCTAATCCCAGATGTGCAGTATATCAAACGGTTTTTTAACCCCAGTAAGCAAAAAGCTGTTTTTCTGGAAAAGGAAAAAAAGTTCATTTTCAGTAGTAGTTGGCTCAGGGCAGGCTTAAAACAATTGTGCACTGCACCCACAAAACACATTTGCTGTAGATCGCTGAGTAAAGAAGCAGTTCTTCATAAGATTTCACCCTAATCTCTCCCTCACAGCAGCTGCAGCCTATCCCTACACTAATCCGAGCAGAGTGACGGGCGGCGCTACGTGACTCCACCTTAAATAGAGGCTGGGTCACATGCTGCAGTTGGCCAATCACAGCCATGCCAATAGTAGGCATGGCTGTGATGGCCTTTTGGGACAAGTAGTATGACGCTTGTTGATTGGCTGCTGTGCAGCCTTTTTAAAAGCGGCAAGAAAGCACCGAACACCGAACCCAAACTTTTACGGAAATGTTCGGGTTCGGGTCCGGGTGCCGAAAAACCTAAAGTTCGGTACGAACCCGAACTTTACAGTTCGGGTTCGCTCAACTCTAATTGTAATATTACTCTCACACATACTAAATGCAGCATATGCTTAAGACCCTATATACTATAGAGTTCAATGCCAGTATGAAGTGAGGTTGTCTGAGAATTACTAATCCTTGATTATCCTTAAAAGAATTATAAAATGTCATAATACGTTAACATTTATTTTTGAGATCGTAAAGGTTTATGAAAATGAAACAATGCTAAAATCTACATTACTTTCATTATTTATGTAACATTCAGGCATAGATGAAGAAATTGTTAAACCTTTTAGTCTTCACTACATGAAGAACAGTTAAATGTTCTTAAAAAATCAAGGTCATAGAGAGTGAATAATACCTCCAGTATGTGTACAGATGCAGCAAATGCTATTGCACTTGCTGAAGCGTGTTAAGTTAAGATGCTTAAGGGGTGCAGCATGCAATCACAATTCAGGTAAAAATATCAGACAGCACAAATGTGCCTTTAACTTCGTGTTAAGATGTTATTGTTTTAGTCCTCAGTGCAGGTCAGTGCCTTTTATCATCAAGGAAAAATTGCTTAGTGATGCACATATCAAAAGCGGGACTTGTATCACTGCCATATTTTGTCAAAACATCATAGTTAAAAGATAATGCCAAATGAAGTAAAATAGTGAAAAAATATTTAAAATCTCAGATGTGACATACTGTATTGTGTTATATACAATGTCTAGGCATATGCAAGGAAATACAACAGAAAAATAGCTGAAAACGTTATGCAGATAGCCTGGGAATAACCTTGCATGTTACAAATTTGAATATTGTGATGCCTCTTCTCAAATGCCGGGGGCTTTGTCTTTCATAACTAATGAGGTGCGACAAAGTACATGGATAACAATAAATCACACCAATATCCCACAAAGAGCTTTTTGGGGTGATTGTATAGAAGTGCTTGGCTATTTTAAAATCACAGTTAGAATTTGAAATAATAGTGTCATATGAAATTAAGGATAAGGTAGTAGAATTCTATACACTTACATTTTAACGCAGCAAACATAAGGATAAAGAATACCTTGTAAAGCAGTATTTTTATATCAGGAATGAGGAAACATGTTTGGAGTCACATTTAATCCTAGATGGAACTACAAGCGGTAAAGTTAAATCAGTGGATACATGAAAGTGCTTTAAAAAGCAGGGTTGCATTCTAAATAAGAAGACCCAACGTCAATGCCAGTAATAACTGTTTATTCAGAAATGGAGGTAAAAGATGTGGTCAGCCCTTAGCAAATACTATTAATATTTGTAAAATAGAGATGCTCTTTGATTTTTTACATTTACAGAGCTATGTTTATTGGCATATGCCACCAAAATGTTGGGTCTTTGATCCATAAAACCAAAGTGAGATGTGCTGCACACCTTAATGTGATGCATATTATGTTAATAAAAACTAAATAAAAGTGCTTCTGTATTCAAAATTGGACATTTAGTAATTTGGTTAGAAAGTGACATGTCCTAGCATGTAGACTTTCTGTATACTTAAAGGGGAAGTCCCATTTGGAAAATCCCTGTCCTGCCAGCTGGTCTTCTGGTAACTAACTGTCACCGCCAGCTCTCTGAGAAGGTCTGACAGACGTTCTTCTGTACCTCTTGCATGATGTTCTTTGTTTTGGTTTCACTTTCTCATCTCCTTTCCTTCTCCCAGCTGTCATCTATTTACACTGATTGCCTCCCTTTATATTCCCTCCCATACTGCCTCACTTTGCAGTTTATACTTCTTCCTGGATGAGTTGTTCATTGCTGGATGCTCCTTCTCCTGATTCCTCAGATAAATCTGTTTCCTTTATTTGTGTTTACTTGCTGGCTTGATTGTAGGTGACCCTGACTCCGTCCGTATTAAGTGCAGGGAGCCGGTGGTCGTGTCCCCTCACTATTATAGGGTTTTCAGGTGTCAGATAGTATAAGGTACGTGGACATGCAATCCTCTACCATAAAGATCTTTGCATGGGCTTAGCAGTCAGGGAGAGCTCTAGGGGTTTTATAGGGCTCACCCATATGCTCCTTAGTTTTGGATCAAGCCAGTCGGATATTTTTTTATAAGTTCCAGCTTTCTGCAACACCATCCGTGACACTAACTGATGAAGGGGTTCTGTTGCTTTTAATCCTTGCCATCAGATGAAAGTGTCAGGGGAACCACTTCATGGAATAATGACGTCCAAGAAAGTCCAGCAAGCGCCAGGATCGTCTCCTAAAGAGGATTCAGCTGCCGGATCGGAGTGCCACCAGTGCAGAGCTTTCTCAGGAATGGCAGCAGGCAGGTGTGAGCGCATCTGCATGCACAGTGAGGCAAAGACTTTTGGAAGAAGGCCTGGTATCAAGAAGGGCAGCAAAGAAGCCCCTTCTCTCAAAAAAAAAACATCAGGGACAGATTAATCTTCTGCAGAAAGTTTGGTGAATGGACTGCTGAGGACTGGGGCAAAGTCATATTCTCCGATGAAGCCTCTTTCCGATTGTTTGGGGCATCTGGAAAAAGGCTTGTCCGGAGAAGAAAAGGTGAGCGCTACCATCAGTCCTGTGTCATGCCAACAGTAAAGCATCCTAAGACCATTCATGTGTGGGGTTGCTGCTCATCCAAGGGAGTGGGCTCACTCACAATTTTGCCCAAAAACACAGCCATGAATAAAGAATGGTACCAAAACACCCTCCGACAGCAACTTCTTCCAACAATCCAACAACAGTTTGGTGAAGAACAATGCATTTTCCAGCACGATGGAGCACCGTGCCATAAGGCAAAAGTGATAACTAAGTGGCTCGGGGACCAAAACGTTGACATTTTGGGTCCATGGCCTGGAAACTCCTCAGATCTTAATCCCATTGAGAACTTGTGGTCAATCCTCAAGAGGCGGGTGGACAAACAAAAACCCACTAATTCTGACAAACTCCAAGAAGTGATTATGAAGGAATGGGTTGCTATCAGTCAGGAATTGGCCCAGAAGTTGATTGAGAGCATGCCCAGTCGAAATGCAGAGGTCCTGAAAAAGAAGGGCCAACACTCCAAATACTGACTCTTTGCATAAATGTCATGTAATTGTCGATAAAAGCCTTTGAAACATATGAAGTGCGTGTAATTATATTTCACTACATCACAGAAACAACTGAAACAAAGATCTAAAAGCAGTTTAGCAGCAAACTTTGTGAAAACTAATATCTGTGTCATTCTCAAAACCTTTGGCCACGACTGTACATTACAATATTGTCTTTATTAGTTTTTATTTTTCGGTGATTGCGGTGATGTACATTAGCTTCATATAGCTTCTGTTTTTTTCATATCGCTTGACCATATGTCTTTTGTGTGCCACATTGTGACGTTAGTGGTACATATTGTATATATTTTTTTTTATTATTAACTTGTGCTGCTGATCGCACTTTGCACTTGCACTTTATTCCTTGACCTGCCAATCATGCACCACCGGCCCTAGTGCTTTTTTTAAAATTGTTTTTTAACTTTGTGTTTTGTCAATCGTGAGTATTTATGTGATTACAATAAAATGTAAGGTGTATGGTTTCATTACACTTTGCGTTGGGATATTATTTCATACTGTTCAGTGGGTATCCATATATTCCTTTTGGTTGTATATATTGTTACAGGCTGTGAGGAATATGGATTATTATTTAATGTCAGCCATGTTCCCATACCAGCCATCAGCTGTCAGATAGCAGAGGTAGTGAACTCCACAAGAGGGCCCTGCTTCAAAGCCTCAGCCATATGGCAGAGAACTTCTTGCAGGCCACCTTTGTTTACAATTTCACACCCCATTCAGACAGCATGGATCTTGCAGGAAAACCTCCCTGCAGGGGGTCTAAGCCATTCCCCAGTTCAATCAAATCTAGCAGACATCATTGAACCGGCGATTTATATCTATGAATCGTACGGCCATCACAGGCGCAAACCGGATACATATTTGTGTCCCGGTGACCACAATGAACATGCCCATGGTCTTAGTGTGGTGGTGGGAGGCCAGGGACGGGAGATATACATACCTCCCCACAGAAAACAAATAACGATACCACGTTTGTGCTTAACTTGTAGCCACAACGCAGGCGGATCTTTTGGTCCCAGAACCATCCCCCTGTGACATTCTGGTCTGGAGCTATGAACCCTAAGCGGTTTTTGTGGGTCATTTAATACCAGCCCAGAAGAGGGGGAGTGGATCCTTCCCAGAGGAGGGGCCGGCTACAGTTTAAAAGGCTTATGCCAGCAAGCGGGCGTGTCTTTTCTATGAAGGAGGGTCACATCGTGCCATGTGTTTAGAGGGACCTGCAACCAGCGGACATCACTGCCCCCCATGTGAATACAGCAAAGGACTAATCATAACTCAAAGGAACATTCATCTACCCGGTAACTGACTTGTACTCTGTGTAATCCTGTTTCTACCATACTACCTTAAGGCGATTAAATATATAATTTAATCTTGTGCTGTCTTGTATCTCGATCACGAATACCCATGTCCGTGTTTCGGCCTAGTTATAATCCCGTTAGCAGACCGGGCTTATATCAAACGAGAAGCTGGTGGCAATATACCCGGGCTGAGAAAGTGCTGCTTCACTGTGGCAGTGAAAAGGCTCTCTCAGCTTGTTGCCTCTCTGTGCCCGCATGGACAGGAGGTGTCTGTGTAAACTCTACCAAGCTGACCTTACATGCAACTCTGGGAGGGCGTAAAGTCACGTCTTGGTACCCAGTGACCATACCGCGTCTCGTGAACTCAATGTAGTTGATGTTAAGCGGGCACGAGGGGTGGTATCCCTCACACAGTTCCAAAAGCATTTTCCAGACTGCAGTTGTAAATTGACTTTGAGACAGAGCATTGCGAGATTTTGTAACCTTCACCTTGCAAAGTATTGAAAATCATATTAAATTAAAATAATTTCTAAAAATACATTCTTGGCGTGGTTTGCTGTAAAAAGGTAGAGGGAGTGCTGAACAACTGCCACACACCGTAGATCACACCTAGTCTGGACACTTAAAAGGAACCTGTCACCATGAAAATGCAGTATTGCAGTATAATCTGCCAGCAGCATGATATAGAGCAGAAGGAGCTGAGCAGATTGATATATAGTTTTGCAGGAAAGATTCAGTAAAAATTTTATTTTACACATTTAAATTCCTGCTCATTCTGGGCTCTGAAGTCAAGGAGGTGGTCCTATCAGTGATTGAAAGCTATCTCTGTATACACAGTTATAGAGGGAAGGCTGTCAGTGACTGATAGCACCGTCTCCTTGTTTTCAAAAGCCAGAATGAGCAAGAAATTTAATGAATAAAGTTATACAGAATTTTTTCCCAGAAAACTATATATCAATCTGCTCAGCTCCTTCTGCTCTATAACATGCTGCCTGCAGCTCAGACACCGTGTTCAATGTGACAGCTTCCCTTTAATAGAAAAAAAGTTGTAATATCTCTTATCTTATTAAAATGTCTGCAGCTAGTAATCATTTAACACGATCATTAGGATAATATTGTCTTCAAGTGAAAAGTTAGCAATGGCTATAAATGTCATTTGAAAGAATAGTAAAAAAAAAAAAAAATCTCTTGACCCATCCTGTGCTGCTCACTACTAAGTCATCTCTAATCTCCCCTTCATCTCTAAACTGGAACATTTGGTTCTACTCTGACCTAATCAGCTGTATCTCTTCTCTCTCAAAAGTCTCAAATAATGGCTAAATATAATTTTAACTCTTCTCTATTGATTCTGTCTGCGATGTTTGACACCTACTCAGCATGCCTCATTCTACAGGTATTAAGGATACTACTTTGTCATACTTTTCTTTTTACCTTTCTGACATCACCCCTGCATTACTACAAAACACCAGAGATTGTCTGTCTGCTTTCTCTAACATGTCCTCTCACTGAAACTGCATCTTCTAGAAACTGAACTTTATGGGGGCCATTTATGAAATTAAATATGTCAGTTTTGTGACATAAAAAAGTCATAGCAACTGCAACATTTTCATGGCAACAGGGAAATTGTTGTGACATCTGGTGATCCTCACCACTTTTTGCAGTGGTCTATGTTTAAGAGCTAAAAGTGAGATTAGACCTGGATTATGGCTCATTTACTATCATTTGCAAAAAAGTTGCAACCAACCTCCTGGTCTACTTTTATACCTAAAGGTGTAAACTGTATTACACTAATGCCACATATATTGTTAAGGTGCACCAGTTCATACATTTGGTGGAGGCACACAAAGCAAAGCCAAACTTAAAAATGACGCAAAAACAATCTTAAATGAAAAATTACCCCCTATGTGTTTCCACCATCTAGTAACCTACAAGAGGACCAATTCACACCATGTTTAACCCGCCACTGGGCTTTTTGTTGGGTTTACATGTTTGAATACCTCGAAACAGTATTGAAGTACATATTGCCATTGATCTTTTTAAGTTGACTACACTATTCTGTTTGGCTAAAAAGATGGAAACGAACAGCAAGCTGGTTATGTAAAACTCTGTCATTTGCTCCTTATAATAAATCATGTGCACATTCATACTATCTACACCACAAACATCATAATCCACCCTTTTCTGACAGTGATAATGGTTGTAATGATTATTGTTAACTCTGATTCATTCTTGCCTTGATTACTATAAATAATTTCTGATCAATTTTATCCTCTCCAAACTTTCCCCTCTCCAATCTATCTTGAGTGCAGCAGCCAGGCTCACCTATCTGTCCAACCACTGCACCGATTTCACTCTGTGCCAGTCACTATATGGGTTGACAATTTATTTTAAAACACTATTTAACCCCTAATAACTACTGCATGATTACTACATTCATGTCTAAGATAAAACACTATGGGGAGAATTTATCATTGTAGGTGTATTTGAGGTTAGTTTTTAGATTGGAGCTGCTATGCGCAGCTGCACCAAATTTATTAAAAGTGGCGCACAGTCATAATAAATTTGGTCCAAGTGATAAATGTGCTTCTGCCTATTTCATTAAAAGTATACCTGGGAGGCGCCTGGTGTGGAGTTGCAATTTTGTTGTGACTTTTTAAAAAGTCACACTTTATAAATTTGTCACAAATGTGAACTACTCAGAAATCCTGGCCAAATTTTCACCCCAAATCTTTCACATTTTTGCAAAACCACTACTTGCAGCTTATTCGAAACCAATGCCCTAATGTTTCATAGTTTGGACAGCTATTTTAATTAACCCCTTAATGACACAATGATTTTCCATCATTCTGTTTTTGTTCTTTACTCTCTACCTTCCAGAAACCATACCTTTTTAATTTTTCTGTTCACATAGCTGTATGAAAAATAGTTTTTTTGCGAGACAAGATTAACTTTCTAAAGGCTCCATTTAATATTGCATGATGTAGTGGGAAGCTGGAGAAAAATTCTAAATGGGGTGGAATTGGAAATAAAATGCAATTTCACCATCATTTTATTCATTAATTTTGAGTTTCCTTCATTTTGTGGGTCAGTATGATTACAGTGATACTATATTTGTATAGCTCTTTTTTTTCCCTTATCATAGCCATATTCTGACCCTCATAGTAGTTTTATATTTATGTTTACAGAGCTGTTTGAGGGCTTATTTTTGCAGGATGATCTGTAGTGTTCAGTGATTCCATTTTGGGTTATGTTTGACCTCTTGATCACTTTTAATTAAAAAAAATTGTGGAGGTGAAGGGACAAAAAACAACAAATTGTCAGATTTTTTTGTTTCAACGTTCACTGTATGGGATAAATACATTTATATCTTAATAGTTGGGGCTTTTTGGATGCAGCAGTGCAAATGATCATTATTTTTTATTGTTTATATGTTTTTACATTTTTATATAAAAAAACTTTTTCCTTTTTTTTTTGTTAAGGGGACCTAAACATGTGATCTTTAGATCTCTTCTATCATATTCTACTGTTATTTTATACATTAGTGTATGGGAAATTCTGTATATTCTTATTGAGCATTGCTACCTACAGGTGTCCATGAGAATATACCTGTGATATGCCTGGTACTCTCCAGCAGACTGCAGCCAATCACAACCAATGAACAGCTTCTCTGATCTCAGCGTGGGCAATCAGTTCTGGCCCCGGGAGCACAGTGCTCCAAGAGAAAGCCACCTCAGATGCCAGGGTGACAATCGGCCACGGGGATAAAATGTTTGCGATCAGTGCTGTGCTGATTGCAAACATTATCCCTGGGTGTCTGCTTTTTGAAACAGCAGAAACCTGGCAGTTATGGCGCCTGCTCAGCTACAATTACGGCAGATGTCGTGAAGAGGCTAATTATTATTATTATTTTATTATTTATTTGAAAATGTCATTAATTTCATGGCGCTGTACAGTAATCGGGGATTACACATATGTAACATAAAAATATAAATACAATAAACATGAAACTATTAACAGAATGGTACAGAAGGGTAGAGGACCCTACCTGTGAGAGCTTACAATCTACAATCTGTTTTTTAGGACTTTAGTAGTGATATTATCTCCTTAATTTGTTATCCAGGTGCAGCGCCATACACACATCTGTGCCTGTGTCTGCTACTATGTAGCTCACTATCATTCAGTTTAATAGATCTAAACGGCAGTAATAGCTGCACAAATATTACTAAAATATATGATTATACGCAAAACCATTTCCGTTGTACCCCCACTTTCAATCCTATTAAATATTAACTTTTCCTAACAAAGGAGTATAAAATAGTAAAGTATACATACATACAACCCAGTCACAGTTTTCTGTATCGTGATAGTAATGTAAAGGGTGATAGGTGGACAGGTCTTGGTGCAGCTGTAATAACACAATAGCAGTCCACAATGGCATAAAAGCTAATTATTTAAATGACAATGCTTAAACATTTGCTAAACACTCAGTATATAAGTGTGCTGGAAACTGCTAACATTTCTGTTTTCTTAGTGATGTCCTTGTTTGCTGGTTGACCTCTAAGAAAAGCAGCTCGAAACAATTTAGCCCACAGGACTTAGTAGTCAATCACACCATTCACCTTTAAAGGACTAAATCTGAAAAACAGATGCAACATGACAACATTGTAGAAAATCTTCAAATATCATTTCTTACAATTTGTGTTTACTTTTTGAAGAATTCACATACATTTTAATCAACAGTAAAAAAACAAAAAAACAAATGGAAACATCAAAAAAGATCTGTATCATCAGATGATCTGAAAAGAGTCTGTTGTAAAAGTAACTTACTATCATGTTAACATCTGCTTAACCAGAGGGTCAAAAACCTTGTCTGAATCTTTAAACATGACTTACGTATTCCCCAGAATGCCGTTGGCAGTATTCCCATTGCCCATTATTCCCAATTACCCATTTGTTTTGTTAATTGCATTGATCTTCTGAGTCAGCAACTACGGCTGAATTGTTTGACTTTGTTCTCATTAAAGCCTTTTTGCGCAAAATGTGTGTGATGTCAGAATCAAGAGATGGAATAACAAATCATATTTCCTTCACAGTAAAGGATAGCTAAACTTCTTTCTTTTTTTGATTAATTTCATGCCTGACTCAGTCAGAGATTAGGCTCTGACACATTTTATAATTAAATATTGAAATCATAAAGTGCAAGAATGTTTAATTTTTAAAATATGAGTTTTAATTTACCTCATACAGAGAATAGCTCTGGTCACCTGTGGAGATGCATTACACATTACATTGCCTAATGTATGATGCCTGAATAAGACTGAGCATACAGTTAAAGTAAACTAATGCAATTTACTGAATAGCAGTCAAATATTTATCCAGTTGATGAAGCAGACTTTATGTAAAACTCTGACAATAATTAAGGAAAAGTCTTGCTTAACCTCTGTTGTACTGTAGGAACCAATACTCTCCAGTTTATGCTTTTGTGCTGGGGTATGTGCCTGGCATGCTGGGGTTACAGCATGTTCTCTCTCTCCTAACATATGCTCTTATGATCTAGCAGATGGCTGATATTTGGTTTATCATATTCATGATTGAACTCTGGTTGGTGCTGCAGCATCTGCCTGAACAGGCAAAGATCTTATTCCATATCATCCAGTTCTAAAGAACACTTGTTTGTTTAAGGCAATTGAAGACTGAGAATATATGCAGAGAAATGTTTGTACACCTCCAGAGCTTCATCTTTTTAGAAATAGAATGTTTGTCGATAAAGCTGGTAAATATTTATATGAAGGGTTATTTACACAGAGACATGGTTACTTATTTTAGTCGAAAACTTAACATAGGATATTTTATAACTCAGAATTACTATAGTATATAGTGAATTGTATTGAATGATTTAGATTGTGTCTTTTTTCTTACGATTCAAGATAATAATTTGAATGATAAACACGTGCAAAAAAATGGTTTTCAATAGTCATTATGAGGATAATGATTAGTTAGAGATTCAAAACTGGAGACAGAGTGTTACATTGTATTAGGCACTGAAGGTCTGGTGCCTAGGGTGGTGGGGCGATGGTACATGGAAGAATGATTTTTGCCTTTGTTTAAACTGCTGCCCCTGCCTTCTGCTGGATTCAGAGATCTGTTCCCTGACTGGTGCAGTTGCAAAAGAGCAATTTACTCTCTTCTCTTGTTTTAACTAGTGTTGATCGCGAATATTTCGAATATAGTTATATATATTCGTAATTTCGAATATTCAAATTTTTTTTCCCCCTTTTTCTTTAAAAAAAAAAAAACAGTACACATGATCCCTCCATGCTTCTAGCTTGTGGGCCAATAAGAAGGCTGCAATATACTTGACTTTAGGAGTAGTAGTGTTTGCGAATTTTGCTCTATATTTGTTTTTTTCGAATATTCGCTATATTGCTATATATTCTTGTTTTAGAATATTACGAATATTCGAAAAAATGAAGTTATAGCAATATAGCGAATATTCAAAAAAATCTAATATAGAGCAATTTAGCTAATATAGTGCTATAATCTTCTTTGTCTAATAGTTGTTAGTTGAAAAATTTGCAATAAAAAATTAGAATCCGAAAATTCGAATTCCGAAAATTCGCATATTACACAATCATTACCTTGCCGATTTTTTAATTAAAAAAAAATCGCACATTTTCGAATTTGCGAATATTCAACGAATATTCTACAAAATATTCGCGAAATATCGCAAATTCGAATATGACCCCTGCCGCTCATCACTAGTTTTAACTACATAGTCTGATCTTAGTAGCATCCTGCAATGCCGTACGCTGGTTGGTGTGATGCAATAATATCATGATGTCCACTAGCATGAGGCTGCAGACTACACTGGCCACAGAGAGTTCCTCATAGGACATAATTACTTTTTTTGGATAGGCCACTATTTATTAAAGGGGTTCCAGTTTGCATTAACATCCTCATTTGTGAAGGTAGCTATAAGTTTGTATTGCATTTCTGTTATCTTTTTTTGCTTCTATCTTCTGTTGAAGCTAGATGATATTCTTGGGATGTGGTCACATGTTTGTGTCCCTGCAGATTTCTATTATTTCCTATGACATTATCCCCAAGGGCAGCAACAGGGACAGTGAGAGGACAGTGTCTATGTAGTGTCTTAGGAGAAGGGCGTCATGGGTTTTGGTGGATACAGCAACAGGAAGTGTTGCACACAGGATGCAAACCAGAGTGATGTGTTTGTTGGTGAAAACAGGTCAGGAGAGATCAAACTGAAGAAACATGAAGATGTACCTGAGGTAAGTAACTACTTGAGCGTATATGTTAAAAACTATACATCATATGTAGCAGCTCCCTGCTCCAAGCGCAAAGACACATGTAAGCACTGGAAATATGGATTACTCTGAATGGCATTACTGCTATACTTTCTTGCTGTTGGTAGACGTGTCCGACACAATTTTGATTTATAAAATGTGTGCAGAGCTTTAAATTTTCACATATAAGCATACCAGTAATTCAATTCAGAGTAATCCATGTTTCTAGTGGATTAGGGTGTTGCTTTTGCATGTCAGCCATGGTAGTGTGCAACTGTACTTTATTATATATGGTTTGGAGGTTCTGGTCTAATTTTATTTCTTGCATTATAAAAACCATAGTAATACCTGAAAACCTCTTTAAAGAGAACCTGTCTGCACAAAATCGAGTGCAGCATGTTGTAGAGCAGGAGAAGTTGAGCAGAATGATATTTAGTTTTGTGGTTAAAGATTCAGTAAAACTTGTAATTTATACATTTAAATCTTTCTCATGGACACCTGTGAAACTGGTTCAGTGTTGGATTTGCCAAAATGTGGACGCATGAAATCTGTCTCTAATGAAGAAACATCAGTGGCTGTCCTAGCTTCATTCAGCAAGAGCCCACAGCGTAGCACTCGCCGCATGTCACTGGAGAGTGGCATTAGTCGAACATCCCTTCGGCGGATATTAGCTACTCACAAATGGCACCCTTACAAACTCCAGCTACTGCAGCATCTCAACGAGGATGACCCAGATCAGCGCACTGAATTTGCAGAATGAGCAAAACAAATATTAAAACAGGACCCTCAGTTTATGCAGAAGATTTTGTTCAATATTGAGGCAAACTTTTATGTGAATGGTGAAGTTAACAAACAAAACCACCGCTATTGGTCTGACACTAACCCACATTGGATAGATCCCTCCAAGACTGTTGGAACAAAAAAATTGATGGTATGGTGGGGTATATGGGGTACAAAGATAGTGGGGCCATTCTTCATCAATGGAAACCTCAAGGCCACTGGATGTATTGCTACATGATGATGTGTTTCCCTCTTTATGCACTGAAGCTGGCACGTTCTCTGAGTTTTTCCAGCAAGATGGTGCACCACCACATTATGGGTGTCAGGTCCGAGCATTCCTAGATGAACAGTTTCCTGGAAAGTGGATTGGTCATCGTGGGCCAGTTGAATGGTCCCCAAGGTCTCCCGATCTGACCCCCTTAGACTTTTATCTTTGGGGTCATCTGAAGACAATTGTCTATGCTGTGAAGATACGAGATGTGCAGCACCTGAAACTACGGCTACTGGAAGCATGTGCTAGCATTTCTCCTGCGGTGTTGCTATCAGTGTGTGAAGAGTGGGAGAAGAGGGTTGCATTGACAATCCAACACAATGGGCAGCACATTGAACACATTTTATAAGTAATCAGAAACTTGTAAATAACTCATGAAAGAATAAAGTTACGTTAAAACCAAGCACACCGTTGTTTTTCTCGTGAAATTCCCAATAAGTTTGATGTGTCACATGACCCTCTTCCTATTGAAAAAACAAAAGTTGGATTCAAAATGGCAGACTTCAAAATGGCCGCCATGGTCACCACCCATCTTAAAAAGTTTCCCCCCTCACATATACTAATGTGCCACAAACAGGAAGTTAATATCACCAACCATTCCCATTTTATTAAGGTGTATCCATATAAATGGCCCACCCTGTATATTCAATCTTTGCATACTTTTTTCCTTCTATTACTCTTTTCCAAGTGACGGTTCTACACTCCAGGACTCTTTAATAACCAGAGGTTAACCCCGTATTTATTTTTATTTTATCAGCAGGAGATTGACTGGAGGAGCCACATTGAGCTGGAGAAAAGCGGGTCTCATTGATTGGCTAGCCGTTGCTGGCCAAACACAGGCATAGCTCAGCTGTATGTATAGCCCTTTAGGAGGCATACTGGGAATCCAGCAAAAGGAGCTCTGGCTTAAATGCCCTGTGGGAGTGGAAATAGCATTGAGAGTAGCAATAGGCCGCCCTCGGTGCAAGAGATTTCTAGCTGTCCGACATAGGCTGTGTAAAAGTCGGGGTCGGACAGACGTACAGTAAGAATGAGCCGGGCGGTACCCTCCATGTACAGTCAAAAGCGTGTCCCTGGATGCATGCAACACTGGTAAGGCTTGGTTAACCAAGGATGGGTTGTGGCAGATCCATTTTCGGGGGGGAAAACATAGTTCCCCTCGTGGGGACAGACGGCTGCTTAGTACATGACATCTAGTTATGGGGTGAAGGCCACAAAGCCCCTTAAAGAATGGAGTAGGTGGTCCAAGGGAACTAATTAGAGTATCCCTCTGGAAGTTAGGTAGAGCAATTGTGGCTGCAAAAGTCAATCATGGTAATTAAGCAGGGCGTACAGAACCCAGTTTTAATCCGGAAGAACCGAGTGATGTACGCCTGGCCTGAGGGGTAAACTGAGTTTAGGGATCCGATGCAGGAAGCAGAGGAGGCTCTATCTGGGCTGACTTTGCTGAAACAGGCCGGATCCACTAAACCCGGGCCTACTGAAACAACCAGTACCCGAGGTAAGTGAGTCCCTAACTGTCACTTCCACCTCCACTACTGACAGGGTAGCTTTTCTCTTTCTCTATCTCTCTCTCTCATCCCTCCCTCATCCCTCTATCTAACCTTGAGACGATGCACCATGTTTAATCTAGCATCTCTTCGTCCTGGCTTTAAGGACGATGAGAAGGGGGGAAAAATGGTGCAGAAAATAACAATCTTCAAACTTTTTACTAACCATTCTAACCTCTCAAATGTCAATCATTTTTCTAACCTAGTAGAGAATTACGTCGAGAACCATCACGACTGCCTTTTCTTTGATGGTACTTGGGTCAGATTTTTGCAAAGAAGTCAACCAGGTGATTGGGTCGTGCTAAAGAAACATCTGAGGACGGGACTAGAGCCGAGATATCTTGGGCCATTCCAGGTGCTGCTGATGACGCCAACCTCTCTGAAGTTAGAGGGACGAGACAACTGGATCCACACGGGTCACTGCAAGAAACTGCTCAACTACGTCAAAGAATGAAGAGTATCACTTTTGTTTTTTTGTTTAGTTTAATGTTTAGGGAGGAAAACGCACCTCAAACTAGCAAGTGCCACAAGGAGACATTTGTTGATAGCACTGGTTTTACATTCCTAGAGGGTAATATCAGCTATAGGTTTAATAATAGCTCTGGCTCCTGCTCCTCGCTTGTTAATCCTGTATGGGTGTCCGGGCAGCTACGCGGCCCGTAGATGTGGTAAAGGGCATACGTTTGTGGGATCCTCCAGTTGTGAGGAAGGTATAACGGTCAACCTTACTAATGAAACCCCCGATCTCTTTAATGACACCCATAGACCAGATTATATCTGCTGGAAAGAAGGGTGTGACGTTCAGGCTCAGGGAGCGATCCCTCAGTCTATTCAGTTATTACTGGAAGCCCGTGACCATCAGAAGTTCTTGTGTGGAGTTGACCGGTCCGTACTATTTCCTATGCGGTTTAGCCGCTTATAAGGTAATTCCCCCTAATGCCAGAGGTTCATGTGTCCTGGTGAAGCTTGTCCCTGTATCTTACGTTGCAGCCGGTTTGGGAGAAACTGATGGTGTGGAAGGAGGTAAGAAGGGCAGGGAGAGCTGGAAGGGATTTGTATTCTGGCTGGACAGGATGGGGAGTTGGACTTATGAAGCGATTGAACACTTTCTCGTCCATGGTGGATGAGATGTTCAAAGAAACCGTTGAGGCAGTGAGAGAGATCACTGAGAAACATCAGTAGAGCGTCCAGAGGAGGGTTTCTGTGAATTAGATGACGGTTATGCCTGGCTAGAAGACACCATTGACAAGGGTCAGGCCCATACTGACAGGAGCAGGGCAGAGGCGAAGCTATGACTAGTGAGGGTTGGAATCCTTTTTAAAGCTTTGGGAGGTCTTGGGGCTCACTGGTTTTCCATTGGATCCGGCGAAAGGAAATAGGACATGTTTCCATTCCATGCCGGAGTGAGATGTTCCTGATGTCTAATCGACTGAGTTATCGAAGCCTGAACAGACAAGATGCCCTGAAGACCAAACCATGGACCAGATTCCAAACCAGCCAGCGACCAGCGCGAAACACCACCTCCTGAGTCAGCTCCCGAAGAAAAGAATCTCTGAGTCATGATTTGTTTTAAGCTACGTGTCAAGATTGACTTTCTGTTTTCCATCATGTTTTGTTTTATGGAGTCAGGACTTTTCGTAGACAAGACAGTTTTTTTCAAAGAAGTAGATCGAGATTCGTCAAGTGACACTGGGGAGCATAAGACAAAGAGGAGGGACTGTTGTGGAAATTTTATTAAGATGTGTATTTAATATATTGTGTATTGTCATCATGTCTCTCAGTGTCAGGGTAAACCATTGGAGTGGATATCTTCCTGTGTATGTGTCACGGAACCATGAACCAGACGTACAACAAGAGATAAGTGAAAATAAGAAGGCTTTATTGAAAATAAAGCTGTAAAGCAAAAGTCCAAACGGATGGTGAAACCGAGCAGAGTCTTTGCGAAGCCAGAGGTCAGGAACCAGAAGGGTAGTCAGACGAAGCCAGGATCAGGAACCAGCAGGGTAGTCAGACGAAGCCAGGATCAGGAACCAGCAGGGTAGTCAGACGAAGCCAGGATCAGGAACCAGCAGGGTAGTCAGACGAAGCCAGGATCAGGAACCAGAAGCAGCAGCAGTCTTAGAAGCATGTGAACACAAGAGGACCAAGCAAGGAACTGAAGCCACAGACCTCCTATATATATGAGCTAGGCATCCAGCTCCTCCCAGGGGAAGGAGGAGCCGCAGGGTGGAAGGCTACAAGAAACCCAGAAACCTAAGATGGCCGCCAGCACATGTCAAACGAAGGAGAGCAGCAAGCAGGTAAGACCATGACAGTACCTCCCCCTCAAGGGCCCCTCCTCCGCGGAGCACAAAACGGTTTCTGAGGGAAGCGTGCGTGGAAGGCTCGGAGCAAGGCAGGAGCATGGACATCTGCGGAGGGAACCCAGGAACGCTCCTCTGGACCATAACCACGCCAATGGACCAAAAACTGCAACCGACCGCGGACCAGGCGTGAGTCCAGGATATTGCTCACCTCATATTCCTCACGATTGCCCACTTGGACCGGACGAGGCCGAGGAACCGAGGAAGTGAAACGATTACACACCAGTGGCTTCAACAGGGAGACATGAAACACGTTGGAGATCCGCATGCCAGGAGGAAGCGCAAGGGCATAGGCTACCGGGTTTACCCTGCGAAGCACTCGGAAGGGACCAACAAAGCGAGGCGCCAGCTTGGGAGTGGGCACTCGAAGGTTGAGGTTGCGGGTGGACAACCATACACGGTCTCCGACCTGGTAGGAAGGAGCAGGCGCTCGTCTGCGATCAGCCTGGAGTCTCTGGCGCTGCGCAGAGACCTCAAGGGACTTCTGGATCTGTACCCAAGAAGCACGTAGGACGGAAAGGTGATCCTCCACAGCCGGAATATCCTGGGGAGAGAATACCTCCGGTAACACGGCAGGTTGGAACCCATAATTGGCCATGAAGGGAGACGTCCCAGAGGAAGAGTTCACTGCCGTGTTCCTGGCAAACTCAGCCCAAGGCAGGAGGTCAACCCAATTGTCTTGGTGATCGGAGACATAGCAACGAAGGAATTGTTCCAAGGCCTGATTGGATCGTTCTGCGGCCCCATTGGACTGAGGGTGGTAGGCCGAGGAGAAGGAGAGATGAATCCCCAACTGGGAGCAAAAGGCGCGCCAGAACCTGGACACAAACTGACTCCCCCGATCCGACACAATCTCCTTAGGCAAACCGTGCAACCGGAAGACCTCCCTGGCAAAAATCGTGGCCAACTCTTGTGCAGAGGGTAACTTCTTGAGAGGAACACAGTGGCACATTTTGGAAAACCGATCCACAATCATGAGAATGACCGTATGGCCTCGGGATGCAGGGAGGTCCACAATGAAATCCATCCCCAGGTGTGACCATGGGCGCTCCCCGGTGGCTATGGGTTGCAGAAGGCCCAACGGAAGGTGCCGAGGGGACTTACTCTGGGCACAAACGGAGCATGCCGCTACATATGCGGCGATGTCGGAACGTAGGGAAGGCCACCAGAACAGACGTGAAACAGCCCAGGACAGCTGATTCTTTCCAGGATGCCCCGCGGTCTTGGAGTTATGGTAGGTTCGCAACAACCGAAGTGCGCAACTCCTCAGGCACAAAACATCTGCCGTTGGGTCTCCCAGAGGGAGCACCAGATTGAGCCGCCAAAATCTGCTCACCCAGGGGAGAGGTCAGGCTGGTGCGAATGGCGGCCAGGATCTGATTCGGAGGTATGACCGAAGTCGGAATCGACTCCTCCCTGGACAGCTCGGAGTACTGCCGTGATAAGGCATCCGCCCTGATGTTCTTGGAACCGGGTAGGTAGGAGACCACGTAATTAAAACGTGACAAGAACAGAGCCCATCTGGCCTGACGTGGTGTCAATCTCTTGGCCTCAGAAAGGTAGGTCAGATTCTTGTGGTCCGTCAGGATGAGAACCGGAACCACCGAACCCTCGAGCAAGTGCCTCCATTCTTTAAGGGCCTGCACGATGGCCAATAACTCCCTGTCACCAATCTGATAGTTGCACTCCGCGGAAGACAGTTTCGGGAGTAAAACCCACAAGGAAGCAGAGGACCCTCTGGTGTTCTACGCTGAGACAGAAGGGCGCCTACTCCCGTCTCAGACGCGTCCACCTCGGGACAAAGGGCAACCCAGGGTTGGGATGCGACAGAATCGGAGCCGACACAAAGGCGGACTTTAGGGCCTCAAAAGCTCGGATGGCCTCGAGCGGCCAGACCTGGGAATTACTGCCCTTCCTGGTCAGATCCGTGAGAGGCTTGGCCAGCATGGAAAAGTCCCTGATGAACTTCCGATAATAATTGGCGAAGCCCAAAAAGCGCTGCAGGGAACGAAGACCACTGGGCTGGGGCCACTGTAAGACAGCCGAAACCTTCTCAGGATCCATGGAGAACCCCTCAGCGGAAATGATGTAACCTAAGAAGGTTACCTGGGATCGGTGAAATTCGCATTTCTCAAGCTTACCGAACAGCTTGTTCTCTCGTAACCGTTGCAACACTCGTCTGACATCCAGAATGTGGGCCTCCATGGATTCAGAATATACCAGATGTCATCCAAATAGACTACCACACACTGCTGCAACAGGTCACGGAAAACATCGTTGATGAATTCCTGAAAGACTGCGGGCGCATTGCACAACCCAAAGGGCATAACCAAGGATTCGTAATGACCGGTCCTGGTGTTAAACGCGGTCTTCCACTCATCGCCCGCCTTGATCCTTACCAGGTTATATGCCGCCCTCAGGTCGAGTTTGGTAAAGACCGTGGCCCCTTTAAGGCGATCGAACAGCTCGGAAATCAAGGGTATCGGGTAAGCGTTCTTGATCGTGATGCGATTGAGACCCCTGTAATCGATGCAAGGCCTCAACTCACCGCCCTTCTTTTTCACAAAGAAAAATCCAGCCCCTGCCGGGGACGAAGATTTGCGAATGTGTCCGCGTGAAAGCGCCTCCCTCACGTACTCCTCCATGGCCTCATTCTCCGCTACCGACAGTGGATAGACTTTGCCACGAGGAGGAACGGCACCAGATTGTAACTCTATGGCACAATCGTATGGGCGGTGCGGAGGTAGGGCAACCGCGCGCACCTTATCGAATACATCCCGGTACTCCTCGTATTCAGGAGGCAACAGAGAGTCCGAGGAAGTACACAGCAACTTGACAGACCCATGGATGCAACTAGCCCCACACTGCGGTGACCACGAGAGGATCTCGACGATCTCCAATCGAAAGTCGGATTATGCTTCTGGAGCCAGGGGTACCCCAAGACCACCGAGTAGTGTGGAGACAAAATAACCTGGAGGCAGACCGACTCTCTGTGAACGGCACCAATGGCTATCCCCACTGGAAGGGTCTCATGAGTCACGTGTGGCGGCAGAAGGGGTCTGCCGTCTATCGCCTCAAGAGCCAGTGGGGAACCTCGAGCCTGCAGAGGAATGGAATTGGCGGCAGCGAACACACTATCAATGAACAAACCACCAGCACCAGAGTCCACCAACGCCTGGGTCGTCACCGAGCCCCCGACCCAGGAGAGGACAACAGTGATCAGTGGTTTGTCAACACGGGAAACCGGGGACGAGGAGACTCCACCCAAGATCTGCCCCCGACAGGATCTCAGGGTACGAGCGTTTCCCGGACGGTTCGGACATGCCAACCGAAAATGCCCACCGAGACCACAGTACATGCATCGGCCCTCGCGTCTCCGGAGTGCCCTCTCCCCCTCGGACAGGCGAGCAAACCCCAGCTGCATGGGTTCACCCCCAGACAAGTCATCCCCAGGAGGCGTGGGAGGAGAGGGAGGCACGGGTGGGACAGCAAACGTAGGCATCAATCTGTTAAAAGACCTCCGCAGGTTCTCCTTAAAGGAAGGTCTCTCCCTGAGTCTGGTGTCAATCAAAATCAGGAAAGAAATAAGAGACTCGAGCTCAACTGGTAGGTCCTTAGCTGCAACCTCATCCTTCAAGGCATCCGAGAGACCATGAGAGAAAGCAGCGACCAGAGCCTCATTATTCCAGCCCACCTCTGCTGCCAGGGTACGAAACTCAATGGCGTATTCAGCTACGGATCGTGAACCCTGTCTGATGGACATAAGGAGCTTCGCAGCAGAGGCAGCACGAGCCGGCACATCGAATACCTTCCGAAGAGAAGCAACAAAACCGGAAAACTCGGCAACCACCGGATTGTTGTTCTCCCATAAAGGGCTGGCCCAGGCCAAGGCCTTGTCCGAGAGCAGCGAGATCAAGAAGCCCACCTTTGATCTCTCAGTAGGAAAGGCATGTGGCAGCAACTCGAAATAAATGCCCACCTGGTTAAGGAAACCTCGGCACTGAGTTGGCTCTCCCCCAAAGCGCTGTGGAAGAGGGGCAGAACCGGTCATACCCCGAAACACCGCAGGCGCAACAACAGGTGTCGGGGTAGACTCTGGCGCAACAACGGAGCGGCAGTAGGAGCGAGCCCAGGAGCGACAACCGACCCATCGGCAACGGGAGCGAAATGAGCCGTGCGTTCAAGCAGGGTTTGCAACGCCACAGCGAACCGACCCAACAGGTGATCCTGCTGATCAAGTCTGGCAACCAGCGTGGGTAGCGAGGATGGCCCTGTACCGTCAGAATTCATGGCTTGGTCCTAATGTCACGGAACCATGAACCAGACGTACAACAAGAGATAAGTGAAAATAAGAAGGCTTTATTGAAAATAAAGCTGTAAAGCAAAAGTCCAAACGGATGGTGAAACCGAGCAGAGTCTTTGCGAAGCCAGAGGTCAGGAACCAGAAGGGTAGTCAGACGAAGCCAGGATCAGGAACCAGCAGGGTAGTCAGACGAAGCCAGGATCAGGAACCAGCAGGGTAGTCAGACGAAGCCAGGATCAGGAACCAGCAGGGTAGTCAGACGAAGCCAGGATCAGGAACCAGAAGCAGCAGCAGTCTTAGAAGCATGTGAACACAAGAGGACCAAGCAAGGAACTGAAGCCACAGACCTCCTATATATATGAGCTAGGCATCCAGCTCCTCCCAGGGGAAGGAGGAGCCGCAGGGTGGAAGGCTACAAGAAACCCAGAAACCTAAGATGGCCGCCAGCACATGTCAAACGAAGGAGAGCAGCAAGCAGGTAAGACCATGACAGTATGTCCTGTCACAGCTGCTGGGCACAGAAGTCTCCGTCGGCGAATGGTCCATGTGCTAAGCACTGGGCTGTGGGCCGGGGGAGACTGATGTGTTCAGCAGAGCAGTGTTTTGTTGGCTCATGTATGGACGCCGGCTAGGGCCCCCGCACAAGACGCAGATTTATTGGCTTGGCGTAGATGCATTTATTAAGAGAACAATATATGAAAGGAACGTGCGTTTGTTGTCTCTAGTGCGCCTGATCAGCCACTGGAGATAATGACGTTGTCCTGTAAATAAACATGCATGAGGATCATGGTAACTTTATCTGGCATTGATCACTGAGCAAGGCTAGATAAAGTTCGCTCCAGTGGTTATAGGATACATGTGTTTGTGAGCTGGCTATGTTCTCATCTTCCTATGTCATCACTTCCTGTATGTCATCACTTCCTGTATCCTTGTTTTGGGCCAGCCCCTTTTACACCTTTTGTTAGTAAATAAAAGTGAACAGACTGAGCAGGGCGGGGCAGTGCTCAGCAAGAATTCAGCATGGTAACACCTGTGTCTGACTCTGACGGCGATTGAGATTTTTACCTTTCCTTACACAAAGACATTGGAGAGCGGATAACAACTATTAATATTTCTACAACAGAAGTTAACCCTCTCCAGACCACTGGCAGTAAATTTACGTTGGCAGCCAGGCATTTAAAAAATGCATTAGTTGGCCCATGCAGCAGGCACCATGGTCATTGGGTGTCTGCTATTTTAAAGAGCAGACACCCGGCAATAATGTCCGTGACCAGCTGTAATGCCGGTCGCGGACTTTTAACCTTTCAGATGCTGTGGTCATGCAGGTGTGCTCCTGTCCCCCCCCCCCAGCGGGGATGCGGGGAGCTGGGGTGTGTATGCAGCAGCCCCTGTCCTCCTGTCTGATGAAAAGTGACATGATACACAGCATTTAGGTGGGAAAACCTTCCTCAAAGCAAACCAAATTTAGAGATTCACAACAGGGATGACAATAATCCTGTGGATCCACAAGGTCCAGGATCCCTCCCTACTATGAACCTAATGGTATTTCGCTTTTAAAATTAATAGAGTTAAAACCTGATTCTGAAAATGGTGGATGGATCAAACATGGCCACTGGATTATTGCAACAACAGTGTCCCTAGTGCAAGAACACTTGCCACATCTCTATGCTCAGCTCACAGGACAGTGGCGGAGATCATAGGGGATGAGGATTATTTGGGGCTGTGACATCATAGAGGATGGCTACCTGTGGATTGGCTAGCTGCATTGCATTCTGTGTGATCTTGGCTTCCTGGGGCTTCCTACTTTCAGTTTGTAATACATGCAGCCGAAATTTTAGGAAAACCTGATTCGTTACTACGAAGTGTGAGTAAGTTTTCCTAAACCTCTGACTGAATTCCGCTTCGATTGCTTTACTTCACTCAACACTAATTGCAATGGTAATTGATCACAGTCTATGAGAGAAGCTGATGATCTCATATTCAAGAGGAAAAAAAGTAAAAAAATAAAATAAATTTTAAATATAAAAAAATTACAAAATATAAAATTCTAATCACCCCCTTTTCCCATTTTAAAAATAAAAAAGAGTAAGCTATAAGAAAAAAAAATAAAGATCATTTGCACTATCATGTCCCAAAACACCCGTACTATTAAAATTAGAGATGAGCGAATCTTTAAAAAAATTTAATTTGCCCGCTTTGCCGAATTTTCTGAAAAAATTTGGTTCGATCCGAATTCATTCACGGCGAAAAAACTGCTATTTCCTAGCTGCAGAGAGCCTTTGTAGTGGTGTAGGACACTGTGTCAGCAATAAGTTTGTGTTGACGTCACTGATAATTTTGCCCTTCCTCTGATCCATCAGAACAATATCCCACAAAAAATGAATCCTGTCTGTTGAGCATCCTCCTTCACTCGGTCAGCATTTGGTCAGTAATCCAACATTATTGCTAATGCCCAAAAAAACAGGAGTGGGTCCAAAACAGAGATAACACGTGAATGTAATATTTGCATGTCTTCTGTATATTGTACCCACTCCTGCTTTTGGCTACCAAATCATAAGCCAATTCTGATGGGACCATACAGGCCTTACAGCAGCTACACAGACAGGATCCATTGTGCGTCTCATTTTTCTTTCCTTCTGACGGATCAGAAGAAGGGTCAAATAAATGATAATGCCAGCCAGGCCAAAAGGCAAAATAGTGGTCCAGTCAAGAAGTGGGGAGGGTGGGAACAGCATGAGAAGTCTACAGAGTGTCCCTATGACATAGTGGTAAGGTGGCAGCAGCATTAGGAGGCCACAGAGTGGCAAGGTGACATAGTGTGGAGGTGGCATCAGCATGAGGAGACCACAGAGTGGCAAGGTGACATAGTGTGGAGGTGGCAGCAGCATGAGGAGGCCACAGAGTGGCAAGGTGACATAGTGTGTAGGTGGCAGCAGCATGAGGAGGCCACAGAGTGGCAAGGTGACATAATGTGGAGGTGGCAGCAGCATGAGGAGACCACAGAGTGATCCAGTGACAGAGTGGGGAGGTGGGTGGCAATAACAGTACCCACTAACGAAGCGGGTATAAGAAGCAGCACTTGGCATCAGATGTGTGGCATCAGGCGGGTGGCAGCATCAGAATGGTAGCTGAGGCAGGTAGCCAGAAGAAACCGGTCTCTTTTGTTTGGTGCGGCACCATGGATGATCTATTCTGATGCATCAGGCATTGGTGGGTAGAAATCCTGGCTGATCCAAGCCTGATTCATCTTGAAAAAAGGTCAGTCTCTTCACATTTTGTATGGACAGGCCAGTTCTCCTTGGGGTAACTATGGCGCCTGCCACACTAAACACTCGCTCTGAACACACTACTGGCCAGGCAGGGCAGCTTTTCCAGGGTAAACTCTGCCAGTTGCAGCCACAAATCCAGTTTGGCTGCCCAGTAGTCCAGCGGATCTTCAATGACGGCTGACAGGGTCCACTCCAAGTATGCCACCACCTGCTGGTTCAGGTTCTGCTCCAGGTCTAGATGCTGCTGCTGGTGAGTAGTTTCTTTACTAGGCGTGTGAAGAAATCTGCTCATCAGCGACTCTAGACTCAAGCTGCTGCTGATGGAGCTAGTACTGCTCCTGCCACTTCACCACTCCCCGACAGCCATGGCAGTGGAACGTGAGCGCAGAGGGCCCCCCAAGTCAGACCGGCAAGGGGATGGACAATGGCGCAGATAGACAGCGGCCAACTGACTACATAGGATATTTCTATAGTAGTTCAGTTTGTCCTGCCTATCAGTGGGTGCAAAAAAGGCCCCCATTTTGGACCGGTAGCGAGGGTCCAACAAGATGGAGAGCCAAAAGTCATTCCTCTGCCGAATGGTGACAATTCGGCTGTCACTTTGCAAGCAAGTGAGCATGCATCGGGCAATTTGTGCAAGTGACTCACAGTTACTCCCTGTTTCCATCTCCACTGCATACTGCCACTTTGTGTCAGGGTCCTCTGCCTCCCTTTCCTCATCTCCCTGTAGCTCCTCTGGCTGCTCCTGCTCCTCCTCTCCTCTCACCTGTGTATATATAAACCACCCATTTAGCTACACATTGCTTGTGCTCCAATGTCCTCCTCCTCTTCCAGTTCAGCCCCCACAGGGTTCATGTGGCCGTGAGATCTATGTGCCACGTCTCCAGTCCCCTGACCAGCCATATTTACCAGCATCTGTTCAAGGACATGAAGCAGTGGAATGACATTGTTCATCCCGTAGTCCTGGCAACTGACAAATAGTGGGTGGAAATTCCTCTGACAGTGCCCGCAACAGCAGAATGCAGCTTGTCTCGCAGCAAGGCCTGCAAATGCTGCATTCTGACAGCCCTCTGTGATGCTGGTAACATGTCCACCATTTTGTTTTTGCACCGGGGGTCTAAGTACATTGCCACCCACAGGTCCTTGAACTTTATGTGTTTTATACGAGTGTCCCTCTTCAAACAGTGGAGTATGAAGGCCCCCATTTGCACTAAATTGGAAGTGGTGGAGCGCCCTGGCTCCTGCTCATTGCCCAGAAGAATGTCGTCCTCGGTCTCCTCCCCCCAGCCACAGAATACACCAGGGATCCCTGAAAAGTTTAAAGCCTGCCTGCTCTTTTTGCTCCTCCTCCTCCTCCCCCCAGCCACTTTTCTCCTCTGACTCCTCTTCAGACTCCTGCTGACTTGTCTCAGATGGAGTAGCCCCCCTGGGAATTCATTAAGCATTGCGACTTCCTCATCTTCCTGCTCCTCGACGGCTTGATCAATGACATGACTAGTCAGACCACACATGGAGTACTGTGTACAGTTCTGGGCTCCTGAAAACAAGGCAGACATAGCAGAGCTGGAGAGGGTCCAGAGGAGGGCAACTAAAGTAATAACTGGAATGGGGCAACTACAGTACCCTGAAAGATTATCAAAATTAGGGTTATTCACTTTAGAAAAAAGATGACTGAGGGGAGATCTAATTACTATGTATAAATATATCAGGGGTCTGTACAGAGATCTATCCCATCATCTACTTATCCCCAGGACTGTGACTGTGACGAGGGGACATCCTCTGCGTCTGGAGGAAAGAAGGTTTGTACACAAACATAGAAGAGGATTCTTTACGATAAGAGCAGTGAGACTATGGAACTCTCTGCCTGAGGAGGTGGTGATGGTGAGCAGTGATGGCCAGTTCGCCGTGTTCGCCCGCGAACACATGCGGGCTGCCATCTTAAATCACAAGTCCGATGAGGTACAAGTAAGTCCTTACCTGTGCCTGCGCCGCGAGCCGGTCTGAAACAAATTCGGTCACCGGGAGCAGGCAGTTCCGAGAACAGCCCAATGAAGGCCCCCGACGGCTGTTCTCGGAACTGCCTGCTCCCGCTGACCGCATTTGTTTCAGACCGGCTCGCGGCGCAGGCACAGGTAAGGACTTACCTGTGCCTCGCCGGAATTGTGATTTAAGATGGCAGCCCGCATGTGTTCGCGGGCGAACACGGCAAACTGGCCATCACTGATGGTGAGTACAATAAAGGAATACAAGAGGGGCCTGGATGTATTTCTGGAGCGTAATAATGTTACAGGCTATAGCTACTAGAGAGTGCAGAGTTCGTACAGGTAGTCATTAACTGCACATTTCTGCTGGAGCAGCCTATCAAGCATATACAAGGTAGGGATCCAGCGCGTCGGGCAGTCACAAATCAGACAGGCAAGTGGTGTCGCCGCTGAACATTAGCAAGGTGGCCGTGTAAGATCTTCTAAAATGGCCAGAGATTTTCCTGGCCTGCGCAAGACGTCCTGGACCCTGGGGTATTTGGCAATGAATCGCTGCATGACTAAGTTCAGGACGTGCGCCATGCATGGCACATGTGTAATTTTTTCCTGTTTCAGCGCGCTCAGCAGATTGGCACCATTGTCGCACACCGCTTTACCAACTGTCAAATTGAACGGGGTTAGCCACTGATCGGCCTGTGATCACAGAGCCGAAATGAGTGCAGGATCGGTGTGGCTCCTGGATTCCAGGCACAACAGCCGCAGCACAGCATGGCAACTTCTCACCTGGCACGTCAAATAGGTTCTGGGGAGCTTAGGGGGTGCAGCGGAAGAGGCGGTAGCAGTGGAAAAGGAGGAGTCAGCTGAGGAGGAGACAGAGGATGGAGTAGGAGGAGGAGGAGAAGAAGAGGCAGGCCTGCAAGTAATCCATGGCTGTAACACCAAATCCACACGGGTGCCACGGGTTACATGCTTGACGGCCGTCAGAAGGTTCACCCAGTGGGCAGTAAAAGTTATGTACCTTTCCTGCCCGTGTTTGCTAGACCATGTGTCCATGGTCAGATGTACCCGGGCACTGACACTGTGTGCCAGAGATATATTAACTTGCCGCTGAACGTGGCCATATAGTTCAGGGATGCCCTTCTGGGAGAAATATTTCCCTTCAGGGACCTTCCATTGCGGTGTGTCAATGGCCACAAATTTTCTAAAGGCCTCCGAGTCCACCAATTTTTTTGGCAGTAGCAGTTCTGACAAGCCAGCGGTCAGCGGTTGGGCAAGAGGATTATCCAGCGTCATCATTTTTTTATGCTCGAACATTTGGGCCACGGAAGCCTACCATGTGACAGATGAACGCGACAACGGCATGGTGGATGGTGGAGTGGAGGACAAATGGGGGGAGAGAGGAGAAGGAGAAGAGGCAGGACGTGGAGGGCCGGGAGTGTGGCTTTGTGGGTTCTGACGGCGTTGCTCACACTGGGCTCGGTGATGGTAGGCCAGGTGCCTTCTTAAGGCTGTCGTCCCTAGGTGAGTGTTGGGCTTACCGCGACTCATGGGTTGACAGCAGAGGCTGCAGATGGCAACACTATTATTAGCAGCTGACACGTTAAAAAAAGCCCACACTGCGGAGCCATGTGCCGGCATCCTTGGAGCGCCAGATGTGACCGTGCATGGTGGATGGCTCGCTTTAGATACATTTGCAATCTGCTTTTTGCCTCCTGTGCACTGCGAGTTCTGCTTGCTTCTCCTCCCTATCTACTGCTCCATCTCTCCCTCTGAACTCCCCTCCTCTTCCTCTCTTGTAGGCACCCACGTGACATCCATCGACACATCATCATCGTCACCTTCACCGCCACTGACATTAGAGATCTCAGAGTAGGCAGCAACAGCAGGGACCACCCTCCTTGGGCTGATCCGGGTACTGTCGTCAGACCGCTGGGTGGCGGCCATTGATACCTCCTCTTCCTCATCCGATGCCAAGAATGGCTGTGCATCGGTAAGGTCTGGGAATGGATGGGAAAACATCCAGGGTGGTAGCGGTGGTGGTGGTGGTGTCTTTGGGGGTGCACACAGCAGAGGGTGAGGAGGGTGCAGATAAAGAGGGCGAACCAACTAATTACATTTTTTAAACATTCTCTCATCTCTAGTCCTAAGACGAGAAAAAAATGTGATCAAAAAATTTAAAAACATAAAACTCAGAAACACTCCTTCAGTCAGTCCCTGCATTAACTATGAAATAAACATAATGAGAACAATGTTTGGTTTCGGAGAGGAGGGGGGAGTAGGGTTGGCCCAGGCACATTCTTTGCTGTCTGTGTCAGCCCCTGGTTGTATGGTTTACTTTTCAATGCTGCAACTATTTTGTGGCTTGCAAATTTTAGCTGGAGATTTGGTTTAATCTTCAGTTTCTATTCTTTTCTGGAAAAGTTGGGTGAAAGTTAATATGGTTGTTATTACTGTTATTACAGTTTAAGGCCTCTTGCACATGGCCGTTGTGGCTCTGTTCCATGCATTGGGGACCGCAATTTGCGGTCCCCAATGCACGGCAACGTCCGTGCGGCGGCCAGGACAGATCGAGACCGATTCAACTTGAACGGGTCCGTGATCCATCCGCACCGCAAAAAAATAGAACAAGTTCTATAGTTTTGCAGTGCGGAGGCATGGACAGAAACACCACAGAAGAACTCTGTAGTTGCCACGGTGTCAATATAGGACCATGCCACTAGTCCTGGAGACAGGAATAAAGGGAGCTCGTCACCTCCTATGCATCCCTAAATACAATCCCTTACCGCCTGACTGTATGAGCCAAACCTGATGGCGGGAGGGCTCATACCTGGAACCTAGGACCCTAATTCGCCCTGATGATCCCTGATGGTATAGTAAGGAGAAAGAGACAACCGGTTCCTCCAAGAAACGGAAGATCCGGAGTCTCCCACAGGCCTAGCAACAAAGAAGGAGCATAGAGCAAGCATAAACACATAACGGCAGGTAAGAGCCCAGCGCAAATGACCATTTACCTACCACAACAACTGGGTGGAACAACTACAGCTTTCTGACTTGTGGTTCACCCCTCTGGGAAACCATGGAGCCCACTTCCACAGGCACAGACAGACAGGGGAAATGTCAAACAACCATGCTGGACTACAAACACAAAATAGACCAGCCATGGAACACCAAATGACATACAACAAACACCCTGTACATAAACCCACACCAAACATCATAAACAGGAGAGGAAGGGTAATGGGCCACTGGGAAACATCGGGATGACATTGCTAAACACCTTGATATTCCACAAGGAGGCCCTCATGAACAGGTGACACATGCAGAGAGGAGCAAAGCTCTTACTCATACAAAGGGAGACATACGACTAACCTCATTCTCACAACTCCAGTATAAGAAGAGCCATGAGGCCACACCCAGCTCCACCTTGCACACTCCTTTAATCCTGTAAAACATTATATGCGAAGGGCATATATGCGAGGGCATTATATGCGACGAATAAGCATGTTCATATGATGGAAGAGGAGGAGGATGAGAAAAGGAAGATTCAACCATAAACCCTTATTTGTGGTGGAAGGGATGCATGGGAATACAGTGTATTCGGTACATTATAAACAACACATTTAACGTGCCTTTATGTTCATTAGCTTTCCTCTGGTGGAGTCGAGAAGTCATGATTAGTCCAGGCCTTGTTTATTTTTAGAAGAGTCAACCTGTCAGCATTTTCAGTTGACAGGCGGATACGCTTATCTGTTATAATGCCACCAGCAGCACTAAATACCCGCACAGACGAAAGGCTGGCGGCAGGGCAGGCCAACACCTCCAAGGCATAAAGGTCTAGTGGGTGCCATGTGTCCAGCTTTGACACCCAGTAGTTGTAAGGCACTGAGGGATCATTGAGGATGCTGACACGGTCTACTATGTACTCCTTCACCATCTTCCAAAATGTTTCCCTCCTTGTGACACTAGGCCGCGCCATCAGGGTGAGGGTGTTGGCGGGGTGTCATGAAACTGTCCCAGGCTTTGGAGAGTGTTGCCCTGCCTCTGATGGAACTTCTGTGTGTTCCCCTAGTCTCCCCTCCTCGGTTGCCTAAGGAACTACGGACTCTGCCACCAGCGTTGTCAGATGGAAATTTTTGGAGCAATTTTTCAGCAAGGACCTTCTGGTATTGCACCGTTTTGCTTGTCCTCTCCACCAGAGGAATGAGAGATGAAAAGTTCTCTTTGTAGCAAGGGGCGACAAGGGTGAACAACCAGTAATCCGTGTTGTCTAAAATGTGTACAACGTGCGGGTCACGGGGAAGGCAGTCTAACATGAAGTCAGCCATGTGTGCCAGAGTACCAACAGGCAATTCTTTGCTGTAATCATCAGGAGGATCACTGCCAATCTCCTCATCCTCTTCCTCCTCTTCTGCCCGCCCACGCAGAACAGATGGAATTAAACTTCCATGGGTACTACCCTCTGTAGCGGAGGCAACCGTCTCCTGCTCCTCCTCTTCATCATCATCATCATCATCACTGGCTATCACCCTGTGTACTTTCTTCCCCTTTTCCACCTCTTCCACCTCTTCCACATGCAAAGCGTCATCCCTAATTGTGAGCAGTGAGCTTTTGAGTAGACACAGAAATGGGATTGTTACGCTGATAATAGTTTCCTAAAACCTCACAGAGGTCAGACATCTGCTGCTGCAGCGTTGACAGACTGGCTGAAGCTGTCGATGACTTGTGGAAATGGGCACACACGCGGCACACCTTCACCTGCAGCTCAGGCAAATTGTGTTTTGAGAAACCTCTGAACCACTAAGTTTAAGACGTGGGCTAGACATTGGATGTGTCTGGGCTTGCCGAGCTCCAAAGCTCCCATCAAGTTACAGCCATTATCAGACACAACCATGCCTGGTTCTAGGTTGAGTGGCGAGGGCCACAGCTCAGTCTTGTCTCTTATCTCCTGTCACGGCCTGCTGTCGCTTCCCCACTGCAGTGCTACACTGCTTCCATCTACCGACTGATGGCTGACTGGTGCTGCAAGCAGATAATTCGGAGGTGGAAGTGGAGGAGGAGGAGAAGTGGGGGTTGGAGCCACTAACGTAGGTGCTGGCGGAAACCCTGATCGACTTAGGGCCCACAATCTTTGGCGTCGGTAACACCTGTGCCACCCCAGGGTATGACTCGCTTCTGGCCTCCAAAACGTTCACCCAGTGTGCCGTCTGGGAAATATAGCGTCCCTGGCTGAATGTACTTGTCCATGTGTCCATGGTTATGTGGACCTTCCCAGTAACTGCGTTGGTCAGGGCACAACATCAGGCTGCAGAAGGCGTCAGTGTCCACAAACCTAAATGGCAACATTTCCAGGGCCAGTAATCTGGAAAGCTACAAATTTAGTACTATGGCCTGTGGGTGGGTGACTGGGTATTTGCGCTCGCGTTCGAAGGTCTGGAATAAGGACATTTGTACGCTGCGCTGGGACACGGAAGTGGATGTGGTCGCTGATGCTTGCGAAGGTCCAGGTGCAGGGCGGGAGTCATCCGAGCCTGCGCCTTCAACAGTGGATTGGTCAGCAGGTAACACAGGGGAAGAGGAGGCAGTGGTGTGACCCGCAGATTGTGGACCCAGGTGTTTGTCCTACTTAGTATGGTGCTTGGATGCCATGTGGCGGATCATGCTGGTGATGGTGAGGTTGCTAGTGTTCACGCCTCGGCTCATTTTGGTATGGCACAGGTTGCAAACTACTATTTTTTTGTCGTCCACACTTTCCTCAAAAAAGTGCAATACTGTGGAACATCTACCCCTTGGCAAGGGAGATTTCCGCAAGGGGGTGCTCCGTGGAGCAGTTGCGTGCCTGTTTGGTGTGGCCTGCCTTCTCCCTTTTGCCACCCCACTGCCTTTTCCAGCCTGTTGCGGTGCAGCAGATCCCTCCTCCTCTGTACTACTATCCTCGCTTGGCTTTCCACATTCCCAGGTTGGATCAGTGACTTCATTGTCCCCCACCTCCTCTTCAACTTCCTCACTCTGCTCATCCTCCTGATTTGTTGACCTAACCACTACCTCAGTGATTGACAACTGTGTCTCATCCTCTTCATCAACCTCTTGAGACAGTAAATGCCGTTGAGTTTTTGGCAACTGTGTCTCATCATCATCCACCTCATTAAACAGTAATTGCCGTTCCCCATCGTCATCTTCTTGTGATTGTGGATGCTCAAGAGTTTGGAAATCAGGGCACAAGATCTGTCCTTCTTTTAGCGTGCTTGACGAGAGGGCCAAATCAAGGAATGGTGCTGAAAAGAGCTGCTCGGAATATCCGAGTGTGGGATCACTAGTTTGCCCAGACTCTCCATGGTGGGAGAAAGGAGGATATGTGTGAGCATTGGGTTGAGCAGACTCTTGGCTACTGAGACTGGACTTGGTGGAAGACAGGGTGGTTCTTAAGCGACTGGAAGCATTATCTGCTGCAATCCAACCGACCACCTGGTCGCACTGGTCTGACTTCAAGAGCAGTGTCCTGCGCCGCCCTTCAAACTAGGACATGAAGCTAGGTATCATGGATAATTGTTTTTCTTGTGCTCTGGTAGCAGGCACAGTTTGTGGCGCAGCTAATGTCACTGTCTGCAGCGGAAACCGTCTAGAAATAAAAAAAGTACACTGGATGTCAGATATTTGTTGGATGCGCACACTTTACACTGGAGATGTGGCACAGCTAATGTCACTGTCCGCAGCGGAAACCGTATACGGAAAAAGTACACTGGATGTTAGATATGTTTTGGATGCGCATACTTTACACTGGAGATGTGGCGCAGCTAATGTCACTGCCGCACCGGAAACCATCTATAGAAAAAGTACACTGGATGTCAGATATATTTTGGATGCGAACACTTTACACTGGACATGTGGCGCAGCTAATGTCACTGTCTGCAGCGGACACCGTCTACGAAAAAAGTACACTGGATTTCAGATATGTTTTGGATGATCACACTTTACACTGGAGATGTGGCGCAGCTAATGTCACTATCCGCAATGGACGCCGTCCACGGAAAAAGTACACTGGATGTTCAGATATTTTTGGGATGCGCACACTTGAGCCGAGCACTGTACTTTCTTTTCATCAGTACTCTTGGCCACTTAGTGTTAATTATATATTGGGTCTTTACCAATACTCTATGTATGTATTTAGTCAATATTTAGTATCATATATTGGAACCTATTTTTCCATTATGTATTTAATAAAAGCTAAGATTTAAATTGATCATCCCCCACATGCTGATTGAAATTGGTGGTCACATACACATTTTTTGGTATCAAAACTGTTTTATATAATGTCACTGTCTGCAGCGGCCGAACTATTGCACGCTATTTAGCGCAGGATGCGCTAAAAAAAGGTATTGCTGCCACACACAACAGTCCTTAACAGGACTTTTGGGTCTGTAAAGTTTTAGCAATTTGTCTCCGGACCCTGTAAAACATTATATGTGAGGGCCTTCAGGTGAGCTGACCCTATAAAAGATTGTAAGTAAAGACCTGATGGTGAGCTGACCCTCTAAAAAATTATATGCGAGGGCCTGCTGGTGAGCTGACCCTGTAAAACATTAAATGCGAGGGCCTGCTGGTGAGCTGACACTGTAAAAAAATTATATGCGAGGGCTTGCTTGTGAGCTGACCCTGTAAAAGATTTTAGGTGGAGGCCTGAAGGTGAGATGACCCTGTAAAAGATTTTAGGTGAAGGCCTGCTGGTGAGCTGACCCTCTAAAAAATTATATGCGAGGGTCTGCTGGTGAGCTGACCCTGTGAAAGATTTTAGGTGGAGGCCTGAAGGTGAGATGACCCTGTAAAAGATTTTAGGTGCGGGCCTGCTGGTGAGCTGACCCTGTAAAACAATGTAGGTGAGGACCTGCTGGTAAGCTGACCCTCTAAAAAATTATATGCGAGGGCCTGTTGGTGAGCTGACCCTGTAAAAGATTGTAAGTAAAGGCCTGCTGGTGAGCTGACCCTCTAAAAAATTATATGCGAGGGCCTGCTGGTGTGCTGACCCTGTAAAACATTATATGCGAGGGACTGCTGGTGAGCTGACACTGTAAAAAAATTATATGCAAGGGCTTGCTTGTGAGCTGACCCTGTAAAAGATTGTAAGTGAAGGCCTGCTGGTGAGCTGACCCTCTAAAAAATTATATGCGAGGGCCTGCTGGTGAGCTGACCCTGTGAAAGATTTTAGGTGGAGGCCTGAAGGTGAGATGACCCTGTAAAAGATTTTAGGTGCGGGCCTGCTGGTGAGCTGACCCTGTAAAACAATGTAGGTGAGGACCTGCTGGTAAGCTGACCCTCTAAAAAATTATATGTGAGGGCCTGCTGGTGAGCTGACCCTGCAAAAGATTGTAGGTAAAGGCCTGTTGGTGAACTGACACTGTAAAAAATTATATGCGAGGGCCTGCTCGGTGCTGACTCTGTAAAACATTATATGCGAGGGCCTGAAGAAGTCTGAAGAATACAGTCTGAAGAATACATATAGATACCACATAAGGTTATAACAGTAACTTTATAAGGGTAAGAATGATAATAGTACATACATGCAGTATACTGAGAACGCAGCAGTATTGCAATAACCAGGGATCCTGCAACAATCTTAAGTTATATACCCGGGTATACAGTTGCAAGAAAAAGTATTTAAACACTTTGGAATGATATGGATTTCTGCACAAATTGGTCATAAAATGTGATCTTCTTCTAAGTCACAACAATAGACAATCACAGTCTGCTTAAACTAATAACACACAAAGAATTAAATGTTACCATGTTTTTATTGAACACACCATGTAAACATTCACAGTGCAGGTGGAAAAAGTATGTGAACCCCTAGACTAATGACATCTCCAAGAGCTAATTTAAGTGAGGTGTCAGCCAACTGGAGTCCAATCAATGAGATGAGATTGGAGGTGTTGGTTACAGCTGCCCTGCCCTATAAAAAACACACACCAGTTCTGGGTTTGCTTTTCACAAGAAGCATTGCCTGATGTGAATGATGCCTCACACAAAAGAGCTCTCAGAAGACCTACGATTAAGAATTGTTGACTTGCATAAAGCTGGAAAAGGTTATAAAAGTATCTCCAAAAGCCTTGCTGTTTATCAGCTGGGAATCCAGGACGCTTTCAGATGACAGACAACCGAACAGAAGAAGACGATGATGAAAGGATTTCTTCCAGGCAGCAAATAGGGCAGCGGCTACAGTAGTAGATGCAGGCCTGACTACCCTAACACTCAGTCCTTAACCTGTGAACTAATCTACCAGTGCTACCGGGCTTCTAACTATCTAGTTGGCCATCGGAAGCCTAAGCTATCACTTCCCTGAACAATATACTGATCCCTAACTACAATTACTAGCTAGATTCTGTGAATATACAAGTAAGGCTACTTTCACACTGCCGGTCAGAGCGGGTCCGTCTGATGTCTGCTCAGACGGATCCGCTCCTATAATGCAGACGTTTGTATCCGTTCAGAACGGATCCGTCTGCATTATAACTTAGAAAAAATTCTAAGTGTGAAAGTAGCCTGAACGGATCCGTCCAGACTTTACATTGAAAGTCAATGGGGGCGGATCCGTTTGAAGATTCTTTTGTGTTGTGTGTGTATATTTATATATACAGGGTGGGCCATTTATATGGATACACCTTAATAAAATGGGAATGGTTGGTGATATTAACTTCCTGTTTGTGGCACATTAGTATATGTGAGGGGGGAAACGTTTCAAGATGGGTGGTGACCATAGCGGCCATTTTGAAGTCGGCAATTTTGAATCCAACGTTTGTTTTTTCAATAGGAAGAGGGTCATGTGACACATCAGACTTATTGGGAATTTCACACAAAAAACAATGGTGTGCTTGGTTTTAACATAACTTTATTCTTTCATGAGTTATTTATACGTTTCTGACCACTTATAAAATGTGTTCAATGTGCTGCCCATTGTGTTGGATTGTCAATGCAACCCTCCTCTCCCACTCTTCACACACTGAAACACGCAGGAGGTGAGTATGTTTCAGGAAAAATTGATTTGTTACCACAGCAAAACAACTTTTTCCTGAAATTCGGATCGAAGTCTCCTCAGCTTAGACATTTGGAAAACCTCAAGAAGCTACTCAAACACTGCAGATTTGGGTGCAAACTGGCTGCAACCAGCTTTATTATGTTTTACATCAGACAGTGTACTTACAAAATACAAAGTCCTAGGTCGTTGGACCACTAACTACACAGTATTGTTCCCTCTCTATCGGGATCTGGGTTTACCACCCAGATCCTCAAAACACAACTCAGTGCCTACCCACACAGGGTTAGAAGGTCCCGCTCCCACAGGCCTTAGCGCAGCCTTCTCCTTCCCCAGACTGGGAGCCCTGATTGAGGAGCTTCTCCCACAGCCTGTTAAGATATCTGCTAATTACCTTCATTACCAGCCTAGCTGATACTACACACACACAGGGACCTTATTTTCCCAGCTTATTATCCATCTGCGTGAGATACACCATGGCTCTCTGGCAGCTGCACTGCCACTATATATATATATATATATATATACACTCACCTAAAGAATTATTAGGAACACCATACTAATACGGTGTTGGACCCCCTTTTGCCTTCAGAACTGCCTTAATTCTACGTGGCATTGATTCAACAAGGTTCTGATAGCATTCTTTAGAAATGTTGGCCCATATTGATAGGATAGCATCTTGCAGTTGATGGAGATTTGAGGGATGCACATCCAGGGCACGAAGCTCCTGTTCCACCACATCCCAAAGATGCTCTATTGGGTTGAGATCTGGTGACTGTGGGGGCCATTTTAGTACAGTGGACTCATTGTCATGTTCAAGAAACCAATTTGAAATGATTCGAGCTTTGTGACATGGTGCATTATCCTGCTGGAAGTAGCCATCAGAGGATGGATACATGTTCTCATTCTGTTTACGCCAAGTTCGGACTCTACCATTTGAATGTCTCAACAGAAATCGAGACTCATCAGACCAGGCAACATTTTTCCAGTCTTCAACAGTCCAATTTTGGTGAGCTTGTGCAAATTGTAGCCTCTTTTGACTATTTGTAGTGGAGATGAGTGGTACCCGGTGGGGTCTTCTGCTGTTGTAGCCCATCCGCCTCAAGGTTGTGCGTGTTGTGGCTTCACAAATGCTTTGCTGCATACCTCGGTTGTAACGAGTGGTTATTTCAGTCAACGTTGCTCTTCTATCAGCTTGAATCAGTCAGCCCCATTCTCCTCTGACCTCTAGCATCAACAAGGCATTTTCGCCCACAGGACTGCTGCATACTGCATGTTTTTCCCTTTTCACACCATTCTTTGTAAACCCTAGAAATGGTTGTACGTGAAAATCCCAGTAACTGAGCAGATTGTGAAATACTCAGACCGGCCCGTCTGGCACCAACAACCATGCCACGCTCAAAATTGCTTAAATCACCTTTCTTTCCCATTCTGACATTCAGTTTGGGGTTCAGGGGATTGTCTTGACCAGGACCACACCCCTAAATGCATTGAAGCAACTGCCATGTGATTGGTTGACTAGATAATTGCATTAATGAGAAATAGAACAGGTGTTCCTAATAATTCTTTACGTGAGTGTATATATATATATATATATATATTTTTTTTTATTTTTTATTTTTTATTTCATGTTAAAATAAACAATAATATGCCTCACTTCCTCTTAGATTATGTCTCTTCTGTCTATCCCTTTGTATCTGCCAGCAAAGACCTATGTACATTGAGAGTTTAAGTTTAACATCAGATAATGCAAGAATTTCAGAAAGGTGTGAGTCCTGGGCATAGCTTGTTACTGACTTTCTGCTTAAATAATAAAGAATTCTGTTTGATGTGGTAGAAGATACTGACAATATAGTATACCCTTTCAAACCTTCATAATACTTAATGTCTTTTCTAACAGAAAAATATATTCAGAAAGTATGGATAGTCTCTGATCTAGTTCTTCCCCTGGGATACTCTTTCTCTTGTCTGAGGTTGCACTAGTTCATGATCATGAATTGTGTGTATTTACCATTAAAACAGAACCTAATATCAGTGTAGATTGTGAGAAAAGTTTTAATAGAGCTGGCACTGACAATATTCTCACCCCCACACTTTATACTTTTATTTAAGTGTTGCATTTCATAAACTACTAATGTATCATCCTTTCTCATTTACTTTACATCAACAACCTATTAGTGTTCATGTTCGAGTGAAATAATTGTCTTAGCAATTACTCTTGATATAAAAGAAAGTTCAATATAAAAAGCAAAACAGTACTTTTGTAATAGCAGATATTTTATCATAATAGTTTTGATCTGTTATGAACTTTCTTACATTGCTTACATGACAATATGTTTTTTGAATATTGGGGAACATAGCTCTTTTTGCTAATAATTGGTCGATATATTATGTATGCAATGAAATGATTATATGTAAGTTGTGGTTGTGTGATACAGTAAAGGGAGTTGTATGGGGAGGCAGGTATTTTCCTCCCAGTGTGTGCTGCTGGACTGATTAGCGGCCAGGTGGGGTCAAACACTGGACTGGATCTCATGTGCCGATCCGGGTTTTGGCAACACCTAGCTTCCTTTAAAAGACAGCTGGGTTCAGCAGAGACTATCTCTGTATTGGGATCTGAGGCTTGTGTCGGGCTTGGAGGGCTGAGACCCGTGTGAGGGGAAACAGGCCACCTCTTTGAGGCAGAACTGCCAGCAGTGTGTGAACTAACACCAAAACCACTGACTTTTTGTGTTGAATGTGACTTTTTGTTTATGAACTTGCCAAGAGTGTGAATAAACACTGAACTGTTTGATTTAGGAACTGGTTGGTGCCTCTATACTGCGTCTGCTTATCCTGTCTACCAGAGCAAATCCCCACAGTTTAAAAATAAGTGAAATAATGCAGAAAGTGAATATGAGTAATTTTCCAGACTGAGATACAGCACGTAAATTAAAGAGTTGTCCCACCTGGACAAACCCCTTACACATGCTCCTGCTCTGGCTGGCTTAACACAACCATGTATTACATGGTCACCCATCACTTTCAACTGGTGTAATGTAACACTCCTGATGGAGACATTAGCAGCCTTACAGGCCTATCCCTGTGATCAATGTTAAAGAAATATGACCCATATTGATCATTTTATTACAGAGGTTGCTTTAATCGAGACGGTTGGAGCAGCTGAAATTGTGCCAATCATTTAATCAAAGAGTGGCTTCAATCTAACAAATGCTTGTCCAGATGGCGCATCTTCTTTCAGATAATCATTATATTACTAGAATAGTGTCAAATGGCAAACTCATTTCTCTTACATCTATAGTAATAATACATATTGTCCAATTGCTTAACATACAGTCAGAATAAGACACCCAATCCAGACCTTTCTCCTATGCTTGTTTACTTTTACCTCTTGGGGACACAGGGCGTACCTGTACGCCCTGATGTCCTAGTACTAAAGAACACAGGGTGTACAGGTACGCCCTGTGCATTTCCGATCACCGCCGCGTGGCGGGCGGTGATCGGAACAGAGTGCCTGCTGAAATCATTCAGCAGGCACTCTGTGACAATGCCGAGGGGGTCCTGTGACCCCCCCATATCGGCGATCGCAGCAAACCACAGGTCAATTCAGACCTGTGGTTTGCTGCGTTTCCAGGTTATTCGGGTCTCTGGTGACCCAATAACTCGGAATAGGATGGTGATCGGTGGTGTGATAATATACCACCAATCACCATCCTTAGATCCTGAGAGGTGATGGTGACATCAGCTCTCAGGATCGCTTCCTATTGGCTGCACGGGCGGGCGGGTGTCACGACCATGGTTATGGCCGTGACTCCTGAACCGCATGCAGTTGCCTGTGGTCTGGGGTTGTTGTCAATCACAGGTGAGGGCTGAAGTATGTTGCCTCACCTGTGGTTGCCGCTGGCAACATTAGGTATGTGGCAGTAGAGCAGCTGGAGCTGGTTGCTAGGCTGCTCGCTGTCATTGCATGCGGTTGCACCTGGCAACCTGTCTATTAGTTGTGCCTTAGGTTTGTTTGTTGCGCACAAGGTTTTTGTATGTGTGCACGTCCCCTTTAAGTGTCTGTCTTCCCTTCGCTGGCGTGGGAAGGGTTAATTCCCTTCCTAGTGTGTGTGCACTGGGTGTGTCTGTGTGGGCGTGGCTACATGGGCTATTTAGCCTCAGTTGAGAGCAGAAGTCTGGGGGGTACTTCAGCCATGGTTAGCTGGAGTCTTCCTCCTGGTTTATATCCCATCTGCCAGTGAGGGCCACCCTTGTGGTCATAAGTTATGTTACATGGTGTTATAAAGGTGTGTGTTTGGTCTCCTTGTTATTGCAGCTTATGGTCCTGAGTTCCTGTGTGAGGTGTGGTGTGTGCTGTGTCTGTTTGAGTTCTTGTGGACAGCAGCACTTACACATAGGTTCCAGGCTCTGTGTCTGTGGCAGGTAGGTGTTGTGTTGTTGCATTTACCTGCCATTGCCATAAGCTGTTCATGTTCCCCTTTCTTTGTAGTTTGACCAGTGAGACTCCTGTTCCTCCGTATCTAGGAGGAACAGGTCGTCTTACCCTGCTCCTAGTCTAGGGCCACCCTGAGGGCTAGAAGGGACTTCAATGTTCCGGAGTATGAGCCCTCCCACCATCAGGGTCGGCTCATACGGCTAGGAGACAGGGTCAGAATTAGGGATTGATAGGAGGTGACCTGCTTCCTGATTCCTGTCCTGGCCTTGCATCGACCATCCATCTTCTGGCATCGCATGGCTGAGGGTTTTCCCCATCCTCAGCCGTGACAGCGGGGGGGTTGACTTCCCCCAGCTCTGCTCTCCTCCTCCATTCTGCATCCTGGAGTGAGAAAGAGAGAGAGAGCAGCCCGTCCAGCTCCTGAGCCCAGCACCCCCACTGACCCACCGCACTAAAAAGGTAACTAGGGGAGGGGCGTGGCTAGCTAGGCATGTGAGCGGTCGCACGCAGAAAGAGCTCCCGCATCTGCCCGGCTATTTATCCTGCAAATACCCTAAAACCAGCTAAAACCTACAGCTTAAACAGTTGGGGAGCAGTGTGGTGACAGAGTCAGAGGTGCTGGAAAGCGGAGACAGCTACCATGTCAAGGAAAAGAGAAGGCAGAGGCACGGACAAGGAGTAGGCCGCAGAGATACAGAAAGATGCGGCAGTAAAACTGAGCCAATTTGTAAGGTCGTCACAAGCAACTAACAACAGACAGCGCCGAGAGACCCAGGATACTGGTTCAGTTGACCAAGGGGATGAATCGGAGCCTGAAGGTGCGCTGAACGTCATAAAAGCACATCAGGGCGCCAACAGGTATGAGGTTCTGAGAGGGAACGGGGACAATCTGGAGCATGAGACATGCGAATCAGACTCCGGTGAACCCACCCTTAAGGATGTACTACATGCCATTTCTAAATGTGGCAAATCTTTGAGTGCACTAACGGTACAGGTAGGCGCTATTAAAGAGGACATTTCTATTATTAGACATGACTTTAGAAAATTGGCGGAGCGTACTACTGCACTGGAAGATAGAGTGGGGGAGGTGGAGGACGAGGTACAGCCTTTAAAAAGAGATACCGCAGAACATGCTAGAATGCTGAATGTTTTGGCGGCAAAGCAGGACGACATGGAGAACCGCCTACGCCGCAATAACGTGCGTATTGTCGGAGTACCTTAGAAAGTGGAGGGAAAAAATCCTACTGAATATTTTGAGACATGGCTGAAAGAACATGTGGGACAGGATACTTTAACCCCGCTGTTCGCAGTGGAACGCGCCCATAGGGTGCCAACTAGGCCTTTACCTCCTGGAGCACCCCCGAGAACAGTCCTGGCTAAATTGCTACATTATAGAGACCGTGATATTCTTCTACGCAAGGCTAGGTTGCTGCGGGAACTATCCATTGACGGTCACAGAATCTCGTTATTCCCGGACTATTCTATGGAAGTCCAGAAAAAGAGGGCGCGGTTTTTGGACATTAAGAAGAGGCTGAGAAGCCTGGAAGTTCCCTATTCTATGCTATACCCAGCTAGGTTGCGTGTTGTGGCTTTAAATACCACCAGTTTCTTTGAGGATCCTAGAGAGGCGACAAGATGGCTGGACAGAAATGAACGTCAAATTAAGATGGAACATCAGCCTCCTGCTTGAAGAGACTCTGCCTCTTTTATATAGCGGTTGGCACAAATACCTTACATGCATAATGTTTTATTTTGCAGGATATATATCTGTTTATAATTGAATGTTAAGTATCCCTGATAAGGTGGTTGCGAAGGTGGGGAATAACTGCGCTAGGTTATAAGTATTTTATAACTCATTGCATGTGCATGAATATGTGTTCATCTCAGGTGTAGAGAAGGATGTTTTCAACTGTTTACAAAATGGAACAGGATAATAAGGGTGATCTACCGGTTTATCTTGAATCTCACTGAGGGTGTTATATGTATGCTCTAAATATACTGTAATGTATACTTCCGGGTGAGATGCGGGAAGCTAAATGGAGATTAGCTATTTCTGATAGTGTGATTGACAGTTTTTGGAGTATCACTGTGAATGCAGGAAGTTAGTTTTGGCTACGTCCCTCCCGCTAATAGTACTTATTAGCTAGGTAATACGGCTGGACTTACTGATTGGTATAGTATAAGCCCACTGGCCTAGTACTTGGGCGTGGTGTGGGGCCAATTGGTTAGCCCAGTGAACTGTAGTTTGCTATAGAGTTTTTGCCATTTAATGGCACGTTTACAGTTTAGGGAAGTTTTGGGACTTGGTATGGGGCAAAGTAAGCTGTGGTATGAGTGGAAATGTGACAAGATGAGTGTGGAATGGAGATGGGAGTACCGTCCTCCAGAGCAAAAGGTTAGAAGGTTCAGTGTAAGGGTTGAGGTCCTTGGTCTGGGCAGACGATTATACTATAATACTAATGGCTAATTGTATTAAAATCTTTAGCTGGAATGTGCGTGGGATCAAAGAAAAGACTAAAAGGAAGGCGATTCTGGAAAGCATTCGTCCGTTACATCCTCTCATATGCTGCCTTCAGGAGACCCACCTGTTACCGGAGCAGGTACATCTGCTTGGATTGACATGGGTGGGGGCTGGATTTCACTCCACGTATTCTACATATGCTAGAGGGGTCAGTATATTGATACATAAGAATATACAGTTTTGTTGCCTTTCTAGCAAGGTAGACGCTGACGGATGTTATGTGTGTATTTATGGTACCATATATAACCAGCCCTGTGTGATATGTGGAGTGTATATTCCGCCCCCATATTCCCCGTTGATGATTAGGAAAGTTCTATCTTTTATGTCAGACTTCCCAGGGGTGCCATCAATAGTACTGGGAGATTTTAATAATGTGATTAGTCCTGAAGCTGATAGGATGGGGATGCAAGTGAGGGAATCGGGAGAATGTACTGCATTTGGAAGACTCCTGCGTAAGATTTCTTTAATAGATATTTGGAGGGAACGGAATCCACAGGTACGACAATACTCATGTTGTTCTAGTACATTTAACTCGCTGTCTAGAATTGACTTGGCATTAGTGAATACAGAAATGGGAAAAGTAATACAGGAAATTACATACTTACCTCGGCGGCTGACGGATCATTCTCCTCTTTTAGTCTCTGCTGCCTTTAGGCCAGCTAGAATAGGTAAAGGTACACTATGGTCATTTAACCCTTTCTGGTTATCTATTTTGCCAGAGATTGGAGATATTAAGGGGCAATTGGAGGAGTTTTTTAGGATCAATTTGCCTACAAACACGCGATTAATAGTATGGGACACCATGAAAGCTTACCTGCGAGGGTTGCTTATAGCACAAGTTAATAATAAGAAAAGTGAAACTAGAGCTAAGGTGCAGGCTTTAACGCGAGCGGTAGAGACGGCTGAAGCTACCTATATAAAAGAACCAATTGATAGGCATAGGGAATTATGGAAGGGGGCGCAGAAAGAGTTGAATGATAGGCTATTACTTAATGCCAGGAACAAACAATTCTTCCAAAAACAAAGGTATTATGAGGAAGGAGAGAAGACAGGAAGGATGCTAGCTCTGATTTCAAGGGCTCAACGTCCACCTAATTTTATAGCAGCTCTCAGGGATTCTGCTGGAGATCTATGCAATACTCAGGAACGAATACTGGAGATTATGAAGGGATTTTACTCTGATCTATATGTATCTCGTTTATCCGCTTCTGATGAGGAGATGGATTCCTTCCTTGAAGGATTGCATATGCCTACACTCACATCGGATCAGCGCGTTAAACTAGACTCCCCTATAACGATCACTGAGATGGAATTGGCACTGTCAAGTATGTCTAATAATAAAGCCCCGGGTGGAGACGGCTTGCCAGTGGAGATTTACAGACGTTTTGCCTCAGTTATGCTACCACAGTTATTGGAGGTCTTTAAGGAGGCGATGACACAGAAAAGATTACCTTCTAGCATGACTGAGGCAACAATTGTGGTTCTCCCGAAGCCGGGAAAAGATATTCTGGAGGCGGAATCATATAGACCAATCTCATTACTTCAGGTAGATATTAAAATACTGGCAAAAGTTCTGGCGAATCGTTTGAACTCAGTTATAACTAATCTTATTCACCCTGATCAGGCTGGGTTTATGCCGAATATGTCTACGGCGGTTAACATCAGGCGCCTATACCTAAATATTCAAAGCCAGAGACACACTTTTGCACTATATCCTTTTTTAAACAAAAAAAAAAACATTTTAGTATCTCCATAATCTGAGAGTTAGTATTTTTTTATTTATAAATGACTTTTTTTTGTCACCTGACATCAAAAAAGTGTAATAGCAAGCAATAAAAAAGTCATATGCACCCCAAAATAGTGCCAATAAAACTGTCCTCTCATCCCGCAAAAAATGAGCCCTTACTTAAGACAATAGGCTTAAAAAAATAAATAAAATGACTCTCAGACTATGGAGATACTAAAATGTTTATTTTTTTTGTTTAAAAAAGGATATTATAGTGTAAAACCTAAATAAATTTTAAAAAGTAGACATATTAGGTATTGCCGCGTCCGTACGAATCTGCTCTATAAAAATAACACATGACCTTACCTCTCAAATGAACACAGTAAAAAAAAAAACATTGCCAAAACTGCTATTTTTTGCTGAATTTTCAATTTTAGTCCATTTTTTCCGTTAACAAACCAAGGGTTAACAGTCAAACAAAACTCAATATTTATTGCCCTGATTCTGTAGTTTTCAGAAACACCCCATATGTGGTCGTAAAATGCTGTATGACCAAACGGCAGGGCGCAGAAGTAAAGGACTGCCATATGGTTTTTGGAACGCAGATTTTGCTGGACTGTTTTTTTTTACACCATGTCCCATTTGAAGCCCCCCTGATGCACCCCTAGAGTAGTAACTCCATAAAAGTGACCCCATCTAAGAAACTACACCCCTCAAGGTATTCAAAACGGACTTTACAAACTTTTTTAACCCTTTAGGTGTTCCACAAGATTTATTGGCAAATGGAGATGAAATTTCAGAATTTCAATTTTTTGTAACCTTGCCTCACAAAAATGTAATATATAGCAACCAAAAATTATATGTACCCTAAAAATAGTTCCAACTAAACTGCCACCTTATCCCGTAGTTTGCAAAATTGGGTCACTTTTTGGGAGTTTCTACTCTAGGGGTGCATCAGGGGGGCTTCATATGGGACATGGTGTAAATAAACCAGTTCAGCAAAATCTGCTTTCCAGAAACTATATGGTGTTCCTTTCCTTCTGCGCCCTGCCGTGTGTGCGTAAAGTAGTTTACGACCATATGGGGTTTTTCTATAAACTACAGAATCAGGGCAATAGATATTGAGTTTTGTTTGGCTGTTAACCCTTGCTTTGTTACTGGAAAAAATGGATTCAAATGGAAAATTTGGCAAAAAATTTGAATTCTGAAATTTTATCTCCATTTGCCAATAACTCTTTTGGAATACCTAAAGGGTTAACAAAGTTTGTAAAATCTGTTTTGAATAACTTGAGGGGTGTAGTTTCCAAAATGGGGTCACTTTTGTGGAGTTTCTACTCTAGGGGTGCATCAGGGGGGCTTCAAATGGGACACGGTGTAAATAAACCAGTCCAGCAAAATCTGCCTTCCAGAAACCATATGGTGTTCCTTTCCTTCTGCGCCCTGCCGAGTGTCCATAAAGTAGTTTAAAACCACATATGGGGTTTTACTATAAACTACAGAATCAGGGCAATAAATATTAAGTTTTGTTTTGCTGTTAACACTTGCTCTGTTACTGGAAAAAATTGATTAAAATGGAAAATTTGGCAAAAAATGGAAATTCTAAAATTTCATCTCCATTTGCCAATAACTCTTGCGTAACACCTAAAGGTTTAACAAAGTTTGTAAAATCAATTTTGAATAGCTTGAGGGGTGTAGTTTCCAAAATGAGGTCATTTTTGGGTGGTTTCTATTATGTAAGCCTCACAAAGTGACTTCAGACCTGAACTGGTCCTTACAAAGTGGTTTTTGGAAAATTTCTGAAAAATTTCAAGATTTGCTTCTGAACTTCTAAGCCTTGTAACGTCCCCAAAAAATAAAATGGCATTCCCAAAATTATCCAAACATGAAGTAGACATATGGGGAATGTATATTAATAACTATTTTTGAAGGTATTACTATGTATTATAGAAGTAGAGAAATTAGAACTTGGAAATTTGCTAATTTTTCCTAATTTTTTGTTTTTTATAAATAAAAAGAATTTTTTTGACTCCATGTTACCAGTGTCATGAAGTACAACATGTGACGAAAAACCTATCTCAGAATGGCCTGGATAAGTAAAAGTGTTTTAAAGTTATTCACACATAAAGTGACACTGGTCAGATTTGCAAAAAATGGCCTGGTCCTTAAGGTGAAAATGAACCTGCTCCTTAAGGGGCTAAAGGGTGATTCGAGGACTTCATTGATAATACAATAAAGATCTGAACTTGCAAATAATAGAAAAAGAAGTCACTTAATCAGGTTTTTCCACAAAGGCCATTTATAACCTATCCACAGAATGGTTGATAAATGTCTGATCGGGGGAACTTTCATTGCTGGGACACAAATGATCATTATAACAGGAGTCTGAAGTCCCTTATTCCTTGTCACTGCATGACAGCATTAAAAGGATTGGCGTGGTGGTCATGCATTGGCACTGCAGCTCCATTCAGTGACTGTGGGACGCTCTACTTCAGGGGTGCACAACCTGCGGCCCGCGGGCCGCATGCGGCCCCCAGAGCCGTGGTTTGCGGCCCCCGCCCTGCTGGGCAGAAACACCGCTGATCCTGCAATCAGCTGTGTTTCTGCACAGGGCGCCGCACAGCAGATGGATCACAGTTTTTGCACTGTAGCAGGAGCGAAAAGGGTCCCCGGATATTAGTGAGAGCGGGGAAGCCGAGGATAAGACAGAAGCGCTTTATTAGCGCTTCTGCCTTCACCTCTATGAGCGCTCTCAGCGTGGACCCAGCGATCACGTGATCGCTGGGTGTCTCGGGAACAGAGGAGCGCTGCCCTGGTACAAAGCCTCCGCAGCAGGCTGGTTTCCCTGTAACTGGGGCTCCTTTGGATGCTCCAGTTACAGTGGAAATAGTACAAAAAAAAGTCACTTACTGTCTCCCAAAGGTCTTTCAGTGACCTCTTGGGGACAAATTGTGGTAAAAATATATTTAAAAACAGCTACAATGATTTTAAAAAATTTGAAAACTAAATAAAAAATATAATAAAATATAAATAATAGAAAAGAGAAATAAAATATGTGGCACAAAAAAATTGAAAATTATTTAAAAAATAAATAAATAAAATACAATAGAAAGGAAAAAGTGCTTAATAAAAGAGTGTTTACTGTCCCACAACAGTCTTTTTATGACCCCTTGGGGGACATATTATGTGTCAAAAATATATTGAAAAAAAATTATAGAAAAAAAAATAAAAAATATTCGAAAAAATAATACAATAAAATATTAATACATTTCAAATAGAAGTAAAAAATTTAAAGGAAAAAGTGCAAAATTTAAAAAAGTGACAGTGTCCCCCAAGGTCTTTTTATGACCTCTTGGGGGACATATTATGTAGCAGAAATATATTAAGTAAAAAAAAAAAAATAATACATAAAAGAAAAAACACCCACACCAATCAAAACTGTCACCATTACCGCCCCATTCACGTGAAACTTTTCATATTATATAGCAAAACGGCCTACACGAAATAGGGAATTAATTATAATAATTTATTTTGGTGTCAGTTTGCATATTTAAAGAATAAGGAGCTATAGTTAGAAAAAATATACTTTTTAAAAACGTTTTGTACAGTTTCCCCCAAATAAAAATTGTTGCAAAAATTATTTTGGTAGTCCAACAAATAAGATAGTTACAACCATTTGAACCACCACGCGCTAAATCACAAAAAAGTGTTTGGTCACTAAGGCCTTTTCGGGCCTGGTCATTCAAGTGTTACCAATAGGCGCCTTTCCCACCAGCAAGGTAATGTTTGGGATTGGCAGGAAATGGTAATAACCAGTGAGCACCGTCCTCTGCAGTGAAGGAAAATGATTTATAAATAGGAGGCAGGATGGAAGGAAATGTTGCCACTTTTCTGATAAAAATGATTTTTAACAGCAACTGCAGCATGGCCTCTGAAATAGAAGATTCATAATTACCTGCTCCACTCCGCTCTGGTCCTCTGCGCTGCCCCCCTCTTCCGGTTCCTGCTTTGTTTACACCTGACAGTGCATGGCCATGGTCACTTGCACGGCTCCAGTCAATGACTGGCTTCAACAGTGACACGTTACTTGTGGCCACATCACCGCGTAAGCCAGTCATTGGCTGGAGTGGTGTATGACTATGTCCATGCACTGCCAGGTGTAAACAGCGGAGGCAGTTCGAAGGACCTGAATGGCGAGGAGCAGGTAAGTATAACTCTTCGGTTTAAGGGGCTATGCTGCAGCACGATATTTGGGCCAATTACTGGGAACAAGTGTTCATAGGAGCGCTTATATCTGGCCGGTATAATCCTTCAGCTGATCAGTCGATAAACAAGGAATCGCTCATTTGTCGGCTGATTTGCATATTTTATCAGGATGAAAGATGTAGGATTATCTGCAGCACATCTCCCTGTGTAATCTAAATGAAGATGGAACGACTGTGGCAGCGATCACTCCTCCCCAGTCACTTTGCACTGGCTTGTGTAATAGGCAGAGGAGTGCCAATCAACATTTTTTATTTGCGGCCCCTTGAAATAGAGCGATGTGACAATGCGGCCCCCAGACCAAAAAAGGTTGTGCACCCCTGCTCTACTTGGATGTTTTTATTGTCCTCATAGATATTGAATGTAGCTACAGGACACATACAGAAAGAATGCTTCCCTGAAACTCTGCCTCTCTGCCTGGTCCACCATTCTAGTGATCATTGAGGGCCCCAGTGGTGAGCTTGTAAAGTGTGGCCAGAGCCCACCTTTAAAAATGACTGTTGCCCAGGACTAACGTGTATATATACATTATATATGGAAGAAGGCTCTTGTGAGCCGAAACGTCGCAAAGTTGCCATATTATGGGTGAATAAAGTTTCACTATTTTTCACTTTTAATCTGGAGTGCAGTCCTATTTTCCTCAAGCTGTATTATTGGGGCATTGCCGTTGCCCTTGTGGATATTGCACCCGTTTTCTGGGTGGTGCTCCCGCTGGATTTTCTTTTATATATATATATATATATATATATATATATATAGTCAGGTCCATAAATATTGGGACATCAACACAATTCTAAAATTTTTGGCTCTATACACCACCACAATGGATTTGAAATAAAATGAACAAGATGTGCTTTAACTGCAGACTGTCAGCTTTAATTTGAGGGTATTTACATCCAAATCAGGTGAACGGTGTAGGAATTATAACAGTTTGCATATGTGCCTCCCACTTGTTAAGGGACCAAAAGTAATGGGTCAATTGGCTTCTCAGCTGTTCCATGGCCAGGTGTGTGTTATTCCCTCATTATCCCAATTACAATGAGCAGATAAAAGGTCCAGGGTTCATTTCAAGTGTGCTTTTTGCATTTGGAATCTGTTGCTGTCAACTCTTAAGATGAGATCCAAAGAGCTGTCACTATCAGTGAAGCAAGCCATCATTAGGCTGAAAAAAACAAAACAAACCCATCAGAGAGATAGCAAAAACATTAGGCATGGCCAAAACAACTGTTTGGAACATTCTTAAAAAGAAGGAACGCACCAGTGAGCTCAGCAACACCAAAAGACCTGGGAGACCACGGAAAACAACTGTGGTGGATGACTGAAGAATTCTTTCCCTGGTGAAGAAAACACCCTTCACAACAGTTGGCCAGATCAAGAACACTCTCCAAGAGGTAGGTGTATGTGTGTCAAAGTCAACAATCAAGAGAAGACTTCACCAGAGTGAATACAGAATGTTCACCACAAGATGTAAACCATTGGTGAGCCTCAAAAACAGGAAGGCCAGATTAGAGTTTGCCAAACGACATCTAAAAAAGCCTTCACAGTTCTAGAACAACATCCTATGGACAGATGAGAACAAGATCAACTTGTACCAGAGTGATGGGTAGAGAAGAGTATGGAGAAGGAAAGGAACTGCTCATGATCCTAAGCATACCACCTCATCAGTGAAGCATGGTGATGGTAGTGTCATGGCGTGGGCATGTATGGCTGCCAATGGAACTGGTTCTCTTGTATTTATTGATGATGTGACTGCTGACAAAAGCAGCAGGATGAATTCTGAAGTGTTTCGGGCAATATTATCTGCTTATATTCAGCCAAATGCTTCAGAACTCATTGGACAGCGCTTCACAGTGCAGATGGACAATGACCCAAAGCATATTGCAAAAACAACCAAAGAGTTTTTTAAGGGAAAGAAGTGGAATGTTATGCAATGGCCAAGTCAATCACCTGACCTGAATCCTATTGAGCATGCATTTCACTTGCTGAAGACAAAACTGAAGGGGAAATGCCCCAAGAACAAGCAGGAACTGAAGACAGTTGCAGTAGAGGCCTGGCAGAGCATCACTAGGGATTCAAACCCAGCGTCTGATGATATCTATGGGTTCCAGACTTCAGGCTGTATTGGACTGCAAAGGATTTGCAACCAAGTATTAAAAAGTGAAAGTTTGATTTATGATTATTATTCTGTCCCATTACTTTTGGTCCCTTAACAAGTGGGAGGCACATATGCAAACTGTTGTAATTCCTACAACGGTCACCTGATTTGGATGTAAATGCCCTCAAATTAAAGGTGGCAGTCTGCAGTTAAAGCACATCTTGTTTATTTAATTTCAAATCAATTGTGGTGGTGTATAGAGCCAAAAATGTTAGAATTGTGTCGATGTCCCAATAATTATGGACCTGACTGTATATATAGTGACACAGTAAAAGGTTTTGTCTGGGAAAACAGTTATTTTCCTCCCAGCATTTGCTGCTGGGGTGATTTACAGACAGGTGAGGTCAAATACCAGACCGGATTTTAATTGCCGGTCCGGGTTTTGGCAGCACCTGGCTTTCCTTAAATAGGCAGCTGGGCTCAGAAGCCAGGTCTCTGTGTTGGGATCTGGGAGCCTTGTGTCTGGATGAAGGCTTGCTACCTGTTTGGCATGAAAACAGGTTGGTGCTGCTATGGTCAAGGACTCTTAGAGGCAGAATTGCCGCATGGTGTGAATTACCACCAACACCGCAAGGTGACTTTTTGTTTGATTATGACTGTTTTGACACTTGCCTAAAGTGTGAGTAAAACACTGAACTGTTTGATCCAAATAACTTGTTGTTGCCTCTATACTGCGTCCACTAATCCTGTCTACCAGTGCGAAACCCCACTATATATATATATATATTTTATAATTGACATTTTTGTTAAACATCAAAATAGTGGTAGAATTATAAGACCTACTGTATAAATAATAGCAACAGTATCCAAACAAATGTGGTATATCATCTTCTGCTAAGGACAAGAATGAGGACCAGTCCTCCTGATTCTCAACCACAAAGCACCTCAAGTAGGTCTCCAGGTTTTGATTAGTACGCTCCGTCTGACCATTCGACTGCGGATGAAAAGCCAAAGAGAATGAAAGTTGAATGCCAAGCCGAGAGCAGAACGCCCTCCAAAACCTGGAGACAAACTGTGTGCCCCTATCAGAGACCACATCCAAAGGAATACCATGCAATTTCACAATATTATCCACAAAAATCTGCGCAAGAGTCTTAGCGTTAGGCAGACTAGTTAGTGGTATAAAGTGAGCCATTTTACTGAAACGGTCAACTACCACCAAAATCACTGTTCTCCCGGAGGAACTCGGCAGATCCGTAATAAAGTCCATAGACAAATGCGTCCAAGGACGAGACGGAATAAACAATGGAAGAAGTGAACCAGCCGGTCGAGTATGAGAAACCTTTGACCGAGCGCCAGAACCTCTGAGATACTAGATCGCAGGTGGACTTACCACCAGGATGTCCAGCGAAGACAGTATTGTGATGTTCCTTGAACATCTTGTATCGCAGGCCCTCAGGAACAAACAACCTCCCTGGGGGACAAGAACCCCCTCCTGGGCTCCCAACACCTCCATCTCCAATTCAGGGTACAGAGCGGAGACCACCACCCCATCCGCTAAAATCGGCGCAGGATCCTCTGAATCACCTCCCCCAGGAAAGCTGCGAGACAAGGCATCTGCCTTGACGTTCTTGACCCCTGGGCGAAAGGTAACCACAAAATTGAACCTGGTAGAAAACAGTGACCATCTGGCCTGCCTAGGGTTCAGACGCTTGGCAGATTGCAGGTAAGCCAAATTCTTATGGTCCGTATATACCGTAACGGGATGAGACGCCCCCTCTAACTTGGCCAACTTGGCCAACAACTCTCTATCTCCAACATCATAATTCCTCTCGGCGACTGAGAGCTTCTTGGAGAAAAAGGCACACGGGACCCACTTGCCAGGAGATGAACCCTGTGACAGCACCGCTCCAACCCCCACCTCTGATGCATCAACCTCCACTACGAATGGCTGAGATACATCCGGCTGCACCAGAATGGGAGCAGACGCAAAACGCTCCTTAATAGCCGAAAAGGCCTGCAATGCCTCATCCGACCAGATAGAGACATCGGCGCCCTTCTTGGTCATATCAGTGAGAGGTTTTACTATGGTGAAATAAATAGAAATACATTTTCTATAATAATTCGTAAACCCCAAGAACCGCATCAAAGCTTTCTGATTCTCTGGTCGGTCCCACTCCAGAACCGCGCGGACATTTTCGGGGTCCATACGAAAACCAGAATCAGAAAGCATGTATCCCAAGAACGGAAGCTCTTGCACCGCAAACAAACATTTCTCCAATTTGGCATATAATTTATTCTCCCGAAGGATCGTCAAAACCTGTCTCACATGATCCTGATGGGTCTTCAGATCAGGAGAATAAATTAAAATGTCATCCAGGTAAACTACTACGAACCTCCCCACCAAATGATGAAAAATGTCATTGACGAATCGCTGAAATACTGCTGGCGCGTTCGTCAACCCAAAAGGCATAACCAGGTTCTCAAAATGACCCTCGTGCGTATTGAAGGCCGTTTTCCACTCATCCCCCTCCTTGATTCTGATCAGATTGTAGGCCCCTCTCAAATCCAACTTGGAGAACACCTTGGCTCCAACAATCTGATCAAAAAGATCAGAGATCAAAGGCAGGGGATATGGATCCCGGACTTTAATACGGTTCAATTCCCGGAAATCCAAACACGGTCTCAGTGATCCATCCTTTTTCTTCACAAAGAACAAACCTACTGCCACTGGAGACTTAAATGGTCTAATATGACCCTTTGCCAAACTCTCGGCGACATACTTTCGCATGACCTCTCTTTTGGGTTGAGAGAGGTTGCAAAGCCAAGACTTTGGCTACTTAGCCCCCGGAATGAGATTAACTGGACAATCATAGTCTCGATGAGGGGGCAATTCCTGAGCCCCACCCTCCCAAAAGACATCCGCAAAATCCGAGAGATACTGAGGTAAAGCCGTAATTGACACACCAGAGATAGATGTGCCAAGACAATTATCCGAACAAAACTCACTCCAACCAATGATTTGTCTCGCTTGCCAGTCTATAATTGGGTTATGTCTAGTCAACCATGGCAACCCCAAAACTATAGGAGCTGGCAAATCCTTCATGACAAAACAAGAAATAATTTCAACATGTGAATCACCCACCCTTAAGTGAATACCATGAACAATGTGAGTAAGGCTCCTTTGAGAAAGAGGGGAAGAATCAATTGCAAAAACACGTATCTCGATCTCTAAAGTGAAAGTACTTAGTCCTAGGTTTTGAAGGAAAAGAAAGTCAATTAGGTTTACCCCAGCACCACAATCAAGGAATACATCAACAAAAACATTTTTTGACTCTAGCGCCACCATAGCTGGAAGGAGAAAACGGGAACTGCAGGGAGCTTGCATACCTGCCTGCTCCACCACACCAGTCATACTACCAAGTGTCAGGGAAGTTTTTTTTTTTCTTTTTTCTTTTTCTCTTCCACCTGTGGTTTAACATAAGGACAAGCAAAAATAAAATGACCCCTCTTTCCACAATAGTAACATAGTTTGTGCACTTTCCTAAAGTCTCTACTATCAGAATGGCAAGAAACCTGACCCAACTGCATGGGTTCCTCCGCTACTCCAGAGTTACCTGTAACATCACCCGGGGAGGCAGTAGAGACGAAACCACTCACAGAAGGGATACCTTGCGCAGAGGGAGCCCTATACCTCTCTCTGATACGTCTATCTAGCCGTACTGCTAAAGACATGGCATTCTCCAAAGAGTCTGGGTATTCATGAAAAGCAAGGGCATCCTTCAATCTTTCAGATAACCCCTGACAAAACTGACTACGTAATGCGGGATCATTCCACTCTGATTCAGTAGCCCACCTCCTAAACTCAACACAGTAAGCCTCTGCAGTATGTTCCCCCTGAAACAAATTACGTAATCTCGACTCTGCCATCGAGACCCGATCTGGGTCATCGTAGATTAATCCCAGAGCCTTAAAAAATTCCTCCACCGACTGGAGGGCCCGAGAACCAGGTGGCAGAGAAAAGGTCCAGGATTGCGCATCCCCTTTAAGCAGAGAAATAACTATACCTATCCTCTGACTCTCATCACCTGACGACGATGGACGCAGCCGAAAGTACAATTTGCAGGATTCTCTAAAACGGATAAAGTCATCCGTACCTCCTGAAAATCGATCAGGAAGAGCCACTTTAGGCTCCACACAAATTTGACCTGCACCAGCTGCCAGAGCATTCTGACACCGTGTGACCGAACCATGTAGCTCCACAACCTCTAGGGATAGCCCCTGTAAGCGGTCAACCAGTGCTTCAATTGACTCCATCAAAAAACCGCTGAGTAATGGCAGTCACAGTATGGCGGATTATAATGTCACGGCAGTCTGTGCACTCGGACTCACAGATTACCCACCAACCAGGCTCTGGGCGAGAGACAGGGGAAGGGTCACCTCCTAGCTAATCCCTGACCTCTTTCCCTGCACTGCTCAGCCCACATGCAGACCTTGATGGTAGGTATGATGTGTCCCAGTGCCTGGGCTGAAACACCCTAAATTCCCTAAGATGGTGAAGAGGAGAAATAGGAGCAGCCTGCTCGCACAGAACCTGGATGGGAGAGATGACACAAAACAACCAAACTGAAATCACACTTATCTTTCTGAGCTGGAACAGACAACCTCCCTTCCTAGCTTCCAAGAACACAATGATTCCTATAATCCGCTCAGAGCACTGGGATGGTGTGCTATTTAAACTAATGACCCCACCCAGTGCACCTGATGAGAGGCGGATCCAGCACGGCTCCAAAACAAACACTAAACTCGTGCTGCTATCCTGCCGACCTCCGCACATTGTCAGAGCGGGGCATGACAAAGGGCTATTTGACCATGAAGGAGAGTGATGGGGTGCTGCGCCAGATGACCTGGCCTCCACAGTCACCGGACCTGAACCCAATCGAGATGGTTTGGGGTGAGCTGGACCGCAGAGTGAAGGCAAAAGGGCCAACAAGTGCTAAGCATCTCTGGGAACTCCTTCAAGACTGTTGGAAGACCATTTCAGGGGGACTACCTCTTGAAGCTCATCAAGAGAATGCCAAGAGTGTGCAAAACAGTAATCAAAGCAAAAGGTGGCTACTTTGAAGAACCTAGAATATGACATATTTTCAGTTGTTTCACACTTGTTTGTTATGTATATAATTCCACATGTGTTAATTCATAGTTTTGATGCCTTCATAGTCATGAAAATAAAGAAAACTCTTTGAATGAGAAGGTGTGTCCAAACTTTTGGTCTGTACTGTATCTTGCCTCATTTAGCTATTTTTATGCATAGCCATACTGGACATTACTTCAAGGTGTGCAGGGCATTCTTTGTATTCTTTTTCCATCTGTTAACAAGAGCGCCATAGTTTAGAATAGAATATATTTATAATAAAGCAATATTTAAGTATTTTCATTTTCTTAATTCCTGGAGAACCCCTTTAATAACAGTCTATACTGGAATGAGGTGTAATGATAGGCTGCATTCACAGGTACCGTATACAATGGTTTATTTGGTCCAGTAAAACATCCATGAAAATGGGAAGATCAGAACTATAACAACTTTCAGATAGTAATTACCTAAATGTTTGTGGACAGCTTTCAGCCTCTTATACAATTGCTACCTTATGTAGCAGAGATTCTTGTCTGGATATCTACTATTGTACATCACTGCCGTATATGAAACCAAAATGTACTTGCTGGATATTTTAGGTGTCTGCACCCTTCCAGAGGCTTTGTGTCTCATCACAGTGACTTTTTTCCCCTTGGCTTGGTGTCTTTTGATAATAGGCACTACTTATATGCAGTAAATGCTGTATAATTTCTTAATTTAATTATGAAATATTTTATGTGCACAGTAGCATTTATGGAAATGTATTATCCTTAACTTAATCAGGTCATTGTTAATTGCTATTAGTAATACTACAGTCAAATATGTACAATAGTGCTATAGTTACAAATGAAAATCTGGCTGCCAAATCAAGACAAAACCTTTATATGTGACTGTGGCAGGCAGCAATTAGCTTCATAATAGTGCCAAACAGGCTATGCCTTAACATTGAGCTATATTTAATATACTGTACCAGCAGCTATACACTAAATGATATTGCTGCATTGTGCAAAAATGATAGTAACATTTTCAGATATTGTGCACAATAAATGGTGAATTTTATTCATTTTATTTCTGACAATAGAAGCTCCACACACAAGATCCAGGGCAAAAGCACAGCTGGCCTGGGGGAGAAGTGTCCCTGTAGAGTTAGCAATGCTTTTGAGGGCCTACGGCAGAATATGCTGTGCCAGAAGGGTGGTTTAGGGGCTATCATTAGCCCCTTAGGATGCCCCTTATAAGTAATTGAAGCATTGCTTGTGTAGAAAGTGGTGTAGGGGAAAAAGACCGAGATGAAACAAATTCAGATGTGAAAGAGGTTTTAAATTATTTAGAATCAAAGCTTATGCCAGTCAATACAATGAAAGTGGCTAAAAAAAGTCACTCAGTGTTATAGTTTCAGAAATTAAGAAATGAAAATATTAGATTAAAATACTAATCATCATTAATTAAATGCAGTAAAATTGTTTTCTAAAGGCACTGAAAGCTGTTATTCCTCAACCAGGAATATGTTGAATTTTATTAAAGGGAACCCGTCACCTCAAAAATGCATCTACACCTGCCATCAGTACCTCACAGTAGCCTGCAGCCTGTTAATAATCATATATTTCATTCTGTTGTCCGATGCTGCGTAAGTCCAAAAAACACAGTTTTATTCTCCATCAGCGCTATAAAGCTGGCCAGCTTGAAGTCAAGGGGGCAGTGGCCTCCTTGCTTCAAGTCAAGGTAACCACGCCCCCTAACTGTCCCCTCTTGCCTGAGAGTGACAGCCTGCAGTGCGGCCGCAATTCTCCAAGTCTCGCGCATGCGCGGTGCGCTCTGTAGTAATGCGCTATCCCATGTCCTGCTGCCGCCGTTAGCCGGGTTTCAGTGGCGCAACGCGCATGCACGAGAATTGAGGAGTCGCGGTCGCACTGCAGGCTGTCACTCTCAGGCAAGAGGGTACGGTTAGGGGGCGTGGTTACCTTGATTTGAAGCAAGGAGACCGCTGCCCCCTTGACTTTAAGCTGGCCGGCACTATAGCGCTGATGGAGAATAAAACCGCGTGTTTTGAACTTACGCAGCATCGGACAGCAGGGTGAAACATATGATTATTAACAGGCTGCGGGCTACTATGAGATACTGCTGGCAGGTGTAGATGCATTTTTGAGGTGACAGGTTCCCTTTGAAAATCAGTTATTGTGTCTGAATAGTAATACATAAAGGGGGTAGAGTTGAGCGGACACCTGGATGTTCGGGTTCGACGGATTCGGCCGAACTTCACAAAAAAGTTTGAGTTCCCGAACCAGAACCCCATTGAAGTCAATGGGGACCCGAACTTTGGAGCACTAAAATGCCTCTAAAAATGTAATTGAAAGGGCTAGAGGGCATCATAATGTGGTTAAGAGCATGGCACTGCTCTGCAAACAAATGTGGATAGGGATATTACTTCAAATAACATAAAATACATAAAAATAAAAAATAATAATCTTGATCTAGGAGTAGGAGGTCCATATGGAGTAGGAAGTTGAGGAGGCGGTGGTTTGCAGCTTTTACCTGGTGCGGCGGTGGTGCCATTGGGTCCCCGTGCTGCTGTGACGGGGACCCGATAGCAGGGAAGGCAGCGCGTTGCATTCCTTAGGCATCTGCGCTGCCTTCCGGTGAAGAGCCTGTGAGATCCAGCCCCCTGGATCTCACAGGCCCCTTAAGCTGTATGAGTAATACACACAGTATTATTCATACAGCCAATCCATTCCAATACAGAAGTATTGGAATGTATTGTAAAGGAATATACCCCCAAATGTTCAAGTCCCAAAGTGGGACAAAAAATAAAGTGAAAAAAGAAGTTTTAAAAAAAAAGTTTTCCCCAAAAAAATTAAAAGTTTCAAGTAAAAATAAACAAAAACGTCATTTTCCCCAAATAAAGTTAAAAAAATTGGTAAAAAATAGAAAAAAAAAAAAAAAGTATACATATTAGGTATCGCCGCGTCCATATCGACCGGCTCTATAAACATATCACATGAGCTAACCCCTCAGATAAACACCGTAAAAAATAAAAAATAAAAACTGTGCTAAATAAACCCTTTTTTTGTCACCTTACATCACAAAAAGTGTAATAGCAAGCGATCAAAAAGTCACACTCACCCCAAAAATCATACCCTACCCAAGGTAATCGCCCAAAAACTGAAAAAATTATGGCTCTCAGACTATGGAAACACTAAAACATGATTTTTTTTGCTTTAAAAATGAAATCATTGTGTAAAACTTACATAAATAAAAAAAAGTATACATATTAGGTATCTCCGCATCCGTGACAACCTGGTCTATAAAAATATCACATCTAACCTGTCAGATAAATGTTGTAAATAACAAAAAATAAAAGCGGTGCCAAAATAGCTATTTCTTGTTATCTTGCCTCACAAAAAGTGTAATATAGAGCAACCAAAAATCATATGTACCCTAAACTAGTACAAAAAATACTGCCACCCTATCCCGTAGTTTCTAAAATGGGGCCACTTTTGGGGATTTTCTACTCTAGGGGTGCATCAGGGGGGCTTCAAATGGGACATGGTGTCAAAAAAACCAGTCCAGCAAAATCTGCCTTCCAAAAACCATATTGCATTCCTTTACTTCTGCGCCCTGCCGTGTGCCCGTACAGCTGTTTACAACCAAGTTTTGTTTGGCTGTTAACCCTTGCTTTGTTACTGGGAAAAATGGATTAAAATGGAAAATTTGCCAAAAAAATTTTAATTCTGAAATTTCATCTCCATTTGCCAATAACTCTTGTGGAACACCTAAAGGGTTAACGACGTTTGTAAAATCAGTTTTGAATACCTTGAGTGGTGTAGTTTCTTAGATGGGGTCACTTTTATGGAGTTTCTACTCCAGGGGTGCATCAGGGGGCTTCAAATGGGACATGGTGTAAAAAAAAACAGTCCAGCAAAACCTGCTTTCCAAAAACTGTATTGCATTCCTTTCCTTCTCCGCCCTGCCGTATGCCCGTACAGCGGTTTACGACCACATGAGGGGTGTTTCTGTAAACTACAGAATAAGGGCCATAAATATTGAGTTTGGTTTGGCTGTTAACCCTTGCTTTGTAACCGGAAAAAAATGATTAAAATGGAAAATCTGTCAAAAAAGTGAAATTTTGAAATTGTATCTCTATTTTCCATTAATTCTTGTGGAACACCTAAAGGGTTAACAACGTTTGTAAAATCAGTTTTGAATACCTTGAGGGGTGTAGTTTATTAGATGGGGTCACTTTTATGGAGTTTCTACTCTAGGGGTGCATCAGGGGGCTTCAAATGGGACATGGTGTCAAAAAAAACAGTCCAGCAAAACCTGCCTTCCAAAAATCGTATGGCATTCCTTTCCTTCTGCGCCCTGCCGTGTGCCCGTACAGCGGTTTACGACCACATATGGGGTGTTTCTGTAAACTACAGAATCAGGGCCATAAATATTGAGTTTGGTTTAGCTGTTAACCCTTGCTTTGTAACTGGAAAAAAATCATTAAAATGGAAAATCTGCCAAAAAACTGAAATTTTCAAATTGTATCTCTATTTTCCATTAATTCTTGTGGAACACCTAAAGGGTTAACAAAGTTTGTAAAATCAGTTTTGAATACCTTGAGGGGTGTAGTTTATAGAATGGGATCATTTTTGGGTGGTTTCTATTATGTAAGCCTCGCAAAGTGACTTCAGACCTGAACTGGTCCCTAAAAATTGGGTTTTTGAAAATTTCGGAAAAATTTCAAGATTTGCTTCTAAACTTCTAAGCCTTGTAACATCCCCAAAAAATAAAATATCATTCCCAAAATGATCCAAGCATGCAGTAGACATATGGGGAATGTAAAGTAATAACTATTTTTGAAGGTATTACTATGTATTATAGAAGTAGAGAAATTGAAACTTGGAAATTTGCAATTTTTTTAATTTTTTGGGGTAAATTTGGTATTTTTTTAATAAATAAAAATGATTTTTTTTTACTTCATTTTACCAGTGTCATGAAGTACAATATGTGACGAAAAACAATCTCCGAATGTCCTGGATAAGTCAAAGCGTTTTAAAGTTATCAGCACTTAAAGTGACACTTGTCAGATTTGCAAAAAATGGCCTTGTCCTTAAGGTGAAATAGGGCTGCGTCCTTAAGGGGTTAAAGCTTGTATTGGACTGTCAAAAATGCAGCAAAGGCCCTAAATATAGTATCTAGGACAAAATGGGTGTTTTTTAAAAACCAGAATATAACAGCGGTATTTAGCACTTGTATTGGACTGTAACAAATGCAGCAAAGGCCCCAAATGTAGTGTCTTGCACAAAATGTGTGTTTTTTTTTAATTAAGAATATAACAATGGTATTTAACGCTTGTATTGGATTGTTACAAATGCAGCAAAGGCCCTATATGTAGTATCTAGGACAAAGTGGGTGTTTTTTTTTTAAACCAGAATATAACAGCAGTATTTTAAGCTTGTATTGGACTATCACAAATGCAGCAAAGGCCCTAAATGTAGTATCTAGGACAAAATGGGTGTTTTTTAAAACCAGAATATAACAGCGGTATTTAGCACTCCTATTGGACTGTCACAAATGCAGCAAAGGCCCCAAATGTAGTGTCTTGCACAAAATGGGTGTTTTTTTAAATTAAGAATATAACAATCGTATTTAACGCTTGTATTGGATTGTCACAAATGCAGCAAAGGCCCCAAATGTAGTGTCTTGCATAAAATGGGTGTTTTTTTAAAACCAGAATATAATAGCAGTATTTAACGCTTGTATTGGACTAGCACAAATGCAGCAAAGGTCCCAAATGTAGTGTCTTGCACAAAATGGGTGTTTTTTTTAAATCAGAATATAACAGCGGTATTTAACGCTTGTATTGGATTGTCACAAATGCAACAAAGGCCCTAAATGTAGTATCTAGGACAAAGTGGGTGTTTTTTTTTAAAACCAGAATATAACAGCAGTATTTAACCCCTTAGGGACACATGACGTACCGGTACGGCATGTTTCCCGAGTCTTTAAGGACACATGACGTACCGGTACGTCATGGGTTGTTCCGATCACCGCCGCCCGGCGGGCGGTGATCGGAACAAGGTGCCTGCTCAAATCATTGAGCAGGCACCTCAGCTAAATGTGCGGGGGGGGGGGTCCCGTGACCCCCCCGTGTCGGCAATCGCCGCAAACCGCAGGTCTATTCAGACCTGTGGTTTGCGGCTTTTACCTGGTGCGGTAGTGGTGCCATTGGGTCCTCGTGCTGCTGTGACGGGGACCCGATAGCAGGGAAGGCAGCGCGTTGCATTCCTTAGGCATCTGCGCTGCCTTCCGGTGAAGAGCCTGTGAGATCCAGCCCCCTGGATCTCACAGGCCCCTTAAGCTGTATGAGTAATACACACAGTATTACTCATACAGCCAATCCATTCCAATACAGAAGTATTGGAATGCATTGTAAAGGAATATACCCCCAAAAGTTCAAGTCCCAAAGTGGGACAAAAAATAAAGTGAAAAAAGAAGTTTAAAAATAAAGTTTTCCCCCCAAAAAATTTTAAGTTTCAAGTAAAAATAAACAAAAACGTCATTTTCCCCAAATAAAGTAAAAAAAAATTGGTAAACAATAGGGGGGAAAAAAGTATACATATTAGCTATCGCCGCGTCCGTATTAACCGGCTCTATAAACATATCACATGACCTAACCCCTCAGATGAACACCGTAAAAAATAAAACCTGTGCTAAATAAACCCTTTTTTTGTGTAAAAGTTACATAAATAAAAACAAAGTATACATATTAGGTATCGCCGCGTCCGTATCGACCGGCTTTATAAAAATATCACATGACCTAACCCCTCAGATGAACACCGTAAAAAATGTAAAATAAAAATTGTGCTAAATAAATAATTTTTTGTCACCTTACATCACAAAAAGTGTAATAGCAAGCGATCAAAAAGTCACACGCACCTCAAAATAGTGCCAATAAAACCATCATCTCATCCCGCAAAAATCATACCCTACCCAAGGTAATCGCCCAAAAACTGAAAAAATTATGGCTCTCAAACTATGGAAACACTAAAACATGATTTTTTTTTGCTTCAAAAATGAAATCATTGTGTAAAACTTACATAAATAAAAAAAAAGTATACATATTAGGTATTGCCACATCCGTGACAACCTGGTCTATAAAAATATCACATGATCTAACCTGTCAGATAAATGTTGTAAATAACAAAAAATAAAAACGGTGCCAAAACAGCTATTTCTTGTTATCTTGCCTCACAAAAAGTGTAATATAGAGCAACCAAAAATCATATGTACCCTAAACTAGTACCAAAAATACTGCCACCCTATCCCGTAGTTTCAAAAATGGGGCCACTTTTTGGGATTTTCTACTCTAGGGGTGCATCAGTGGGGCTTCAAATGGGACATGGTGTCAAAAAAACCAGTCCAGCAAAATCTGCCTTCCAAAAACCATATGGCATTCCTTTACTTCTGCCCCCAGCTGTGTGCCCGTACAGCTGTTTACAACAAAGTTTTGTTTGGCTGTTAACCCTTGCTTTGTTACTGGGAAAAATGGATTAAAATGGAAAATTTGCCCAAAAATTTTAATTCTGAAATTTCATCTCCGTTTGCCAATAACTCTTGTGGAACACCTAAAGGGTTAACGGCGTTTGTAAAATCAGTTTTGAATACCTTGAGTGGTGTAGTTTCTTAGATGGGGTCACTTTTATGGAGTTTCTACTCTAGAGGTGCATCAGGGGGCTTCAAATGGGACATGGTGTCAAAAAAACCAGTCCAGCAAAACCTGCTTTCCAAAAACCGTATGGCATTCCTTTTCTTCTCTGCCCTGCCGTGTGCCCGTACAGCGGTTTACGACCACATATGGGGTGTTTCTGTAAACTACAGAATCAGGGCCATAAATATTAAGTTTGGTTTGGCTGTTAACCCTTGCTTTGTAACCGGTAAAAAATTATTAAAATGGAAAATCTGCCAAAAAAGTGAAATTTTTTAATTGTATCTCTATTTTCCATTAATTCTTGTGGAACACCTAAAGGGTTAACGACGTTTGTAAAATCAGTTTTGAATACCTTGAGGGGTGTAGTTTCTTAGATTGGGTCACTTTTATGGAGTTTCTACTCTAGGGGTGCATCAGGGGGCTTCAAATGGGACATGGTGTAAAAAAAAACAGTCCAGCAAAGCCTGCCTTCCAAAAATCGTATGGCATTCCTTTCCTTCTCCGCTCTGCCGTGTGCCCGTACAGCGGTTTACGACCTCATATGGGGTGTTTCTGTAAACTACAGAATCAGGGCCATAAATATTGAGTTTGGTTTGGCTGTTAACCCTTGCTTTGTAACTGGAAAAAAATTATTAAAATGGAAAATCTGCCAAAAAACTGAAATTTTGAAATTGTATCTCTATTTTACATTAATTCTTGTGGAACACCTGAAGGGTTAACAAAGTTTGTAAAATCAGTTTTGAATACCTCGAGGGGTGTAGTTTATAGAATGGGGTCATTTTTGGGTGGTTTCTATTATGTAAGCCTCGCAAAGTGACTTCAGACCTGAACTGGTCCCTAAAAATTGGGTTTTTGAAAATTTCGGAAAAATTTCAAGATTTGCTTCTAAACTTCTAAGCCTTGTAACATCCCCAAAAAATAAAATATCATTCCCAAAATGATCCAAACATGCAATAGACATATGGGGAATGTAAAGTAATAACTATTTTTGGAGGTATATCTCAGAATGTCCTGGATAAGTCAAAGCGTTTTAAAGTTATCAGCACTTAAAGTGACACTGGTCAGATTTGCAAAAATGGCCTTGTCCTTAAGGTGAAATAGGGCTGAGTCCTTAAGGGGTTAAAGCTTGTATTGGACTGTCACAAATGCAGCAAAGGCCCTAAATGTAGTATCTAGGACAAAATGGGTGTTTTTTAAAAACCAGAATATAACAGCGCTATTTAGCACTTGTATTGGACTGTCACAAATGCAGCAAAGGCCCCAAATGTACAGTCGTGGCCAAAAGTTTTGAGAATTACATAAATATTGGAAATTGGAAAAGTTGCTGCTAAAGTTTTAATAATAGCAATTTGCATATACTCCAGAATGTTATGAAGAGTGATCAGATGAATTGCATAGTCCTTCTTTGCCATGAAAATTAACTTAATCCCAAAAAAACCTTTCCACTGCATTTCATTGCTGTCATTAAAGGACCTGCTGAGATCATTTCAGTAATCGTCTTGTTAACTCAGGTGAGAATGTTGACGAGCACAAGGCTGGAGATCATTATGTCAGGCTGATTGGGTTAAAATGGCAGACTTGACATGTTAAAAGAAGGGTGATGCTTGAAATCATTGTTCTTCCATTGTTAACCATGGTGACCTGCAAAGAAACGCGTGCAGCCATCATTGCGTTGGATAAAAATGTCTTCACAGGCAAGGATATTGTGGCTACTAAGATTGCCACTCAATCAACAATTTATGGTATCATCAAGAACTTCAAGGAAAGAGGTTCAATTCTTGTTAAGAAGTCTTCAGGGCATCCAAGAAAGTCCAGCAAGCGCCAGGATCGTCTCCTAAAGAGGATTCAGCTGCGGGATCGGAGTGCCACCAGTGCAGAGCTTGCTCAGGAATGGCAGCAGGCAGGTGTGAGCGCATCTGCACGGACAGTGAGGCGAAGACTTTTGGAAGATGGCCTGGTGTCAAGAAGGGCAGCAAAGAAGCCACTTCTCTCCAAAAAAATCATCAGGGACAGATTAATCTTCTGCAGAAAGTATGGTGAATGGACTGCTGAGGACTGGGGCAAAGTCATATTCTCCGATGAAGCCTCTTTCCGATTGTTTGGAGCATCTGGAAAAAGGCTTGTTCGGAGAAGAAAAGGTGAGCGCTACCATCAGTCCTGTGTCATGCCAACAGTAAAGCATCCTGAGACCATTCATGTGTGGGGTTGCTTCTCATCCAAGGGAGTGGGCTCACTCACAATTTTGCCCAAAAACACAGACATAAATAAAGAATGGTACCAAAACACCCTCCAACAGCAACTTCTTCCAACAATCCAACAACAGTTTGGTGAAGAACAATGCATTTTCCAGCACGATTGAGCACCGTGCCATAAGGCAAAAGTGAAAACTAAGTGGCTCGGGGACCAAAAAGTTGACATTTTGGGTCCATGGCCTGGAAACTCCTCAGATCTTAATCCCATTGAGAACTTGTGGTCACACCTCAAGAGGCGGGTGGACAAACAAAAACCCACTAATTCTGACAAACTCCAAGAAGTGATTATGAAAGAATGGGTTGCTATCAGTCAGGAATTGGCCCAGAAGTTGATTGAGAGCATGCCCAGTCGAATTGCACAGGTCCTGAAAAAGAAGGGCCAACACTGCAAATACTGACTCTTTGCATAAATGTCATGTAATTGTCGATAAAAGCCTTTGAAACGTATGAAGTGCATGTAATTATATTTCACAACATCACAGAAACAACTGAAACAAAGATCTAAAAGCAGTTTCGCAGCAAACTTTGTGAAAACTAATATTTGTGTCATTCTCAAAACTTTTGGCCACGACTGTAGTGTCTTGCACAAAATGGGTGTTTTTTAAAAACCAGAATATAACAGCAGTATTAACGCTTGTATTGGACTAGCACAAATGCAGCAAAGGGCCCAAATGTAGTGTCTTCCACAAAATGGGTGTTTTTTTAAAAGCAGAATTAAACAGATGGATTTAACTGATTTTCTTTCACTATCACAAATGCAGTGCAGGGCGCAAATGTACTTTTTAACAAAAAAATAATAATTAGGCTACTTTCACACTAGCGCTTGATCGGATCCGTTCTGAACGGATCCGATCATATTAATGCAGACGGAGGCTCCGTTCAGTACGGATCCGTCTGCATTAATAACTTAGAAAAATTTCTAAGTGCGAAAGTAGCCTGAGCGGATCCGTTCAGACTTTCAATGTAAAGTCAATGGGGGACGGATCCGCTTGAAGATTGAGCCATATGGTGTCATCTTCAAGCGGATCCGTTCCCATTGACTTACATTGTAAGTCTGGACGGATCCGCACGCCTCCGCACGGCCAGGCGGACACCCGAACGCTGCAAGCAGCGTTCAGCTGTCCGCCTGGCCGTGCGGAGGCGAGCGGAGCGGAGGCTGAACGCCGCCAGACTGATGCAGTCTGAGCGGATCCGCATCCATTCAGACTGCATCAGGGCTGGACGGAAGCGTTCTGCTCCGCTCGTGAGCCCCTTCAAACGGAGCTCACGAGCGGACAGCAGAACGCTAGTGTGAAAGTAGCCTAATTCTGCCCCACAGAATTTAACAGATGGATTTACTTGGATTGTACTTTACAGTGTGAATATCTCACCCCCTGGGTACCTGAGCTCACAGACGAATTCCCTATATTATTTTCCCTTCCCCTGGCACATATGCAGGTCACTTAAAAAATGGGTATATGTTGCCCACTGAACTAAAAGAAGTAGGTTAAATTATTGTCCCTGGCACATATGCAGTGCTGGTGCACTGATCTTTCACAAAATGGCCGCCGACTCCCACCTAGCTAACAGACGGATACAACGTATTTTTCTGTGTCACTGGGCAAAATTTTGCACTGCACCCACGAAACAAAATCGCAGTAGATCGCAGAGTTCTGATAACAGATAGATTCTTTTCTATTCTCTTCCTCACAGCAGAAGCATCCTATCCCTCCACTAGTAAGAGCAGAGTGACGTGCAGAGCTACGTGACTCCAGCTTATATAGAGGCTGGGTCACATGCTGCACTGGCCAATCACAGCCATGCCATTAGTAGGCATGGCTGTGATGGCTTCTAAGGGCACACGAGTTAATTGTTTGTTGATTGGCTGCCCTGCAGCCTTTCAAAAAGTGCCACTGAATCACTGAACACCAAACTCGAACCCGAACTTTTACCCGTTCGCTCAACCCTAAAAGGGGGTCATTTATGAAATCAGATATGTCAGTTTTGTGGCATAAAAAAGTCGGAAGTCAAGGCTGTCACAGGCATCTTGATTAAAGAAACCGAAATCTTGACTAAAGAAACTTGATTAAGGCCCAGTTCACACGAACGTATGGCTTTTATAGTTTTTTGCGGTCCGTTTTTCACGGATCCGTTGTTCCATTTTTGAGTTCCGTTGTGTTTCCGTTTCCATTCCGTTTTTCCGTTTGGCATATACAGTATACAGTAATTACATAGAAAAAATTGGGCTGGGCATAACATTTTCAATAGATGGTTCCGCAAAAATGGAACGGATACGGAAGACATACGGATGCATTTCCGTATGTGTTCCGTTTTTTTTGCGGACCCATTGACTTGAATGGAGCCACGGAACGTGATTTGCGGGCAATAATAGGACATAATCTATCTTTCAACGGAACGGAAAAACGGAAATACGGAAACGGAATGCTTACGGAACACATTCCGTTTTTAATGCGGAACCATTGAAATGAATGGTTCCGTATACGGACCGTATACGGAACACAAAAAAATGGCCCGTACACTCGCAAAAAAAACCGTTAGTGTGAACTAGGCCTAATTCTTGCTGCAGTGATGTGATGACGTAGTGATGTCACCACGCACAAGATTTTGTGCGGTTTCTTCAATCAAGATGGCCGCGACATGAATGAGGTATGTTTTTGTTTGTTTTTTTACCACAATTTTAGTAAATTTTTTTTTTTTTTTTTACTAGAGATGAGCAAAGCTTTCAAAAATTCTATTTGGACGCTTCGCCCAAAAAATATTTGATCCAAATTAATTTGTGATGAAGCGCATTAAAAGTCAGCCATTTCCCGGCTGCAGGGAGCATGTATTTCAGTGTACATCACTGTGCATTACAGAAACATGCATAGGGAGTCTCCTATGATAGTGAAACAGTACTGTCAGTATAACAGGCAGATGACAGATCTCACTCTTAGAATCGGTTCACACTTAACTTATTGGTCAGTTACGGGTCAAAAATGGACCAAGTAACTCAAGTATGAAATTATCCTTATAGGTCAGTGTTAGCGTCAGGTATAGAGAACCGTGCAGTGGCCCAAGATTTTACTATAGAGTGAAAGAGCGCACTCCTTTTACACCGTTGTCAGATTATTCCATAGATTTCGACAGAACCTGTTCTGTTACACTCAAACAAGTAGTGCCCCCTTGAAAGAGTGGGGAGGGTGTCAGCAGTAAGTTTGTGTTGACGTCAACACTATTCGTTACCACAAAGAGCAAGGAAATAAAGTTTTTGGGCAAATTGATTTTTTCCCGAAATTCAGATTGAAGTCAATTCATTTCACTTCGATTCGCTGTACACTAATTGTGAGCCAAAAGCAGGAATGGAGGCTGCATGGAGAGTGGAAATATTTGCATATCTTCTGTGTTTTTAACCCACACCTGGTTTTGGCTCACAATAACTGATGGAAATCACTCACCAAACACTGATCAAATCCCTGAATTGTGAATTAGGCCTTACACTTGGCAATTTTTTCTACTTCCAACACATCTACTTAAAAAAATAACACTTGCTGCCTAATATATCTTATCCCTTGCCAGTGGCCACTGTATTAAGATTATCAATGTTAATCACTTCATATGTGTTCAGGCCTTAATGTTATAGCTGATTTGTCTATTTGCTGACCTTATCCCTGCTTAAAGGGGTTCTATACCTTTTTCTTACTGATGATCTATCCTTTGGAGCAGGGCCGTCTTTAACAAGGGGCAAAAGGGGCAGCTGCCCCGGGCTCAGTTGCTCCTGGGGGGCCCAAGGCAGCTGCCTCTTGAGCCCTGCTGGCCACTGCCCCGGGTTTCAGGCTGTCAGCTACACAGGGGGTGCTGCCATGCCATGCCTGCCGGCACTCCAGGCAGCGTACTGCTAGAGCTGTGATTCTCTAGGACCTTAGATGACATCATCACCATGTGACCAGTAACCTAGCAAACAATCAATATTAAAGATGGCCCTGCTTTGGAGAGGTCATCAGCATCTGATCATCAGGGGTCCGTCACCCAGGATCCCCGCCGATCAGCTGCTAGAAAGTAGCTCAGCACAATTTAAGTGAATGGGGCTTAGCTGCGCGCAGGCCAGTGATATAGTCATTATGTGACTACTGCGAGAACCGCTGCCTTCCTAAATAGCTGATTGGTGGAGGTCCCAGGTGTCGGACCCCCACCGATTAGATGCTTATGACTTATCCAAAGGATAGATCATTAGTAAGAAAAGGCTATAGAACCCCTTTAACCTGTAGGATACCAGAGCCGTACATGTACGGCACTAAAAAGTGGGTCCACAATCCCAGCGCCGTACAGCGCTCTGATCAGGCGGCAGGGGTCCGGCAGTCACTGATAGCCAGACCCCTGCTGTATGTGCCGGCATCGGTAAAAACACTGATCCTGGCGTATTAACCATTGCACTGCCGTGGTCAGCGCTGACCCTGGCAATTGCGGTATCCTGCCTGGTGCGGGGTGGCCATTGGGTTCCCGCGGTGCTGTGACGGGGACCCGATGGCAGGCAAAGCAGCCCGAGGCCTTCCTTAGGCATCGCGGCTGCCTTACGTGACAGCCTGTGAGATCCAGCCTCTTGAATCTCACAGGCAGGAAGCTGTAAGTGTATTACAGTGTGTAATACACTTACAGACAATGCATTACAATACAGAAGTATTGTAATACATTGTAAAGGGGATCAGACCCCAAAAAGTTGAAGTCCTAGAGTGGGACAAAAAATAAAGTTAAAAAATAACTTTAAAAAAATTACGTTTTACAAAAAAATTAAGTTGCAAGTAAAAAATAAATAAAAAAGCATCCTTTTCCTAAAATAAAGTAAAAAAGAAAATTGTTAAAAATAGGTTAAAAAAAAGAAAAGTAGACATATTAGGTATCGCTGCTTCCATATCAACCAGCTCTATAAAAATATCCCATGACCTACCCCCTCAGATGAACACTGTCAAAAAAATAAAATAAAAACTGTGCTAAAAAAAACTTTTTTTTGTCACATTACATCACTAAAAATGCAACACCAAGAGATCAAAAAGGCGTATGCCCCCCCCAAAATAGTACCAATCAAACCGTCACATCATCCCGCAAAAAATGTGCCCCTACTTAAGACAATCGCCCAAAAAAATAAAAAAAAATATGTCTCTCAGACTATGGAGACACTAAAACATGTTTTCTTTTTGTTTCAAAAATGCTTTTATCGTGTTAAATGAAAAAAAAAAGAAAAAAGTAGACATACTAGGTATCGCCGCATCGGTAACAACCTGCTCTATAAAAATACCACATGACCTAACCTCTCAGGTGTTCACGTGAAAAAAAAAAGCTGTCAAAAAAGCCATTTTTTGTCACCTTCCATGACAAAAAGTGTAATAGCAAGCAATCAAAAAGTCATATGCACCCCAAAATACTGCCAATCAAACCGTCATCTCATCCCGCAAAAATAATACCCTATCTAAGACAATCGCCCAAAAAATAAAAAAAAACTATGGCTCTCAGACTATGGAGACACTAAAACATGATTTTTATTTTTGTTTCAAAAATGCTATTATTATGTTAAACTTAAATAAATAAAAAAGTATACATATTAGGCCGTGTCTGTAAGAACCTGCTGTATAAAAATATCACATGACCTAACCCCTCAGTGAACAGCGTAACAAAAAAAGACATTTTTTGTCACCTTACATATTAAAAAGTGTAATTTCAAGCTATCAAACAGTCATATGCAACCTAAAATAGTACCAATCAAACCATCATCTCATAGGGAAAAAAAAATTAGACCCCACATAAGACATTTACCCCCCCAAAAAAATATGGCTTTCAGAATATGGAGAAACTAAAAAATCTTTTTTTCAAAAATGCTTAATTATGTAAAGCTGAAACAAACAACTAATAAAAGTAGTCATATTTGGTATTGTCTATAAACAATAGTAGTCATATTTGGTACTGCTCTATAAAAATAGCATATGATCTAACCTGTCAGATAAACGTTGTAAATAACAAAAAATACAGCTATTTTTTGCTACCTTGCCTCACAAAAAGTGCAATATAGAGCAACCAAAAATCATATGTACCCTAAAATAGTACCAACAAAACTGACACCTTATCCCATAGTTTACAAAATGGGGTCACTTTTTTGGAGTTTCTACTCTAGGGGTGCATCAGGGGGTCTTCAAATGTAACATGGCAACTTAAAATGATCCCAGTGAAATCTGCATAAAAACCAAATGGTGTACCTTTCCTTCTGTGCCCTGCCGTGTGCCCGTACAGCAGTTTACGACCACATATGGGGTGTTTCTTTAAAGTACAGAATCAGGTTAATAAATAATGAGTTTTGTTTGGCTGTTAACCTTTGCTTTGTTAGAGAAAAAAAAGATTAAAATGGAAAATCTGCCAAAAAAGTGAAATTCTGAAATTTCATCTACATTTTCCTTTAATTCTTGTTGATCATCTAAAGGGTTAACAAAGTCTGTAAAATCAGTTTTGAATACCTTGAGGGTGTAGTTTCTAAAATGGTGTCATTTTTAGGTGGTTTCTATTATGTAAGTCTTACAAAGTGACTTCAGACCTGAACTGGTCCTTAAAAAGTGGGTTTTGGAAATTTTCTGAAAGTGTTGATAGCATTGTTATGTTGCTGTGTGACTTACCTGCCGTACTGTTTCACCCATAGTCTTGCATCCTGTCAGCTACTGGGCCTCTGCAGACGCCTTTCATCCGTGTCATGGATGCCCTGTCATCATCTATAGGGCAATGCAGGGATTCCTAGATCTCTAGGCACGTGGGTATGAGTCCTCTTACCATTGAAGGGGGCTCATACAGTTAGGAGACTAGGGCCTGTTGAGGGAAGCGTTAGGAGGTGACCAGCCCCCTTTTCCCTGCATTGTGGCCTGGTAGCCAGAGCATTGCGCGATGGGGGGTTCCCCCACTCCTCGTCGTGACAGTCTACCTGTCATCATAATCTGTATAGTATAGCTGCTGCAGCTGCTACTCCCTGCTGCTAATCCCTTACTGCCATTTCCATCACCCCTAAACAGCTGCCGCTTCTACTACTACTACTACTACTACTCCACATGCATCTACATCTACTGCCATGATATTTTGTTACTGCTGCCACAACATTTGTGGTCACATGCCACTATTACCCTAACCTTTCCACATCCACACTGTACTGCTTCTTCTCCCAAATAAAATCATGTTTCCACTCTTTCTTTTGAAAATTAACATTTATAGATTTAGAAATACAGGCTGACAGGCGCAATTTGTGGATGCTTGTCCAGAACAAGCCACTCTTTCTTCTGACAATTGACACTTGTGCTTGTATAAATATAGGCAGTCATTCTGTCCCAATAAAGCATTAAAACTTGTGCTTGTATAAATATAGGCAGTCATTCTGCCCCCAATAAAGCATAACTTTTGGATGATTGTAAGGAAGAACCCAGTCCTTCTTCTGCCATTAACGTTTGTGTATATATAGGGGGAAAAATCTTCCCTCGTTGAGGCTACTTTCACACTGGCGTTCTGACTTTCCGTTTGTGAGATCCGTTCAGGGCTCTCACAAGCGGTCCAAAATAGATCAGTTTTGCCCTAATGCATTTTGAATGGAAAATGATCTGCTCAGAATGCATCAGTTTGCCTCTGTTCTGTCTCCTTTCCGCTTTGGAGGCGGACACCAAACGTTCTGACACACAATGTAAGTCTGACACACAATGTAAGTCAATGGGGACGGATCCGTTTTCTATGACACAATAGAAAATGGATCTGTCCTTTGTTGACTTTCAGTGGTGTTCAAGATGTATCCGTCTTGGCTATGTTAAAGATAATACAAACGGATCCGTTATGAACGGATGCAGGCGTTTGTATTATCTGAATGGATCCGTCTGTGCAGACCCATGACGGATCCGCACCAAACGCCAGTGTGAAAGTAGCCTAAGACGTATAAGCACATGGACACACCCCCTACGCTATAAATAAACCCGATCTGGCTGCCATTTTACATTCAGTCTATTGCCAATGTACGGACAGGTTCCTGTGTGGAGCAGGGACAGACTGTTAGGGACACCAAACGCTAGTTAATAGGGCCACAAAAGTCCTTTTAAGGACTAGTATAGGTGTGCTATCGATAGGGACATACAGAGGGGTGTGATATACTTATAACATACTTTCTAACATAGAAAGTATATTATAGTGCATTTGTATTGTGCAGCAGTTGTGTGCGGTTCTGCTGAGATACCGCAGCTATACAGAGGGACAAACGCTATTGGAACAACTAATTGCAACTGGTGTGATATACCAGTTTCCCCCCCCCAAAAAAACTGATTGAGGTAGGGGTGTTATATACCTAAAATATAAATAGTATATAGTGCATTTGTATTGTGCAGCAGTTGTGTGCGGTTCTGCTGAGAAACCGCAGCTATACAGAGGGACAAATGCTATTGGAACAACTAATTGCAACTAGTGTGATATACCAGTTGCCCCCCCCAAAAAAAAACTTTTGAGGCAGGGGTGTGATATACCTATAATATACTTTCTATATAGTGCATTTGTATTGTGCAGCAGTTGTGTGCGGTTCTGCTGAAATACTGCAACTATACAGAGGGACAAACACTATTGGAAGAACTAATTTCAACTGGTGTGATATACCAGTTGCCCCCCCAAAAAACTGATTGATACAAGGCTGTGATATACCTATAATATACTTTCTATATAGTGCATTTGTATTGTGCAGCAGTTGCGTGCGGTTCCGCTGAGATACCGCAGCTATATAGAGGAACAAACGCTATTGGAACAACTAATTGCAACTGGTGTAATATACCAGTTGTCCCCCTAAAAAACTGATTGAGGTAGGGGTGTGATATACCTATAAAATAATTTCTATATAGTGCATTTGTATTGTGCAGCAGTTGTGTGCGGTTTTGCTGAGATACTGAAGCTATACAGAAGGACAAACGCTATTGGAACACCAAATTGCAACTGGTGTGATATACCAGTTGCCCCCCTAAAATCTGATTGAGGCAGGGGTGCAATATACCTATAATATACTTTCTATATAGTGCATTTATTATTGTGTAGCAGTTGTGTGCAGTTCTGCTGCGATACCGCAGCTATACAGAGGGACAAATGCTAGTGGAACAACAAATTGCAACTGGTGTGATATACCAGTTGCCCCCCTAAAAAAATGATTGATACAGGGGTGTGATATACCTATAATATACTTTCTATATAGTGCATTTGTATTGTGCAGCAGTTGCGTGCGGTTCCGCTGAGATACCGCAGCTATATAGAGGAACAAACGCTATTGGAACAACTAATTGCAACTGGTGTAATATACCAGTTGTCCCCCTAAAAAACTGATTGAGGTAGGGGTGTGATATACCTATAAAATAATTTCTATATAGTGCATTTGTATTGTGCAGCAGTTGTGTGCGGTTTTGCTGAGATACTGAAGCTATACAGAAGGACAAACGCTATTGGAACACCAAATTGCAACTGGTGTGATATACCAGTTGCCCCCCTAAAATCTGATTGAGGCAGGGGTGCAATATACCTATAATATACTTTCTATATAGTGCATTTGTATTGTGTAGCAGTTGTGTGCGGTTCTGCTACGATACCGCAGCTATACAGAGGGACAAATGCTAGTGGAACAACAAATTGCAACTGGTGTGATATATCAGTTGACCCCCCTAAAAAACTGATTGAGGTAGGGGTGTGATATACCTATAAAATAATTTCTATATAGTGCATTTGTATTGTGCAGCAGTTGTGTGCGGTTTTGCTGAGATACTGAAGCTATACAGAAGGACAAACGCTATTGGAACACCAAATTGCAACTGGTGTGATATACCAGTTGCCCCCCTAAAATCTGATTGAGGCAGGGGTGCAATATACCTATAATATACTTTCTATATAGTGCATTTGTATTGTGTAGCAGTTGTGTGCGGTTCTGCTACGATACCGCAGCTATACAGAGGGACAAATGCTAGTGGAACAACAAATTGCAACTGGTGTGATATATCAGTTGACCCCCCAAAAAAACCTGATTGAGGTAGGGGTGTGATATACCTATAATATACTTTCTATATAGTGAATTTGTATTGTGCAGCAGTTGTGTGCGGTTTTGCTGCGATACCGCAGCTATACAGAGGGACAAACGGTATTGGAACAACTAATTGCAAATGGTGTGATATACCTGTTGCCCCAAGAAAAACTGATTAAGGGGTTTGATATACCTGCTTCCAGCAAATAATCATTAAGGGTTTCTATATACCTGCTTCCACAAATACTGCTCTTCTATAGGGACTTTGGCACAGGGTCATTTTGAAAATGACAGGCAGAGGAAGAGGCAGGCCATTCCGCAGGGGTGGTAGGGGTCGGGCAGGTGCACCAGGCCGGAGCCTAAGTGGGAAGTTGGAGAAGGTGTGTGCCATTACGTCAAAGGACGCACCAGAGTTTGTTGAGTGGCTCACGCAGCTTTCCGCTTCTGCACAATCTCTCTGCTGTGTGCAACCCCAAAGACACCACCACCACAGCCCCTCCACCCAAATCAGAGGAATTATTTTCCCATCCATACCCAGACCTTACCGATGCGCAGCCATTCTTGGCATCGGATGAGAAAAAGGAGGTAGCAAGGGCCGCCACCCAGCGGTCTGATGACAGTACCCAGATCAGCCCAAGGAGGGTGGTCCTCGCTGTTGCTGCCTACTCCGAGATCTCTAATGTCAGTGGTGGTGAAAGTGACAATGATGACGTGTCGATGGATGTCACGTGGGTGCCCACAAGAGAGGAAGAGGAGGGGAGTTCAGAGGGAGAGTTGGAGCAGCAGATAGGGAGGAGAAGGAGGAGAAGCAGCCAGAACTTACAGTTCAAACGAGGAAAATAGCAGACTACTAATGTATCTGGAACGAGCCATCCACCATGCACGATCACATCTGGCGCTCCCAGGACGCCGACACATGGCTCCGCAGTGTGGGATTTTTTTCTCTGTCTCCACTGCTGACAATAGTGTTGCCATCTGCAGCCTGTGCTGTCAACGCATAAGTCGCGGTAAGCCCAACACTCACCTAGGGACAACCACCTTAAAAAGTCACCTGGCCTACCATCACCGAGCCCATTTGGAGCAACACCGTCGAAACCCACAAAGCCACACTCCCCGCGCTCCACATCCTGCCTCTTCTCCTCTCTCCTCCCATTTGTCCTCCACTCCTCCTTCAACCGTGTCGTCGTTGCGTTCATTTGGCAGAAAACAGGCTTCCATGGCCCAAATGTTGGAGCGTAAAAAGTTGATGACGCCAGATAACCCTCTTGCCCAAAGGCTGACCGCTGGCTTGTCGGAACTGCTAGCCCGCCAACTATTGCTATATGAACTGGTGGACTCGGAGGCCTTTAGAAAATTTGTGGCCATTGGCACACTGCAATGGAAGGTCCCCGGAAGGAAATATTTCTCTCAGAAGGGCATCCCAGAGCTATATGGCCATCTTCAGCGTCAATTTAATATATCTCTGACACAGTGTCGGTGACAAGATACACCTGACCACAAACACATGGTCTAGCAAATACGGGCAGGGAAGGTACATAACTTTTATTGCCCACTGGGTGAACCTTCTGACGGCCGTTAAGCATGTAACCCGTGGCACCCGTGTGGATTTGGTGTTACCGCCGCTGATTGCATGCAGGCATGCCTCTTCTTCTCTTCCTCCTTCTCCATCCTCCATCTCCTCCTTGGCTGACTCCTCTTTTTCCACTGCTACCACCTCTTCCGCTGCACCCCCCAAGTTCCCCAGAACCTATTCGACGTGCCAGGTGAGAATTTGCCATGCTGTGCTGCGGCTGTTGTGCCTGGAAGCCAAGAGCCACACCAGTCCTGCACTGATTTCAGCTCTGTGGTCACAGGCCGATCAGTGGCTAACCCCGCTCAATTTGACAGTTGGTGAAGTGGTGTGCGACAACGGTGCCAATCTGCTGAGCACGCTGAAACAGGGCAAAATGACACACGTGCCATGCATGGTACACGTCCTGAACTTAGTCGTGCAGCGATTCGTTTCCAAATAGCCTGGGGTCCAGGACGTCTTGCGGCAGGCCAGTAAAATCTCTGGCTATTTTAGAAGATCTTACACGGCCATGGCTCGCCTTGCTGACGTTCAGTGGCGACACCACCTGCCCTTCAGACGTCTGATTTGTGACAGCCCAACGCGCTAGAACTCCACCTTGTATATGTTTGATAGGCTGCTCCAGCACTAACATGCCATTAATGACTACCTGTACGAACTCTGCAGCAGGACTGGCTCTGGGGAGCTTGTTTTCATTTCACCACGCCAGTGGCTGCTCATGCGTGACTCATGCAGACTTCTGCGGCCATTTGACGAGATCACCAAACTGGTCAGTCGCAGCCAGAGAACCATCAGTGACATCGTACCTTACGCCTTATTTCTGGAGTGTGCATCGTGTCATTGATCAATCCATCGAGGAGCAGGAGCTGGAAGATTAGGAAGTCACAATGCTGAATAAATTCCCAGGGTGGGCTACACCCTCTGAGACAAGTCAGCAGGAGTCTGAAGAGAAGTCAGAGGAGGATGGTAGCTGGGGGATGAGGAGGATCATCAAGAAGAGCAGGCTTTTAGGGGGACTTTCAACTTTTTCGGGATCCCTGGCGTTGTCCGTTGCTGGGGGGAGGAGACAGAGGACGACATTCTCCTGGGCGATGAGCAGGAGCCAGGGTGCTCCACCGCTTCCAATTCAGTGCAAATGGGGGCTTTCATGCTCCAGTATTTGAAGAGGAACCCCCATATATAAAGCATAAAGGGCAAGGACCAGTACTGGGTGGCAACGTACTTAGACCCCTGGTACAAACACAAATTGGTGGACATGTTACAAGCATCACAGAGGGTTGTCAGAATGCATCATTTCCAGGCCTTACTGTGAGAGATGCTGCATTCTGCTGTTGCGGACGCTGGTAGAGGAATTTCCACCCACAGCAAAACAGGTGCAGGTACCAATCCTACCGCGCCTGCAAGAAGAGGGCGGTTTAAAGATGTGTTGGTCACTTTGGATATGAGATCATTCTTGCAACCAACCCATCGAGAGCCGCCCTTTGGATCCAGCCTCAAGGAACGCCTAGACCGACAGGTGTCCAAATACATTGGGTTAACGGCCGATGTGGACACTCTGAGAAGCGAGGAACCCCTTGACTACTGGGTGTGCAGGCTTGACCTGTGGCCAGAGCTGGCACAATTTATCATGGATCTCTTGGCTTGCCCCTCGTCGAGTGTCCTGTCCGAAGGACGTTCAGCGCAGCAGGGGGGATTGTGACCGATAAGTGCACTCGCCTAGCTCACGACAGTGTGGACTACCTCCAATTTCAAAAAATTAATGAGGCATGGATCTGGGAGGAATTCAACACCTGTGACGACCACGTGTAATTGAATTTCCTCATGCCAGTCCATATCCATATCCGCCACCACCCAGAATAAAGAATGGTCCTTGTCTTATATATATACAAAGGCATAAAAGACCTTTTCTGTCAGGTGAATGCCTAATTTTTGGGGCTTCTACTCCATTGGCCTACAGTAAAATTTTTATCCATTGACCGCCTAATGTACCTCCAGACACATAATCACTAGTTATTTTCTGTCAGGTGAATGCCAAATTTTGGGGCCTTTACTGGCCTACAGTAAAATTGTTTTCCACGGACCGTCTAATATACCTCCAGCCACATAATCACTTGTTCTTTTCTGTCAGGTCAACGCCAAATTTTTGGGGCCTGTACTCCACTGGCCTACAGTAAAATTGTTATTCAGTGACCGCCTAATGTACCTCCAGCCACATAGGCACTTGTTCTTTTCTGTCAGACGAATGCCTAATTTTTGGGGCCTGTACTGGCCTACAGAAAAATTGTTATCCACTGACCCTCTAATATACCTCCAGCCACATAACCACTTGTTCTTTTCTGTCAGGTGTATACCTAATTTTTGGGGCTCGTACTCCTGTGGCCTAAAATAAAAACTTTCTAGGCTCCAGCAGGGCACATTTTTGAGAGTTTCCCTTTAAGACGCATAAAAATGGCCCCTGATTAAAATACATATTTTTGTGGGAATTTTTGCCATTGATCCCCCTCTGGTATGTCACTGTCAATGTTGTGGGACTATTTGTGCACTTTTAATAAGTATTTGGTGGCTGCAAATTTGACCTGAAGGTTTTTCTGGTTCGCCTGCCATTAAAGTGAATGGGGCCCGCCGCAAACGTGCGGTTTATGAATATTTGATCACGAACGCGCGTTAGCGAATCTTCCCAGCCGATGTTCGTCCATCACTAGTCATGACAACCAATCATCGCAGTTGGTGCAGAGCCATCAAGAACTGAGTCCTTGGGTATACTGACAAATCTGGTAAGCTGTATACTTGCTTACATACGGACAGGTATATTTTCATAATAAAGCACTCTGATGATTACTGGATAGCTGTGCTTTTAGAGCCTCAGAACAGAATGAGGGAATGATTTCCTGTTTCAGAAATGGAGGCCAAAATGCAGTATTTCCAGGATACACTGTGAATGCAGCTTACTATAGCTTTTGGCAAGCAGACACCTGCCACCTGCATGAACGTGGCATGGATCCATGAGGATTTTCAGACACCTCCAGCTGAGGCTGATGAATAGATCTGCTATTACTGACAATGGCTATTGATCGCTGGCCCATCATGCCTCTGCCACTGTATGCCTGTCTACCATCATGTTCCATACGATATGGCTGCTGCCGCCACCGCCACAACTATTATACCTCCTTCTGCTCCTACCATTAGCCTCAGAGGCGTATCTAGTGAAAATGGCGCCTATGGCAAGCACTGAAACTGCGCCCCTGTCAAAATATTTTAAACCCATCTTTCAGATAACCTTAACAAAAAAAAAAACACGATAGCTCTTTTGTAGAACCCCCATAAAAACTTACAGTTACTTGACTTGGCCCTTGGGGATCTCGGACGCCACTTCAACACTTTGGCCGGGGGCTCGGCGGAGCTGATGTTGTGCTTTAACCTAATGAGAAAGATTTCATAATAAGGATTTGGAGAAAGGGCAGAGGGATAGCAGAGCAGGGAGAGGCTGGTGCTGCTACTAGGGGGTCATACCATGGGGGAGTAATAAAGCCCACCATAATGCCCCCCCAGTAGTAATAATTCTCCTTATAATATGCAAAACATTTGTAATGCCCCCAGTTGAGCTAATGTTCCCATAATGTGCCAATATAAAATACCCCTTCTCAGTGCCCCCGTAGATGACCCCCATAGTGCCCCCCCCTTCCCCATAGTACCCACCATAATGTGTCCCAGTATAAAATGCCCCTATACAGAGCCCCCATATAAAATATCTTCTTTTTTAGCCTCAGTAGATGCCCCTATAGTGCCCCCCAATAATCTGCAGTAAGATGTGCCCCCATAGATGCCCCCAATCATGTGCCAGTAATAAGAGCCCCCCCACCATCATGTGCCAGTAGCCAGAGCCCCCCCATATCATGTCAGTAGCCAGAGCCCCCCCATATCATGTGTCAGTAGCCAGAGCCCCCCATATCATGTGCCAGTAGCCAGAGCCCCCCATATCATGTGCCAGTAGCCAGAGTGCCCCCAATCATGTGCCAGAAATAAGAGCCCCCCCACCATCATGTGCCAGTAGCCAGAGCCCCCCATATCATATGCCAGTAGCCAGAGCCCCCCCATATCATGTGCCAGTAGCCCCCCTTATGTGCCAGTAGCCCCCCTATGTGCCAGTAGCCCTCCTTATCATGTGCCAGTAGCCCCCCTTATCATGTGCCAGTAGCCCCCTTATCATGTGCCAGTAGCCCCCCTTATCATGTGCCAGTAGCCCCCCTTATCATGTGCCAGTAGCCCCCCATATCATGTGCCAGTAGCCCCCCTTATCATGTGCCAGCCCAGTAGTCCCCCCTTATCATGTGCCAGCCCAGTAGTCCCCCCTTATCATGTGCCAGCCCAGTAGTCCCCCCTTATCATGTGCCAGCCCAGTAGCCCCCCTTATCATGTGCCAGCCCAGCCCAGTAGTCCCCCCTTATGTGCCAGCCCAGTAGCCCCCCTTATGTGCCAGCCCAGTAGCCCCCCTTATCATGTGCCAGCCCAGTATTGTACCTATATAAAAAAATAAAAAAAAATAATACACTTATACTTACCTCCAGCAATGCGATGCGATGCAGGCCACCTCTTCCGTCTGTGTGTCCCTCGCTATACGGCTCAGGCGACGCGATGACGTCATCGCGCCATCACCGGCCTCTGATAGGCTGCCAGCACTAAGCCGGCAGCCTATCAGAGGAACAGGAGGGGACACACCTCTCCCTCCTCTGCCGCAGCACAGACAGGCATCTGTATTGCCGTCCTGAGGACGGCAATACAGATGACTATGGAGATGAGCGCTTCCGCAATGGAGGCGCTCATCTCCTGCTCTGCCCTGCCGCCGGCCGCGGCCCGGCGGCCGCCCCCACTTGTCACCAGGGCCGCAGCGCTGGGGTGCGGGGCCCGGGCACCCACTGCACCCCGTGTAGGATCGGCCCTGGTCGCCCCCCCCGCTTGGCGCCTATGGCACTAGCCATGGCTGCCATAGTTTGGATACGCCACTGATTACCCCTACACAGCTGCACACACATCTGTTCTACTGCCTTGTCTGTTCCATGCTTTGTTGCTACAGCTGCCATCCCTGCAGAGCTGCACGCACATCTACTGCCTTGTCTGTTCCATGGTCTGCTGCTACTGCTGACACTTCTGTTGCAGCCATGTGCCACTATTAACTTACCCTTTCCACAGTCACGCTGTACTGCTCCAATTTAAAGGAAATCAAAAGGAAAACATTGATTGAGCATGAGCAAACATAAAATAATTCAATATTCTTAACAATATCTAATAATGCTACTTCTTTGAGATTTGCAATACATGTCGATAATCAAACATATGTTTTAAAAAATGGAGGCATAGGTACAAAGCACAATTTGAAATATTTCTACACAATTTTAGACAAGGTAATTATATTCTTGTAATATCACATTATCATCCTAATTCAAATTTTTTGGGGCTTACATGGTTTATTATTTAACTTTGTGTGACTATACTTTCACAACAGAAATTCTGGATGCAGTTTGCAGTCATTGCCACTAAGTTATATAAATTTGATTGTCAGGTTTAGCAAGACAGAAACAATACGAAAATGTCATCCTCCACCTCAGTATTTAAGAAAAGGAGGAAAGATGTCACTGGACTATGTCACTAGGCCTGTGCTATGTCAATTCGTTTCTAAGGATAAACAGTATAGCGCCTTTATGAAGGAGCAAAGATCTCCTGGAGCTTTGCTTAACAAATGAAAAGTAGATTTAGTATCAAACCACTACATATTTTACCGTTTTATTGCAGCTACACAGCTTGTATCACTGATTTGTAATAATTTAACAACCAAAATGTAAATGTTGTTCTGCTGCTGATGAAAAGATTTAATGACATTTGAATACAAGCAACAAGCTCAAGTATCAGAATTATCATATAGCAGTCTACAGTCAGTGGGAGGTATTTTGATGCTCTAATATATGCCAAAAACACCTTGTACAAATGTAGTGTTTAGGTATACTTGCAAGCAGAGGTTGCAGTAACGCCTGTACAAGCGTCATAGATGCTTGTTCAGGCCAGTTTACTCCCTAGAAAAAGTCTAAGGCGTACCAATACGCCTTAGACTTTTCCCCCACTTTCATCAGCGCAATGAGCGGTGTGAATGGCACGGGCAGCACAGCGATGCTGCCTGTGTCTGAAATAACCAATAGCAAAGCTCCTTACAGCAAGGAGCTTTGTTACTGGTTGGTTTGGGTGTGTGCCGAAGCGATACAGGTCATGTAGCAGGGGAAGCCGGCAGTAGCTGGAAGGAGGAGGAGCTGGCTCCCAGGGTGGCTGTAGAAAGGTGAGCAGGGCGCGCTGCCAAAGAACCGCAGGAAACACTAAGGAGCCACAGACTCGTGTTACTGGTCCCCAACCTGAGAGAAGAGCTGCCCCCAGGCCTGGGCGGGAGTGTTGTGGCAGTGAAATGCTCGGCCTGTCAGTCTTCAAGTGAGTGATTCCCCCCCCCCCCCAATCATGCTTTTGTCCAGTCTCCCAGTTCTCTGCACCACCCTCTGCTTCCTTCTGGTTCTGCTAGCACCCCCATCCGGTTGCAGGATAATGAGGAGTGTAGTCTCTAAGTGTGTGCAGAATAGTTATCATGAGGACGTGAACTACAGAAATTAAAGAAGGGGAGACACAAAATCTTATAGGATCCCCCTCCACTAGTGACCTTGCTCCCCCTCCTCATTTCACCCCACAAGTGACACTGTGCCCCCTCCTCCAGTCACCCCACTAGTGACCCTGCTTCCTTCTCCCCCTATCACCTCACTAGTGGCTCCCCCCTCCTCCTTTCACCCCACTAGGGACCCTGCTCCTCCTGTCACCCCAGTAGTGACCCTGCTCTCCCTCCTCCTGTCACCCCACTAGTGACCCTGCTCCTCCTGTCACCCCACTAGTGACCCTGTGTCACGGAACCATGAACCAGACGTACAACAAGAGATAAGTGAAAATAAGAAGGCTTTATTGAAAATAAAGCTGTAAAGCAAAAGTCCAAACGAATGGTGAAACCGAAGCAGAGTCTTTGAGAGGCCAGAGATCAGGAACCAGAAGGGTAGTCAGACGAAGCCAGGATCAGGAACCAGCAGGGTAGTCAGACGAAGCCAGGATCAGGAACCAGAAGGGTAGTCAGACGAAGCCAGGATCAGGAACCAGAAGCAGCAGCAGTCTTAGAAGCATGTGAACACAGGAGGACCAAGCAAGGAACTGAAGCCACAGACCTCCTATATATATGAGCTAGGCATCCAGCTCCTCCCAGAGGGAAGGAGGAGCCGCAGGGTGGAAGGCTACAAGAAACCCAGAAACCAAGATGGCCGCCAGCACATGTCAAACGAAGGAGAACAGCAAGAAGGTAAGACCATGACAGTACCTCCCCCTCAAGGGCCCCTCCTCCGCGGAGCAAAAAACGGTTTCTGAGGGAAGCGTGCGTGGAAGGCTCGCAGCAAGGCAGGAGCATGGACATCTGCGGAGGAAACCCAGGAACGCTCCTCTGGACCATAACCACGCCAATGGACCAAAAACTGCACCCGACCGCGGACCAGGCGTGAGTCCAGGATATTGCTCACCTCATACTCCTCATGATTGCCCACTCGGACCGGACGAGGCCGAGGAACCGAGGAAGTGAAACGATTACACACCAGTGGCTTCAACAGGGAGACATGAAACACGTTAGAGATCCGCATGCCAGGAGGAAGCGCAAGGGCATAGGCTACCGGGTTTACCCTGCGAAGCACTCGGAAGGGACCAACAAAGCGAGGCGCCAGCTTGGGAGTGGGCACTCGAAGGTTGAGGTTGCGGGTGGACAACCATACACGGTCTCCGACCTGGTAGGAAGGAGCAGGCGCTCGTCTGCGATCAGCCTGGAGTCTCTGGCGCTGCGCAGAGGCCTCAAGGGACTTCTGGATCTGTACCCAAGAAGCACGTAGGACGGAAAGGTGATCCTCCACAGCCGGAATATCCTGGGGAGAGAATACCTCCGGTAACACGGCAGGTTGGAACCCATAATTGGCCATGAAGGGAGACGTCCCAGAGGAAGAGTTCACCGCCGTGTTCCTGGCAAACTCAGCCCAAGGCAGAAGGTCAACCCAATTGTCTTGGTGATCGGAGACATAGCAACGAAGGAATTGCTCCAAGGCCTGATTGGATCGTTCTGCGGCCCCATTGGACTGAGGGTGGTAGGCCGAGGAGAAGGAGAGATGAATCCCCAACTGGGAGCAAAAGGCGCTCCAGAACCTGGACACAAACTGACTCCCCCGATCCGACACAATCTCCTTGGGCAAACCGTGCAACCGGAAGACCTCCCTGGCAAAAATCGTGGCCAACTCTTGTGCAGAGGGTAACTTCTTGAGAGGAACACAGTGGCACATTTTGGAAAACCGATCCACAATCATGAGAATGACCGTATGGCCTCGGGATGCAGGGAGGTCCACAATGAAATCCATCCCCAGGTGTGACCATGGGCGCTCCCCGGTGGCTATGGGTTGCAGAAGGCCCAACGGAAGGTGCCGAGGGGACTTACTCTGGGCACAAACGGAGCATGCCGCTACATATGCGGCGATGTCGGAACGTAGGGAAGGCCACCAGAACAGACGTGAAACAGCCCAGGACAGCTGATTCTTTCCAGGATGCCCCGTGGTCTTGGAGTTATGGTAGGTTCGCAACAACCGAGTGCGCAACTCCTCAGGCACAAAACATCTGCCGTTGGGTCTCCCAGAGGGAGCACCAGATTGAGCCGCCAAAATCTGCTCACCCAGGGGAGAGGTCAGGCTGGTGTGAATGGCGGCCAGGATCTGATTCGGAGGTATGACCGAAGTCGGAATCGACTCCTCCCTGGACAGCTCGGAGTACTGCCGTGATAGGGCATCCGCCCTGATGTTCTTGGAACCGGGTAGGTAGGAGACCACGTAATTAAAATGTGACAAGAACAGAGCCCATCTGGCCTGACGTGGTGTCAATCTCTTGGCCTCAGAAAGGTAGGTCAGATTCTTATGGTCCGTCAGGATGAGAACCGGAACCACCGAACCCTCGAGCAAGTGCCTCCATTCTTTAAGGACCTGCACGATGGCCAATAACTCCCTGTCACCAATCTGATAGTTGCACTCCGCGGAAGACAGTTTCCGGGAGTAAAACCCACAAGGAAGCAGAGGACCCTCTGGTGTTCTACACTGAGACAGAAGGGCACCTACTCCCGTCTCAGACGCGTCCACCTCGAGGACAAAGGGCAACCCAGGGTTGGGATGCGACAGAATCGAAGCCGACACAAAAGCGGACTTTAGGGCCTCAAAAGCTCGGATGGCCTCGAGCGGCCAGACCTGGGAATTACTGCCCTTCCTGGTCAGATCCGTGAGAGGCTTGGCCAGCATGGAAAAGTCCCTGATGAACTTCCGATAATAATTGGCGAAGCCCAAAAAGCGCTGCAGGGAACGAAGACCACTGGGCTGGGGCCACTGTAAGACAGCCGAAACCTTCTCAGGATCCATGGAGAACCCCTCAGCGGAAATGATGTAACCTAAGAAGGTTACCTGGGATCGGTGAAATTCGCATTTCTCAAGCTTACCGAACAGCTTGTTCTCTCGTAACCGTTGCAACACTCGTCTGACATCCAGAATGTGGGCCTCCATGGATTCAGAATATACCAAGATGTCATCCAAATAGACCACCACACACTGCTGCAACAGGTCACGGAAAACATCGTTGATGAATTCCTGAAAGACTGCGGGCGCATTGCACAACCCAAAGGGCATAACCAAGGATTCATAATGACCGGTCCTGGTGTTAAACGCGGTCTTCCACTCATCGCCCGCCTTGATCCTTACCAGGTTATATGCCGCCCTCAGGTCGAGTTTGGTAAAGACCGTGGCCCCTTTAAGGCGATCGAACAGCTCGGAAATCAAGGGTATCGAGTAAGCGTTCTTGATCGTGATGCGATTGAGACCCCTGTAATCGATGCAAGGCCTCAACTCACCGCCCTTCTTTTTCACAAAGAAAAATCCAGCCCCTGCCGGGGACGAGGATTTGCGAATGTGTCCGCGTGAAAGCGCCTCCCTCACGTACTCCTCCATGGCCTCATTCTCCGCTACCGACAGTGGATAGACTTTGCCACGAGGAGGAACGGCACCAGGTTGTAACTCTATGGCACAATCGTATGGGCGGTGCGGAGGTAGGGCAACCGTGCGCACCTTATCGAATACATCCCGGTACTCCTCGTATTCAGGAGGCAACAGAGAGTCCGAGGAAGTACACAGCAACTTGACAGACCCATGGATGCAACTAGCCCCACACTGCGGTGACCACGAGAGGATCTCGGCCAATCTCCAATCGAAAGTCGGATTATGCTTCTGGAGCCAGGGGTACCCCAAGACCACCGAGTAGTGTGGAGACGAAATAACCTGGAGGCAGACCGACTCTCTGTGAACGGCACCAATGGCTATCCCCACTGGAAGGGTCTCATGAGTCACGTGTGACGACAGAAGGGGTCTGCCGTCTATCGCCTCAAGAGCCAGTGGGGAACCTCGAGCCTGCAGAGGAATGGAATTGGCGGCAGCGAACACACTATCAATGAACAAACCACCAGCACCAGAGTCCACCAACGCCTGGGTCGTCACCGAGCCCCCGACCCAGGAGAGGACAACAGTGATCAGTGGTTTGTCAACACGGGAAACCGGGGACGAGGAGACTCCACCCAAGATCTGCCCCCGACAGGATCTCAGGTACGAGCGTTTCCCGGACGGTTCGGACATGCCAACCGAAAATGCCCACCGAGACCACAGTACATGCATCGACCCTCGCGTCTCCGGAGTACCCTCTCCCCCTCGGACAGGCGAGCAAACCCCAGCTGCATGGGTTCACCCCCAGACAAGTCATCCCCAGGAGGCGTGGGAGGAGAGGGAGGCACGGGTGGGACAGCAAACGTAGGCGCCAATCTGTTAGAAGACCTCCGCAGGCTCTCCTTAAAGGAAGGTCTCTCCCTGAGTCTGGTGTCAATCAAAATCAGGAAAGAAATAAGAGACTCGAGCTCCACTGGTAGGTCCTTAGCTGCAACCTCATCCTTCAAGGCATCCGAGAGACCATGAGAGAAAGCAGCGACCAGAGCCTCATTATTCCAGCCCACCTCTGCTGCCAGGGTACGAAACTCAATGGCGTATTCAGCTACGGATCGTGAACCCTGTCTGATGGACATGAGGAGCTTCGCGGCAGAGGCAGCACGAGCCGGCACATCGAATACCTTCCGAAGAGAAGCAACTAAACCGGAAAACTCGGCAACCACCGGATTGTTGTTCTCCCATAAAGGGCTGGCCCAGGCCAAGGCCTTGTCCGAGAGCAGCGAGATCAAGAAGCCCACCTTTGATCTCTCAGTAGGAAAGGCATGTGGCAGCAACTCGAAATAAATGCCCACCTGGTTAAGGAAACCTCGGCACTGAGTTGGCTCTCCCCCAAAGCGCTGTGGAAGAGGGGCAGAACCGGTCATACCCCGAAACACCGCAGGCGCAACAACAGGTGTCAGGGTAGACTCTGGCGCAACAACCGGAGCGGCAGTAGGAGCGACAACCGACCCATCGGCAACGGGAGCGAAATGAGCCGTGCGTTCAAGCAGGGTTTGCAACGCCACAGCGAACCGACCCAACAGGTGATCCTGCTGATCAAGTCTGGCAACCAGCATGGGTAGCGAGGATGGCCCTGTACCGTCAGAACTCATGGCTTGGTCCTAATGTCACGGAACCATGAACCAGACGTACAACAAGAGATAAGTGAAAATAAGAAGGCTTTATTGAAAATAAAGCTGTAAAGCAAAAGTCCAAACGAATGGTGAAACCGAAGCAGAGTCTTTGAGAGGCCAGAGATCAGGAACCAGAAGGGTAGTCAGACGAAGCCAGGATCAGGAACCAGCAGGGTAGTCAGACGAAGCCAGGATCAGGAACCAGAAGGGTAGTCAGACGAAGCCAGGATCAGGAACCAGAAGCAGCAGCAGTCTTAGAAGCATGTGAACACAGGAGGACCAAGCAAGGAACTGAAGCCACAGACCTCCTATATATATGAGCTAGGCATCCAGCTCCTCCCAGAGGGAAGGAGGAGCCGCAGGGTGGAAGGCTACAAGAAACCCAGAAACCAAGATGGCCGCCAGCACATGTCAAACGAAGGAGAACAGCAAGAAGGTAAGACCATGACACCCTGATCCCTCCTCCTCCTTCTGTCACCTCACTAGCGACCCTGCTCCCCCTCCTCCTGTCACCCCACTAGTGACCCTTCTCTGCCCTCCTCCTGTCACCCCACTAGTGACCCTACTTCCCCTCCTCCTGTCACCCAACTAGTGACCCTGCTCCTCCCCCTCCAGTTACCCCATTAGTGACCTTGCTCCCCCTCCTCCTTTCACCCCACTAGTGACTCTGCTCCTCCTGTCACCCCACTAGTGACCCTGCTCTCCTCTCCTCCTATCATTCCACTAGTGACCCTGCTCCTCCTGTCAGCCCACCAGTGACCTTGCTTCCCCCTCATGTCTCCCCACTAGTGACCCTGCTCGCCCCTCCTCCTGGAAGAAGCGGAACAGACTCCTCTCACTATGATGGGATCCGTTCAGTTTCCTTACGGGATCTGTCTTTTTACCAGACCAAAAAGTGCTGCATATAAGTATTTTGTGTGTGTTTCAACAGAGGCTCCAAACACAGCCTCCAACGTAGATGTGGACAAATATAGGCCTACGTATTATGTATTTGAATTGCCGCAACTTTCGTACTCCTCCTCGGGTAAAGATACTCCTCAAAAATGGTCAGAGGAGTATTTTTACTCTTCTGGAAAAAACATAGTGTGGCCTGTGTTTGCAAGTATAGTAAATAGATAGATAAATAGATAGATAAATAGATAGAGTCCGTTTCTACCATTATTTTCATTATAAACTAATTTGACCTTGAAGTATTATTCATAATTTGGATTACTGTGATAAAAGTCTAATAATAATACTTGATTCTTGCAAAAGGAAAAGTTTAATTCAGATGTTACAGTTGCTGGTTGTTTTATATAAACCAAGGCCATCTAGTGGTTCTAGCTTGCATGCAACTTTGCAGATTTAACATTATAGCTACAGTTTCTTAAGTTTATTTTAACAAGCAAAAATATAGTCCATCTCCTACTGTATGATTTATATATGGCTGATTGGTAATTGCCCACTATAAGTGAAGTGCTCTTTGAAATGCTTTGAAATGTCAATAATGCATAAAATAACTCACTAATTCCTATAAAACATGCATTCTCAAACTATTTACAGAAACCTAAAAGAAGTACAGTAAAGTTCCATAGCATCCAAGCAAACGTTTTTTATTGTGTCATTATATTTTGCATGCAAAAAGCTGTTACAAATGAACTTTGTATTAATTCTGTTGTCCTCAACTTTCCTCTGCCTGGGAGTGAATCTTTCTTTCCGCAGAAGTGTTGGGGAAATGCAATATGCCGAATTGACAGGATACTATGTATCTTCTAATTTAAAAGGCAACATTTGATGACTGAATATGTATGTAGAAACATAGTGTATGTTTACATATATATATATATATATATATATATGCGGTTGATAGCTCCTTTTGCTGTGGAAGCGCTGGTGTTGGTTTTCCTCTGAGTTCCTGCTCGTCGGCATACTTCGTAGTTAAGTGTCTAATTTTTCTATTGTTTGTTTGTGGTTTTTCCCCTTCCTTTTGGTATTAGGCCTGAGGGGGTCTCCTGTTCCTTCAGCTTGGAAGAAACAGGCCATCTGTTGTCCTGACACTATCTCCAGGGCCCTGTTAGGGTGAGATATGGCCTAGGTTCCGGCGTATGAAGATTCCTACCATTGAGGGCTGTTCATAATGTTAGTAGTCAGGGAACGGATTAGGGACTCACTAGGTGGTGACCATCCCTATCCCTAGTTTCCAGGCCTTGCACCTTTCCCCCCTCTCTCCTGTGTTCAGTGTGAAGTGTTTTCCCCACACCGCACTGTGACATTATCAACCGCCAAAAAACATCATTTTTGTTTGTGTCAGTGAGGCTATGGATCCTATTGCTGCACTGTCTGGACAAAAAAAACACCCATTTAGTGCAAGATAATACATTTGGAGCCTTTGCTGCATTTGTGACAGTCCAATACAAGCTTTAAATACTGCAGTTGTATTCTGGTTGTAAAAAAAACACCCATTTTGTGCAAGATACTACATTTGGGGCCTTTGCTGCATTTGTGACAGTCCACTACAAGCTTTAAATACTGCAGTTGTATTCTGGTTGTAAAAAAAAACACCCATTTTGTGCAAGACCCTACATTTGGGGCCTTTGCTGCATTTCTGACAGTCCAATACAAGCTTTAAATACTGCAATTCTATTCTGGTTTAAAAAAAAAACACCCATATTGTGCAATGCACCATGAATAAGGCTGGAACATAGTGTATGAGAGAACCATGTGAAGCAGTCTATGTGAGAGAAGTGGTAAAATAAAGTCCAGGGTTAGGGCTCTTTCACACTTGCGTTGTTCTGTTCCAGCATAGAGTTCCGTCGTCGGGGCTCTATGCCGGAAGAATCCTGATCAGGATTATCCCCATGCATTCTGAATGGAGATAAATCCGTTCAGGATGCATCAGGATGCATCAGGATGTCTTCAGTTCCGGAACGGAACGTTTTTTGGCCGGAGAAAATACCGCAGCATGCTGCGCTTTTTGCTCCGGTCAAAAATCCTGAACACTTGCCGCAAGGCCGGATCCGGAATTAACGCCCATTGAAAGGCATTAATCCGGATCCGACCTTAAGCTAAACGTCGTTTCGGCGCATTACCGGATCCGACGTTTAGCTTTTTCTGAATGGTTACCATGGCTGCCAGGACGCTAAAGTCCTGGTTGCCATGGTAAAGGGTAGTGGGCAGCGGGGGAGCAGTATACTTACCGTCCGTGCGGCTCCCAGGGCGCTTCAGAGTGACGTCAGGGCGCCCCACGCGCATGGATGACGTGTCGCATGGATCACGTCATCCATGCGCATGGGGCGCTCTGACGTCATTCTGGAGCGCCCCGGGAGCCGCACGGACGGTAAGTATACTGCTCCCCCGCTCCCCACTACTACTATGGCAACCAGGACTTTAATAGCGTCCTGGGTGCCATAGTAACACTGAACGCATTTTTCTTCAAATGCTTTCAGTTCACTTGCGGTGTTACGGATCCGGCGGGCACTTCCGGCAAATGGAGTGCACGACGGATCCGGACAACGCAAGTGTGAAAGAGGCCTTAGTTAGCACTTCGGCAAACTTTCGCTTCACCACTGGTCACATGGAGAAAACAGGGGTCGCGGTCTCTCGCAATCTGTTGGTGCACAGCTTGTCAAGTGCAAATATGATTCCACAAATAGAAATAAATAAGCGGCACTCACTATTCGATGCGAATATTTCTTTTATGCTGGGTACAGAGAGGGGAATGACAGAACAGTGCAATCACAATAACATGGTGATGGCCGTTTCGCGTATTAATCCATCTGTCTTCTTTTCTGAATAATTTCCGTCCTCTATCGCCCCCTCTGGGTGGATTCTGAACAACCTCTAAGCCTGCAAATCTGAGGACTGAACTATCTCCGTTATGTACGGACTGTATGTGTTCTATGAGGCGTGGGACACCCTTGCCGGTGGTGATTGAGTGTATATGTTCACGAATACGTTCAAATTTGCACCTTTTATTGCCTTTGGGTGACCAAACATCTAGCCAAGTATAATTTTTTGCTTCTTTAAAATGGCTGCGGACCAATTTGTCACGCAAGGTATGGCATCTCCGAAATGCAATCAAGGGGCGGGAGTTTTTCATATCTTTCAGATTGGTGTCACTTGCTACAATATTCCAGTTGTCTCTGGCGACCTTTTTAATTATGTCGGCCATTGGACTGTACCTGAATCAAAATACAAAGGGGTGGGGTGTCTCGCTGATTTTTGTTTTTGGGAGGGTTCAGGACAAGAGTGTGTTTTTCGGCCTACAGCAGTCACTTTTTCCATGGCTGTGTTAAGTAATTTAAGGGGATAACCCCTCAATCTTAACTCCTTAAGGAGTTATTTCACCTTAAGGACCAGGCCATTTTTTGCAAATCTGACAAGTGTAACTTTAAGTGGTGATAACTTTAAAACGCTTTGACTTATCCAGGCCATTCTGAGATTATTTTTTCGTCACATATTGTACTTCATGACACTGGTAAAATGAAGTAAAAAAAAAAAAATTTTATATATAAAAAAAATACCAAATTTACCAAAAATTTGTAAAAAAATTGCAAATTTCCAAGTTTCAATTTCTCTACTTCTATAATCCATAGTAATACCTCCAAAAATAGTTATTACTTTACATTCCCCATATGTCTACTTCATGTTTGGATCATTTTGGGAATGATATTTTATATTTTGGGGATGTTACAAGGCTTAGAAGTTTAGAAGCAAAATCCAATTTTAAGGGACCAGTTCAGATCTGAAGTCACTTTGTGAGGCTTACATAATAGAAACCACCCAAAAATGACCCCATTCTAGAAACTACACCCCTCAAGGTATTCAAAACTGATTTTACAAACGTCGTTAACCCTTTAGGTGTTGCACAAGAGTTATTGGCAAATGGAGATGAAATTTGAGAATTTCAATTTTTTGGCAAATGTTCCATTTTTATCCATTTTTCCCAGTAAAAAATCAAGGGTTAACAGCGACACAAAATGCTATCTTTATTGCCCCGATTCTGTAGTTTGCAGAAACACCCCATATGTGGCCGTAAACTACTGTACGGGCACACAGTAGGGCGTAGAGGGAAAGGTGCGCCGTATGGTTTTTGGAAGGCCGATTTTGCTGGACTGGTTTATTTACACCATGTCCCATTTGAAGTCCCCCTGATGCACCGCTAGAGTAGAAACTCCATAAAAGTGACCCCATTTTGGAGACTACGGGATAAGGTGGCAGTTTTTTTGGGACTATTTTTAGGGTACATATTATTTTTGGTTTATCTATATTACATTTTTGTGAGGCAAGGTTACCAGAAATAGAAATTCAGAAATTTCATCTACATTTGCCAATAACAATAAAGGGTTAACGACGTTTGTAAAATCAGTTTTGGATACCTTGAGGGGTGTAGTTTCTTAGATGGGGTCGCTTTTATGGAGTTTTCACTCTAGGGGTGCATCAGGGGGGCTTCAAATGGGACATGGTGCCAAAAAAAAAGGCCATCAAAATATGCCTTCCAGAAACCATACGGCGTTCCTTTCCTTCTGCGCCCTGCCGTTTGGTCATACAGCAGTTTACGACCACATATGGGGTGTTTCTGTAAACTGCGGTATGAGGGTAATAAATATTAAGTTTTTTTTGGCTGTTAACCCTTGCTTTGTTAGTGGAAAAAAAAAACATTTTAGTATCTCCATAGTCTAAGAGTCATAATTTTTTTGTTTTTAGCCGATTATCTTATGTAGGGGCTCATTTTTTGCGGGATGAGAGGATGGTTTTATTAGCGCTATTTTGGGGGGCATATGACTTTTTGATCGCTTGCTATTACAATTTTTGTGATGTAAGGTGAAAAAAAAATACCTTTTTTTGCACAGTTTTATTTTTTTTACCGTGTTCATCTGAGGGGTTGGGGGGGTATTTTTATAGAGCAGATTCATTTGCGGACGCGGCGATACCTAATATGTCTACGTTTTATTTATTTATTTATGTTTTACACTATATTATCTTTTTATAAAGAAAAAAAAAAACATTTTTGTATCTCCATAGTCTAAGAGTCTTTTTTTTTTTAGTTTTTAGCCGATTAGCTTATGTAAGGGCTCATTTTTTGCGGATGAGAGGACAGTTTTATTGGCACTATTTTGGGGGGCATCTGACTTTTTGATAGCTTGCTATTACAATTTTTGTGATGTAAGGTGACAAAAACCGTGTTCATCTGAGGGGTTGGGGGGGGTATTTTTATAGAGCAGATTATTACAGACGCGGCGATACCTAATAAGTCTACTTTTTTTTATTTATTTTAGTTTTACTAAATAATATTTTTTTTTGTTTTAGTGTCTCAAGTCTGAGTACCAGTTTTTTATCCAATTGTCAGTGGCTAAATTGGGATATAAATTTAGTACTCCATGGAAGTGTGGTACTCCCTGAAGCAACCGTCAATGCAGAGGCCTGAATGATCGGGGCACATGTCGCACTGAGTAGTGATGTCCTTCCGTATCCCCCTCCTGCGACACACTCTGCGCTTTTTTGGGGTCTGTCCCTTCTTTCCAGTATGGGGGTTCACACCTGAAAAGTGTTGGCCAGGGACGATCCGGGCGCCTCCAGTACCCGAGGTACTCCGGCCTGCTCTTTCCCGGTCTGAAAAGATCAGGGCCTTGAGGACTGCCTCATAGAACTGAAGGAATGTCCCTTGCCAGCGCTCCGGGACAGCACAAAAGAGTTGTACAAGGCAACCTGCACCAACCTGTACCATGCTCGGGTTTTGCGCAAGGCGTTATATGGCTTGAGGACTTGATCAGAGAGATCAACTCCTCCCATATACCGATTGTAGTCGACGATACAATTGAGCTTGAGGACCGTTGCCGCGGTACCTCGCACAGGGTCAGGGGTGATGCCGTTACCATGAATTGTGGACAGTACAAGGACATCCCTCTTGTCCTTATATTTGACCAGCAACAGGTTTTCACTGGTAAAGGCACGGGTCCCACCCCTGGGGATAGGTACCTGGAGGGGGTGGGCAGGGAGGCCACGTTGATTTTTCCGCACGGTCCCACAAGGGACGTGGATCTGGCGGCGAGGGACTGGAACAAGGAGATACTAGTAATCCATGTACAAGTGATAACCTTTATCTAGCCCTGGGTGCATAAGGTCCCACACAAGTTTCCCGCTAACACCCAGAGTGGGGGTACATTCTGGGGGTTGAATATGGGAATCTCGCCCCTCGTACACACAAAACTTGTAAGTGTACCCTGAGGTACTCTCACAAAGTTTGTACAGCTTCACACCATACCTCGCCCGCTTTGAGGGAACATACTGTCGGACAATGAGTCTCCCCTTGATCGCAATGAGAGACTCATCAACCGCGACCTCCCTTCCAGGCACAAAGGCCTGTACAAATTTGGCCCCAAAGTGATCGATGACCGTCCTGATTTTGTACAGGCAGTCATAGGCAGGATCACCTTGGGGGGGGGGACATGCTTCCTTATCTGAATAATGCAGGCATTTCCGGATGGCCTCAAACCCGGTACGTGTCATGGCGGTACTGTAAAGTGGGGTCTGGTAGAGGACATCCCCACTCCAGTAATGCCTGACACTAGGTTTCTTGACTAGGCCCATGTGCAGCACGAGGCCCCAAAATGTCCTCATCTCGGCTGCACTGACCGGGGTCCAGCCACCGGGCCTAGCCAAAAAGGAGCCCGGGTGTTGAGCAACAAACTGTTGGACATACAGGTTTGTTTGCTCCATCATTAGATTTACCAGTTGGTCGCTGAAAAAAAGACTAAAAAAGTCGTGTTCAGTGAAGCCCACTGTGGAAATCTGGATTCCTGGTTGGCCTACAAAATCAGGAATCACGGGCTCAAATTGCTCTGGGGTACACCAGACGGTGGATTTAACTGGTGGGCCAGAAAACTAGTACGAGCCCCAGAGCTGCTCGTACTAGGGTGGGCCACAGGGTCCCTAGCATGGCCGTCCCCTTGCTCCGCCTGGCGGACAACAGGAAAGTGGGGTCATCCTCATCCTCACTAGGACTCTTGAACTCAGAGGCAAGCTGGGCGTATGCCTCCTCGGCCGAGAACGTCTGGCGGGCCATAGGGGAGTGTGTCTGCGTGTGTGTGTGCGTGTAAATCTTTATTCAGTGTGCGTGTGTTTGGGGGCACGGGTGTTTGCGTACTTATCCCTAAAACTAACAGAAAAAAAAGACTAACTAATAAAAGGGGAAAAAATTTGAAAAAAATAATTCATTAAAACCGCTGATCAACTGTCCGAAGGTGTGCGATGCGCTAACAGTGGCCGGATGCTAAGAGTGTCGGCCACAGTCAGCGTTCGCACAAAAAAAAAAAAAAAATGCCTGCGCCCCAAAAAAGTTGTGGGGGGGGGGGGGGAAGCGGCAGCACCCCTGGGGGGTCTAGGGTCACACAGCTGTGCTGTGGACCCCAGACACCCTACTTAGGGTGATGCAATCAAACTTTTTTTTTCCACTAACGTTCCCTTTTATATCTCTGCCTAGCCCAACCTTTCTCTAGCCTTTCCCTAATTACCTGGCTGATCAGATGAGGGGTGCTGGGGCATGGATGGGTGCTAAAGCACAGATGGGGTGATGCTGGCTGAAATCCACACGTGCAGCGGCAGCGCTCCTCTTTCCTCTGCTCCCCGGATACAAAAGGAGGAGGAGACGAGCGTTGCCAAGATTTGAACGTCCCGTTGCCCGCCCACCTACCAATCAGAGGCGATTCTGAGAGGTGATTTCACCATCACCTCTCATTATTGCAGGATGGTGATTGGTGGTGTATTATCACACCACCGATCACCATCCTGTTCCGGGTTATCGGGTCCTCAGAGACCCGAATAACCCGGAAACGCAGCAAACCGCAGGTCTGAATTGACCTGCGGTTTGCTGCGATCGCCTACACGGGGGGGTCACAGGACCCCCCGGTGCATTGGCCCCAGGTGCCTGCTCAATGATTTGAGCAGGCACCGGGTTCCGATCACCGTCCGCCTCGCGGCGGTGATCGGAAATACACAGGGCATACAGGTACGCCCTGTGTCCTTAAGTACCAGGACATCAGGGCGTACCTGTACGCCCTGTGTCCTAAAGAGGTTAAATGTTTTTTTAAATCCATGGCTTATTTATTATAACTATCCTCTGATTTGTTTATGCGTGCCAAGCGCCTAAATTGGCCATATGGTACAGCACTTTTCACAGCTGTCGGGTGATAACTAGAATAATGCAATAGAGAATCGGTTGCCGTGGGCTTTCTGAAACCCTCGGTCACCAATTCTCCATTGCTAATGGAGATGAGCACTTCTAGAAACTCCAGTTTGTCCCCTCCAAATTTGTAAGTAAAGCAAATTTTCATATCATTCTCCTTATTCAAATGATTCACAAATTGCTTGAATGTGTGTTCAGTGCCCCCCATTCGATAAACACATCGTCTATGAAACGCAGGTATGTTTGTATGTATTTAATGTAAGGGTTGGACAAAGAGTACACATATCTATCTTCGAACCGTGCCAGGTACAGGTTGGCAAATGTACATGCGACCGGAGTACCCATCGCGGTACCAACATTTTGTTTAAACCACGTATTCCCGAACATAAAGGCATTATTTTTCAAGATTAGTTCCAGACCATTTCTGATGAAACTCTTAAAGACCTCACTTTTGTCTGTGTTTTCTAGAATTTCCATCACTGCTAGAATGCCTCTGTCCTGAGGGATGCGCGTGTAAAGACCCTCCACATCAAGGGACACCAAATGAAACTCCTCCTGCCACTGGAAAGAGTCCAGTGCCAGGAGGAGATCAGATGTGTCCCTAAGATGTGAGGGTGCCATTTTAACTAGGGGTCTCAATAGCCAATCTATGTATCTGGACAATTTTTGTGTTTTAAAAGTTGGATCACTCAGTAATTTTTCATAAGTCAGAGTGTTATTAAGCTGTCTGTGAGCCTCTGCCACATACTGTAGTATTCTTTACCGAGTAGTACTATGTTTCCCCCCTTGTCCGCCGGCTTAACAACAATGTCTTCTTGTGACTGTAGCCATTTAAGTGCTTGCTCCTCTCCTTGAGAGATATTATGATTCGCTTGGGGTAAATCAAAGATTTAACTCCTTCAAGCACCTTTTGTTGAAAGACATCGATGCTATTGCCGGCGGGCATGGGGGGACAAAAAGTGTCCACCGGTGAATTCTGGAACATCTCCCAACTCCGGATATCTTTCGGAGGTATTAACCATAAAGTGAACACACTAATTACATGCAGGAGTAATTATGTAGTTTACTTAATCCTGTGCAAATGTGGTAGATTCTATATTGGCAAGATGGTCTGCTGCCTCTTTGAACGTATTCGTGAACATATACACTCAATCACCACCGGCAAGGGTGTCCCACGCCTCATAGAACACATACAGTCCGTACATAACGGAGATAGTTCAGTCCTCAGATTTGCAGGCTTAGAGGTTGTTCAGAATCCACCCAGAGGGGGCGATAGAGGACGGGAATTTTTCAGAAAAGAAGACAGATGGATTTTGCGCTCAAATGCCACGGGTCCTCTGGGACTGAATGAAAAACTTGACATGAGTGTCTTTCTGTGATGATTCAATATTATATGTATGTTTTTTATTGCTTTTATTGTTTCACTGATATCTTATTTGAAACATTGATATACACCCCTCAGTTGCTGACGTGGCCTGTATCTCAGTTGCTGACGTGGCCTGTATTCGCAATGATATGTGACAGCCCACGCCAACATTACGCGCCTAAGTTAGCGCACGTGGCGCATAAAATATGATGTCATTTGCGTCAAGGGGTTGTCAGTATTGGCCAGATGAAGCGGTGATACGCGAAACGGCCGTCACCATGTTCTTGTAATTGCACTGTTCTGTCATCCCCCTCTCTGTACCCAGCATAAAATAAATATTTGCATCGAATGGTGAGTGCCGCTTATTTATTTCTATTTGTGGAATCCTATGTGAGAGAAGGGCGCATAGAGAGCAGTCTGTGTGAGAGGAATGACATGGGGACCAGACTGTGTTAATGGGCATGGGGGGCAGTCTATAATGAGCACAGAGCAGCTTATATGGAGGAGAGTGTAGTCTCTGAGAGAGAAGGAAGCTTAGGGAACAGTTTTTTTTAGAGGGGTGGCCATTGGAGAAGTCTGTGAGTAAGATGGGGCATGCAGAGCACTATATATAACTAAAGGTACATCAAGAACAGTCTGTGTGACAGAGTGAGGAAGCAGTCTGTGTAAAATACACTGCTCAAAAAAATAAAGGGAACACAAAAAGAACACATCCTAGATCTGAATTAATTAAATATTCTTCTGAAATACTTTGTTCTTTACATAGTTGAATGTGCTGACAACAAAATCACACAAAAAAAAAAATGGAAATCAAATTTTTCAACCCATGGAGGTCTGGATTTGGAGTCACCCTCAAAATTAAAGTGGAAAAACACACTACAGGCTGATCCAACTTTGATGTAATGTCCTTAAAACAAGTCAAAATGAGGCTCAGTAGTGTGTGTGGCCTCCACGTGCCTGTATGACCTCCCTACAATGCCTGTGCATGCTCCTGATGAGGTGGCGGACGGTCTCCTGAGGGATCTCTTCCCAGACCTGGACTAAAGCATCTGCCAACTCCTGGACAGTCTGTGGTGCAACGCGACGTTGGTGGATAGAGCGAGACATGATGTCCCAGATGTGCTCAATTGGATTCAGGTCTGGGGAACGGACGGGCCAGTCCATAGCATCAATGCCTTCGTCTTGCAGGAACTGCTGACACGCTCCAGCCACATGAGGTCTAGCATTGTCTTGCATTAGGAGGAACCCAGGGCCAACCGCACCAGCATATGGTCTCACAAGGGGTCTGAGGATCTCATCTCGGTACCTATTGGCAGTCAGGCTACCTCTGGCGAGCACATGGAGGGCTGTGCGACCCTCCAAAGAATTGCCACCCCACACCATTACTGACCCAATGCCAAACCGGTCATGCTGGAGGATGTTGCAGGCAGCAGAACGTTCTCCACGGCGTCTCAAGACTCTGTCACGTCTGTCACATGTGCTCAGTCTGAACCTGCTTTCATCTGTGAAGAGCACAGGGCGCCAGTGGCGAATTTGCCAATATTGGTGTTCTCTGGAAAATGCCAAACGTCCTGCACGGTGTTGGGCTGTAAGCACAACCCCCACCTGTGGACGTCGGGCCCTCATATCACCCTCATGGAGTCTGTTTCTGACCGTTTGAGCAGACACATGCACATTTGTGGCCTGCTGGAGGTCATTTTGCAGGGCTCTGGCAGTGCTCCTCCTGTTCCTCCTTGCACAAAGGCGGAGGTAGCGGTCCTGCTGCTGGGTTGTTGCCCTCCTACGGTCTCCTCCACGTCTCCTGATGTACTGGCCTGTCTCCTGGTAGCGCTTCCATGCTCTGGACACTACGCTGACAGACACAGCAAACCTTCTTGCCATAGCTCGCATTGATGTGCCATCCTGTATAAGCTGCACTACCTGAGCCAATTGTGTGGGTTGTAGACTCCGTCTCATGCTACCACTAGAGTGAAAGTACCGCCAGCATTCAAAAGTGATCAAAACATCAGCCAGGAAGCATAGGAACTGAGAAGTGATCTGTGGTTACCACCTGCAGAACCACTCCTTTATTGGGGGTCTCTTGCTAATTGCCTATAATTTCCACCTGTTGTCTATCCCATTTGCACAACAGCATGTGAAATTGATTGTCACTCAGTGTTGCTTCCTAAGTGGACAGTTTGATTTCACAGAAGTGTGATTGACTTGGAGTTACATTGTGTTGTTTAAGTGTTCCCTTTATATTTTTGAGCAGTGTAGGAGGTATGGGGAACTGTTGTGTAACAGAAGTTGGCGTGGGTAGTAGTTAGCGTTATAAAGGCAGTATGAGTAAGAAGGGAAGACCACAGGGAGCAGTATATATGGGTGAGCATATGTCTGTTCATTCTTGTCCAATCATTGCTGCTACTGTATTTTCACAACATTGAAGCCTGAAGGTGGTGAGTAACCCACTGGACATCAAGTGTACAACAGTAACCACTTATTTGTCTTAGACCAACATAAATGCTGACATGAAACCCTTTCTTCTGCTCCAGACCATCAGGGATACTTATATTAACCACTTCACTTTCTTAGACCAAAGTGTTGTAGAAATGTATTCTTTATTCTGTGTCATAAATCCCAGGGATGATACTGTAAATGTATTAACAACCTTAGCTACTTACTGTTTTATTACCTGATTTAGAGGTAACAGCCCCCAGGTCCCTAACTTCTCCACCCACTAGCTGCAAAGATTTAGAGGGAATACTCACCTCAACTTATCTATGTAGTATGGGGATTTGCTCTTGTAGACAGGCTTGCGTACGCAGTATAGAGGCAACCGCAATGTCTTTAATTTAAACAGTTCGGTGTTTATTCACACAAAAAGTCAGTTTCAAGGAAAACAGTCACCTTGAGTCTGGTGTTTGTTCACACCATGCAGCAATGCAGAAGTCCTTGGACATAGCAGAAACCACCTGCTCTCACGCCAACAAGCTAGCAGGCCTTTACCCAGGCCAAAACTCCCAGGTCCCAACACAGAGACTGACAGAGCTTCACTGTCAGAGAGGAGTAAATTCCTACCACCTGACAGTGCTGCCTGTGTTTTATAGCCCAAACCAAGACCCGGCCTGGAACATGGGGATAAGCCACCCACCCTGCACTTTGGCTGCTCCCCGGATTGGCTTTACAGCCATACTAAATAGCAAAACCATGTCAGCCAGCACTAGCCGGCTCTTACCTCACCAAGGCCAGGAATCTCAGTGACACTTACCTTCCGTCAATGACGGACCCTTGCGCCTTCCTACAGTAGTCAAAGAAAAAAATCCAGAGAACTAGTTAGTGAATAGAAAAAAATTGATAGGAAAGTAGCATGGCATAAACTACAGCAATACTATAAAGCTATAAACACACTTGGATCAGAGATGACATCCTAAAAATAAAGTACCAAATCTATAATGACCGAAAGTGTGTTAAACAGCCAAGCTATCTGTTTTTTGCCATTTCTGTCTGTGTGATTATACTCTACATACATAGAGTATGGTTATGCAGATAGGTTCTGTGGTAGGATTTTGCATCATTACTTGTTTGCATATCTATGCAAAAATATAGAAATTGGTTGGAGCAGGTTTAAATAAGTTATTAATATAGAAACATAATTTATGAATAGTTTTAAAAGTTCAAAAGTAGTGTTGAGCGAATGGAAGTGGAATTCAGTTAGAATATTAGGAAAAATTTGATCATAAATAAAGCCGAATTTCCTAGCACTTTGTGGAATCATTTTTCCTAAAATGGTGTCTGGAGTTGTCTTAGAAAGAATGGAAAAAGATTGTCTGGAGGGGACCCTATTTACTTCTATGGGAGACTTTTCTAGGCATGCTCTGTGACCCGTGCAGAGGTCATTTTAGAAAGAAAGAATAGATAAGATTTGACAATCACCTACTGTCAATGGTGGATCCTGTTTTATCTATACACAGAGATGATATCATTACAGGCAGGATTAGAATGACAGATTTTATGTTTTTTGTTTACATATAGTGTAAAATTAAAAATAATATCATCAAAAATTCTTCAAAAATATGTTAAACAGAAAACGTTATTTAAAGAGGACCTTTCACCATAATAAAACCTCTAAACTAACTATACAGACGCGTAGAGCGGCGCCCAGGGATCCCCCTGCACTTACTGTTATACCTGGGCGCCGCTCCGTTCTCCGGTTATAGCCTCTAGTATCTTCATAGTTAGGCTCCACCCAGGGGAACCTGCCGGCGTCTCATTCTTTCATGCTGTAGCGCTGGCCAATCGCAGCACTCAGCTCATAGCCTGAGAGAAAAAAAAACCTCTCAGGCTATGAGCTGAGCGCTGCGATTGGCCAGCGCTACAGCATAGGAGAAAGACACGGCGTCAGGTTCCCCTGGGTGGAGCCGAACTATGAAGATACTGGAGGCTATAACCGGAGAACGGAGTGGCGCCCTGGGATAACAGTAAGTGCAGGGGGATCCCTGGGCGCCGCTCTACACGTCTGTATAGTTAGTTTAGAGGTTTAATTATGGTGAAAGGTCCTCTTTAAACAATAGGTCATTTTCTGATGACGCATTCCTTTTAAGTAACCATTGGAGGCTTGGATGATGGGATTGTTATACAGTTGCCAAAATGCACCCACATTACGGGACGGACGTGGATGGCTGTGTGCGTCTGAGCTCAGTCTTGCAGACATATCTTTACTGCTGCTAACGTTAGCTATACCGGCTGGAAAATGGTGAAAATTGGCCACCCGAGAGCAGGGGAACCTCCTTATCACCAGAAGTCATCCGTAGCAAGTGGCGAGATGGACAAATTTATTAAAAAAGCGGCGTTCTTACACGCCGCCAAAGAATCCAAAATGGCGCTGGCCTCACTGCTTGAAGCTGAGGATGAAAGTCAGGATCATGCAGAGAGAGAAAGCGACTCCGAAGATACAGGAAGCCGCCTAAACCTTCCGATTTCAAGGAAATATCTGAGGTCAGCCCTAACAAAAGCCCTGGAATCGCTGGTAAGCGAATTGTCCTCCAGGCGCCAGGATATCAGACATATTGGGGGCAGGGTGGAAGACCTAGAGAATGCGCAAACCGCCATGCTAGAATTTCAATCGGCTGCTACAAACAGCCTTCACTCAGTGCAAAACCATCTTAACTCCATGCATGCCGCACTGGAGGACCAGGAGAATCGGGGAAGGAGGAATAACTTAAGATTCCGGGGCCTGTCAGAGTCTATACTTACCTCCGAAATACCTGAGGCGATACTGGCCCTGTGTGAACAGCTTCTGGGTCCGGAACACCCCGTCCCGATAATTGAAAGAGCCCATAGGGCCCTCCGTCCAAAATCTAAACCATCTGAGCCGCCCAGGGACATAATCTGCCGCTTCTTAAACTTCCAAGATAAGGAAGCCAATTTAGAGTGTGCCAGGAAGCTACAAGAGGTGTTGTTTAGAGATCAACGAATCCACATCTACCAGGATTTGGCTCCTGTCACCCTGAAAAAGCGCAAAGCGCTCAAGCCCCTGACAGAGTGGCTCATTCACCACAAAATCCTTTATCGCTGGACTTTCCCATTCGGCCTCTCGTTCCTATACATGGGTACTCGGATCACGATAAGAAGCCATGCTGATTTAGAGCAAGCTTTTCAGCACTTGGAGATTCCCTGTATGGATATAGAAACTGGGACTTTATTCAAGATGTCGCCTCCCTACCAGAAGTTCCTAAACCGAACCCTTTTGAGCCCAGGAGGACCCCAACGGCCCATCGCCAGAGGAAGAAGGCTAACTCCCTAACACATAGACGTCTCTCCACGGACACTTTCTGAATTTTCCTTTCCAATTACAGCCGCCTAATTGATGGTCGTGTCCCGGTGAGGAGGAAGAAGATGTGGACCCATTCCTCTCGTCCATGAGTATCCGATGCACTGGCCTTTAATCTTGTTCCCTTCTTTTTCTCCTTCTCCTTCCCCACCCCCCGTCCCTTTTTTCCCCTTTTTTGCCTCTTATAATGTGAGGGGCTTTAACTCCCCATCTTAAAGGAGGCAGGTATTTGGGATGCTGAAGAGAAACAGAGCCACAGTGGTGTTTCTTCAGGAGACACACCTGAAGTTGGGTCACTATCCTAACCTCTCACATTCCTATTTTTCTCAATGGTTCCATAGTGGCTCCAGCTCATCCAACTCTAGAGGTGTGAGTATAGGTATGCAAAAGAGAATTCAATTTCAGCCACTTGATCAATGCATCGACCCAGATGGACGTTACTTAATGCTAAAAGGGAAAATTCTTCAGCATTTATATACCTTTATAAATGTATATGTCCAAAATACTAAGCAAATCCCCTGGTTAAAAAATATACTAGACAAAATTAGCACATTTAGTGAGGTACCCTTGTGCTAGGCGGTGATTTTAACCTGATTTTTAACCCCCTTTAAGACTCCTCCTCAGGGAAGTCCGCCCACTCCCAATCCGCCATTCGATCTTTGACCTCTAAATTATGGAAGGCCCATCTTATTGATGTTTGGCGTACTTTCCACCCGAACACTAAGGACTATACCTTCTTTTCATCAGTTCATGGCTCTTACCAGCACCTGGACTATATCTTTATATCTAAAGACCACCTTCAATATTGTAAAGAAGCGAGCATAGGAAATATCCTCCTATCTGATCACTCCCACTACCTTCGTTTCCCTCTCCATCCCGAGGAAAAACAAATCCTTTGCCACCTGGAGATTCAATGAACAATTATTAGGGAATCTAGAGGCCAAAGCTAAAATACAAACAGCTGTAAATGATTACTTCCATTTAAACGTTTCTCCTGAAATCTCACCTCAGACCCTATGGGACGCTCATAAGGCATATGTGAGAGGCCAGTGTATCAGTATTGGGGGCCACCTTAAGAAAATCAGAAATCAACAGTTTGATGATCCCCATGAGAAAATCAACCGATTAGAGAAAACCCATAAAATCTCCCTACTTAAATCCCATTTAGATGAGTTAAACAACTATAGGCACTCCCTCAAAAATCTTCCGAACTCCCAATCTGTGAAATACTATCTTAACTCACAGCAAAAGATCTTTGCTCATGGTAACAAAGCCTCTAAATTTGTTATTCAGAGGGTTAAAATGAGGAAATAAAATAATTTTGTGCATAAACTCACTAACGCATCAGGGTTGCCCATTTTTGACTCAAAACAGATTGCAGCGCAATTTAGAGACTTCTATGAATTCCTTTATAATCTTGAAGGTCTCCCCCACACACTTATCCCATCAGAGCCCTCGCCATCCCCCTCCTCCTTTTTGGAGAAACTGCAACTCCCCTCTCTCTCAGAAGAGGACAAAAAACTCCTGGCCTCACCTTTTACCTCAGATGAACTTACGGAGGCTATCCGTGGGTCCCCTAAAGGTAAAAGCCCAGGCCCAGATGGTCTTCCCATCTCTTATTAATCCACATTCCAAGATACACTTATACCATACATGTTACCAATCTACAATTTATCCGTGAAAAACAACCCTCTGTCTAGTGAAATGACTAAAGCCCATATTATTTTGATCCCAAAAGAGGGTAAAGATCCTACGCTATGCCCTAGCTATAGGCCCATCTCTCTCCTTAACTTAGACCTCAAACTACTGGCCAAAATGTTGGCTATTCGTTTAGCCGCTATACTCCCTTCTCTGATCCACAGAGATCAGACCGGCTTTGTTAAGGGGAGAGAGGACAAAGATAACACCGCCAGAGTCCTCAACATCCTTTACTATGCTAAAAAGAAATCCCTGCCCCTTGTCCTTCTTAGTACAGATTCTGAGAAGGCATTTGACAGAGTTAAATGGTCTTTCATGAAATCTGTACTGTCTTCTCAAAAATTCCCTGACCCCTTCCTATCAGCTATTGATGCCATGTATTCTAAAGCCTCAGCCTCAATCTCCATCAATGACACTATTTCTACCCCCTTCCAGATAAGTAATGGCACTAGGCAAGGTTGCCCCCTTTCCCCTCTCCTCTTTGTTTTAATTATGGAGCCCCTCTTACAGACTATCAGACTAGATAAAGAAATTAAAGGTGTAACACTCGGTGATCAGGAACACAAGACAGCGTCTTTTACTGACGACTTGTTGATAATCATTAGTAATCCAAGCATTGCGCTCTCTAAAATCTACCAACACATAGAAACATTTAGCAAGTTCTCCAACTTCAAGATCAACCATAGCAAGTCCTTAATTATATACACTGGCCTATCTAATTCCCAAAAAACCGTTTAGAACACAACTCCCCTTTTAACTGGTCTCTACCACACCTAACTTACTTAGGTATTAAGATAAGCAATGATCCCTCCCAACTTTTTGCTTTAAATTATACTCCTCTTTTGAACCATATTTCTGACACCCTGAAAAACCTCGACCTTCCAATACTATCCTGGTTTGGTAGGAAAAACATTCTTACTTCTTTAGTTTTACCCAAACTGACATACCTACAACAGGTCCTCCCTATACCAATCCCATCCTCTTATTACGCCTCGCTTAGATCAATATTCAGTTCCTTCATTCAGAACAAGGTCCTGAATAGACCTAAGTCACTAGGTGGTATAGCCCTTCCGGATCCGGAATTATACGGTAAAGCCGTTCTTCTCTCCAGACTGGTGGATTGGCTGAGGGCCCCTCCTCATAAATCCTGGGTTCAGATAGAACAAACTCTGGTTAAATCCTCCTTCAGAGCTCTCCTCCTAGGTCACAAATGCCTCCCCCCTATGCCTCCGGATGCAAGCCCTCTGATTAAAGCCACAATTAATACCTGGAAATGGTTCCAGTCCACACACTTCCAGGTCCTTTTCCCTACGCCACTTCTCCAGGTACGGGACATTCTACAAATAGCTCCCAAAGCTCTCCTTGACAGCTTACCCACACACCTCAGAGACTCCCTCACATTTCTGAGAGAATTATTCCATGACAATACGTCTTTGTCACTAAATGGGTTAAGGGACAGCCTTTCAATCTCCCCCTTACTGACACTCAAGAACCCATTATACTTCCTCAAGGCATACTTATGTCAACATATCTTCTTTGGAGATCTAATGAGACCGCTGAGTTGGTTTGAATGTCTGATCAGTAGCTCACAAGATCCTCCAAAAGTGATATCACAACTCTATAGCAGAATTAGATCCCCAGCCTAATTTATTTCGCCATCCTTCATTGGTCTCTGGGAAAGAAACTTGAATCGTACCTTTTCATGCAAAGAAGTTGTTAAAATCTTGACTTCCCCACACAAATCGTCGAGGTGTGTAAGAATCCAGGAAAACGGGATTATCACTAGATGGTACAAGACCCCGGATATTGTTTCCAGATATTCGGCCTCTGGCTGTGATAGGTGCTGGAGATGCTCCGTTGACAGAGGCTCCTACTTACACATTTGGTGGGAGTGTCCAATTCTTCTATCATGGTGGGAAAAAGTGTTCCAAATCATCAACCATGTCTGTGGAGCTGATTTCCTCCCTTCTCCGGAGATAGCGCTTTTAAACGTTTATCCGACCAAACATAAAACCTCTAATCTGAGCCTCTTCAAACACCTATTAAGCGCAGCCAGATTCCTCATCCCGAGATTCTGGCTCTCCACAGATGTCCCACCTATAGATCATTAGCTTTCAAAAGTCGACCAAATTCACAGATTTGAAGAAATCTCCTCCTGGGAATTGATAAATTTCCAATCTTTTGCGAGAATCTGGCTTGACTGGAAAATATTCAGGAGTTTAACCACCTAATCATTCCTGAGATAAGCTCCCAATATCTGTTCTCATTTCACCCCCACGCATTTAGCATCATATAGTATGCTCTCCTTTCTTTCTCAATCTGATTATTTGACACATCCATACCGCCTCCATCAGGTTCTATGACCTTTGTCTGGTCTAATGTACTAAGATTTTTATGCCAATGCACTCATCCCTGCTCCTATTGTGACGTCTTTGTTATTTGTTTAATCTGCCTGGAGGTTGCATCCTCCATAATTTTCTTGTATACTAATTTTCTCAATAGAATAATAATAATAAAAAAAAATAAAATGCACCCACATTACAATCAGAAAACCCCATTTGAGGCTCTATTGGCAAACTTATGGAGAATTTGTATCCATAACATTTTTGCTTTAGGGCATGATACATACCATGAAGTTCCTGTGTCAGTGCAGTCAGGTACAGTATGTGTAATATGTGTCACATGGATCTGTGTTTTAGTTCTGCCAGCTAACTGTTTATATCCAGTAAACCCTAGACAAAGTTCAAGTTTACACGTAGCTATCAAAGTTTGTAAAGATTTGTTCCGCCAAATCTTCTTATGGCAATAAAAATATGGCATCCCAATTCCCAAGTAACACATACACAGTTGCATGGTATCTCTTCAGCTCCTTACTTATACACTTGTAGACTATGGAGTAGATTTATCAAAACTAATATAAAGGAAATATCCCCCTAAGTGTGTACTTAAAATAGAGTGACCCTCAGTAAAACCTGGTGAGTTGACATGCCTGAAAACAAGAGCAATTAAAAGCTATGTGCACATTTGGACTTTTTCTTTTTTGTACAATCACTTACAAAATATGTAAGCAACTTTCAAAATAGTATTCATTACCATTTTGTTGCTGTAAAGTCTGAGCAAATCATTCATATAGCTGGCTGTGCTGCTGTCGCTTCTGTCATAGATCTGACAGAACGTTACTCCAGACTCAGGGGTGAGGTCATCTATTTGTCAGCAGGAGAGGGAAGAGTAAGTTATGTCAGTGTGCAGAGAGAGGGTAGAAATCATGGCAAAATCTGCTGGGGATGGCAGCATCAGTGTCTGTGTCAGTACATGGCAGAGAAAATAATACTTGAGCTGTATTAAAAAGGTTATCCAGCACAGAAATAAAGTTGTGATAATATATCAAAGTCAGTGAAGGCAGCAGCCTCCTGGATACACAGAACTTACATCCAGCAGGTCATACTGGGAGGAACATGTCCACATGAGAGAATTGTTGGTGATTTTTCATTTCATTTTCCATGCCACTATATTTAAAAAATACCAAAAATCATGCAGTTTTCACACTGGCCACAAGGCAACTTTCTAGTAGTCAGCTCATTATTATCACTGGTGTTGAGCGAAGTTTACAAAAATTCGATTTAGCTGCTTCTCCGAATTTCATGAAGAAATTTGCTTCATGACGAATTAATCATGAAGCGCATTTCTTAGTAAGCAATGGGCACAAGAACGACGAATGGCTAATGCACCGACCCATCATTGAACCGCTCAGATGCCGTGTTCATCTGAGATTTAAAATTAAGGCTTTCAGGGGGTTAATCAGTTAAAAAAAAAAACATTTTAGTGCAAAAAGCCAACTGCGGCAATCTTGATTGAAGATCCGATGCGAAATTTTGCGCGGTGTGTGATGACGTAATCAAGCTGGTCAGTGTTGTGACGTCATACGTCACCGCGCACAAGATTTTGCCCAGGATCTTCAATCAAGATGGCTTCTTCACGCTCAAATGGATAAGGTCAGTATTTTTTTATGCCATTTCAGGGACAAATGATTAGTTACCACAAAGCACAAGGAAATTCGGCTTCATGGCGCATGGAATTTCCCCTGAAATTCAGATCAAGGTCCACTTTGGATACTTTGATTCACTCAAACCTAATTATCACAGGCATAAATACAGCATATATCACCTTTATAAAGACACATGGTACATCATTCACAATAGGTGATATCACAACTTATCCACTCCCTTCTGACCTCTGCACAGGTCATATAGCATACCTAGAAAATCTCCAATACAAGTCAATGGGGTCTGCACCTGTCCGTTGTGTCTACGGGTCATGTGGCTGCATTGAAAGAACAGGAAGTCTTGACATATTTTAGGCCTATATACAAAATCCAATAGGTCGGCACTGCTGGTTAGGTAGTTTGTGGTGCTCACGTCCTAGGATTGGCATCCCATAAAGCAAGAACAGAAAGGACCGGCACTCACTGAAGTCGCCTGCAAAACTCTTGTTTATTGTCACATAATCCTTTTTCCTGTGACGCGTTTCGACACTCGCAGGTGTCTTTGACAAAGACACCTGCGAGTGTCGAAACGCGTCACAGGATATAGAATTATGTGACAATAAACAAGAGTTTTGCAGACAACTTCAGTGAGTGCCGGTCCTTTCTGTTCATACTTTAGGCCTAGTGACCAGTGTAAAAATTACATGATTTTAGAATTTTTTTTATATATAGACAGGGACATGAAAAAAATCACTAAATATAAAAAAATATATGTTTAAATGCAGTAAACCTGATTTAAACAATATGTCATTTTCTGATGACATGCTCCCTTTAACAATATAATTGCAAGACTTTTAATAAGCAGCAGTTCATTCACAAAATTTGGTCATAGTATAAATTGAAGCAATTATAAAAAACAAATATTGGCTTTAAATCTACTTTTCAGTTTGCAATGGACATCTGGTAAATAGATGTGAAGGTCATTTTCCTATCTAGAGTATACTCTTCAGTTATCAGCTGTTCTCTTTTCTGCACTTTGTCTATTTAAGTCATAGTGTCTTCAGTGTGGATTGGAAGAATCTCAATGCATGTCTATGAGATTTTCAAAGTGCATCTTATAGGCAGGCATACAGAGACTGGTCCACATGTTCTAAGGTCAGTCCATCTAGATTGTGGTGTAAATTGCTCTAAAAGTGACACAATTTAGCTAATTTAGGTATATAGAAATTTTCTGCTCTTAGTCCCGGGCAGTACTTCATGTGAAATGGGGTGTGGCCTTTTGAGAAAATGGACATGGCCTAAGATGTCATGTCTTGAGACAATATTGTACCACTATTCTGGTGTAAAATTCAGTCTCAAACCAACCAATAATTGGTATAGTGTTACACAAAAGTTTATAGCCATGCACCAAATTGCCACTGTGATAAATCAGATGCAGTACTAGACAGCCTAAGTTTACGCCATCTGCAAGTTTCTTAAATTTTTCCACTGACTTCCATATTCCCCACTGACTTCCATATTCAACACTGAATATGCTGCATGATACAGAGAATCAGAGTGTTGTCATGTAGTAAAACTGAAGGAAAGGAGCTGGTAATCCAAGGAGAAAGTGGTATGAAATAGAAAATCCATTGCAAACAGAGAAAAAGATGAACCTTTTTTCCAAGGGTGCTTCTTTAAGTGTGCCAGGAATGGCATGAAATCAGTTGAAATTATACACAGCAATCAGCCGTAACCTTAAAAGTAAGTGAAGTGAATAACATTGATCACGCCCATGATAATGGCACTTGACCTGTCATCGGGTGGAAAAGTGAGCAGTTAGATCATGCTCATTTGGCGTGTGACATTGACAAAGGTTAAATGTGATGGCTAGCCTGGGTCAGAACATCTGCAAAACAGCGGGTCTTGTGGGGGTGTTCTCTACATACAATGGTTAGTATGCCATAATGGGCTTTGTAAGGTTATATATATATATATATATATATATATATATAGACTTTAGAAAAATAAGGATGCAGCACACTGTAGAGTACGGGTGCAGGTCAGGCCGATATGGACCGGCACCTGGTCCAATGTAGTAAAGATGAAAAAATGCCAGCAGCACACCAGAAATTTCAAAAGAAGCGTGTGGTTTATTCACCCAGAGTCAGCAGCGACGTTTCAACAGCTTGTTGCTGTCTTTTTCAAGCTATGTGCACATGTGTTACAAGCATGCATTATAAAGGTGCATCAATCAAACATATATTGAAATCAATTAATACATACATAGGTCAAAAATTCATAAATGCAATAATCCATATTCATAGAGAACTCCTGTGTAAATTCACAATACATTGTCAACTACAGTACATATGTAAATCATATCTTATTCATAAAATGGTGTTTACAGTATATAAAAAGTACTGTGATCACTCCTAATAAGTGCAGGTGTGTCCCCTGATTATCGTGACATTAAAACTCACGGTCAGCTGAAAGGCTGTGTGGAGCCGGCATCACGGTCGCAGCGGCGTTCCCATTTCATGTCTGCGCATGCGCGAGAGGATCAAAAAACGCGATTCCTCAAGCGTCCAGAGATTAGCTAGTAACCACATCAAAGATGGCCGAACCTGCCTAACAGCCAGTATGCGCATGTCAACGCTGGAATAGCGGCCTCCCACCAGTCATCACGTGATCACTGTCACGTGAAATAGGTAACATCAGATGCAAAAAGTAGGTTTTAAAGTGTATTATGATACTATATAGGTCTGGATCGATGCAAATATGGGTTCCCTAAAGTCAGCGTCATAGCAACCCAATATATTGGCCATAGCAGAACATTCTAGCGTGCACATAGAGTGGAGGATAGGTGTCCCGCAACAATGATGAGCCACGTCAGTGGTCACATCAATGTCATGTTGAGAAGGTGGTGACGTCGCAAGGGGCCTGCCCGCGAACCGTCACCCACCCCTATTAAACCACTTCACACTCCCACCCGTTCAGAATGTATCCAAGCCAGAATTACGTATGACAATATTACTAATAACCAAAACTCATTTGAACAAAGAATAAAGAATAAATATATAGAAAACTGTGTGGGTAGGGCCCTAAGTCAGCGTGGATCAAACTTTGCATCTGCGCTGAAACAGCAGTCGAACCATCCTGTATGTGGATAAAGTAAAAAAAGATGGGTAGCCAGCCGGATTAGTGATGTACTTCGCACCACACCGCGGCCCAGTCATGACCCCGATTAAATGATGAATCTAAAAACAAAAGAAAAGAATATTAAGAAAAACTTTTCATACACAAATAATTTACTTGAATAGTATATACACACATGTGCATTCAACATACAGTAGGGAATAAGGATCAAGCGGTATCCGGAGTGAAACACCACTAGTCCACCCTAAAATCAACATTTAACCCATTGGGTCTCAGAGTTTTCAAAGTGAAAATCCAGAATAGCTCACGCTTTTTGAGGAGAGCTTGTCTGTCTCCCCCCCCCGCCTACCCAATTCTATCTGTTCCAATATGCAGAATTTCAAATCATTTTGTGTGTGCCCTGCCTCTTTGAAGTGTTTAGACACTGGCAGATCTATTTTCTCTTTCCTAATAGAATAGCGGTGTTGGTTTAACCGTGTCTTCACGTCCCACGTGGTCTCACCAACATACCACTTCCCACAGGGACATGTCAGCTGGTAAACCACGTAAGACGAATCACACGTCAAGTATTGGGTAATTTTAATCATTTTGTTGGTAGCCGGATTGAAAAATGTATTTCCTTTGATCATAAGCTTACAGTTTATACAATGATAGCATGGGTAGCAGCCAGTCCGCGTGGAGCCACAGAGTGCTCTTACGCTAGTCTTGGCACTACCTACGTCAGATTTCACCAGTCTATCACCCAAGTTGCGTCCTCTACGGTAAGAAAATAGGGGAGGTATGTTAAATTCCTCAACCTGGGGAAAACTACTCCCTATCATCCTCCAGTGTTTCCGAATGACAGCCGCAATTTGCGGACTGTCAGCAGAGAACTGGGAGATGAAGGGAATACGTGGTTTCTTGAGTGTAGCCTTGGGGCTAATTGTGGGGGAATTATCATCCACTCGTGAGATGGTTTCTCAGATTAATTTCTTGGGGTACCCCCGAGTAGCGAATTTTTGACCCATTTCGTTAAATCTCATAACTCTCGTTTGTCTATCCCTCACAATCCTCTGGACATGGAGGAACTGACTGGAGGGTAATGACCGAATCATGGAACGGGGATGATGGCTGTCATACCGCAACAGCGTATTTTTATCGGTGGGCTTCACAAACAGATCAGTCTTCAAACCCCGTCCCACGATTCGGACCTCCGTATCAAGAAACTGCAATCTATCAGTGGAATGGACCACAGTGAATTTCACTGTTGGATCGATTTCATTGAGGAATGCGTGGAATGCGAGGAGGCCCAACGTGTCGCCTGTCCACACCAAGAAGATATCGTCGATATAGCGCCACCACCCCAGAACTTGTCTGAAGTGGCGGCTACCATATATCGATGACTCCTCAAGGCGGGCCATATAGATGTTAGCATAGGTGGGCGCCACGTTGGACCCCATCGCCGTCCCACGCATCTGAACATAGAAATCGTCCTGAAATAAAAAGTAATTTTTGGTTAAGACAAATCTCAACAATGACAACATAAAGGATTGGCACACTTCGGTATATTCTGAATCTTTAAGACATGTTTCCACCGCCTGCAGGCCCAGCCCATGGTCGATCGACGTGTATAAACTACACACGTCGAACGATACCAGGGCTGCACCCTCAGGGATGTCAAGGTTATCTATCTTGGACAGGAAGTCACCTGTGTCTCTGATAAAAGATTTCGCGGAGATGGCATATCGCCACAGCATTTTATCGAGAAAAACTGCCACATTACAGAAGAGGGACCCCCTCCCGGACACTATGAGTCGGCCGGGGGGGGGGGGGGGCACCAGTCCCTTGTGGATTTTGGGCAAGGTGTACAGGATCGGCGTGCACGGTTTATCACAGTAGAGATAAGAAAAAAGTTTATCATCAATGATGTCAGCCTCACGAGCCTGATTTAAAATGTCCCGCAACTCCCTTAATAGACCAAATTTTGGATCCTGTGTAACCTGCTTGTACACCTGTGTGTCATTAAGGCTACTTTCACACTAGCGTTCGGGTGTCCGCTTGTGAGCTCCGTTTGAAGGGGCTCACAAGCGGCACCGAACGCATCCGTACTGCCCTAATGCATTCTGAGTGGACGCGGATCCGCTCAGAATGCATCAGTCTGCCAAATGGTTTCTACATTTTTTCAGGCACGGTTGTATGTTGTACATTAAACCAGCTGTATTTCAACCCGTGCCCCATGACAACATGGAGGCTGTTGTGAAGGCCCTCATGAAGAATAATCTTCAGCATCAGGAGACAAAACTTCACCAACGCGAGGCTAATAAGCAGCAGCAAGAGACCAACCAGTTGCTGCTACAACATATGATGACTTTGCAGACAGCAGGAGCAACACCGAACGTCCAAGATGCCCGGAAGGTAGTACGTGCGGTGATTCCTAAGATGACACCCGCAGGCGACATCGAAACCTACCTGGCGATGTACGAGAAAGTGACCACAAGGGAGAAGCTACCCTGAGACCAGTGGGCCGAGGTCGTCGCTCTGTTCTTGGCCTCCGATTCCCAGCGGGTGTATTTCGACTTACCGGACGATCAAACGGCTGACTACCAAAAAGTAAAGGGTGAGATTTTGGCCAGACTGGGGGTTAATGTGTTGGTCTGGGCCCAGCGGGTACATCAGTGGGGGTTTAAGCCGGATGAGCCTGCGAGACCCCAATATTATGACTTACTCCACCTCTTGCAAAAGTGTCTACAGCCTGATGTGCTATGCTGGATAGACTATTGGCTGATATCTTCTGGAGGGCTCTGCCATCCCCTCTCCAGCACTGGATCGGCCAGGTGTCTCCTGGCAATGCCCTGAAGATGGTGGACCTGGTGGAGCGCTACGAGGCTACTAAGAATCTTAAGGGGGTTCTTTCGGGAGGGGGGCAGTCAAACCCAATAAATCTCCACCCCAGACCCGGGAACTTGTGCCAACTTAACCCGCCTGGGATGTACCCCCTATGGACCCGGCTCCAATAGTCTGCTGGCGGTGTCAGGAGCCTAGCTATGTTCAAGCTAACTGTCCACATAAGGTGGAACCCATGGACACGGACTATGGCTTCCGTCAGTCGTTATATGCCAGGAAGCGAGTACCCCAGAAACTCTAAACCACTTGTGCCAGGTGGAAGTGGGAGACACTCCAGCAGAGACCCTGCTGGACTCAGGGAGTCTGGTTTCCCTAATAAGGGCTTTGCTAGTACTGTACTCTGAGTATACTGACCGAAAAGTCGGAGTCATGTGCATTCGTGGGGACTTAAAAGACTATCCTACAGCCCTGGTGTCTCTAACCAGGGGGGCTGGCAGGTGTACTCACGAAGTGGCAGTTTCCACAAACTTAAACTATGAACTTATAATAGGTAGAGAATTCCTGGGCTTCCTGACACTGTGGCCTGCCTCGAGAGTGACTGATACACGTGATACAGGGGTAACCCCAGCAGAGTGGCCTTGCTACAGGGGGAGACCATAACCCTGGGAACCCTGGGAAGGGCCAGCGGTAGGGGTGACCGCCACTTCGGTGAAAGAGGGGGAGACAACCCCACTGAGTGTAATGGTGGGAGACGTGGATGACTTGCCGCCAGGGCCTGAGTTGGCAGACCTCAATGTCTCCGGGGATAATTTTGGTACTGCACAACACCGGGTCCGAACCCTGTCCCGAGCATGGGAAAATACTGTATATTAATAGTAGATGGTGAACCACAACAAGATGGGGCAGAATCGGTGTTCCCCCGTTTTGTGGTTCATCAGGATATGTTGTATTGGATAAACCAGCTGCATGGTGAACCCATTGAACAGTTGGTGGTGCCCCAGGCTTATCGCAAACTCGTGTTAGAGTTAGCCCACCAACATGTTCTCAGGGGTCATCTGGGAATGCAGAAAACACAGGACCGGATATTACAATGGTTTTACTGGCCCAGTGTGTTTAGAGAGGCGGACGAATTCAGGCAACTAGCACCCAGCACCTTTTCCGCAGTCCCTTGGTACCTCTCCCGATCATCGAGGTACCGTTTGAGCGAATCCTATGAACCTCATAGGCCCAGTACCAAAGTGCGCTAGAGGACACCAACACATCTTGGTCGTCCTAGACTATGCCACTCGGTATCCTGAGGTGGTGCCACTGTGACATACATCGGCTAAACTTATAGCTAAAGAGCTAATGGAAAAGTTATCCCAAGTGGGGCTACCTAAAGAGGTTCTGACTGACCAGGGGACCCCTTTTATGTCCAAGGTAATGAGGGAACTCTGTAAGTTGCTGCATATCAAACAGTTACGGACATCTCCATGTACCCTCTACAAAAGAGCTTACCGGATCACCATACACTGTGTATTGGTATGTTCGATCCCCTGCCGTGCCATCCGCCCATCACTCTGCGATCAAGCAGTATATTTACATAAAAGACATCAGGACATACATCAGGTGATATTAAAAATGAACATTGAGCAAATCCCTAGTAAATAATTACAAAAATACGCTTAAATAAATTTTTTCATTTAGCCCAAGGGGGCCCATAGCATTGGACTGTAGGATCCACCTGCCTTCCCTTCTAAGAAGTTCACGATCCCTGTCCGCTCCCGTCTGAGTAGTTGTGACAACCTCCAGACCTGCAAACTGTAGAACTCTACTGTCTCCGCCGTGTACCATGCGGACATGTTCTATTAATCGTGGGACTTCTTTACCTGAGGCAATTGATCCCACGTGTTCACGGAACCTTTCAAATAGACAGCGTATGGTCTTACCAATATAAAACCGACCGCACACACATAGTACTAAATAAACAACAAAACGACTCATTTAGAGGTTTAACAAAACAATAAGAACCATGTTAAAAAGGGTGGTGTCTAAAGATGCGAAGGACTGGGACCTTCTTCTGCCCTATCCAATGTTCACTGTGCGAGAGGTGCCCCAGGCCTCTACTGGGTTCTTGCCCTTCGAATTGCTATATGGCAGACATCCTTGCGGTTTGTTGGATGTAGCCAAAGAGGCGTGGGAACAGCAACCCACTCCACATAAAAGTGTCCTTGAGTATATTACCAAGATGCAGCAGCAGATAGAGACCATTTTGCCTCTTGTCAGGGAGCATATGGAGGCCGCTCAGCTAGCCCAGAGTCGGATCTATAATTGGCAGACTCAGGTCTGGATCCTTAACCCGGGTGATCGGGTATTGGTTCTGGTGCCGACCATGGACAGTGAGTTCCTGGCGAGGTGGCAGGGGCCCTATGAGGTACTTGAGAAAATTGGAGAGGTAAACTACAAGGTACACCAGCCAGGGAATCAAAAGCCAGAGCAGGTGTACCATGTGAATTTACCCAAACCGTGGAAAGATAGGGAAACCTGTACTGAAGACAGCCCGTGGCCAGGTTTTCTAGAGGAAGCGGTTTTGGCCCCTCTGTCTGAAGCAAGTGAAGCGACTGCCACAGTAAGAATTGTTGACAGCCTCTCCTCTAAACAGACTCAGGAGGCTAGGGAGTTTATTAGCCGGAACATGTATTTGTTCTCGGACCTCCCTGGACGCACTTCCACAATTCGTCATCACATTGTCACTGAGCCTCAGGCGAAAGTCCGGTTAAAACCATATCATGTACCCGAGGCTCGGCGACAATCCATCTCGGAGGAAGTGCAACTAATGCTGCAACTAGACGTCATAGAGGAGTCTAAAAGTGAGTGGGCCAGCCCTATAGTATTGATACCCAAACCGGAAGTAATGTTTCGGTTTTGTAACGACTTTAGAAAATTGAACGAGATTTTTAAGTTCGATGCATATCGAATGCCACAACGAGCTAATTGAAAGGTTAGCGTGCAACATAAGAAAATAATCCAGCGGCACTCACCAATCGACGTTTTCATTTACTTTATTCACCACGGGTCAGGAGCAGACACGATACAGTGCAACCAAACAAACATTAAGCGGCGCCGGCTGTTTCGCGCATGAAGTGCTTCCTCTGGCCACAGCTCACAAGTCAAGCACACCTAGCACCTTATATAGGTAAATGCACTAGGGGCGTATACCCACTATATCACTTCCCATCCATAACGCAGCTCAGTTGTACAGCGCTGTTGCGATCACGCTCACCCACCTCCATCACACACGATCCGATTGAAAGTGTGTGGTTTAGTGGTGGCGCGATCACTAACTTACCAGATCACCATACACTGTGTATTGGTATGTTCGATCCCCTGCCGTGCCATCCGCCCATCACTCTGCAATCAAGCAGTATATTTACATAAAATACATCAGGACATACATCAGGTGATATTAAAAATGAACATTGAGCAAATCCCTAGTAAATAATTACAAAAATACGCTTAAATAATTTTTTTCATTTAGCCCAAGGGGGCCCATAGAATTGGACTGTAGGATCCACCTGCCTTCCCTTCTAAGAAGTTCACGATCCCTGTCCGCTCCCGTCTGAGTAGTTGTGACAACCTCCAGACCTGCAAACTGTAGAACTCTACTGTCTCCGCCGTGTACCATGCGGACATGTTCTATTAATCGTGGGACTTCTTTACCTGAGGCAATTGATCCCACGTGTTCACGGAACCTTTCAAATAGACAGCGTATGGTCTTACCAATATAAAACCGACCGCACACACATAGTACTAAATAAACAACAAAACGACTTCTACATGTTATCAATGTGTTCACTCTATGATGTAAACCTCCAAACGAGACCGAGGACTCTTGTAAGTTGAATTTACAAAAGGAGCAACTTCCACAACGTTTATTCCTCTGTGGGCGCCAACCATTCAACCATGTATCCCTTTTTTTTCTTTAAAATGGGCCCTTATTGGTTTATCCCTTAGGGTATGACACCTTCTGAAGGATACGAGGGGTCGTGAACCCCCCAATATCCCCAAGACTGGCGTCTCCCTCCAACATGTTCCAATTATCCTTAATGATTTTCCTGATTTGCTCCTCCATCGGACTGTATTTGAAATAAAAAAACTACCAGAGAAGGCTGCCCCCTAATATTGGATATTTTCTTTGCTTGTAATTCTCCCCCTTGAATAGTATCGGATGCTCACATCATTGTGTCATTTAATAATTCCATGGGGTAACCCCTAGAAGACAACCTACTCTTCAGGTCTCTTGCTTGCTTTTGGAAGCTTTCTTCAGTGGTATTAATTCTGGCCAGTCGTGTAAACTGGCCAAATGGTACAGCTCGCTTAACACTAGTTGGATGGAAACTCGAGTGATGTAAAAGGGAGTTGGTGGACATGGGTTTTCTAAACCCTCCGTCACCAACTCACGGATACCAGGACGTCCAGGAATTAAAAATTTTCGCCTCCAAATACATATGTAAATTTCATATTCATCTTCTACAAAATCACCGAATGTACATTTATCACTACGCCACACAATGAAAACATCATCCACAAACCTAAAATAAGTGTGGATATGTGAAAGATATGGGTTGGCAGTCGAGTATATGTATCTATCTTCAAAATGTGCCAAGTAGAGGTTGGCAAAGGTGCATGTCACAGGCATACCAATAGTCGTACTGCACCTTTGCCTAAACCAACTGTTCCCAAACATGAAGGCATTGTTTTTTTAATATAAAGGCAAGTGCCTCTCCAACAAAATTCAAGAAAATTCCACTTTTGTCCATGTTCTTTAGGGTCTCAATTACTGCCTCAACGCCTCCATCTTGGGGAATCCGCGTATAAAGGCTCTCAACATCCAGTGACACCAACTGAAATTCTTCCTGCCACTGGATGGATCTTAATGCCAGTAGCAAGTCGGATGTGTCCCTAAGATGAGAGGGCATCATACGCACAGTTGGTCTAAGAAGCAAATCAATATATTTGGAAAGGGGCTCAGTCACTGACCCAACCCCTGAGACAATAGGTCTCCGTGGGGGCTGGGTCAGTGACTTATGGATCTTTGGGAGAAAATACCAAGTGGGTTTCCTTGGATATAATGGAAAGAGTTTTTTTTTTATATAAAGTTCTTCTCCACATACTTATGCAACAGACTCCGCAGACTCCCCTGGATCTCATGGGTAGGGTCCCTCTTTAATTCCTCATATATATTAACATCTTTTAATTGTCTATGGGCCTCACTGATATAATAACTTTTACTTAAGAGGACCACATTACCCCCCTTGTCCGCCGGCTTCAAAACGATATCCTCGTTGTTCTGTAGCCATTTCAAAGCCAGTTTTTCTCTTTCCGTGATGTTTTTCTTGTTCCATCAGACCATAATTCAGCCCTCGGTTAAGGACTTTTTCACAGTCCAGCGGCGATTCGATCCCGGATAAATTGACAACTAGATTATTAACATCCTCCCTCTCTGTCATATCAGATTCTTCCACTATTGTCTCCAGGACACATGTTTCCGCTTGAATCCTAGTTTTCCTCCCCTTGCGGTTTTTATTTGGCCCCCGCTAACTCTCTTCCTAAAGGGGCCGCGCCTCCCTGAGAGCTACCCGCTCCTGGCACACTTAGGGGGCCCGAGTCGTCTGATAGACTTGAGTCTGAATCAGTAGTCAATGAACATTTTAGAGACAGTGTTAAAAAGAAACAAAAAAGAATATAAAATGATTAAAGAGGAACTACAGAAAGTAAGATCTGCGCTGAACGCACACCTTCCAGAAGGACAATTGCAAAATTTTAATAAACGTTTGGATAGGAAACTTATCGTCACACTGAGTCAAATTAAAGAGAAGAAATGCAACAAATTCGTTAGAGACAAACAGGACTATGACCAAAAGAGGTTTTTCGATTGGTGCAACAAGCCACAGAGGACAAGACAACAACCCCCTAGAAGGAAAAGTGATTATTGGACTACCGATTCAGACTCAAGTGTATCAGACGACTCGGGCCCCCTAAGTGCGCCAGGAGCGGGTAGCTCTCAGGGAAGACAGTGGGTCGGGTGAGCAGGCCACCTAAAGCCTGCAGGTGGACTTTCTGAGGCTGAGCATTCAGCCGGGTGTGGATTAAACACCCAGGATTAAAGGTGAATGTTTTTCTGTATGAACCGTTTTGGGTGTGAACTAACACCAATACTGAAAATGGACTGTCATACTGTGAACCAGCAACTAGTGTGAATAAACACTACAGTTTTTGAGTTACAAATGTACCTGCTTGTCCTGTCTACCAGAGCAATTCCCCACAATATATATACATATATAATCTTTATTATTTATATTTTGCGTTATTTTCATGTAATGTACCTACAATATATTTCTTTCTAACATGTAGTACTAGTCATTGCTTATGTGGCAGAATTAATTTATCTTGTGTAATCCTTATACTGAAATATGAATGCATTTTTTTCTTTGCATTGAGTGTTGGATGATTGGATAATGTGAACATCAAAGGAACTGTTCATTTAATGTTTAGCTGTAAAGTTGTCTTTTACTTTATTAACTTTCAATCAATAAACAAGCAGTTTGCAAATGTAATCAGGAAATGCTTCCAATTGGCTAACAATGTATCAAAGCCAATGCTTCAAGGCAACAGCTAGATGTAACAAGCAGTTTATTACCAGTAGCTGTTACTGACATTAGTCAAAACCAAGAAAGATAAAATGGAATAAGAAATGTATTGCTGGAAGAGCCTTGGGCGCTGTGTTCTCTTCTTCCTTTTGAAAACTGCAAGCCTGTCTTTGATATGATAACAAATATAAACTGTTTAAAAACATGGAATGCGGAAAAAAACGGAGACTAGTCTGACATGGAGTTAAATCCATCCAGAGTGACACACAAACAGTAGTAACATCCAGCGGATATATGTTATGGAAATATTTTGAATTGGATTTACATGTGAGAAGATCTAGTTTTGATTGTCTGATTTACGGTATTATATTGTAATAGCAATGTTCATAAATCAAGTGAATGTAATCCTATAAATATATCGCATTCTATGAGAATTATAAAGTAAATTACACAATATAATAGGCTCACAATTTGACATTGATAGTGACTAATATGGTTTAAAATGTGCAATTGATTTTTGTTCTCACTGATTTTCTTACAATAAAGGTCACATACTTTTTATTTTGCTCTTAAAATTATTTTATACATTTATACACTTTTAAAATGTTTATAAAGCATTATAAAAATAAAAGATTATAATTTTAGACGTGTGTGTAAAGAATGTTATTGCTTTTGTATAAATAGCAAAGCTCATATTTATATCTCCTGACTGACCAAGTCATAGTGTAATTACTTCCTTTACTTTGTGCTTGGAGTGGAGCAGTTGGGCTATATGTAGTATATTTTGGAAATAGTGAAGTGTTATCAATTTTTATTAACCACTTCATTACCAGAGTGGTTTTTCCCTTCCTTACCAGGACAATTTTTCACTTGGGCCTATCTAACTGTCAATAACTAATTTCTGATCCAACCTACAGATATTTGACATTATTTTTCACAGGACAATTAGCCCTTTATTTTGTGCCACTAGATGACAGATGTAATATTAAAAAATATTGAAGCAAAAACTATAATAATCATGAAAACATTTATTTTTACTTTCTTATCAATTTTTTGTTGACAATTGTACAACAACACAATTCTAAAACCATTACTGTATGTTTATACTGTAAAAGTAAATGCTACTTGTGTAATTTATCTGCTGGCTGTGCCCACCACAAGACTTCGAAAGACATTTCAAGACTTCAAGTACTTTTTTTTTAATTTTGGCAGCCTATTTTCTATTGCTAGTAGAAGTTTCACAGTAGCAAAACATTAGAAACTCCCAAAAGTGACTTTTTAACGTTGACCCCCTAAAGAATTCATTTTGGGGAAATTTTGACATTTTCAGCTTTGGCTTTTTCTTTTTTTTTTTTTTAATCTTTTTTTTATAAATGAACAAAAGTTATAAATATACAAGCTTTTTAGATTTTATGCACCAAAAAAGCTATACTAAATGTAGCTAAAATGAACACTTATTTTGTTAAATCATTTTATGTTAGAAAAAAAGAAAAAAAAACTGTGTATATTTCTATATTTCACACACACACACACACACACACACGCACACACACACACACACACAAAGTCTGCTATACCATTGCTAAAAGAAAATAAATATACTTTTTATTTTATTTTTTTATGAAAGAAAAAAAGAAAAACAATGTGTATATGTGTGAGAATATAGTCTTCTCTACCATTGCTAAAACTAACTAGCTATAACTTTTTAATTTTTAATTTTCCTTTTTATTTGCTTATTTTTACTTTTTTAACAGTCAGGTTAATCCACAGCCAGCAAGATCATAGCTAACTTTACCAGCAGTAGGTAAGCGTGCCCCTGCTGGATTTTCTTAATAGTGACAGGCCACTGGCAGATCATAATATAACCAGCTGCTTTTAAATTGTGGATTACGGTTAAAAAAAAATTGATTCGGTAGCTTTGGCGAACTTCATCAAGACGTCATTGAACCCCTCAGATGCTGAGTTCATCACTAATCGCAGCATCTGATGCCTTTCAGGTGTTAATCAGGTGAAAAAAACTAAAAAATGCATACTCACCTCCACTATTTGCTTGCTGAGAGGCCATCGGGGCCATCTTGATTGAAGAAAAGGCGCCAAATCTCGTGCCGATGATATCACCGGCAGGGGTAGGATTCAAATTTGTAACAACAGGATCCCTACTCAATGGCGGACACGTGGTGTCACGACACATGTTTACATATAAATACACCATATAAATGCCCTTAAATGGCAGAGCAAATTCTGCACATGTGATATGTTGCTAACAGCAATCCCCAGCAAAATTGCATACAATGGAGGATGTCAGCAGCGGACCACAAGTACCGCAAAAACATCCTACACAGGATAGCCCAATGTGCGGATGAAGCTATAAGAAATACAAAATCACTGAAAATGGTGCACTACAATGGTAAATGCAATTGACAATATATTGCTAAACCCTCACACTGATATTAAAATGAGACGTTTGACAATATATTCTTATATCAAGGTCTCTCAATATGGCACGGTACTTAACGCGTCACATGAGCCCGTCATAAGTGGACTCACAGCCTCCTCCTTCCTCCCATTGTATGTGTGATTTCACGCTGGAGATAACGCAGAGCCGCTGGCTGTGTGTCAGACCTTATGCTTCTATCAGTAACTACCCATACGGGATAGGTAGGTTAGCGTTAGGTCCCATGCCACATTGAGAGACCGTGATGGGGTGCGCGGCCTCTGGTATGTTCTTGATATAAGAATATATTGGCGAACGTATCATTTTAATATCATTGTGAGGGTTTAGCCATATATTGTCAATTGCATTACCATTGTAGTGCACCATTTTCAGTGATTTTGTATCACCATATATATGCAACACACATACACATAAATACAAAATATATACACTACACACACATACCGCCCAACTTTCAAAAAGCCTATGTAGTTAAACTATGGAATGCAAGCGCTCATCTCTAGCTGCTGCCAAAGCTCCGGATTGGGATTCAGCCGGTTCTCCGATCCGGCTGTAATTTTAACAACGTTATCTAGAGAACCTGTGGGAACTCCATGCTTAATCACTGCACCTGCCTAGCATGATGATGTGGTAACGTCACTCGTCAATACACGTGAGATTTCACACATTTTCTTCAATCAATATGGCAGCAATGGCTTCTCCGCGAGCAAATGTAAGGGGTGAGAACATATTTTTCTGTTTTTTAGAGCCATTTCAAGAAAAATGTATTCATTACCAAAAATTGACTTCTTGATTCATTTTTGCTGAAATTCGGATCAAAGTCCACTTTATTAACTTCGATTCGCTCAACACTGATTGTAATGTATTGCCTGTCAGTGTAATACACTGACTAGTGTTGATCGAGCACCAAAGTTCTCAGGTGTTCGGGTGCTTGGGTCGAACACCTCGGGATGCTCAGGTGCTCTACTGAGCACCTGAGCACAATGAAAGTCAATGGGAGAACCCGAGCATTAAACCAGGCACCCCCTGATCTGAAGAGGGGAGAATGTCTGGTTTATAGGAAAATGTCAGAAATTGATGGAAACACCACCGAAAATGTTCAGGAACAGCATGAGGAGGATGTCTGGATGCATCTTGGACTCCCAGGCTGCTGCTGGGAATGATGTTGTCCGAGTAGTACACCACTTTTACAGACTGACAATAATACGCACAAAACCGAAGATAAAATTTAATTTAGAGGAAAAATTGTTAGGAAACATTCTTTCCTGTATATTTACTTGTATATAAAGTGCAAGTGCTGCCAAAAATTACAAGGAAGAGGCACTCTGATATAACCTGTATATCACATAATGGAGGGCCTCATTCACATTGTGGTTCACTTGTTCAGGTAGTGGGATTCCTACACTCATAAAGCCTATGCACTAAGTGAAAGGACTTCCAAAAATGACAAGGTACTGGCACTCCAATACACTCTTTGTTACACATATGGGCGAGTGCCTGCTGCTGAGCTGACCATTGAAAACATTATGTGCGAGTGCCTGCTGCTAAGCTAACCATTGAAAAAATTATGGACGAGTGCCTGCTGGTGAGCTGACCCTGTAAAACATTATATGCAAGGGCCTGCAGGTGAGCTGACCTTCTAAAAGATTGTAGGTGAGGGCCTGCTGGGAGGCTGACCCTCTAAAACATTATATGCGAGGGCCTGCAGGTGGGCTGACCCTCTAAAAGATTGTAGGTGAGGGCCTGCTGGTGATCTGACCCTCTAAAACATTATATGCGAGGGCCTACAGGTGAGCTGGCCTTCTAAAAGATTGTAGGTGAGGGCCTGCTGGTGAGCTGGCCCTCTAAAACATTATATGCGAGGGCCTGCTGGTAAGCTGACCCTCTAAAACATTAGGAGCAAGGGCAGACTAATAAGCATTAGTGATGAGCGAGCACCAAAGTGTTCGTGTGTTTGATCCGAACACATCGCGATATTCGTGCGCTCGGCCGAGCACCCGAGTATAATTGAAGGCGACCAGGCACCCCCTGCTCGGATGAGGGGAGGGTGCCTGGTTCATAGGAAAAGGTCTAAAAGTGATGGAAACACCTCCGAAATCGATCAGGAACAGCATGTCTGGAAGCATCTTGGACACCAATGTCGCTGCTAGGAACCATGTTGTCCGAGTTGTACGCCACTTTTACAGACTAACAAAAAAACGCCCAAAACACCGCCCCCACAAAAAAAAAAAAACATTTTTAGAGAAAAAATTGTTAGGAAACATTCTTTCCTGTAGATTCAATTGTATATACCGTGTAAGTGCTGCCAAAAGTTAAAAGGAAAAAGAGATACAGCCTCTATATCACATAAAGGACGGCCTCATTCACATGGTGCTAAAACTGTTCAGGTAGTGGGACTCCTATACTCATACAGCAAATGCACTAAGTAAAAGGCCTGCCAAAAATTACACGGAACAGGCACTCAAATGCAACTTTTATTACACATAAAGGAGGGCATCATACACACCCTTTAAAAATTATTAATAATAGCCTGCTGCTGACCCTCAAAAAACATTAGGAGCAAGGGCATGCTGGTTGAGCAGACCGTATAAACATTGGAGTGAGGGCCTACAGGTGAGCAAACCCCATAAAACATTGTAGTGAGGGTCTTATGGTGAGCAGACCGTATGAAACATTGGAGGTGAGGGCCTGAAGGTAAGCAAACCGTATGAAAAATTGTAGTGAGGGCCTACAGCTGAGCAGACCATATGAAACATTGGAGGTGAGGGCCTGAAGGTGAGCAATCCCCATAAAACATTGTAGTGAGGGCCTACAGCTGACCAGACAGTATGAAACATTGTAGTGAGGGCCTACAGCTGAGCAGACCGTATGAAACATTGGAGGCGAGGGCCTACAGCTGTGCAGACCATATGAAACATTGTACTAAGGGTCTACAGCTGAGCAGACCATATGAAACATTGTATTGAGGGCCTACAGCTGAGCAGACCGTATGAAATATTGGATGTGAGGGCCTACAGGTGAGCAGACCGTATGAAACATTGTATTGAGGCCCTACAGCTGAGCAGAGCGTATGAAACATTGTATAGAGGGCCTACAGCTGACCAGACCGTATGAAACATTGCAGGTGAGGGTCTACAGCTGAGCAGACCGTAAGAAACATTGGAGGTGAGGGCCTACAGCTGAGCAGACCGTATGAAACATTGTAGTGAGGGCCTACAGCTGAGCAAACCGTATGAAACATTGGAGGTGAGGGCCTACAGGTGAGCAGACCGTATGAAACATTGTATTGAGGCCCTACAGCTGAACAGATCGTATGAAACATTAAAGGTGAGGGCCTGAAGGTGAGCAAACCAAATGAAAAATTGTAGTGAGGGCCTACAGCTGAGCAGAACGTATGAAACATTGGAGGTGAGGGCCTACAGGTGAGCAGACCGTAAAAAAACATTGTATTGAAGGACTACAGCTGAGCAGACCGTATGAAACATTGCAGGTGAGGGTCTACAGCTGAGCAGACCGTATGAAACATTGGAGGTGAGGGCCTATAGGTGAGCAGACCGTATGAAACATTGGAGGTGAGGGCCTAAAGGTGAGCAATCCCCATAAAACATTGTAGTGTGGGCCTACAGCTGAGCAGACCGTAGAAAACATTGGAGGCGAGGGCCTACAGCTGTGCAGACCGTAAGAAACATTGTAGTGAGGGCCTACTGCTGAGCAGACCGTATGAAACATTGTATTGAGGGCCTACAGCTGAGCAGACTGTATGAAACATTGGATATGAGGGCCTACAGTTGAGCAGACCGTATGAAACATTGTACTGAGGGCCTACAGCTGAGCAGACCGTAAGAAGCTTTGGAGGTGAGTGCCTACAGGTGAGCAGACCATATAAAACATTGTATTGAGGGCCTACAGCTGAGCAGACCGTATGAAACATTGGAGGTGAGGGCCTGAAGGTTAGCAAACCGCATAAAACATTGTACTGAGGGCCTACAGCTGAGCAGACCGTATGAAACATTGCAGGTGAGGGCCTACAGCTGAGCAGACCGTATGAAACATTGGAGGTGAGGGCCTAAAGGTCAGCAGACCGTGTGAAACAATGGAGGTGAGGGCCTGAAGGTGAGCAAACCCCATAAAACATTGTAGTGAGGGCCTACAGCTGAGCAGACCGTATGAAACATTGGAGGTGAGGGCCTGAAGGTGAGCAAACCGTATGAAACATTGTAGTGAGGGCCTACAGCTGAGCAGACCGTATGAAACATTGGAGGTGAGGGCCTACAGCTGAGCAGACCGTATGAAACATTGTAGTGAGGGCCTACAGCTGAGCAGACCATATAAAACATTGCAGGTGAGGGCCTACAGATGAGCAGACAGTATGAAACATTGTAGTGAGGGCCTACAGATGAGCAGACCGTATGAAACATTGAAGGTGAGAGCCTGAAGGTGAGCAAACCGTATGAAACATTGTAGTGAGGGCCTACAGCTGAGCAGACAGTATGAAACATTGGAGGTGAGGGCCTACAGCTGATCAGACCGTATGAAACATTGTAGTGAGGCCTACAGCTGAGCAGACCGTATGAAACATTGGAGGTGAGGGCCTACAGCAGAGCAGACCGTATGAAACATTGTAGTGAGGGCCTACATCTGAGCAGACCGTATGAAACATTGCAGGTGAGGGCCTACAGGTGAGCAGACCATATGAAACTTTGTATTGAGGGCCTACAGCTGAGCAGACCGTATGAAACGTTGGAGGTGAGGACCTGAAGGTGAGCAAACCCCATAAAACATTGTAGTGAGGGTCTACAGCTGAGCAGACCGTATGAAACATTGGAGGTGAGGGCCTACAGCTGAGCAGACTGTATGAAACATTGTAGTGAGGGCCTACAGCTGAGCAGACCGTATGAAACATTGGAGGTGAGGGCCTACAGGTGAGCGAACCCCATAAAACATTGTAGTGAGGGCCTTATGATGAGCAAACCCTATAAAACATTGTAGTGAGGGCCTACAGCTGAGCAGACCGTATAAAACATTGCAGGTGAGGGCCTACAGATGAGCAGACAGTATGAAACATTGTAGTGAGGGCCTACAGATGAGCAGACCGTATGAAACATTGAAGGTGAGAGCCTGAAGGTGAGCAAACCGTATGAAACATTGTAGTGAGGGCCTACAGCTGAGCAGACAGTATGAAACATTGGAGGTGAGGGCCTACAGCTGATCAGACCGTATGAAACATTGTAGTGAGGCCTACAGCTGAGCAGACCGTATGAAACATTGGAGGTGAGGGCCTACAGCAGAGCAGACTGTATGAAACATTGTAGTGAGGGCCTACATCTGAGCAGACCGTATGAAACATTGCAGGTGAGGGCCTACAGGTGAGCAGACCATATGAAACTTTGTATTGAGGGCCTACAGCTGAGCAGACCGTATGAAACGTTGGAGGTGAGGACCTGAAGGTGAGCAAACCCCATAAAACATTGTAGTGAGGGTCTACAGCTGAGCAGACCGTATGAAACATTGGAGGTGAGGGCCTACAGCTGAGCAGACTGTATGAAACATTGTAGTGAGGGCCTACAGCTGAGCAGACCGTATGAAACATTGGAGGTGAGGGCCTACAGGTGAGCGAACCCCATAAAACATTGTAGTGAGGGCCTTATGATGAGCAAACCCTATAAAACATTGTAGTGAGGGCCTACAGCTGAGCAGACCGTATGAAACATTGGAGGTGAGGGCCTACAGGTGAGCAGACCGTATGAAACATTGTATTGAGGCCCTACAGCTGAGCAGACCGTATGAAACATTAAAGGTGAGGGCCTGAAGGTGAGCAAACCAGATAAAACATTGTAGTGAGGGCCTACAACTGAGCAGACCGTATGAAACATTGGAGGTGATGGTCTACAGCTGAGCAGACTGTATTAAGCATTGTAGTGAGGGCCTAAAGCTGAGCAGACTGTATGAAACATTGCAGGTGAGGGCCTACAGCTGAGCAGACCGTATGAAACATTGTAGTGAGGGCCTACAGATGAGCAGACCGCATGAAACATTGGAGGTGAGGGCCTGAAGGTGAGCAAACCAAATGAAAAATTGTAGTGAGGGCCGACAGCTGAGCAGAACGTTTGAAACATTGGAGGTGAGGGCCTACAGATGAGCAGACCGTGTAAAACATTGTATTGAGGGCCTACAGCTGAGCAGACCGTATGAAACATTGGATGTGAGGGCCTACAGGTGAGCAGACCGTATAAAAACATTGTATTGAGGGTCTACAGCTGAGCAGACCGTATGAAACATTGCAGGTGAGGGTCTACAGCTGAGCAGACCGTATGAAACATTGGAGGTGAAGGCCTACTGGTGAGCAGACCGTATGAAACATTGGAGGTGAGGGCCTGAAGGTGAGCAATGACCATAAAACATTGTAGTGAGGGCCTACAGCTGTTCAGACAGTATGAAACATTGGAGGCGAGGGCCTACAGCTGAGCAGACCGTATGAAGCATTGGAGGTGAGGGCCTACAGGTGAGCAGACCACATGAAACATTGTATTGAGGGCCTACAGCTGAGCAGACCGTGTGAAACATTGGAGGTGAGGGCCTACAGCTGAGCAGACTGTATGAAACATTGTAGTGAGGGCCTACAGCTGAGCAGACTGTATGAAACATTGCAGGTGAGGGCCTACAGCTGAGCAGACCGTATGAAACATTGGAGGTGAGGGACTAAAGGTGAGCAGACCGTGTGAAACAATGGAGGTGAGGGCCTGAAAGTGTGCAAACCCAATAAAACATTGTAGTGAGGGCCTACAGCTGAGCAGAACGTATAAAACATTGGAGGTGAGGGCCTGAAGGTGAGCAAACCGTATGAAACATTGTTATGAGGGCCTGCAGCTGAGCAGAACGTATGAAACATTGGAGGTGAAGGCCTACAGGTGAGCAGACCGTATGAAACATTGGAGGTGAGGGCCTGAAGGTGAGCAATGACCATAAAACATTGTAGTGAGGGCCTACAGCTGTTCAGACAGTATGAAACATTGGAGGCGAGGGCCTACAGCTGAGCAGACCGTATGAAGCATTGGAGGTGAGGGCCTACAGGTGAGCAGACCATATGAAACATTGTATTGAGGGCCTACAGCTGAGCAGACGGTATGAAACATTGGAGGTGAGGGCCTGAAGGTGAGCAAACCCCATAAAACATTGTACTGAGGGCCTACAGCTGAGCAGACCGTGTGAAACATTGGATGTGAGGGCCTACAGCTGAGCAGACTGTATGAAACATTGTAGTGAGGGCCTACAGCTGAGCAGACTGTATGAAACATTTCAGGTGAGGGCCTACAGCTGAGCAGAACGTATAAAACATTGGAGGTGAGGGCCTGAAGGTGAGCAAACCGTATGAAACATTGTAGTGAGGGCCTGCAGCTGAGCAGAACGTATGAAACATTGGAGGTGAGGGCCTACAGCTGAGCAGACCGTATGAAACATTGTAGTGAGGGCCTACAGCTGAGCAGACCATAAAACATTGCAGGTGAGGGCCTACAGCTGAGCAGACCGTATGAAACATATTAGTGAGGGCCTACAGATGAGCCGATCGTATGAAACATTGGAGGTGAGGGCCTACAGCAGAGCAGACTGTATGAAACATTGTAGTGAGGGCCTACAGCTGAGCAGACCGTATGAAACATTGCAGGTGAGGGCCTACAGGTGAGCAGACCATATAAAACATTGTATTGAGGGCCTACAGCTGAGCAGACTGTATGAAACATTGGAGGTGAGGGCCTACAGCTGAGCAGACCGTATGAAACATTGTAGTGAGGGCCTACAGCTGAGCAGACCATAAAACATTGCAGGTGAGGGCCTACAGCTGAGCAGACCGTATGAAACATATTAGTGAGGGCCTACAGCTGAGCAGAACATATGAAACATTGGAGGTGAGGGCCTACAGCTGAGCAGACCGTATGAAACATTGTAGTGAGGTCCTACAGCTGAGCAGACCATAAAACATTGCAGGTGAGGGCCTACAGCTGAGCAGACCGTATGAAACATATTAGTGAGGGCCTACAGATGAGCCGATCGTATGAAACATTGGAAGTGAGGGCCTACAGCTGAGCAGACTGTATGAAACATTGTAGTTTGTTCCTCATTAATCAGCGTTCCTCTGGTGGAGTGGAGTAGTCAGGGGGAATCCAGACCTTATTAATTTTTATCTGAGTCAACCTGTCAGCATTGCCAGTGGACAAGCGGATACGCTTATCTGTTATGATGCCACCACCAGCACTAAATATACGCTCAGACAAAACGCTGGAGGCAGAGCAGGCCAACACTTCCAAGGCATAGAGCCAAGTTCGTGCCACGTATCCAGCTTGGACACCCAGTAGTTGTAAGGCACTGAGGGATCATTTAGGATGCTGACACGGTCTGCTATGTATTCCTTCACCATTTTCCAAAACTTTTCCCTCCTTGTACCACTAGGCCGTGCATCAGGGTGAGGTTGTTGGCGGGGTTTCATGAAAGTGTCCCATGCCTTGGAGAGTGTTTCCCTGCCTCTGTTAGAACTGCTGTGTGTTCCCATTGTCTCCCTTCCCCGGTTGCCTAAGGAAGTATGGACTCTGCCGCCAGCGTTGACAGATGGAAAATTCTGGAGCAATCTCTCAACAAGTACCTTCTGGTATTGCACCATTTTACTCGCCCTTTCCACCACAGGAATGAGAGATAAGAAGTTTTCTTTGTAGCGGGGATCGAGAAGGGTGAACACCCAGTAATCCGTGTTATCTAAAATGCATATAACGCGAGGGTTGCGGGTAAGGCAGCCTAACATGAATTCAGCCATGTGTGCCAGAGTACCAACAGGCAAGATGCCGACATCAGGATGACTCTCCATCTCCTCTTCCTCCTCATCCTCCTCCTCTTCGGCCCATCCACACTGAACAGATGGAATTAAAGTTCCATGAATACTTGCCTCAGTAGCAGAGGCAACAGTCTCCATCTCCTCCTCCTCCTCCTCACGGTTTAAATCGTGCTGAGAAGACGAACTGTGGGTGGTCTGGGTATCGCCCTGTGAGATGTCCTCCCCCAGTTCCTTGTCTGTCACATTCATAGCGTCATCCTTAATTGTGAGCAGCGATCATTTGAGTAGACACAGCAGTGGGATGGTTACGCTGATAATAGCGTTATCGCCACTAACCATCTGTGTGGATTCTTAAGTTTTTTAAAACCTCACACAGGTCTGACATCAATGCCCACTCCTCGCTTGTGAATAGTGGCAGTTGACTTGAAGGGCGACGACCATGTTGCAGCTGAAATTCCACAGCTGCCCTTTGCTGCTCACAAAGCCTGGCCAACATATAGAACGTAGAGTTCCAGCGCGTGCTCACGTCGCACAACAGTCGGTGAGCTGGAAGTCGCAAGTGCTGCTGCAGCGTTGACAGGTCAACTGAAGCTGTGGACGACTTGCCGAAATGGGCACACACGCGGCGCGATTTCACTAGTAGCTCTGGCAAATTGGGGTATGTTTTGATATACCGCTGAACCACTAAGTTTAAGATGTGGGCTAGGCATGGGATGTGTGTCAGGTTGCCCAGCTTCGTCTGGTCCCTTATACCCTGCCAAAGCTCTACGGCGGTGTGCTGTTTGTCCCCTAGACAGATCAGCTTCAGCACGGACTGTTGACATTTCCCCACAGCAGTGCTACTCTGCTTCCAGCTATCCACTGATGGCTGACTGCTGCTGGAGGTGGAAGTGGAGCAGGATGAGGCAGAAGAGGAGGAGAAGTGGGGGTTGGAGCCAGTAACATAGCTGCTTGCGGAGACCCTGATGGATATAGGGCCCGCATTCCTAGGCGTGGGTAGCACCTGTGCCATCCCAGGGTACGACTCACTCCGGCCTCCACCACATTCACCCAGTGTGTCCGGGAAATGTAGCGTCCCTGGCCACCAGCACTTGTCAATGTGTCCGTGGTTAAGTCGACCTTCCCAGTAACTGCGTTGGTCAGGGCACGGGTGATGTTCTGGGACACATGCTGGTGTAAGGCGGGCACGGCACACCGTGAAAAATAGTGGCGGCTGGGGACTGCGTACCGAGGGACCGCGGCCGACATCAGGCTGCGGAAGGCCTCAGTGTCCACAAGCCTATATGGCAACATTTCAAGGGCCAGTAATTTTGAAAGTTGGCAATTAAGTGCAATGGCCTGTGGGTGGGTGGGTGGGTATTTGCGCTTGCGTTCAAATGACTGTGGTATAGACATTTGGACGCTGCACTGGGACAGGGAAGGAGATGTTGTTGCCGCTGGTTCATTTGAAGGTCCAGGTGCAAGGCGAGAGGCATCTGGACCTGCGTCTTAGACAGGGAATTGAACAGCACGTAACACAGGGAAAGAGGAGGCAGTGGTGTGACCCGCAGACCCACATTGTGGACCCAGGCGTTCGGCCCACTTAGTAGGGTGCTTGGATGCCATGTGGCGGATCATGCTGGTGGTGGTGAGGTTGCTAGTGTTCATGCCTTTGCTCATTTTGGTACCGCACAGGTTTCAAACTACCACTCTTTTGTCCTCTGCACTTTCCTCAAAAAAGCGCCATATTGTGGAACACCTACCCTTACTAAGGTTGATTTATGCATGGAGGTGATCGGTGTAACGGTTGTGGGCCTGTTTGGTGTTGGCTGACTTCTCCCTTTTGCAACCCCACTCCCTCTTCCAGACTGTTGCGGTGCTGCGGATCCCTCCCCCTCTGTACTACTGTCCTCGCTCGACTTTTCACCTTCCCATGTTGGGTCAATGACCTCATCGTCCAACACCTCCTCTTCCACTTCCTCACTCTGATCATCCTCTTGTCTTGACCTAACCACAACCTCAGTGATTGACAACTGTGTCTCATCGTCATCCACCTCGTGAACTAATGATTGACATTCACCACCGTCACCTTCTTGAGACTGTGAAGGCTCAAGAGGTTGGGAATCAGGGCACAATATCTCAGGTCCCTCTTCAAGCATGCTGGCCATGAGGGCCAAATCTAATAGTGGAGCTGAAAAGAGCTCCTGGGAATATCCGAGAGTGAGATCACTCGTTTGGCAGGTCTCTCCATGGTGGGAGGAAGGATGATCTGAGCGAGGAGTTGGCTGACCAGACTTTTGGCTACAGAGACTGGACTTGGTGGAAGAGAGGGTAGTGCTTAGCCCACTGGAAGCATTATCGTCAGCAAGCCAACCTACCAACTGTTCGCACTAGTCTGACTTGGACAGTGTTGTCGTGCGCCGCCTAAGTTAAACATGAAGCTGGGTACATTTTTATTACTTTTTTTTTTTGGTGCACTGGCAGCAGGCACAGTTTCATTACCCCCAGTGCCACAACCTCTGCCTGAACCATCAGCATAACGCCCACTTCCACATCCCTTAGTGCTGGCCTTCTTCATATTTGTGGATTTTTTAATGGTTGCGACGCAGTTTTTTTTACTGTCCACAAAATACAGTTTTCAGATACAGGGCAGTATATGACACAGAGCAACACAGATTTTGGACAGTATTTTAGCCACAGATTATTGTAATCTGCAATACAGACACTGTTTTATGATATTGTTTATATTTATGACTATATTATTCCCAATATATGGGCCTGAAGTGTACAGACGGTACAGAAATGCAATGCACTACGATTAACGTTTTAAACCGCAGACAAGAAAACTGGGTGCTGATTTAGTGAAATGTGTATATATACAGATTTTCAATTTCTCCAAATATATGGGCCTGAAGCAATTTAGACGGTATAGAAATGCAATGCGCTGCGATAAACGGTTTCTAGCGCAGACAAGAAAACGGTGTGCAGATTCTGTTAAATTTGTATATATATTGATTTTCACTTTTTCCCAATATATGGGATTGAAGCACTCAGATGGTATATAAATGCAATGCGCTGTGATAAACGGTTTCTCCCGCAGACAAGAAAACTGTGCAGATTCAGTGAAATTATTATATATATTGATTTTTACTTTTCCCAATATATGGGATGGAACACTCAGATGGTATAGAAATGCAATGCACTGGAATAAACGGTTGCCGCAGACAAGAAAACTGTGTGCAGATTCAGTGAAATTTGTATATGTGGTAGGCAATTAAGAGTATTTGTGTGAGGGGAGGCGGGGCGTTCACTATTTAAACCTGGCCCTCCTCCCCCCACTTGTCGGTTCGAACGATTTCGAATCGGCTTGTGGGTTGATGCCAGAGAAGGGCGTGCGTCACTGGAGGATCGGGGGATCGGCTGCGTCGAGCTCGTCGCTACGGTGATTAGGTAGGCAGGGTGGCTTGCACACCCGTCTCGCTATGTATAACATGTGGGGCTGCCGAGCGTGCCGCCGGTCCCCAGCTGCGCTGGAGACTGCCCGCACTCCCGATCGCTTCCGGCACCCCGAAACAGGCACCCCAATCCGCTCCAGGCCCTGCGCTAAGCACCCCCGCTCCCACATGCAGCGTCCCCCAGGCGGGCACCCCTCACCTGTGGCTCGCATACCCTGAGCTTCGGTCACGCCGGCCGTCGGCTCCACGACGCAGCGTTATATATCACTCACTCCCGTATCAGAACATAAACATTCGTTCCACCGTAGAGGAAAACGCCGTCCGCTCACACAGGGATCTAGTCATTAGCTGCAATCAGTAAGCGGAGGTCCAGCTGCAGGATCAGGGGGCGGAAGCCGAAACCTATAGGCGATTAATACGCCGCGGCTTTCCCTGTACAAATAGTCGATAGCGGTGGGCACGGGATGCAATGTTCCACATGGCGGAGCGCAAATCCCTCACAGCCGATCCTGATGCACGTTCTCCTGGTAATTACAATTAGCGAGGCTGTGAAGGTGGACATGCTTATGTGACTTTCAGTCATGTCTAGGAATCCGCTGCAGAATAAACTCGTCTTCTTTACTGAGCCAAACTCAGGCAAGACGAGATAAGCAGATACTCAGACATGTGCACTGTATAACAAGTTAGGATTTCAATGGTTAATTCTAACCTAGAAGGGAATCACTGGCTTGCTGCGCTCCAGCAGGTCCTGGCTGATAGAGGGCGACACCTACAGGCCCATACTGGTACTGCAGGTGCAGGGCTCCTCTGCTCAGGCACAGTGGCTAGGTACTAAGGCAGGAGTATAAAAAAAAAAAAAAAATTTAAATAAATTTGGAATATGTTCAAGGATCAAATATAAAGAGGGCTTCAAGGAGGGGGGCTGGCCACGTCACTTTGCGCACGCAGCCGTAAGCCCATACGGTCAGTCAGGGGGTTGGTTCGGGCGCAGTCACAATAATCCGGTGGCTAGCTAGGGAGCGGTGGCATGAGTGAAGGGTCGCCCAGCCGGCGTGCGCTCACTCTTACGTCTGTCCTTGGTTATTCAGGTCCACAGGTGGTGGGCTAACTTACGATACTGTGGGGTTCGTGGCTGTCATGGCCACCAGGTGAGTCAGGGGTGGTGCATGCGGGGGCCAACCCCCTCTTTTCTCCTGCATAGGCTTGGGGGACGGGGGATGGTGGACTATTATGTCCAGGCCTCTGGCGCATCTCTTACAGGGTGGCGCCTACAGTCGTGGCCTTTGGTGGGGGGAAAAAAAAAAAAAAAAAAATATATATATATATAATGGTATAGATAGGAATGTTGCTTTGCCAGGTCTGTCACGACTACAGACTCCTTATAAAGCCCTGCCACGACTGCAGGCATCAGTCTGTCACGACTACAGACCCGCTCTAAAGCCCTGCCACGACTGCAGGCAACAGTCTGTCACGACTACAGACCCGTTATAAAGCCCTGCCACGACTGCAGGCATCAGTCTGTCACGACTACAGACTCGTTATAAAGTCCTGCCACGACTGCAGGCATCAGTCTGTCACGACTACAGACCCGTTATAAAGCCCTGCCACGACTGCAGGCATCAGTCTGTCACGACTACAGACCCGCTCTAAAGCCCTGCCACGACTGCAGGCAACAGTCTGTCACGACTACAGACCCGTTATAAAGCCGTGCCACGACTGCAGGCATCAGTCTGTCACGACTACAGACTCGTTATAAAGTCCTGCCACGACTGCAGGCATCAGTCTGTCACGACTACAGACCCGTTATAAAGCCCTGCCACGACTGCAGGCATCAGTCTGTCACGACCACAGACTCGTTATAAAGTCCTGCCACGACTGCAGGCATCAGTCTGTCACGACTACAGACCCGCTCTAAAGCCCTGCCACGACTGCAGGCACAAATCCGTTACGACTACAGACTCATTATTAAGACCGGCCACGACTGCAGGCATTAGTCTCATGTCAACAGACTCATGAGGTAGTACTACCACGTCTACAGGCGATGGTCCGTTACCGCTACTCTCGATGTAGGGTCCCCTCACGACTACAGGGGCTAGTCAGTCACATTCACAGACTCGGTCGCACTCCCGTTAACTACAGGCACTGGGTGGGCATCTACGGGTAGTTGCGTCACAACTACGCACGTGGGTCAGCCACGGCCTGGGAGGTCAGCCTTCACGGTCACCGGTAGGTCCAGTTAGGCTTCAGTCTCCCAGCGGGTTCCAGTCACCATAACCAGCCCCTAGGTGAGGCACTCCCGCACCGGCACACAATGCCAGGGAGCTGTGCGGCTCCTCACGCGGCACACTGTTCAACCCAGCGGGGGCCGGGGCCCACGGTAAAGGAAGGGCTCCCTCTGATCCGGTGCACATTGCCAGGGAGTGGCGCTGCTCCCCACGTGGTACGAGTGTCGAGCCGGCGGTGGGTCAGCCCTAGCTGAGGAGGGGGGCTCCCCCGCACTGGTGCATTCTGCCAGGGAGCAGCGTGAGCTCCCCACGCGGCTGGGGGGTAAGGCTCCTCATCTTCAAGAAAGTCTGGCATGGGCCGCCGTGCCGTTAGGTAGGCAGGGATCAGGGGAAGGAGTACTAGGCTCGGTCAGAGGGAGCAGATCATAGGCGGTGGCTGGCTTCCTGCTGCCGGCCGTAGATAAGGTTCCAAGGGGGTTATTTAGGCACAGGATGTTAGTTAGTCCGTGCAGGTGACCTGCGTTATACCATGCTCTTCATGCTCGTACTCAGAGCTGTGCCCATACGGGAGCTGCTTAAGTGGTTGATAGTGAAAAAAAAAAAAAAAATACATTTTTGAGTCTCTCACGCATGGCTTCTCCGTGTTAGTTTTACACATACGGATCCGCCATTAGAGTCTCTCACGCCTGGCTTCTCCGTTTTAGGTTTACACATATGACTCCGCCATTAGAGTCTCTCACGCATGGCTTCTCCGTTTTAGGTTTAAACATATGACTCCGCCATCTGAGTCTCTCACGCATGGCTTCTCCGTTTTAGGTTGCACATATGACTCCGCCATCTGAGTCTCTCACGCATGGCTTCTCCGTGTTAGTTTTACACATACGGATCCGCCATTAGAGTCTCTCACGCATGGCTTCTCCGTTTTAGGTTTACACATATGACTCCGCCATTAGAGTCTCTCACGCATGGCTTCTCCGTTTTAGGTTACACATATGACTCCGCCATTAGAGTATCTCACGCATGGCTTCCCCGTTTTAGGTTACACATATGACTCCGCCATTAGAGTCTCTCACGCATGGCTTCTCCGTGTGAGTTTTACACATATGACTCCGCCATTAGTCTCTCACGCCTGGCTTCTCCGTTTTAGGTTTACACATATGACTCCGCCATTAGAGTCTCTCACGCATGGCTTCTCCGTTTTAGGTTTACACATATGACTCCGCCATTAGAGTCTCTCACGCATGGCTTCTCCGTTTAGGTTCACACATATGTCTCCGCCATTAGAGTCTCTCACGCATGGCTTCTCCGTTTAGGTTCACACATATGTCTCCGCCATTAGAGTCTCATGCATGGCTTCCCCGTTTTAGGTTACACATATGACTCCGCCATCTGAGTCTCTCACGCATGGCTTCCCCGTTTTAGGTTACACATATGACTCCGCCATCTGAGTCTCTCACGCATGGCTTCTCCGTTTTAGGTTTACACATATGACTCCGCCATTAGAGTCTCTCACGCATGGCTTCTCCGTTTTAGGTTACACATATGACTCCGCCATTAGAGTCTCGCACGCATGACTTCTCCGTTTTAGTTTTACACATATGACTCCGCCATTAGTCTCTCACGCATGGCTCCGCCATTAGTCTCTCGCGCATGGCTTCTCCGCTTTAGGTTTACACATATGACTCCGCCATTAGTCTCTCATGCATGGCTTCTCCGTTTAGGTTCACACATATGACTCCGCCATTAGTCTCTCACGCATGGCTCCGCCATTAGTCTCTCACGCATGGCTTCTCCGCTTTAGGTTTACACACAGGACTCCGCCATTATAGTCTCTCACGCATGGAGGTAAAAAATAAATAAATAAATAAATAAATAAAAATTCCTCACTAGGCCCAGCTATGCTGGGACTAGTCTCCCATCTCACCATAGCTAAGAGACTGATGGCCAATTCCTTGGCCAGTAATACTCTGAGGGCTTACAAGACAGCTTGGCGCCTGTTTCAGAGATATGAGAACACCTACCCGGCCGCTGGCCGGGGGCCTATCACTCACCTATTGGGCTTTGTCGGGGTTTTTGCCACTCTCCATTAAACCTGTCCTATAGCATTGTTAACTATACATGGCAGGTATTCAGCACCATTGGTACAGGCTACATCCGGACCTACCGTCACTCTTCTCCGCCCACCCGATCAAAGCAGCATTGAAGGGTTTGCGCAAGATGTCTGTTGTGAAATGACATGGGCGTCAGCCATTTACCGGTAGCTTGTTCAGGCCGTGACAGGCAAACTGCAGGGGTAAACCGTTCGGGCCACAGGTTAGCGCTCTGGCAGAAACAGCCTTGTACCTGGCTTTCCATGGATTCCTCAGGTCAGGCGAGCTCATGGGCACCAATACGCTGGCTGGGTGATTGCGGAAAGGTCAGCTCATCCGGCGCGGGTCCATCTATGTCCTCACCTTGGCCTCGTCCAAGACGTCACGGCCGGGGCAATCAGTGGCGGTCAGATACTTTCCCACGGACAGCAGATGGTGTCCGGTGCAGGCCTTTGAGGCTTGGCTGCGTAGTATTTAGTCCAAGCGGCATGTTCTCCCATACTCGAACTAGGCAATGCCCGGCTAACCACCGCGGCCTTTCTTAGGTACATTCAGGTTAGTTGACAGGTTCAGGGGTCGGTCCTCGCTGGATCACAGGACATTCCTTCCGCATGGGCACGGCAGCGGCGGCGTCCATGCATAAGGTGCCAGTACATGTCATCAAACGTTTGGGTCGTCGCAGTTCCACGTGTTCCATGCGTAATATCCCGGATCCTTATACGAAATATCATTGGCTTTCGAGTTTTGGTCTGTAGTTTCTGTTATCTAGTTTTCAAACTCCTATGCATGGTTCTTTTGGCCCTTTTAGGCTACCCTTCGATAAGCAGTTCCGGCATAACTCTGCTGCTTCTAGGTTGGGGGGGTGGAGTATAGGCTTGGGTAGGGTACCCTCTCAGCATGAGCCGATCCGAGCACAAGTGGTAGGCAATTAAGAGTGCCATATTTGTGTGAGGGGAGGCGGGGCGTTCACTATTTAAACCTGGCCCTCCTCCCCCCACTTGTCGGTTCGAACGATTTCAACCCACCCAGGAGCCCTCCCTTCTTTCAGGTCTCATCATTGGGGTAGCCCCCTTTAGGCTACCCTTCGATAAGCAGTTCCGGCATAACTCTGCTGCTTCTAGGTTGGGGGGGTGGAGTATAGGCTTGGGTAGGGTACCCTCTCAGCATGAGCCGATCCGAGCACAAATATTGATTTTCACTTTTTCCCAATATATGGGATTGAAGCACTCAGATGGGATAGAAATGCAATGCGCTGCAATAAACGGTTTCTAGCGCAGACAAGAAAACTGTGTGCAGATTCTGTGAAATTTGTATATATATTGATTATTACTTTTTCCCAATATATGGGATTGAACACTCAGATGGTATAGAAATGCAATGCGCTGTGATAAACGGTTTCTAGCGCAGACAAGAAAACTGTGTGCAGAATCAGTGAAATTTGTATATATATTGATGTTCACTTTTTCCCAATATATGGGACACCTTCTATTAAGATAGCCAATGAAGCGATTTATTTTGTAAATAAAAAAATAAATAAATGTGCAAATCTGCACTTTAAATTGCTGCCAACACACACAGTAGTCCTTAAAAGGACATTTCGATCTTTGAAACATCTTTAAAATGAGTAATTTGCGATCAAATTCTCTCTACGCTCTCTGTCCCTTCCTAACAGCAGCTTTCCCCAATTCGCAATGAGCCAAACCCGCGTGACCGGGTGCTATATCGCACCCGATGACATGTTCCGGCCACCCAATCACTGTAATGCCAGTAGAAAGCATGGCTAAGGGCATTACAGTGATGGCAATACTTACCAGCATGTTTATTGGCTGCTTAGAAGGTGCCAAATGTGCGGGGAGGAGACTCGAGCATGGCGCTCGAGCACATGTGGTACTCGGCCAAGCGCTCGGATCTGCCGAGCATAGGGATGCTCGGGCCGAACAGGTACTCGGCCGAGCATGATCGCTCATCACTAATAAGCATGTTGATATGATGAAAGAGGAGGAGGATGAGAAAAGGAAAATTAAACCATATACAATTTTTTGTGGTGGAAGGGGTGCATGGGAATACAGTGATTTCAGTTCATTATAAAAAAACACATTTAAAGTGCCTTTATGTTCAGCAGATTCCTCTAGTGGAGTAGAGAAGTCAGGGGCAATCCAGGCATTGTTCATTTTTATAAGAGTCAACCAGTCAGCATTTTTTTAGTTGACAGTCGGATGCGCTTATCAGTTATTATGCCCCCAGCAGCACTAAACATTGATGGACGAACATTGGCCGGAACGGTTCGCAAACGCGTTCGCGATCAAATGTTCGTGAACCGCGCGTTCGAGGCGGGTCCCATTCACTTTAATGGCAGGCTTCTAGTAAGTAATTGGTGGCTGCAAATATGACCTGAAGGTTTTTCAGGTTCGAAAAACCTTCAGGTCATATTTGCAGCCACCAAATACTTACTAAAAGTGCACAAATAGTCCAACAACATGGACAGTGACATGCCAGAGGGGGATCAATGGCAAAATTCCCACAGAAAATATGTATTTTAATCAGGGGCCATTTTTATGCATCTTAAATTGAAACTCTCAAAAATGTGCCATGCTGGAGCCTTGAAAAATTTAATTATAGGCCATAGGAGGTCCCAAATATTATTCATCCAAAGTACAGAAAAGAACAAGCTTTGTCTTTTTCTCATTGTCTGTTGCTAGTACAGGCCTAAGCCTGGCAGGCAGGTTCCCCCAGAAGTATCTTGCTGGATGAGCAGTTAATACTGCACTTGCATCAATCTTGACAGGATTCGGCTCCAGGTGTAGAGCAATTGTTTTTTTGGAATGCTTTCTCCATCGCAACACCTTCCACATCGTTGAATAAACTGAAGACTGGACGATTCTCTCCTAAGAAAAAGATGTAAAGTTCAAAAAAATTTTTTTACATTTTATTATGAAATTTATTCCATATACAGTACAGACCAAAAGCTTGGACACACCTTCTCATTCAAAGAGTTTGAATGACTATGAAAATTGTAGATTCACACTGAAGGCATCAGAATTATATACATAACAAACAAGTGTGAAACAACTGAAAATATGTCATATTCTAGGTTCTTCAAAGTAGCCATCTTTCGCTTTGATTACTGCTTTGCACACTCTTGGCATTCTCTTGATGAGCTTCAAGAGGTAGTCCCCTGAAATGGTTTTCACTTCACAGGTGTGCCCTGTCAGGTTTAATAAGTGGGATTTCTTGCCTTATAAATGGGGTTGGGACCATCAGTTGCGTTGAGGAGAAGTCAGGTGGATACACAGCTGATAGTCCTACTGAATAGACTGTTAGAATTTGTATTATGGCAAGAAAAAAGCAGCTAAGTAAAGAAAAAGGAGTGGCCATCATTACTTTAAGAAATGAAGGTCAGTCAGTCAGCCGAAAAATTGGGAAAACTTTGAAAGTAAGGGCTATTTGACCATGAAGGAGAGTGATGGGGTGCTGCGCCAGATGACCTGGCCTCCACAGTCACCGGACCTGAACCCAATTGAGATGGTTTGGGGTGAGCTGGACCGCAGAGTGAAGGCAAAAGGGCCAACAAGTGCTAAGCATCTCTGGGAACTCCTTCAAGACTGTTGGAAGACCATTTCAGGGGACTACCTCTTAAAGCTCATCAAGAGAATGCCAAGAGTGTGCAAAGCAGTAATCAAAGCAAAAGGTGGCTACTTTGAAGAACCAAGAATATGACATATTTTCAGTTGTTTCACACTTGTTTGTTATGTATATAATTCCACATGTGTTAATTCATAGTTTTGATGCCTTCATAGTCATGAAAATAAAGAAAACTCTTCGAATGAGAAGGTGTGTCCAAACTTTTGGTCTGTACTGTATATGATAAAATTTGCTGTCTCCATGATCAATCTGCAGCGTGGGGGTCCCACACGGGTTCTACACACTTCCAAAATAAAATGGGGCGAATAGATGATGGATGATCTTACCAGGAGTTGCTTTTGGGAGCCGCGGTTCATTTCTGAGACGTCTGTGTGGGAATCCGAAGACCATCTCCATCTCCGTGCACCACAGGATATCCTCCTCGTCCTGTGTTAGGAAAAATGTAATTTTTATTATAAAATTTGGTAAACATTTTATTATTAAATTTCTTTAATATAATAAGGATGCACTTCTTTCCATTCCATGATGACTGGGAACCCCTGATGAAGAGACTGGGCCCTGGCTGGTTTGAATTGTGATTATATTCGCAACTCTTCGGTGTGGGAGGAGCATGCGTGCAGACGCATATTGGTGACGTGCACAGCCCGCCGCCGGCATTCGCGTTCCAGCCCGAGGTGATGTGATCCCGCTCTGAATTAGCCTGGATGCCGCTGTGACCATCGTCCCAGGCCGTCCTGCTCAGCACCTTGAAACCGCTCTAGCTTCAGCTATTGTGATGGAGCCGTCCTGGATATTGCCCTGAAGCTGGTTGTTACTGCCTGGAGCCCCGCTGGTTGCTGCCTGTCCGGTTTTGCCCGCCTCTCTGTTCGCCCTTCTGCTGTTCGGATCACCACCATCCGACCTTACGTTGGCGCCCTGCCGCCTGCTGGTCGCCCCTTCCTTCTGTAACGGGTGGTAAGCATGTGAGGGGCTTTTGGGCTCCAGAGGATCGGGCGCTGGCAAAGTTTTATAAAAGCTAGGAGCGACAGCGGGAGTCTCGCTTGAGGAGTGTGAATGTTTCCCTTCCTCCCTCTGATTTGTGGCAGCGTGGTGAGAAATTCAGATGTTTTTTTTCTCCTTTGACGGGTCTGTGCCACTTCGGGTGGATATAATAGTAAGGGGAGTGCGGGCCGGTGGGGTAGAAGGGACATGAGGGAGGGAGTAGAAGGGAGGTGAGGGGGCGAACAGGGGTGAGGCAGGGGAATGGCGAGACAGGGTACAGGGAAAAAGGCAAAAGGGCAATCAGAGTTAAATACTTTGATTTCCCCAATGCCTAAAAGAATAGAAAGATCTAAGCAGCTACTCCTGACCAATATGCGTGGACAGATTAGCCCCACAAAGAAAAAAAAGGAGGATGTATCTCCAGACCAAGAGGGTGAACCTCCCTTGGGGGAAAACCCTGAGTTGGTGTCTGTCACGGATGGTGTTGCAGAAAGCTGGAACTTATAAATAAACATCCGACTGGCTTGATCACAAATTTAAGGAGCATATGGGTGAGCCCTATAAACCCCTAGAGCTCTCCCTGACTGCTATGCCCATGCAAAGGTCTTTATGGTAGACAATTGCATGCCCACATACCTTGTACTGTGTGACACCTGAAAACCCTATAATAGTGAGGGGACACGACCACCGGCTCCCTGCACTTAATACGGACGGAGTCAGGGTCACTTAGTATCAAGCCAGCAAGGAAACACAAATAAAGGAAAAGGACTTATCTGAGGAATCAGCATAAGCAGCCTCCAGCAGTGAACAACTCATCCAGGAAGAAGTATAAACCGCAAAGTGAGGCAGTATGGGAGGGAATATAAAGAGAGACAATTAGTGTAAATAGGTGACAGCTGGGAGAAGGAAAGGAGATGACAAAGTGAAACCAAATCAAAGAACCTCATGCAAGAGGTAGAGAAGAACGTCTAACCGACCTTCTCACAGAACTGGTGGTGACAATACCCCTCCCTCTATGGGTGGACTCCGGACACTCAGAGCTCACCTTCTCAGGATGAGACCTATGGAAAGCCCTGATGAGACGAATGGCCTTAATGTCCGCCACTGGGATCGACATCCTCTCCTCAGGCCCATAACCCTCCCAATGAACGAGGTACTGGAGAGAACCGCGGATAATGCGAGAATCCACAATCCTAGAGACCTGAAATTCAAGATTACCATCAACAACAATCGGAGGAGGAGGCAAAGAGGAGGGTACAGTGGGTTGGACATAAGGTTTTAATTGGGACCTGTGAAAAACATTATGGATCTTCCAAGTCTGAGGAAGATCAAGACGGAAGGCAACGGGATTGATGACGGACAAGATCTTGTAAGACCCAATAAACTTAGGACCCAACTTCCAGGAGGGAACCTTCAGTTTGATATTCTTTGTAGATAACCACACCAGATCACCCACATTCAGGTCCGGACCAGGCACACGTCTCTTATCCGCCACACGCTTATATCTCTCACTCATCCTCTTCAGATTACCCTGAATCTTTTGGCAAATAAATGACAAAGACGAGGAAAATCTCTCCTCATCAGGTAAACCAGAAGACCCCTCTCCAGAGAATGTCCCAAACTATGGATGAAACCCATATGCACCAAAAAATGGTGACTTATCAGAGGACTCCTGGCGACGGTTATTTAAAGCAAACTCAGCAAGGGACAAAAAAGAACACCAATCCTCTTGATTCTCCGCCACAAAACAGCGCAGATATGTGTCTAGATTCTGATTGACGCGTTCGGTCTGACCATTCGAATGCGGGTGAAAAGCAGAAGAGAACGACAATCGAACCCCCAAGTGAGAACAGAAGGCCTTCCAGAATCTGGAAACAAATTGCGTGCCCCTATCAGAAACGATGTCTGAAGGAATGCCATGCAATTTAATAATGTGATCAACAAACGCTTGCGCCAGCGTATTAGCATTGGGTAACCCAGGAAAGGGAATGAAATGCGCCATTGTGCTAAAATGGTCCACTACTACCAGAATCACAGTCTTCCCCGAGGAACGAGGGAGGTCCGTAATGAAGTCCATGGACAGATGCGTCCAAGGACGGGAAGGAATGGGTAACGGGAGGAGAGAACCCAATGGTCGTGAATGAGGGACCTTGGCACAAGCGCAGGTCTCGCAGGTTGCCAGAAAACCCTCAACCGTCTTACGAAGAGCCGGCCACCAGAATCTCCGAGCAATGAGATCCACTATGGCTCTACTCCCCGGGTGCCCAGCAAGGACAGTATCGTGGTGCTCCTTAAAAACCTTGTGTCGTAAAGCGAGAGGCACAAACAACCTCCCAGGGAGACAAAGATCAGGAGCCTCTGCCTGGGCTGCCTGAACCTCTGTCTTCAAATCAGGATAAAGAGCAGAGACGACCACCCCATCAGCCAAAATGGGACCCGGGTCTTCAAAATTCCCCCCTCCCGGAAAACAACGTGACAGGGCATCCGCCTTCACATTTTTAACCCCAGGGCGGAGCGTAACAACAAAATTAAACCTAGAAAAGAACAAAGACCATCTGGCCTGTCTCAGGTTCAGACGCTTGGCCGATTCCAAGTAGGCCAGATTCTTATGGTTTGTAAACACGGTAATAGGGTGTCTGGCTCCCTCTAACCAAAGGCGCCATTCCTCAAAAGCTAATTTGATGGCCAACAACTCCCTATCTCCCACATCGTAATTTCTCTCTGCAGAGGAGAGTTTCCTTGAGAAAAAGGCACACGGTCGCCATTTGGCAGGAGAGGGACCCTGAGATAAGACCACACCCACCTCAGAAGCATCCACCTCAACAATAAACGCTAGAGAGACATCAGGTTGTACCAAAATGGGAGCGGAAGCAAAACTCTCTTTGATAGTAGAAAAGGCTTTAAGCGCATCTATCGACCACGAAGAAAAATCTACCCCCTTTTTAGACATATCAGTGAGTGGCTTAACAACAGAGGAATAATTCAAAATGAACTTTCTGTAATAATTGGCAAAACCCAAAAACCGCATCAGCACCTACTGATTCTCAGGAAGCTCCCAATCAACCACAGCGCGGACCTCCTCAGGGTCCATGCGAAAACCAGAAGCGGAGAGAAGAAAACCAAGAAATTGAATCTCCGGAACCGCAAACACACATTTTTCCAGTATAGTGTACAATTTATTATCCCGCAGAATCAGCAAGACCTGACGTATGTGGTCTCGATGAGTCTTGAAATCAGGAGAAAAAATCAAAATGTCATCTAGATACACCAGTACAAATTTCCCCATTAAATGATAAAAAATGCTGTTCACAAAATGTTGGAAGACGGCCGGAGCATTCATCAAACCAAAGGGCATAACCAAATTCTCGAAATGACCCTCAGGGGTATGGAAGGCCGTCTTAAATTCGTCCCCTTCCCTGACCCTAAACAGGTTGTATGCCCCTCTTAAATCCAACTTAGAAAAAACCTTAGCCCCAACAATCTGGTTAAAAAGGTCCGGGATCAGAGGAAGCGGATATGGGTCACGAATCGTGATACGGTTCAGCTCCCTGAAATCCAGACAAGGTCTTAAAGAAGCATCTTTTTTCTTAACAAAAAAAAAACTGTGGCAACAGGTGACTTCGAGGGTCGGATGTGTCCCTTTCTCAGGCTGTCAGAGATATAAGTACGCATAGCGACTCTTTCAGATTGGGAGAGATTGTATAAACGTGATTTTGGCAGTTTGTCGCCTGGGATGAGATTAATAAGGCAGTCGTACTCCCGGTGCGGGGGCAACTCCTGGACATCACTCTCGGAAAACACATCCGAAAATTCAGAGAGAAAAGATTGTATAGTATTGGTAGAAACCTCTGAAAGAGACGCTGTGAGGCAATTCTCTCTGCAAAACTCACTCCAGCCATTTATTTGCCTTTCTTGCCAATCAATGGTGGGGTTATGTTTAGTGAGCCAGGGTAGCCCCAACACTAGAGGAGTAGGTAATCCACTTAAGATGAAACATGACATATCCTCAAAATGAGCGTCACCCACAGTCAAACGGATATTGTGAACTATGCCCTTTAACGATCTTTGAGAAAGTGGAGCGGAATTGATAGCAAAAACAGGTATATCCTTTTCCAAAGTGCATACCTGGAAACCATGCGTTATTGCAAATTGATTATCAATGAGATTGACAGCTGCTCCACTATCTACAAAAATCTCACAAACAATGTTCTTGCTGTCTAGCGCCACCCTGGCAGGTAGGAGAAAACGGGAACTACAAGTAAACGGCAAACCTTCAATTTCCGCATCAACCTTGCCAATACTAGCAAATGGAAAGTTTTTAGAGGGTTTTTTCTTTTAGTTTTTCTTTTATTACCCTCAGAAAACTCCATGAATCTCCTAGAGGGGCAAACATTAGCCAAATGATTTATACCCCCACAACAGAAACAAACCCTCCTCTGAGAGCTGAATCCTCTACTATCAGAGGCAAGAAAACCCAGCTGCATGGCCTCCTCCTCAGAGGGGATTGAGAGAGACTGAGACCCCTGCACACTGAATGAGACAGCCCCACTGTCCTTGGACTGAATATGACAGGAAGGAGTAGTCTTTTCTCTCTCTCTAAGACACCTGTCAATACGAACAGATAGAGAATGGCAGATTCTAACGACGCTGGTCTCTCATGAAAGCAAATGCATCTTTCAATCTTTCCGAAAGACCATGGCAAAATTGACTTCGGAGTGCAGCATTATTCCAACCAGTATCAGCTGCCCATCTCCGAAATTCTGAACAATATATCTCTGCGGACTGTTTACCCTGGCAAAAAAGACGCAGTTTAGATTCAGCCAGAGCAATACGATCCGGGTCATCATATATCTGCCCCAGGGCTACAAAAAATTCATCCACCGATCGGAGGGGCCATGCCCCCACCGGCAGCGAAAAGGCCCGACTGAGCGTTATCCCTGAGCAGCGAGATGATGATCCCCACCCTCTGCTCCTCATCACCAGAGGAATGGGGAAGTAGGCAAAAATGGAGTTTGCAAGCCTCTCTAAAGTGAACAAAATACTCACTACCCCCGGAGAACGTATCCGGAAGCAAGATCTTAGGCTCGGAACAAACTCCATGAACGCCAGCAGAACCGGTCACCTGAAACTGAGACACAGTTTTACGGAGATCTGCTACCTCCAGCGAAAGACCTTGCATGCGGTCAATCAAGGCTGAAACCGGATCCATGCTTAAGACGGTTATGGCGGTTTATAATGTCACGGATGGTGTTGCAGAAAGCTGGAACTTATAAATAAACATCCGACTGGCTTGATCAAAAACTAAGGAGCTTATGGGTGAGCCTGTAAAAACCCCTAGTGCTCTCCCTGACTGCTATGCCCATGCAAAGGTCTTTATTAGGGATGAGCGAACGCGAACTGTATAGTTCGGGTTCGTACCGAATTTTGGGGTGTTCCGTGACACGGACCCAAACCCGAACATTTTCGTAAAAGTTCGGGTTCGGATGTTCGGCGCTTTCTTGGAGCTTTTTGAAAGGCTGCAAAGCAGCCAATCAACAAGCATCATACTACTTGCCCCAAGAGGTTATCACAGGCCTACTATTGGCATGGCTGTGATTGGCCAGTGCAGCATGTGACCCAGCCTCTATATAAGCTTGGGTCACGTAGCGCTGCACGTCACTCTGCTGATACAAGTGTAGGGAGAGGTTGCAGCTGCGACGTTAGGGCGAGATTAGGCAGTGATTAACTCCTCCAAAAGACTTCATTCAGTGATCGATCTACAGCTGTGGATCATTGAACTGCTGCTAATCAATTGCTCACTGTTTTTGGGCTGCCCAGAGCGTTTTTCAGTCCCTTTTTTCTGGGGTGATCGGCGGCCATTTTGTGGCTTGTGGTGCGCCAGCACAAGCTGCCACCAAGTACATTTAACCATCAATAGTGTGGTTATTTTTTGCTATATCCTACATCAGGGTCAAGCTGTCATCAAGTGCATTTAACCATCAATAGTGTGGTTATTTTTTGGCCATATACTACATCAGGGGCAAGCTGAGCCTGTCACATAGTTATTCTCAATAACTTCACACACACGCTACTGTGCAATTCCAAGTATAATTCTGTGTGTAAACGTATACCTGTCACCCAGTGCTTAAAAAATAGGCCTCACATTTATATTCATCCAAATCTGTCATTACTGCTTTAGCTGGTCAAGTTATTTAGTGTCCGTCAAAGCACAGTTTTTGTTCTGGGTTGAAATACAATTCCCAATTTTGCAATTCTCTAAATTAGTGGTTTCTGCTGTATCAGGCCTACTTTAAATCTATCCCTAAAAGGGTATATTAGATTCAAGGTGCTGATAGGTTAGTTCTCAATAACTTCACACACACGCTACTGTGCAGATCCAAGTCTAATTCTGTGATTAAACGTATACCTGTCACCCAGCGCCTAAAAAATAGGCCTCACATTTATATTCATCCAAATCTGTCATTACTGCTTTAGCTGGTCAAGTAATTTAGTATCCGTCAAAGCACAGTTTTTTTTCTGGGTTGAAATACAATTCCCAATTTTGCAATTCTCTAAATTAGTGGTTTCTGCTGTATCAGGCCTACTTTAAATCTATCCCTAAAAGGGTATATTAGATTCAAGGTGCTGATAGGGTAATTCTCAATAACTTCACACACACGCTACTGTGCAGATCCAAGTCTAATTCTGTGATTAAACGTATACCTGTCACCCAGCGCCTAAAAATAGGCCTCACATTTATATTCATCCAAATCTGTCATTACTGCTTTAGCTGGTCAAGTTATTTAGTGTCCGTCAAAGCACGTTTTAGTTCTGGGTTGAAATACAATTCCCAATTTTGCAATTCTTAAAATTAGTGGTTTCTGCTGTATCAGGCCTACTTTAAATCTATCCTAAAGGGTATATTAGATTCAAGGTGCTGATAGGGTTAATTCTCAATAACTTCACACACACGCTACTGTGCAGATCCAAGTCTAATTCTGTCCGTTAAACGTATACCTGTCAACCAGCGCCTAAATAATAGGCCTCAAATTTATATTCAGCTCAATCTGTCATTACTGATGTGCCTGTATTAGTGTAATACGGTACCTAAATAGATAGCCAGATAGTGTTAGGTGTCTGTAAAAAAAGGCCTGAATTTGAATTCAATACATTGGCCCGAATAATATTTTTCTTATTGTTGTGAATGGTAACAATGAGAAAAACATCTAGTAAGGGACGCGGACATGGTCGTGGTGGTGTTAGTGGACCCTCTGGTGCTGGGAGAGGACGTGGCCGTTCTGCCACAGCCACACGTCCTAGTGTACCAACTACCTCAGGTCCCAGTAGCCGCCAGAATTTACAGCCATATTTGGTGGGGGCCAATGCCATTCTAAGGATGGTAAGGCCTGAGCAGGTACAGGCATTAGTCAATTGGGTGGCCGACAGTGCATCTAGCACGTTCACATTATCTCCCACCCAGTCTTCTGCAGAAAGCGCACAGATGGCGCATGAAAACCAAGCCCATCAGTCTGTCACATCACCCCCATGCATATCAGGGAAACTGTCTGAGCCTCAAGTTATGCAGCAGTCTCTTATGCTGTTTGAATACTCTGCTGGCAGGGTTTCCCAAGGGCATCCACCTAGACCTTCCCCAGCGGTGGAAGACATAGAATGCACTAACGCACAACCACTTATGTTTCCTGATGATGAGGACATGGGAATACCACCTCAGCACGTCTCTGATGATGACGAAACACAGGTGCCAACTGCTGCGTCTTTCTGCAGTGTGCAGACTGAACAGGAGGTCAGGGATGAAGACGATGCAGGGGACGATGAGGTCCTAGACCCCACATGGAATGGAGGTCGTGCCACTGACTTTCACAGTTCGGAGGAAGAGGCAGTGGTGAGACCGAGCCAACAGCGTAGCAAAAGACAAAGAGGGAGCAGTGGGCAAAAGCAGAACACCCGCCGCCAAGAGACTCCGCCTGCTACTGACCGCCACCATCTGGGACCGAGCACCCCATAGGCAGCTTCAAGGAGTTCCCTGGCATGGCACTTCTTCAAACAATGTGATGACGACAAGACCCGAGTAGTTTGCACGCTGTGCCATCAGAGCCTGAAGCGAGGCATTAACGTTCTGAACCTTAGCACAACCTGCATGACCAGGCACCTGCATGCAAAGCATGAACTGCAGTGGAGTAAACACCTTAAAAACAAGGAAGTCACTCAGGCTCTCCCTGCTACCTCTTCTGCTGCTGCCGCCTCTGCCTCTTCTGCTGCTGCCGCCGCCTCGGCCTCTTCCTCCGCCTCTGGAGGAACGTTGGCACCTGCCGCCCAGCAAACATGGGATGTACCACCAACACCACCACCTGCGTCACCAAGCATCTCAACCATGTCACACGGCAGCGTTCAGCTCTCCATCTCACAAACATTTGAGAGAAAGCGTAAGTTCCCACCTAGCCACCCTCGATCCCTGGCCCTGAATGCCAGCATTTCTAAACTACTGGCCTATGAAATGCTGTCATTTAGGCTGGTGGACACATACAGCTTCAAACAGCTCATGTCGCTTGCTGTCCCACAGTATGTTGTTCCCAGCCGCCACTACTTCTCCAAGAGAGCCGTGCCTTCCCTGCACAACCAAGTATCCGATAAAATCAAGTGTGCACTGCGCAACGCCATCTGTGGCAAGGTCCACCTAACCACAGATACGTGGACCAGTAAGCACGGCCAGGGACGCTATATCTCCCTAACTGCACACTGAGTAAATGTAGTGGCGGCTGGGCCCCAGGTGGAGAGCTGTTTGGCGCACGTCCTTCCGCCGCCAAGGATCGCAGGGCAACATTCTTTGCCTCCTGTCTCCTCCTCCTCCTACTCAGCTTCCTCCTCCTCTTCTTCCACCTGCTCATCCAGTCAGTCACACACCTTCACCACCAACTTCAGCACAGCCCGGGGTAAACGTCAGCAGGCAATTCTGAAACTCATATGTTTGGGGGACAGGCCCCACACCGCACAGGAGTTGTGGCGGGGTATAGAACAACAGACCGACGAGTGGTTGCTGCCGGTGAGCCTCAAGCCCGGCCTGGTGGTGTGCGATAATGGGCAAAATCTCGTTGCAGCTCTGGGACTAGCCGGTTTGACGCACATCCCTTGACTGGCGCATGTGCTGAATTTGGTGGTGCAGAAGTTCATTCACAACTACCCCGACATGTCAGAGCTGCTGCATAAAGTGCGGGCCGTCTGTTCGCGCTTCCGGGGTTCACATCCTGCCGCTGCTCGCCTGTCTGCGCTACAGCGTAACTTCGGCCTTCCCGCTCACCACCTCATATGCGACGTGCCCACCAGGTGGAACTCCACCTTGCACATGCTAGACAGACTGTGCGAGCAGCAGCAGGCCATAGTGGAGTTTCAGCTGCAGCACGCACGGGTCAGTCGCACTGCGGATCAGACACACTTCACCACCAATGACTGGGCCTCCATGCGAGACCTGTGTGCCCTGTTGCGCTGTTTTGAGTACTCCACCAATATGGCCAGTGGCGATGATGCCGTTATCAGCGTTACAATACCACTTCTATGTCTCCTTGAGAAAACACTTAGGGTGATGATGGAAGAGGAGGTGGCCCAGGAGGAGGAGGAGGAGGAGGAAGAGGGGTCATTTTTTAGCACTTTCTGGCCAGTCTCTTCGACAGTGACTCAGAGGGAGTTTTTTGCAATAGCAGAGGCCAGGTACAAATGTGGCCAGGACAGGGCCCACTACTGGAGGACGAGGAGGACGAGGATGAGGAGGAGGTGGAGGAGGATGAGGATGAAGCCATGTTTCACAGCGGGTGAAACCCAACGCAGATGGGCCCATCACTGGTGCGTGGCATGGGGGGAAACGCAGGACGATGACGATACGCCTCCCACAGAGGACAGCCTTTTCCTTACCTCTAGGCAGCCTGGCACACATGAGCGAACTACATGCTGCAGTGCCTGCGCAACGACAGCAGAGTTGCCCACATTTTAACGTGTGCGGACTACTGGGTTGCCACCCTGCTGGATCCAAGGTACAAAGACAATGTGCCCACCTTACTTCCTGCACTGGAGCGTGATAGGAAGATGCGCGAGTACAAGCGCACGTTGGTAGACGCGCTACTGAGAGCATTCCCAAATGTCACAGGGGAACAAGTGGAAGCCCAAGGCGAAGGCAGAGGAGGAGCAAGAGGTCGCCAACGCAGCTGTGTCATGGCCAGCTCCTCTAAGGGCAGGGTTAGCATGGCAGAGATGTGGAAAAGTTTTGTCACCACACCACAGCTAACTGCACCACCACCTGATACGGAACGTGTTAGCAGGAGGCAACATTTCACTAACATGGTGGAACAGTACCTGTGCACACCCCTCCACGTACTGACTGATGGTTCGGCCCCATTCAACTTCTGGGTCTCCAAATTGTCCACGTGGCCAGAGCTAGCCTTTTATGCCTTGGAGGTGCTGGCGTGCCCGGCGGCCAGCGTTTTGTCTGAACGTGTATTCAACACGGCAGGGGGCGTCATTACAGACAAACGCAGCCGCCTGTCTACAGCCAATGTGGACAAGCTGACGTTCATAAAAATGAACCAGGCATGGATCCCACAGGACCTGTCCATCCCTTGTGCAGATTAGACATTAACTACCTCCCCTTGACCATATATTATTGTACTCCAGGGCACTTCCTCATTCAATCCTATTTTTATTTTCATTTTACCATTATATTGCGGGGCAACCCCAAAGTTGAATGAACCTCTCCTCTGCCTAAGGTGCCGGGGCCTAAAAATATCTGACAGTGGCCTGTTCAAGTGGTGGGTTGACATTGAAGCCTAATTCTCTGCTATGACATGAAGACTGATTCTCTGCTGACATGAAGCCTGAATTCTCTGTTATGGGACCTCTTTCCTCTGTCTGGTGCCGGGGCCTAAAATATCTGACAGTGGCCTTTTCCAGTGGTGGGTGACATGAAGCCTGATTCTCTGCCTATGACATGAAGACTGATTCTCTGCTGACATGAAGCCTGAATCTCTGTTATGGGGACCTCTCTCCTCTGTCTGGGTGTCGGGGCCTAAAATATCTGACAGTGGCCAGTTCCAGAGGTGGGTGACATGAAGCCTGATTCTCTGCTATGACATGAAGACTGATTCTCTGCTGGTCATGAAGCCTGAATCTCTGTTATGGGACCTCTCTCACTCTGCTCTGCGGTGCCGGGGGGGGGCCCTAAAAATATCCTGACATGGACCTGTTCAAGTGGTGGGTGACATGAAGCCTGAATCTCTTGCTATGACATGAAGACTTATTCCTCAGGCTAGACATGAAGCCAGATTCTCTGCTATAGGGACCTCTCTCCACTGCCCCTGGGAGCCTGGCCATAAGATGTGACAATGACTGTTCCAGTGTGAGGGAGGACATGAGCCCCTGATCTCTGCTTAGACATGAAGACTGAATCTCTGCTGACCATGAGCCAGATTCTCTGCTATGGGACCTCTCTCCTCTGCCTGGGTGCCTGGGCCCCTAAATATGAGACCCAATGGACTGTTCCAGTGGTGGGTGACGTGAAGCCTGATTCTCTGCTTGACATGAGACTGATTCTCTGCTGACATGAAGCTGAATCTCTGTTATGGGACCTCTCTCCTCTGTCTGGGTGCCGGGGCCTAAAAATATCTGACAGTGGCCTGTTCCAGTGGTGGGTGACATGAAGCCTGATTCTCTGCTATGACATGTAGACTGATTCTCTGCTGACATGAAGCCTGAATCTCTGTTATGGGACCTCTCTCCTCTGTCTGGGTGCTGGGGCCTATCAATATCTGACAGTGGCCTGTTCCAGTGGTGGGTGACATGAAGCCTGATTCTCTGCTATGACATGAAGACTGATTCTCTGCTAAGTCGCTGACATGAAGCCTTAATCTCTGTTATGGGACCTCTCTCCTCTGTCTGGGTGCCGGGGCCTAAAAATATCTGACAGTGGCCTGTTCCAGTGGTGGGTGACATGAAGCCTGATTCTCTGCTATGACATGAAGACTGATTCTCTGCTGACATGAAGCCAGATTCTCTGCTATGGGACCTCTCTCCTCTGCCTGGGTGCCTGGGCCTAAATATGTGACAATGGACTGTTCCAGTATTGGGTGACGTGAAGCCTGATTCTCTGCTATGACATGAAGACTGATTCTCTGCTGACATGAAGCCTGAATATCTGTTATGGGACCTCTCTCCTCTGTCTGGGTGCCGGGGCCTAAAAATATCTGACAGTGGCCTGTTCCAGTGGTGGGTGACATGAAGCCTGATTCTCTGCTATGACATGAAGACTGATTCTCTGCTGACATGAAGCCAGATTCTCTGCTATAGGACCTCTCTCCTCTGCCTGGGTGCCTGGGCCTAAATATCTGACAATGGACTTTTCCAGTGGTGGGTGACGTGAAGCCTGATTCTCTGCTATGACATGAAGACTGATTCTCTGCTGACATGAAGCTAGATTCTCTGCTATGGGACCTCTCTCCTCTGTCTGGGTGCCGGGGCCTAAATATATGACAATGGACTGTTCCAGTGGTGGGTGACGCGAAGCCTGATTCTCTGCTATGACATGAAGACTGATTCTCTGCTGACATGAAGCCTGAATCTCTGTTATGGGACCTCTCTCCTCTGTCTGGGTGCCGGGGCCTAAAAATATCTGACAGTGGCCTGTTCCAGTGGTGGGTGACATGAAGCCTGATTCTCTGCTATGACATGAAGACTGATTCTCTGCTGACATGAAGCCAGATTCTCTGCTATAGGACCTCTCTCCTCTGCCTGGGTGCCTGGGCCTAAATATCTGACAATGGACTTTTCCAGTGGTGGGTGACGTGAAGCCTGATTCTCTGCTATGACATGAAGACTGATTCTCTGCTGACATGAAGCCAGATTCTCTGCTATGGGACCTCTCTCCTCTGTCTGGGTGCCGGGGCCTAAATATATGACAATGGACTGTTCCAGTGGTGGGTGACGTGAAGCCTGATTCTCTGCTATGACATGAAGACTGATTCTCTGCTGACATGAAGCCTGAATCTCTGTTATGGGACCTCTCTCCTCTGTCTGGGTGCCGGGGCCTAAAAATATCTGACAGTGGCCTGTTCCAGTGGTGGGTGACATGAAGCCTGATTCTCTGCTATGACATGAAGACTGATTCTCTGCTGACATGAAGCCAGATTCTCTGCTATAGGACCTCTCTCCTCTGCCTGGGTGCCTGGGCCTAAATATCTGACAATGGACTGTTCCAGTGGTGGGTGACGTGAAGCCTGATTCTCTGCTATGACATGAAGACTGATTCTCTGCTGACATGAAGCTAGATTCTCTGCTATGGGACCTCTCTCCTCTGTCTGGGTGCCGGGGCCTAAATATATGACAATGGACTGTTCCAGTGGTGGGTGACGTGAAGCCTGATTCTCTGCTTTGACATGAAGACTGATTCTCTGCTGACATGAAGCCTGAATCTCTGTTATGGGACCTCTCTCCTCTGTCTGGGTGCCGGGGCCTAAATATATGACAATGGACTGTTCCAGTTTTGGGTGACGTGAAGCCGGATTCTCTGCTATGACATGAAGACTGATTCTCTGTTGACATGAAGCCTGATTCTCTGCTATGGGACCTCTCTCCAATTGATATTGGTCAATCTTTATTTATTTTATTTTTATTTTTATTTATTTCCCTATCCATATTTGTTTGCAGGGGATTTAACTACATTTTGCTGCCTTTTGCAGCCCTCTAGCCCTTTCCTGGGCTGTTTTACAGCCTTTTTAGTGCCGAAAAGTTCGGGTCCCCATTGACTTCAATGGGGTTCGGGACGACGTTCGGGTCGGGTTCGGATCCAGAACCCGAACATTTCCGGGAAGTTCGGCAGAACTTCTCGAACCCGAACATCCAGGTGTTCGCTCAACTCTAGTCTTTATGGTAGACAATTGCATGCCCACGTACCTTATACTGTGTGACACCTGAAAACCCTATGATAGTGAGGGGACACTGTTACGACACTCACCGCCAGGTAGATGAAGCCGCCGTTTAGTGAATAAGCCCCTTTCTCCAGAAATGCAGTTTTTAATCCAGCCGATCGTCAAACTCCCGAATGGAGCATACGAAGTGGCAACTCCCGATCAGCAATTCAGTCGAACTCCTTCCACAGCTAGCAATATACGAAAGCGCTGTCTCCAATAATAAATCCCTCCACAAACGAGACCAAGCTCCGTCTTGAAAGTCAAACAGGAATCAATTTTATTGAGGGCTACCCACCCGTATTTATGCAGGTCTCCATCTGGTGGACACGCCCCTAGGGGACCAGAATGGAGACTGACACAGGACAGACATGCAGCACTACAGAGACAATACATCACCCACAATGCATCATGGTCTCCTCCTCTCTGCCCTGGAGACCCGAGGAGTAATCCCATTATCTCTCAAGACAGAGGGTAACCACAATACACATGTGGGGACAACAGAACAGACATCACCATTTAAACATACAATGTCACAACCCTTTTCAATACACAGACATTTAACATCCCAAAATGGCACGCATTAGACCAGGAGTTCAAGTTAGTTTAAGTCCTTTGTGAACAATGAGGCCATTTGGGTTAACTAGCAGCACACTCTTCTCCTGGGTGGCCGTCCGTTCAGTAGTTCCAATCGGTATTTGAGGAAACACACGAACAGGGGCATACGGGCAGGAAATCCAGCGAAATTAAGGCAAACAGACGAACCAGCAATATAGGTCTATACAGATGGATCTGTCACAGACACGACCACCGGCTCCCTGCACTTAATATGGACGGAGTCAGGGTCACCTAGAATCAAGCCAGCAAGGAAACACAAATAAAGGAAAAGGACTTATCTGAGGAATCAGCACAAGCAGCCTCCAGCAGTGAACAACTCATCCAGGAAGAAGTATAAACCGCAAAGTGAGGCAGTATGGGAGGGAATATAAAGGGAGACAATTAGTGTAAATAGGTGACAGCTGGGAGAAGGAAAGGAGATGACAAAGTGAAACCAAAACAAAGAACCTCATGCAAGAGGTAGAGAAAAACGTCTAACAGACCTTCTCACAGAACTGGCGGTGACAGTGTACCCTGGAGAGAGTTTCCAGTCTGGGGAGATAGGTAATAAACAGTTGAATGATGCCGGAAAAAAAACAAAACTCTCTGGAGCAGGCTCCCAGCTTGCATGATATATTTCAAGAAATAAAAAAATGCAACATGGCGATACAGGACCTCTCTCTCCAGACTGGAAACATTAGGGAGTCGGTGGGACTCCTCAGGGTAGATCTACAAAAATACAAAGACAGACTGACAGAAGTGGAGAAAAGAACAGCGGAAGTGGAGGAAGTATTCAAAGAAAAAAAATCCTTACTGGAAGAAAATAAGGAATTGAAAAAAAAATGATTATAGTTAGAAAATAGGGTAAATCTGAGATGTCTAGGATTCCCAGAGGGTGCAGAGGGGCAAGACCCCCGCACCTTTGTACAAATGTGGTTAATGGAACAACTGGGCCAAGACATCTCCGAATTGTAAAAATTTTGTGGAGAGGGCATATATAATGCCGGCAAAGATACGCCCTCCAGAAATGAGACCGAGGGTAATGGCCCTGTATCTATTTTCAGTCAGGGATAAGGAGGAGATACTGCGTAGGGCAAGGAGGAAAGTGAGGTGGAATATCTAGATACAACAGTTATGGTATTTCCTGATTATGCAAAAGAAACGGTAAACGAAAGAAGTCGGTTTATTGATGTAAAAAAAATACTCCGGTCAAAGAATGTGAAATCCTCGATGATGTTTCCAGCTAAGTTAAGGATAGAGTGGGAAAGTAAAACGTGTTTTTTTGACACAGCAGAAGCGGCGGGAGAATGGGTTAAAGAAAAGATAAAGAGCTGAGCGGGAGACGGGCTGGACGGGGGCCATAGGGGGGAATGCTAGGCTAGAGAACCAGGGCTCAGTTTTTCCTGGGTCATTTAGGAGGGATGTTAAGGGTGGGCATAAACGTGTTAGTTGTAATGTTTTTAGGAGGGGAGAGGGAGAGGGAAAAAAGGGGAAAAAAGAAAAAAAATATTATATATATTTTTTTGTCTCTTCTTTCCTTCCTCTCCTTCCTCTCTCCCTTCTTTCCTTCTTGCGCCTCTCCCTTCGTCCCCTTCCTCCTCCTCCTTTTACATCTCCGGGGGTCCTGATTAATATCCTCAGAAAAGGTAAAAGTTAAGAACAAATTATATGAGAATAATCTCATGGAATATTAGGGGGCTGCGCAGGGGAGTAAAGAGAGTTGCGGTTTTTGATGCAATACAAAGGTCTATTCCGGCTATAGTATGTTTACAAGAAACACACTTGACAGGTAAGACTATGGCTGGGGTTTATAGACCGTGGATACAGCACTCTTTCCATTCAGTTTACTCATCATATGCGAGAGGGGTGAGTATATTAATACATCGGGATATAGATATAAAAATACTAAAAGTAGTTACAGATAGGGAGGGCTGTTATGTCCTGCTGGACTGTATATTGGAAGGTAGAGCATGGTTAATAGCAAGTGTGTATATACCGCCACCCTTCAAAATTGATGTCCTATTAAAAATTTATGATATTGCACTTGAGGCGGGGGATAAACCACTTTTAGTGATAGGGAATTTCAATAACGTGATGGATGTAAGATTAGATAGATGTAAAATAGGGAATGCGTTTCTTTTTGTTGGACTGCGCTGCTTCAGAAGTCGCAGAAATTCCACATTCGAAGCCAGTCAAATAATCGCGGACATGGGAAAGCAAACAGGCCAATCGAAGCCTCTCCTCTTCTCCCTTCCAAGCTTCTATGGAACACCATAAATGCAGCCAATAGTGAAATACCATCATGCAAATTGGAGTAAAACTGGGTTTATTATACTCACAATATACAGGTATAAACGAGCAATATACAAGGGTATACCCCTGACGAAGCTCGACTGAGCGAAACCCGGGTCGGGTAATTGATCCTTTGTATATTGCTCGTTTATACCTGTATATTGTGAGTATAATAAACCCAGTTTTACTCATGACGGTATTTCACTATTATAGAACAAAAGTAACTGGGCACTCTCAGGATATCTGGACCATTTGAAATTTATTAACATATAATAGCATGAATAACTGTACTTACTGACAATGATAATATAAAACTGTGATTTAAAATACCTATCCACTACACCATAAAACACAATATGCAGTGGTCTAATATGGCAAATACTAAAATATAAAATACTAAAATTCGAGGAATAAAATAGAATATTCAATAATTCATACGAATATTCGGCAGATATTCTTATGGGAATGTCTAATATTTAAAAAATTTTGGCGATAATCCAATGTCCTTTACATACGTCCCTTTCGATATATAACAGGGATATCTGAAAATAAGCAAAGTCCCAATGCGCAATCAAAGAACAAACTCAAGCGGCGTCCCGCTAATAGCATCCACCAGCAGCGTCCCACTGGAATAGTAATGCAGTTTTTAAATCGCTTGAAAATAGTTGCTGGATATAATCGTACGGTCTTACCGTCTCCTTTGATATGTCAACAAAGATGCAGTTATGGACCTCTGAGTTTGCAGCCCATATCTTGTAGTAAACTCGCACACCGGCAATTGTTTGGCACATGTGTTCAGGCCTTCACCATGGAATCAGGCCTTACACATTCTTTTCCAGCGGTTGTAGACAAAAGGGAAAGAGAAGGCGCTCATAGGGTGAATATGTAATGGATTATTCCCCCTTTCAGACGGGAGGTAATATTCTCACCTGTTAGAGTTGCACCAATTGGGTGCAACTACAATGAGAGCTGAGTGATCTTGAGGGTTGGTTGGTGCCGCCGACTTTGTCCAAACACCCTTCGGTCGGTGCCGAACCGCCGAATGGGTGAGTATAGGAACTGTGGGTTTGGTGGACCAAGAAAGTCCAAGAAAGACGGACAGAGTAACAGGCGCAAATCCACAACCAATGGTAGATAACAAATTGGTTTATTCAGGACAACGCGTTTCGGGGTGCATGACCCCTTTGTCAAGTCTACAGAAAGAAATGTATTGATCACATACAGTGAAAATAAATAAGTGTGGATAATAAGCCGTAGCGAGAGTGAATATACATATACATGTATAAAAGAGTAGATGCATAAATCTGCATTCCAATAATGAATAAAATAAAATGGAATAGAAGATATTAAAATATATAATAAAAAAATACATATATCCTGGGAACACTTATGATAAAAATATATAATATGTATATGGAAAATGAGATAAAATATAAAATAAAATAATATGATAATAATAATATAATAATAAAAAAAGTACAGTGGTCTCAAGGGGATTCATTGGAGGCATCTTGGACGTTGGCATTGGAATGTGCGCCTATCGCTTGCTGTCTACTGAGAACGTTATGTTTTGATGTAAAGACTTTGTGGTCATAGTGGCATAATTTAGGCCGTGTGTTAGGTGCATTTTAGTCCTTGGGGAGGCGCAGGTGGAATATGGGGGGGAGGGGAACACTTGGTAAAATATAAGGTATAAAAATTGGGATAGAGTGTGGCTGAGGATATAAATGTATTTGTCTATATGTATGTATGGAAATAGCAAAGGGTAATTGGGAGGTGTGATGAGTGAAATAGATAAAATTTGGGTGAATAAGTGATACCTGGGTCCCAAGTGGTGGGGGATAGGGTAGAATGTGTGTCCAGGAAGAGTGAGATAAGTTAGCTTATTGAAGAAGAGGTGCTGGCTTGCATGGAGGTAACTGACCTGGTGGATCACAGTGGAGCCGTTCGAGTCCCAGCACGTGGGGTGTCCGGAGCGGTAAATTCACAAAAAAGGCGCGCACTGTCAGTGTTTTTGAAGGGGCCGGCGTTGGATAGCTGGACACGTGGGTGTGGGCGGGGCTGAGGTGGTGATGCTGGTCGGAGGGCAGAAGGAGGGCGGGGTTGGCGAAAGGTGCTGGAGGTGGGCGGGTGCGGTATTGGTGACGCTGGCCAGAGGGCGGGTGGAGGTGGGGCAAGGTGCTACAGGAGTTGGAGCGCTCATCGCATGGAGTGGGCGGAGCTGTGAAAGTGATGCAGGCTGGAGGGCGGGCGGGGAGCAGGACTGGCGAGAGGCACTGGCGGTGGGCGGACACTTAGTTAGTGACGCTAGCTGCGGGGGCGAGGCGAGGTGCTGCCGGTATCTCGGCTATGATGGTGCGTCGTGGGGAGAGTGGAGGGGGGAGGAGTGAAAATGTGTGACGGGAGGGACCGCTGGGGGATCATTAAATGCTGTGAATTTATGCTTGTGTTACTTGCGAGAGGTGCTGGAGGTGGGCGGGTGCGGTATTGGTGACGCTGGCGAGAGGGCGGGTGGAGGCGGGGCATGGTGCTGCCGGAGTTGGAGCGCTCATCGCATGGGGTGGGCGGAGCTGGGAAAGTGATGCAGGCTGGAGGGCGGGGGGGGAGGCAGGAACGGCGAGAGGCACTGGCGGTGGGCGGGTGCTTAGTTAGTGACGCTAGCTGCGGGGGCGGGGCGGTGCGAGGAGACGGCGGATGCAGGGGCGGCGGGTTTTTGGAGGCGGGGTGTGCTGCGGTATCTCGGCTCTGATGGTGCGTCGTGGGGAGAGTGGAGGGGGGAGAGAAGGGAAAGTGTGTAACGGGAGGGACCGCTGGGGGAGGATGCTATGTTGTGGATTTTACTTGTTTGGTGTAAAATGATGGACGAATGTCCTGCTGAAGTCGATTAAATAATTTCCGTCACTTGTGTCCTGCTGGAGTGGATTAAATATAACCGTCATGCAAATATAAGTGTATGGGGAAATGGTTACTAGCCAAAGGGCGTGGGTGAAGGGACGTGTATACATAATATATTATACATACACACACACATGCATATATATACACATATATATATATATATATATATATATATATATATATACACACATAGGTCTACATGGCGATGGGATGGGGGTGATTCGCTGAAGTGGGATGCCAAGGCGAAAGAGGGGGGAAAGGGGATGAGAAGTCAAGGGGGGGGGAAAGAAGGAAAAAGGAAAGGGAATTAAGGGCAAAAGGGGGAGGAAAAATAAGTTTATAGAGTCAGAAGCACCTGTTCTCTAGACTCTCGTTGAGACCATAAGGTTCTAGTGTCTGCAATTTAAAAATCCAAAACATCTCCCTTTTTTGGAGTGTTCTGAATCTATCTGGGCAGGTTTCGTTAATGGATTCGATCGGTGTGATGTGGAGTTTGGCAGGGTCTTTGTCGTGACGCGATAAGAAGTGTCTTGAAACGCTATGCTTCTGGAATCCGTGTACGATGTTCCACCGATGTTTATTTAGGCGTTCCCTGAGTGTCTGTATGGTTCGACCCACATATTGCAGTCCGCATTCACATTCCACCAGATATACTATAAATGAGGAGGAGCAGTTCATGAAGCTCTTTATTTGGAACTCTTCTCCTGTGGCATTGCTTCTGAATTTTTTTGTTCGGTTGGCGATACTCATGCAGCATTTGCATTGAGCGTGACTGCATTTGTAACTTCCTATTAAATCTGGGAAAAAGGCTGGAGTGGTTGTTGCTGAGGGTTTTTTCTTCTTCAGTTTGCTGGGGGCTAGTATGTTTTTCAATGTCCTCGCCCTTCTGAAGATAATCAGGGGTTTGGCCGGAATGGTTTCTTTGAGAAAGGGGTCATTTTTTAGGATGTTCCAGTGTTTTGAGAGGATGTTCCTCAGGACATCGTGATTTGAATTGAACGTGGTGATGAAGGAGGATTTGAATTTGGTTGTTGCCTCGGGTTCCTTGGTTTTGTCCTTCTTCGTCAGGAACTCCTCCTGGCTTTGTATGCTGGCTCGTTTGAAGGCGCCATCAATAATCCCTCTGGGGTATTTTTTACTGGTGAATCTTGAGCGTAAGATCTGACTCTGTGAGACGAAGTCCTCCGTGGTGGTACAGTTCCTTCGTAGTCTTTTGAACTGGCTGAAGGGGATGTTGTCTTTCCATTTTTTGTGGTGTGCACTTTTGTAGTCGAGGTAGCTGTTGCTATCTACTTTTTTGAAGAAAGTTTTGGACATTATTGTTGTATCGCTGTGGTAGAGAGTCAGATCTAAGTATTCGACTGAGGTGATTGAACTGTTTGCTGTGAGACAGAGGTTCCACGTATTTGTGTTGAGATGAGAAATGAAAGCGTTAGCCTCTTCTGTGGTTCCTTTCCATATGAGGATCAGGTCGTCAATGTACCTTTTATAGAAGACTATCTTTTCTTTCCACGGATGTTCGCTGTAGATAAAATGCTCTTCAAAACGGCCCATATACAAGTTCGCAAAGCTTGGTGCGAATCATGTCCCCATCGCGGTGCCATTCTGTTGCTTGTAGATCTTGCCCTCAAAGGAAAAAACGTTGTGTTTTAAAATGAAGTTGATTGCGTCCAGGATGAAGGTTTTGTGTGTCTTGGAAAGGAGACTGTCTGTCTCTAAATAAAAACCTGTTGTTTTGATTCCCGTTTCGTGGGGGAAGTGAGAATAGAGGGCTACCACATCCAAGGTGAGCCAACTTGTTTGGACAAAGGGGTGTTTGTACAAAGTCGGCGGCACCAACCAACCCTCAAGATCACTCAGCTCTCATTGTAGTTGCACCCAATTGGTGCAACTCTAACAGGTGAGCATATTACCTCCCGTCTGAAAGGGGAATAATCCATTACATATTCACCCTATGAGCGCCTTCTCTTTCCTTTTGTCTACAACCGCTGTATTCTCCTGAGTTACTCAGGTTAAGAGTCAGTAACTCACTACTGACTTTGAGATATGGCTGCTCTAGGTTTCGGACACAGTGCAATTACCGCGGTAGAGCCATACCAATGAATTACTGCGATCACCGCTTAGTGGAACGACAAAAGTTGACACAAATATGGGCAACAGACAACAGCAACAGAACATCCGCAAAGTCGCCCACACAAGAAGCTCCACCTTCGGAACCGACCATCAGCTCCAAAGATCTAGCCAGTCTTTTCTTCCAGCTAGAAAATCTACTCACAGAAGAGATCCAACATCACCTAGATTGGATCCTTCTCGAGGTGTACCTCAAGGAATCCCTGGTTCCACGCGGTTTACGCCTGAGACTTGAATGTCCCTTCAAAAATGATGTGGAATTACACATGACTGGGACAATTTTCTATTAGACTGCTCAAGGGGGTTGTTAAACGTCTAAGCGCCAAACGTGATTCCCTATGCAGCTCACTCAAGGAACAGATCCACTCACAAACTAGTCTGTTAATTCAACACAATAAACACTGACTACATCAAATATGACAGACTGATTACAGGCAGACTACTCCAACATAAACGTGAAATCATTACAAAAAAATCCTCCAAACTAGCTAGAGATAGACATGATTTTCTCAATGGTGACATAAAATTTTGGCCAAAGACAAGCCAAAATCGACCCCACCGCCAAACATCGACCCACCCCACTTATGGCCACTGAGATCCACGGTCCCTCACCACACTCATGCCAAACCACATGGCCGCCACCCCCACACTAGACCAGATTTCATAGCTATCGGTCCACCCGAGGGTTGGGACCACATTCTCCGGCGCCAACCACAAAATCCCGCCCCCACCAACACGTAACTTCCAAGAAAAAGCAAGCCCACCCCCATCAATACCACCCACTCACCTGCCCTGACACCAGTTCCCTTCGCACGTTATTCCCACCAAACCCGGATGCTTGACATCTCTCGCCCATGTTTCCAGTACCGAGTCCCCGACATCTACCAAATCCCCCCATCCCCCATCTCAGTCTCCACCTTTCTCCCCCTCCAGCCTCCCCAAGGCTGCCCACTGAACCTTCCCCCTACCTCTTTCCCATCAGTGCCTCAACCCCACCCCCCGCCGAGAACACTCTATCATATTCGAGGATTCATTACTCACTACCCACGACGAAAGTCTTTCAGAATCCTCTTCCACACCCTTCAATCTAACAGAAAACCATCGGTGTCTTTTTTACCGCTACCCGGGGCCTGACCCCGGAAGCGACATACACCCTAAGACAACCTGCAGGCAATACCACAATAATCACGGATTTTTTCAAACCAGCTCCAAAAAAACAGAAGGGTCAAAAAAGAAAAAATGCCGCAGAGGACGGAGAGGAGGAGCCGCAAACAGAAGCAAAAAGCGAGGGAAGAATCAAGAAGCGAACACACAGAACCACCAAGTCCAAAGAGGAACAAAATCACACAACGGTAAAAATTTCAATCTCTCCAAATTCAGCCTTAATGCCGCACAAACTTCAGTACTCAAAAAGGCCTATCATTTGCCCAGCAGAGAAATTTAATGAATTCGAACTGTTTGTGGATCTGAACACGTTCATTAGGAATGTCACCCTACAGAGACATTTCGCCATTGAAGCAAACACTGTCAAAACAAAAAACAGCAAACAGCCCACCTGATCCAGTTCTCACCCACTACCCATACAGTTTAAAACCAAGATCGACGTTTAACCCCATCCACCGTAGGGAACCATATCAACACTTTTTCTCACTAGTATCTGACGACATGAGAAAAATTAATGTGAACACCAAAACAAAGAAAAACCTAACAAAAGAAGAAAACAGGCAGTGAAGAACTCAACAGTAACGACTCTCTGGTCATTCGAAATGCAGATAAAGGCGGAGGAATCATATTACTAAACAAAGAAGACTACATCAAGAAGCTAACAGAATCTGGAAGATGCATTATTACGAACCTCTCCACAATCCGTTACGACGACAAAAAGAATCTGGACAAATTGCTGAAACAAGCTGAAGAAGACCACATTCTCACAAAAAAGGAGAAAGAATACATTACAATAGACCACCCCAATACAGCATTGTTTTATTATCTACCAAAAATCCACAAAAATGACAAAAACCCACCTGGAAGACCCATCATCTCTGGGATAAATTCACTCACAAGCAATTTGTCCCACTATGTAGATATATTTCTACAAAAATATGTACTGAATCTCCCTTCCTTCCTACAGGACTCCACTCAACTAATCACACTACTCAAAGAGATCACCTGGGACCCCTCGTATAGCTGGCTCACCTTGGATGTGGTAGCCCTCTATTCCAACATCCCCCACGAAGCGGGAATCAAAACAACGGGCTTTATTTGGAGACAGACAGTCTTCCAAGACACACAAAACCTTTATCCTGGATGCAATCAATTTCATTTTAAAACACAATGTATTTTCTTTGAGGGCAAGATTAAAGCAACAGAATGGTACCGCGATGGGGACACGTTTCGCACCGAGCTTTGCGAACTGTATATGGGCCGTTTTGAGGAGGAATTTATCTACAGCGACACCGTGGAAAGAAAAGATAGTCTTTATAAAAGGTACATTGACGACCTGATCCTATATGGAATGGAACCACAGAAGAGGCTAACGCTTTCATTTCTCATCTACAAATACGTGGAACCTCAGTCTACAGCAAACAGTTCAATCACCTCGATCGAATACTTAGATCTGAATCTCTACCACAGCGACAAAACAATAATGTCCAAAACTTTCTTCAAAAAAGTAGATAGCAACAGCTACCTCGACTACAAAAGTGCACACCACAAAAAATGGAAAGACAACATTCCTTCAGTCAGTTCAAAGACTAAGAAGAAACTGACCACCACGGAGGACTTTCTCACAGAGTCAGATCTTACGCTCAAGATTCACCAGTAAAAAATACCCCAGAGGGATTATCGATGGCGCCTTCAAACGAGCCAGCATACAAAGCCAGGAGGAGTGCCTAACAAAGAAGGACAAAACCAAGGAACCAGAGGTAACAACCAAATTCAAATCCTCCTTCATCACCACGTTCAATTCAAATCACGATGTCCTGAGGAACATCTCTCAAAACACTGGAATATCCTAAAAAATGACCCCTTTCTCAAAGAAACCATTCCGGCCAAACCCCAGATTATCTTCAGAAGGCGAGGACATTGAAAAACATACTAGCCCCAGCAAACTGAAAAGAAAAAAACCCACAGCAACAACCACTCCAGCCTTTTTCCCAGATTTAATAGGAAGTTACAAATGCAGTCACGCTCAATGCAAATGCTGCATGAGTATCGCCAACCGAACAAAAAAATTCAGAAGCAATGCCACAGGAGAAGAGTTCCAAATAAAGAGCTTCATGAACTGCTCCTCCTCATTTATAGTATATCTGGCGGAATGTGAATGAGGACTGCAATATGTGGGTCGAACCATACAGACACTCAGGGAACGCCTAAATAAACATCGGTGGAACATCGTACACGGATTCCAGAAGCATAGCGTTTCAAGACACTTCTTATCGCGTCACGACAAAGACCCTGCCAAACTCCACATCACACCGATCGAATCTATTAACGAAACCTGCCCAGATAGATTCAGAACACTCCAAAAAAAGGAGATGTTCTGGATTTTTAAATTGCAGACGCTAGAACCTTATGGTTTCAACGAGAGTCTAGAGAACAGGTGCTTCTGACTCTATAAACTTATTTTTCCTCCCCCTTTTGCCCTTAATTCCCTTTCCTTTTTCCTTCTTCCCCCCCCCTTGACCTCCCATCCCCTTTCCCCCCCCTCTTTCGCCTTGGCATCCCACTTCAGCGAATCACCCCCATCCCATCGCCATGTAGACCTATGTGTGTATATATATATATATATGTGTATATATATATGCATGTGTGTGTGTATGTATATATATATATATGTATACACGTCCCTTCACCCACGCCCTTTGGCTAGTAACCATTTCCCCATACACTTATATTTGCATGACCGTTATATTTAATCCACTCCAGCAGGACATAAGTGACGGAAATTATTTAATCGACTTCAGCAGGACATTCGTCCATCATCTTACACCAAACAAGTAAAATCTACAACATAGCATCCTCCCCCAGCGGTCCGTCCCGTTACACACTTTCCCTTCTCTCCCCCCTCCACTCTCCCCACGACGCACCATCAGAGCCGAGATACCGGCAGCACCTCGCCCCGCCCCCGCAGCTAGCGTCACTAACTAAGCACCCGCCCACCGCCAGTGCCTCTCGCCGTTCCTGCCTCCCCCCGCCCTCCAGCCTGCATCACTATCGCAGCTCCGCCCACCCCATGCGATGAGCGCTCCAACTCCGGCAGCACCATGCCCCGCCTCCACACGCCCTCTGGCCAGCGTCACCAATACCGCACCCGCCCACCTCCAGCACCTCTCGCAAGTAACACAAGCATAAATTCACAGCATTTAATGATCCCCCAGCGGTCCCTCCCGTCACACATTTTCACTCCTCCCCCCTCCACTCTCCCCACGACACACCATCAGAGCCGAGATACCGGCAGCACCTCGCCCCGCCCCGCAGCTAGCATCACTAACCAAGTATCCGCCCACCGCCAGTGCCTCTCGCCGTTCCTGCTCCCCGCCCGCCCTCCAGCCTGCATCACTTTCACAGCTCCACCCACTCCATGCGATTAGCGCTCCAACTCCTGTAGCACCTTGCCCCACCTCCACCCGCCCTCTGGCCAGCGTCACCAATACCGCACCCGCCCACCTCCAGCACCTTTCGCCAACCCCGCCCTCCTTCTGCTCTCCGACCAGCATCACCACCTCAGCCCCGCCCACCCCACGTGTCCAGCTATCCAACGCCGGCCCCTTCAAAAACACTGACAGTGCGCGCCTTTTTTGTGAATTTACCGCTCCGGACACCCCACGTGCTGGGACTCGAACGGCTCCACTGTGATCCACCAGGTCAGTTACCTCCATGCAAGCCAGCACCTCTTCTTCAATAAGCTAACTTATCTCACTCTTCCTGGACACACATTCTACCCTATCCCCCACCACTTGGGACCCAGGTATCACTTATTCACCCAAATTTTATCTATTTCACTCATCACACCTCCCAATTACCCTTTGCTATTTCCATACATACATATAGACAAATACATTTATATCCTCAGCCACACTCTATCCCAATTTTTATACCTTATATTTTACCAAGTGTTCCCCTCCCCCCCATATTCCACCTGCGCCTCCCCAAGGACTAAAATGCACCTAACACACGGCCTAAATTATGCCACTATGACCACAAAGTCTTTACATCAAAACATAACGTTCTCAGTAGACAGCAAGCGATAGGCGCACATTCCAATGCCAACGTCCAAGATGCCTCCAATGAATCCCCTTGAGACCACTGTACTTTTTTTATTATTATATTATTGTTATCATATTATTTTATTGTATCTCTCACCATTTTCCATATACATATATATAATTTTTTTATCAGTAAGTGTTCCAGGATATATGTATTTATTTATATATTTTTAATATCATTCTATTCCATTTTATTTTATTGATTATTGGAATGCAGATTTATGCATCTACTCTTTTATAATGTATATGTATATTCACTCTCGCTACGGCTTATTATCCACACTTATTTATTTTCACTGTATGTGATCAATACATTTCTTTCTGTAGACTTGACAAAGGGGTCATGCACCCCGAAACGCGTTGTCCTGAATAAACCAATTTGTTATCTACCATTGGTGTGGATTTGCGCCTGTTACTCAGTCCGTCTTTCTTGGACTTTCTTGGTCCACCAAACCCACATTCTTTTCCAAGTATACCTTTCGTGTGACAGATGGTTCTTTCTTTGCGACTTTCCAGTCAAATCTCCAGCTTCCCAAGTGGTCCAAATGTTGGGGTCCTGTCTAGGCTAGACGCGTTTCGGGGTTTAGAAGTACCCCTTCCTCAGTAGCTGTCAGTCCCCCAAACAATCACTTTCTTATATAGTGGAGAAGTTCTTCAAAAGTCTGATAAGATGTTCCAAAAACCTGGAGTGGATGATTTTTGATCCACTGTTTCTTTGAAGTCTATTCCCATAAAATCCTCGCTATATCATATAAAATCACATTGAAAAATAATTTTTATAAATATAAAAAATACACATATGTTACAATGGTCTTAAAATTTCCATGAAATTAAAAAATAACATTCTAAATAGATAAAAACGAAAATATGCTCTAGATTGTGTTTGCAGCTGGGTATGTGAAAATCCTTTCATCCCCATATTGATGTATGTCAGGTGCTTCTAATTGACCAAAAAACGCATCTAACACCATGCGGTTTCCATGCGGTTGTGATGCGGTTTTTGCGGCAATCATCCTGGACCCCTCTGTGTGATATTTCTACCTTCACTAAAGTGTCCAGATCACAATATAAGAGCAGTACTTACTAAATGCAGCTTGTAACTCATGAGTTATTTTATTGGTGAATACTATATACTCCAATATCTTATTTCCTAATATTTTATTTTATTTCAAGGAGAAAGATACCTTGCTTGAAAGTCTCTATTCCACACTACCATTCAAATTATTCAATATATAGAAACAAAATTCTCTAGATTTCTTTGCAACTGGGTATATAAAAACCCCTCCATCTCTATATAGATATGGACCAGGAGATTCCAATAAGAAAAAAAAAAGAAAAAAACGCATCAGACACCATGCGGTTTTCATGCGGTTTTCATGCGTTTCTGATGCGTTTTTGGCGGCAACTCACCCTGGGCACCTCCGTGTGACATTTCTACATTCCCCGGAGTGTCCCAGGATCATAATTTGGCCACAATATTTGATAAAATTGTCTGTATCAGCCTCCTGAGTCATTTAATGGTGAGCGCTATGTATCCTAATAGGACTAATTCCAAAACATGAGTTGTCTTGCTTGACAATCTGTGTCCCACAATACAACTCAAACTATTCTGGATAATGAGTGGGTTTGAGTTGTATTGTGGGACACAGATTGTCAAGCAAGACAACTCATGTTTTGGAATTAGTCTATTAGGATACATAGCGCTCACCATAATGACTCAGCCTAGACAGGACCCCAACATTTGGACCACTTGGGAAGCTGGAGATTTGACTGGAAAGTCGCAAAGAAAGAACCATCTGTCACACGAAAGGTATACTTGGAAAAGAATGTGTAAGGCCCTGATTCCATGTGAAGGCCCTGACACATGTGCCAAACAATTGCCGGTGTGCGAGTTTACTACAAGATATGGGCTGCAAACTCAGAGGTCCATAACTGCATCTTTGTTGACTTATCAAAGGAGACGGTTAAGACCGTACGATTATATCCAGCAACTATTTTCCAGCGATTTAAAAACTGCATTACTATTCCAGTGGGACGCTGCTGGTGGATGCTATTAGCGGGACGCCGCTTGAGTTGTTCTTTGATTGCGCATTGGGACTTTGCTTATTTTCAGATATCCCTGTTATATATCGAAAGGGACGTATGTAAAGGACATTGGATTATCGCCAAAAATTTTTAAATATTAGACATTCCCATAAGAATATCTGCTGAATATTCGTATGAATTATTGAATATTCTATTTTATTCCTCGAATTTTAGTATTTTATATTTTTGTATTGCCATATTAGACCACTGCATATTGTGTTTTATGGTGTAGTGGATAGTATTTTAAATCACAGTTTTATATTATCATTGTCAGTAAGTACAGGTTATTCATGCTATTATATGTTAATAAATTTCAAATGGTCCAGATATCCTGAGAGTGCCCAGTTACTTTTTTCTATTATATTTCTCTTTTTGAGTGGACTGGGTGAGTCCACTCGACTGAGTGCACCTCTTGGGTCAATAGTTAGTCCAGTGCGTCACATCTATTCTCTTCTTTCATATGGTATTTCACTATTGGCTGCATTTTTGGTGTTCCATAGAAGCTTGGAAGGGAGAGGAGGAGAGGCTTTGATTGGCCTGTTTGCTTTCCCATGTCCGCGATTATTTGACTGGCTTCGAATGTGGAATTTCTGCAACTTCTGAGGCAGCGCGGTCCAACAAAAAGAAAAGCATTTACCTGTGTGAACTGCACCCACTAGACCATTGGGACCTGTGACGCTATTAGGCAACGTACTTTTTGAGGCTTTTTTTATTATTATGTAAAATAGGGAATACTCAAGGGCCCTGTAGGGATCAAAATTAAAAAATATCACAGAAGAGATGGGATGGATAGATATCTGGAGGGTCATGCATCAAAATTTAAGAAAATACTCGTGTTTCTCAAAGACTCATAGGAGTCTATCATGGATAGATTTAGTTTTCACAAATAAGAAAGGTTCACTAGAGATTGTAGGGGTGAAATATACGCAACGGGGAATTTTGGATCACAAATCCAATTAATATAAATATGAAAACACAAAAGATAAAAAATAAGAGGGATGAATATAAAATATAGGGTGGTCAAATATGATGGGTATACACAGTAAGATTTTGGGAGAAATAATAGAGTTTTTTTGAGATGAATGACGGTTCAGCGGCAGTTAATGTGGTATGGGAGGCTGCCAAGGCCTTTATTAGAGGGATTATTACAAAATATACAGCAATATACAGGAAAGGAATAAGAGAGAAGATAATAAATCTGGAAAAAGAGAAATAAAAAAAATAAAAAAGTATATTGAAAACCCTACAGATCAAAACTATTTTGAGTGGAGTGAGAAGCCTCTGAATTAAAGGATGAGATGCTCTTATTGGCAGAACAGCAAAAAGAAAATTATGTAAGGGATAATTATATACATGCACATATACCTGGAAAAAAGTTAGCAGCCTTGGTAGCGGCTCAAACAAAAAAAAATAACTATAATTACTGCCTCGTCTATATAAAGTAACCGAACAAATAGCCAAGATAGAACTGCTTCAAAACTATTTTGCTGATAAACATAGTAGTAGATAATAAAAACCCAGAACAAATACAACAGTTTTTGGATGGAATTACTACTTCCAGGTTAACAACAGATCAATGTATGTCCCTGGAAGATTCGCTAACCCCTCTAGAAGTGAAGGAGACGCTAATTAGGATAACAAAGAACAAGGCCCCAGGAATGGATGGTATTCCGTTTGAGGTGTATGCTCAGTATAAAGAAATATTAATACCAAAACTGTTGGAGATGTGGGAAACCTCGAAACTGATGGGTAAACTGCCAGACTCCCTGCGAGAAGCCTCAATTACACTGATCTTAAAACCTGGCAAGGACCCAACCTTAATGGATTCATATCGTCCTATCTCACTAATCAATACGGACAACAAAATATTAGCTAAGATTTTGGCAACTAGACTTAGGACTGTGGTCCCGTTGCTTGTTCATGAGGATCAATCGGGGTTCATGTTAGGGAAAACCATGACTGAGAATATTATGAGTATTTCTTGGGTACCCCAGCTTGAACCCACAAATTGCAGAGAACTGATGATAGTAACTATAGACGCCTCAAAGGCCTTTGATACGATAGAATGGCCCTTTTTGATCAACACAATGAAGAAAATGGGATTCGGCGACTGTATTCTCTCATGGGTTAAGTTACTGTATACTGATATTTCCGCAAGGGTGATAGTAAACGGAGAATACTCGGGTAACATACAAATTGGCAGAGGGGTTAGACAGGGATGTCCTCTCTCCCCTCTGCTATTTGCTATAGCAATTGAGCCACTTGCGGATAAGATTAGGCAAGATACAGAAATTGTGGGGTTTAGGTATGGTACTCATGAGGAAAAAAATTGCTTTATATGCGGATGACATTATGTTATTTGTGGGTTCACATGGATCACTCAATAGGATCTTTCAAGTATTTGATCAATACGGTATAGCATGCTGGACTCAGCATAAACTGGTCTAAATCAGCTTGTATCCCGATTGATCCTCTGAACTATTTTAGACCGGGAATGTTGGAAATTAAGATGACTAATAAACCTGTCAAATATCTGGGAATTCAGATTACCCCAGATCCTAATGATTATGTCCGACTGAATGTGGTCCCTAAAATTCAGAATTCAGGAAGTAAATAGAGGTATGGAAAAGACTGTACGTGTCGATGGCGGGTCGCATTTCCTTGGTGAAGATGTGTTTATTACCTGCCCTGAATTATATTCTGTGGAATACACCAGTGATAATCCCTAAAAGATACTTTAAAATAATAGCCAGTTTACTAACGGATTTAATATGGCGAGGGGAAAAAAAACGAGGATAAAGGCACAGATACTGTGTATCCATGAGAAGGAGGGTGGATTATCTGTACCAGATTTGGAACTTTATTTCATTTCTGGGATTATAAAAAATATGATAACATGGAGTGTACACGCAAAGCTATAAGAATATAATAGTAGGGATTAATAAAGGCTGGAAAAATGCAATATCTTTCAAATAATGGAAGCAGGTATTCTGCCCAACAGCGATGTAATTATACACCTTTAATTGCGTTGATGGCTAAAGTTGGAAGACAGTAAAAGAACTATGGTCCCAGACTGGTTTTCATGCGGATACCATATTATGGGACAACATTAACCTCACAGAATTAAAGCTAATTGAGCAGAAGATCTGGTGGAAATACGGTATAATAAATTGGGCCAGGTATGGGAAGAGGGGGATATAATCCCCTATGAAGAGCTAAAAAGGAAATACCAATTGAAAAATATAGAGTTGAGGTTTTATTACTTACAACTAAAGCATGCACTGTATAAGATGATAGGGAAAGGCACACAAATAACCGTTCTACCGCAGCCTTTGGTTAATATTACTAAATTAATACCAGGTCAGAAACTGGTTTTCAAGAATATACCAATATCTGTTGCACCAAAAGAACAAAGAAGTGCAGTTGACAATCTAAAGCATAAATGGCAGGGTGCCTTGAATGCCCAACGGGAAGATTTTGGGAATCGGCTATACAGGCAAAAAACAGGGTCCCAAGGAATTTTTCCTATAGAATAACCCAATTTAATATATTGTATTGCCTCTACTACTCTCCCAAGAAGTTAATGAAGTGTTATAAATCTAAAGTTTTACTTGTCAAAAATGTGGAGAGATAGGAGTGGGACGATATACATATATTATGGACATGTGTAAAAATTCAGGATTATTGGATAAAGATTATTGATAAAATAGAGGAAAACCACTGGTTTATAGTGCCTAGGCACTTCGAGGAATGCATTTTAGGGGTAATGGATGGAGTGGAGGCCCCCCAACATAGAGGGATAGCAATTAAATTACTGTTTCAAGCCAGGAAATGTATAGTTGGGCACTGGGGGGGGGGGGGGGAGCTTGAAGCTTTGTCTTCTTCTCATTGTCTGTTGCTAGTAGAGGCCTAAGCATGCCAGGCAGGTTCCCCCAGAAGTATCTTGCTGGATGAGCAGCCAATACCGCATTGGCATCAATCTTGACAGGATTCGGCTCCAGGTGGCTGATTCTCTCCTATCTTACACAACATAAAATTTTTATTATTAAATTTATTAAATTTTTTTTTTTTTTTAAATAAACCAAAACTTGATTAAAATTCTAAGAAAGAATACTTAAATTTGACAAACCTGGCCTAATAACTCAAGTATGAACTCTGACTTATAGGTCGATGTTAGTGTCAAGAAATGCACTCCTTTTACACCCTTGTCAGCTGATTCAACATAGATGTCTACATAAGCTGTTCTATTACACACTTATACAAGTAGAGCCCCCTGAGTGGAGAGGATGTCTGCAGTAAGTTTGTGTTGATGTCACTGATTAATTTGTCTTCTGTGTTTTGTACCCACTCCTGCTTTTGTCTACCAAATCATAAGCCAATTCTGATGGGACCATACATGCCTTACAGCTGCTACACAGACAGGATCTGTTGTGTGTCTAATTTTTCCTTCCTTCTGACAAATCAGAAGAAAGGTCAAATAAATGATGATGTCAGCCAGGCCAAAAGCCAAATAGTGCCCAGTCATGTAGTGGGGAGGGTGTGAACAGCATGTGAAGTCCACAGAGTGTCCCTATAACAGAGTGGTGAGGTGGAAGCAGCATGAGGCGACAACACAGTGGCCCAATGACAAAGTCTGGAGGTGGCGGCAGCATAAGAAGGCTGCAGAGTGGCAAGGTGACAGTGTGGAGCTGGGTGGCAATACTAGTACTTTCAGAAGATGGTGGGTGAAAGAAGGAGCACTTGGCACCAGATGTTTGGCAACAGGCGGATAACAGCATCAGAATAGTGCTAAGGCAGGTAGCCAGAAGAAAACGGTCCTCTTTTGTCAAAATGTTGATGTGGCACCTTGGATGATCTAGTCCTGATGCGTCAGGCATTGGTGTGTTGAAATCCTGGCTGATCCACTCCTGATTCATCTTGATGCAGTGTCCCACTATGTGCTATATGTGGGCACTTTAAACTCTTGCTAAATGCCATACCAAATGTATTGTGCTATCATGCTGTAGTTCCCTTTAACAGGCAGCCAGTATCATTTACCTTTATTTGCTCCTAGGTGGTGCAGGAACCACTTAGATATATAGCTAGGGGGGGTGTAAAGTTAGTGTGTCCGATGTTAATGAAGAGATGAGGAAGTTAATGGAGGAGGTGGAAATTTTTATTTCCACTGAAGTAATTCACAAAATATTTTACCGCATATAAGTGCAGCGCCGAATACAAGTTTTTTTAACAACTAAAATATTTCAAAAGAGATTTTAGCGCATATCAGTGCAGCGCTTAACGCTGAATACAAGATTTTTTGCCACCCAAATATTTCAAAAGAGATTTTAGCGCACATTAGTGCAGCGCCTAATGTCGAAAACAAGTTTTTTTAACAACCAAAATATTTCAAAAGAGATTTTAGCGCATATCAGTGCATCGCTTAACGTTGAATACAAGATTTTTTGCCACCCAAATATTTCAAAAGAGATTTTAGCGCATATTAGTGCAGCGCCTAATGTCGAAAACAAGTTTTTTGCCAAACGCCGTTGACTTATTGGCAAATGTGCCTCATCATCCTCAACCACCTCGTGAAACACTAATTGCCATTCCCCACCGTCATCTTCTTGTGACTGTGGATGTTGGATGTTCAAGAGTTTTGGAATCAGGGCACAAGATCTCATGTCCCTCTTCAAGCGAGCTTGTCGAGAGGCCCAAATGAAGGAATGGCGCTGAAAATAGCTCCTCAGAATATCCGAGTGTGGGATCATTTGTTTGGCAAGACTCCCCATGGTGGGAGGAAGGAGGATCAGGGTGAAGATTGTGTTGACCAGACTCTTGGCTACTGAGAATGGACTTGGTGAAAGACAGGGTGGTGCTTAACCGACTGGAAGCATTATCTGCTGCAATCCACCTGACTACCTGGTCACACTGGTCTGACTTCGAGAGCGTTGTCCTGCGCCACCCTGCAAACTAGGACATGAAGCTAGGTATCATGGATGATTGTTTTTCTTGTGTTCTGGCAGCAGGCAAAAGGTATTTGGGATGTGGAAACGTCACAGATAATGTCGCTGATGTTGCAGATAATGTCGCTGATGTCACCAGCGGCTAATAAAAAATTACATGGAATGTCACAGGTATTTGGGATGTGGAAATGTTACACAGGAGATATACCGCAGATAATGTCAATGCTGTCACCAGCGGCTAATAAAAAATTACAGGGAATGTCACAGGTATTTTGGATATGGAAACGTTAAACAGGACAAATACCGCAGATAATGTCCCTGATGTCATGTCCTAGTTTGCAGGGTGGCGCAGGACAACGCTCTCGAAGTCAGACCAGTGTGACCAGGTGGTCAGTTGGATTGCAGCAGATAATGCTTCCAGTCGGTTAAGCAGCTAATGCAGCTAATGTCACTGTCCGCAGCGTACCCCGTCTACAGAAAAAGTACACTGAATGTCACAGATATTTTTGGGATGTGCACACGTTACACAGGAGATGTAGCGCAGATAATGTTTCATGTGATGTAAATGAACACAGCACGCGGGTTTACTGCCATGTTGGTAACATAACATAAAGACAGGAGCAACTGCCACAAATGGAAAACAGGAAGTGGTGCACCAACATAACATCCATAACATCTCCCCTTTTTTAGTGTTAATAAATGAACATTGTAAGTTTTGAAGAGAGAAAACAATAACGCATTTGATACTCTATAGGTTAAGTCTCATAGGTGGTTTTGAACATCTGCCACTACGGGTGACGACTGGTCCTTGTAGACAGAGTCTATTAGCCCTTTTGGTAGTTACTGGGCTCTTATCACCTCCTACTGGCATGTCCTGCACGTGGCTGCTGGTAGATATACTAGTTTGCTCAGGATTGCCAGTACCATTGGTCTGTGGCCCCACCTCTGTACATTCCTCACAGTCAATGGGCACACGTGTCCCTGTTATACCAAGCGAGACTTGCTTATCAATGAGATATTGCGACGTAGGTTTTTCTACAACTCGTAAATCCACACGATTGCGAACGAAAGAGAGTTCCGTCAACATACACTAGATACAAGCGTGGTGCAACTTTTTTCAAACAAGTACCCATTCTCCAACGACCTGTTCGATCCCCAGGTAAGGGTTTCATACGGATTTGTTCTCTAATAATCAACTCTGGCAGATCCCTGGTCAAAGTATCATATTGAGCATTTGACATTTGTCTCTTAAACTTAAACTTTTCTGTAACACCTTCTACCACACAAGGTTCCAGAAGCTTATTCGCTGCCGGTAAGGAAGTCTTCAGCCTCCTTGACATCAGTCTTTGTGCTGGACTACTATCCATGCCTTCGGTTGGAGTGTTTCTCCAATGCAAAATGGCCTTCCACGAGTCTTTACCATCACTGTGTGCTCTCTTGTATAAGTTCTTAACAATCTTTACAGCTGCTTCAGCTTTGCCATTCGCCTGTGGATGACGTGGTGAGGAAGTAACGTGCTCAAACTCCCATTCCATTGCAAATCTTCTAAATTGCAAGCTTGAAATCTGAGGGCCATTAACCCCTTAAGGACCCAGGACGTACCGGTACGCCCTATTTCCCGAGTCCTTAAGGACCCAGGACGTACCGGTACGTCCTGACTTAAAATCTGTATTCCGGCGCCCCAGGGGTTAATTGGAACGGGATTTCGGCTGAAATCATTCAGCCGGCATCCCGTAACAATGCAGGGGGGGGGTCATTTGACCCCCCCGTATCGGCGATCGCAGCAAACCGCAGGTCAATTCAGACCTGCGGTTTGCTGCGCTTTTTGCAGTTTCTGATCCCCGCGGGCCCTGACCGCGGGGATCAGAAACTTTAGAGTGGCTAAAATCAATATTTTTCACCCCCCCTGCACCCCTGCACGATTTTATGCCGGAGGGTGGTGCGGGGGGGGTGTCGCATGCAGTGGGGGCGTTGCGGGAGGCGGGCGGTGCGGCAGGCGGGATCGCGATCCCCCGCCCGCCTCCCCATGAACGATCGTTGGCTTCTAGTGGGTATACCATATATATTGTACTGTACTGTATTATACAGACATCAGACCCACTGGATCTTCAAGAACCAAGTGGGTCTGTGTCACAAAAATGTAAAAAAAAAAGTGAAAAAAAGTTAAGATAAAAAAAACAAAACATTTATCACTGAATAAAAATAAAAAAAATAAAATACACTACACATATTAGGTATCGCCGCGTCCGTAACGACCTGATCTATAAAACGGTCATGCTACTTTCCCCGCACGGTGAACGCCATAAAAATAAAAAAATAAAAACTATGAGAAAATTGAAATTTTGCCCACCTTACTTCCCAAAAAAGGTAATAAAAGTGATCAAAAAAGTTGCATGTACGCCAAAATAGTACCAATCAAACAGTCATCTCATCCCGCAAAAAATCATACCCTACTCAAGATAATCGCCCAAAAACTGAAAAAACTATGGCTCTTAGACTCTGGAAACACTAAAACATGATTTTTTTTGTTTCAAAAATGAAATCATTGTGTAAAACTTACATAAATAAAATAAAAAGTATACATATTAGGTATCGCCGAGTCCGTATCGACCGGCTCTATAAAAATATCACATGACCTAACCCCTCAGGTGACCACCGTAAAAAAAATAAAAACAAAAACGGTGTAAAAAAAAGCCATTTTTTGCCATCTTACGTCACAAAAAGTGTAATAGCGAGCGATCAAAAAGTCATATGCACCCCAAAATAGTGCCAATCAAACCGTCATCTCCTCCCGCAAAAAATGAGACCCTACTCAAGATAATCGCCCAAAAACTGAAAAAACTATGGCTCTTAGACTATGGAGACACTAAAACATTTTTTTGGTTTTAAAAATGAAGTTATTGTATAAAACTTACATAAATAAAAAAAATTGTATACATATTAGGTATCGCCGCGTCCGTGACAACCTGCTCTATAAAATTACCACATGATAAAACCTGTCAGATGAATTTTGTAAATAACAAAAAAAAAAACGTGCCAAAAAAGCTATTTCTTGTTACCTTGCTGCACAAAAAGTGTAATATAGAGCAACAAAAATCATATGTACCCTAAACTATTACCAACAAAACTGCCACCCTATCCCGTAGTTTGTAAAATGGAGTCACTTTTTTGGAGTTTCTACTCTAGGGGTGCATCAGGGGGGCTTCTAATGGGACATGGTGTAAAAAAAAACTGTCCAGCAAAATCTGCCTTCCAAAAACCGTATGGCATTCCTTTCCTTCTGCGCTCTGCCGTGTGCCCGTACAGCGGTTTACGACCACATATGGGGTGTTTTTGTAAACTACAGAATAAGGGCCATAAATATTGAGTTTTGTTTGGCTGTTAACCCTTGCTTTGTAACTGGAAAAAAAATATTAAAATGGAAAATCTGCCAAAAATGTGAAATTTTGAAATTGTGTCTCTATTTTCCATTAAATCTTGTGCAACACCTAAAGGGTTAACAAAGTTTGTAAAATCAGTTTTGAATAGCTTGAGGGGTGTAGTTTCTTAGATGGGGTCACTTTTATGGAATTTCTAATCTAAGGGTGCATCAGGGGGGCTTCAAATGGGACATGGTGTCAAAAAAACAGTCCAGCAAAACCTGCCTTCCAAAAACCAAACCGCGCACCTTTCACTCTACGCTCTACTGTGTGCCCGTACAGTAGTTTACGGACACATATGGGGTGTTTCTTTAAACGGCAGAGTCAGGGCAATAAAGATACAATCTTGTTTGGCTGTTAACCCTTGCTTTGTTAGTGGAAAAAATTGGTTAAAATTGAAAATTAGGCAAAAAAATGAAATTCTCAAATTTCATCCCCATTTGCCAATAACTCTTGTGCAACACCTAAAGGGTTAACGACGTATGTAAAATCAGTTTTGAATACCTTGAGGGGTATAGTTTCTTAGATGGGGTCACTTTTAGGGAGTTTCCCTCTAGGGGTGCATCAGGGGGGCTTCAAATGGGACATGGTGTCAAAAAACCAGTCCATAAAAATCAGCCTTCCAAAAACCAAACGGCGCACCTTTCACTCTACGCCCCGCTGTGTGGCCGTACAGTAGTTTACGGCCACATATTGGGTGTTTCTGTAAACGGCAGAGTCAGGGCAATAAAGATACAATCTTGTTTGGCTGTTTAACCCTTGCTTTGTTAGTGGAAAAAATGGGTTTAAAATGAAAAATTTGACAAAAATATGAAATTCTCAAATTTCCTCCCCATTTGCCAATAACTCTTGTGCAACACCTAAAGGGTTAACAATGTATGCAAAATCAGTTTTGAATACCTTGAGGGGTGTAGTTTCTTAGATGGGGTCATTTTTGGGTGGTTTCTATTATGTAAGCCTTGCAAAGTGACTTCAGACCTGAACTGGTCCCTAAAAATTGAGTTTTTGTAAATTTCTGAAAAATTTCAAGATTTGCTTCTAAACTTCTAAGCCTTATAACATCCCCAAAAAATAAAAATAAATCACTTAAAACAGGCGGCCTTAATGTCCCTTCTATTAAGCATTACTATGCATCTTCTATACTTGATCAAATGAGATACTTGATTAAAAATGACATTTCTAAAAAATGGGTTTTACTTGAAAAAAATATAATGGGATCCCATGATTTAAGCTTACGGCTTTCTGCCACAGCGGTCTTTGGTATCAAACATATCTCTTCCCTTTAAACCCTGAATGCAATTCATGGCATTTGGTATTCCATTGCTAGAATAGATAAATTAGTTACCACCTCAGTCTCCTCCCTACCTCTAGAAATTAGTGAGTTAGCCATGCCAGACCTACAGATTAAAAATTGGATTTCCTCGGGTATTACAGATATTGGTCAATTGAGAAATAATGACGTTTTTGTCGATTTTGCTTATCTACACAAAGAGTTCAACATCCCCAATTCAGACTTCTATAAATATCTAAGAATAAGACATTTACTTCAATCCCCAAGGAATTTTCACTTCACCTCACAAAACCATTCTCTAATGGATTGGATTCACATGACACATAGCTTAGATAAAGGTATCACTAAAGGTTATCAACTACTAAAAGAATCAAACACAAATCCTCTACAACATATCTTGGACATGTGGAATTCTGAGTTGGGTTCTGATCTCACAGAATCGGAGTGGACCGAAGTTTTTACCTCTGTATCTAAACTCTCCAAATGCTCAGACCATTTAGAAGGAGCAAGAAAAATACTATATAGATGGTATAGAACCCCTATTTATTTGAACAGAATTTTTCCCGAAATATCCCCAGCATGTTGGAGATGTGGTCATGCTTCTGGTACATATATACACATGTGGTGGGACTGCCTAACAGTTAAATGTTTATGGAACTCAATCTTTGAGTTCATATCTCATTTGGCAGGCTCCCCTATCACCCCCTCACCTAAGTTGGCTCTTTTATCTGTAGGCCTTATAGGACTTCCTCATCACTTTAGATCCATTGCCAGTCATTTAATATTTGCTACCCGTTTGAAAATTGCTGCCTGTTGGAAATCTGGTAATCTCCCTAATATCAAGAGAATTCTTAGAACGCTAGATAATTGCTGTTTATATGAGGGACTTTGGGCTTCGGCTAGGAACTCGAAATTTACCTTCCTAAAAAATTGGGACATGTGGCTAAATGACAATAACTGCAAAATCCCTCCTAATGCTTCTATTAGATTATAATATCATAGTTCTCTGTCTCGTTACCTGTATACTAGTATATTGCTAAGTATGTAAGTACCTGTAATGTCATTCCTTATTATTGGTAGTAGATTATCTGTTTTATGAAGTGTAATTTCCTTTCTCAAAAGAAGTTTCACAAGTGCCTTAAATTATCTTTGTTACAACTTTTTACATGTGACTGTACTCATTCAGAATGTAACCTATTTTTATGAAAATATTAATAAAAATTATTGTTCAAAAAAAAAAAAAAATATCGTTCCCAAAACAATTCAAACATGAAGTAGACATATGGGGAATGTAAAGTCATCACAATTTTTTGGGGTATTACTATGTATTACAGAAGTAGAGAAACTGAAACTTTGAAATTTGCTAATTTTTTTCAAATTTTTGGTAAATTAGGTATTTTTTTTGCACAAAAAAAAAAAAAATTTTTGACTTAATTTTACCAGTGTCATGAAGTACAATATGTGACGAAAAAACAATCTCAGAATGGCCTGGATAAGTCAAAGCGTTTTAAAGTTATGAGCACTTAAAGTGACACTGGTCAGATTTGCAAAAAATGGCCTGGTCCTTAAGGTGAAAATAAGCCCGGTCCTTAAGGGGTTAAAACAGAGATCACTTTATCTGGTTGGCCATAACGGGCAAACTGAGCCTTGCACTGCTTAACTGTGGTTTCAGTGGAAAAATCAGGAAGAAAGTTGATTTCCCAAAAGTCCGAATAGTGGTCAACTAATATCAGGTATTCTAAAATATAAGAAAAAGAACTGGATTGCACATCCTCAATACTATGCTTTTATCTAACTGCTTCTCAGCATAATTAACATCGCTTCTCATCGCAATTTATCGTATATCTACCCCTATGCTGCCTGCTATACATGAGGCATTAGTATACAATTTGATCAAAAAGCATAGGCCCACTCACCGTGACAAGGTTGCATCTTCGAATGGGACCCTAATCTAAATTTGACGCAGCACTGCACGGCAACGACCAACGCCGCAGCACCACCCCAGAAGGCAGCGGGACCCAGCAGTCAAACAGCGCCCCCACTGTCCAACAAAGCCACCCTGGCACTGGGCCCCACCAACCCACTGGGACAGCACCAAAGCAACAATGGCTGCCGTGCAGTACTGCACCATGTGAACAGGTGTGGAACTCACCCCATCACATACTCTCACCATGTGAACAGGTGTGGAACTTACCCCATCACATACTCTCAGGAACTCAAACTGAGAGGTGGGAATTAATACCCTTATGCAGACTCCTGCTAATTAAAAACACCCGGGCCGAATGGGGATGAGTGCTGATACCAGAAGGGAAAAGAGCATAGATTCTACAGTAATGTAAAATATAAGAAAAAGAACTGGATCGCACATCCTCAATACTATGCTTTTATCTAACTGCTTCTCAGCATAATTAACATCGCTTCTCAGCGCAATTTATCATATACCTACCCCTATGCTGCATGCTATACATGAGGCATTAGTATACAATTTGATCAAAAAGCATAGGCCCACTACCCGCGACAAGGTTGCATCTTCGAATGGGACCCTATTCTAAATTTGCCGCAGCGCTGCACAGCATCCACCAACGCTGCAGCACCACCCCGGTAGGCAGCAGGACCCAGCAGTCAAAAAAGCATAGTATTGAGGATGTGCGATCCAGTTATTTTTCTTATATTTTACATTAATATCAGGTATTCTTTGCCTGCGTAGGTTGAATAAGTCCATACTGATGATCTGCCATGGGCGTGTCGGTATCTCGTGCAACATCATAGTTTCCTTTTGTTGGAAGTAGGCATATTCATTGCAGATGGGACAATTACTGACAAAATCTGATTTCACCTTGCATGTTAGGCCAGTAAAGAGTATCACGAGCTTGTCTGTAGCATGCTTCACCTCCAATGTGGCTAGAGTGTATTTGTGATAACATCTCCGCTTTCAGCCATTTAGGCACTATGACCCTTGGGCCTTTGTACAAGATACCATTTTGTACGCTGATCTCATCTCTGAAGGACCAATATTCCCGTAGAGTTGCAGGAATTGCTACTTTATCATCTGGCCATCCACTCAAGACAACAGATTTCAGAGCTTGTAACGTTGCGTCACCGTCAGTGTATTGTATGAGTTACTGCAGACGCTGAGCAATGACATTAAGATAGTCTGCTTGATTGATGTCGGCAAATAAAATTTGTTCCTGTTGCAGCTAACAAATTGTTTGACGCTCGTGCTCACCTCCAGGTGCCACATTATCCAACGTAGCTCTGCTCAAAGCATCGCTGATATACATTTCACTTCCTGGCTTATAGACAACATTGAGGTTGTAATGCTGCAATGAAAGCATTATGCTCTGCAAACACTTGGGAGCACACAAAAGGGGCTTCTTGAATATGGCTATCAGAGGTTTGTGGTCAGTCTCAGCTGTAATGGAGTCCCGCCCATAGAGATAATGATGGAAGCGTTGGCATGCAAATACAATACTTAAACGTTCCTTCTCAATCTGAGCTTAGTTTTGCTCAGCTGGTGAAAGAGCTCTGGACACATATTCAACCGGTTGACCTTCCTGCAAAATACAACAACCCAGGCCATTTTTGCTAGAGTCACTTTGTATGGCAACAGGCTTAGTGACATCATAGTATTTCAACACTGGTGCAGAGGTGACCAAGCGTTTGATATCCTCTACCGCCTGGTCATGTTTAGGAAGCCAGTGCCAAACCACATCTCTGTCCACAAGTCATCTTAACGGCTCACACACCTCAGATAAATATAGCAGGAATTTTGCTAGATATGTAGCAAAGCCATTACATCTCTGTACTGCTTTGGCATCAGCAAGCTGTGGCATGTCCACAATGGCTTTAATCTTGTCTGGGTCGGCTTTTAACCACCTCAGCTCCCCTAGCTTAAACACCCTTAATGACCAGGCCACTTTTTACAATTCTGCACTACACTACTTTCACCGTTTATTGCTCGGTTATGCAACTTACCACCCAAATTAATTTTACCTCCTTTTCTTCTCACTAATAGAGCTTTCATTTGGTGGTATTTCATTGCTGCTGACATTTTTACTTTTTTTTGTTATTAATCGATATTTAACAAAATTTTTGAAAAAAAATGACATTTTTCACTTTCAGTTGTATTTTTTTTTTGAAAAAACGACATCTATATATACATTTTTCTCTAAATTTATTGTTCTACATGTCGTTGATAAAAAAAAAATGTTTGGGTAAAAAAAAAAATGGTTTGGGTAAAAGTTATAGCGTTTACAAACTATGGTACAAAAATTTGAATTTCCGCTTTTTGAAGCAGCTCTGACTTTCTGAGCACCTGTCATGTTTCCTGAGGTTCTACAATGCCCAGACAGTAGAAAAAACCCACAAATAACCCCATTTCGGAAAGTAGACACCCTAAGGTATTCGCTAATGGGCATAGTGAGTTCATAGAACTTTTTATTTTTTGTCACAAGTTAGCGGAAAATTATGATTTTTTTTATTTATTTTTTTCTTACAAAGTCTCATATTTCGCTAACTTGTGACAAAAAATAAAAACTTCCATGAACTCACTATGCCCATCACGAAATACCTTGGGGTGTCTTCTTTCCAAAATGGGGTCACTTGTGGGGTAGTTATACTGCCCTGGCATTTTAGGGGCCCTAATGTGTGAGAAGTAGTTTGAAATCAAAATGTGTAAAAAATGCCCTGTGAAATCCTAAAGGTGCTCTTTGGAATGTGGGCCCCTTTGCCCACCTAGGCTGCAAAAAAGTGTCACACATGTGGTATCGCCGTACTCAGTAGAAGTTGGGCAATGTGTTTTGGGGTGTCATTTTACATATACCCATGCTGGTTGAGATAAATATCTCGGTCAAATGCCAACTTTGTATAAAAAAATGGGAAAAGTTGTCTTTTGCCGAGATATTTCTCTCACCCAGCATGTGTATATGTAAAAAGACACCCCAAAACACATTGCCCTACTTCTTCTGAGTACGGCGATACCAGATGTGTGACACTTTTTTGCAGCCTCGGTGGCAAATGGGCCCACATTCCAAAGAGCACCTTTCGGATTTCACAGGGCATTTTTTACACATTTTGATTTCAAACTACTTCTCACACATTAGGGCCCCTAAAATGCCAGGACAGTATAACTACCCCACAAGTGACCCCATTTTGGAAAGAAGACACCCCAAGGTATTTCGTGATGGGCATAGTGAGTTCATGGAAGTTTTTATTTTTTGTCACAAGTTAGTGGAATATGAGACTGTAAGAAAAAAAAATAAATAAAAAATCATCATTTTCCGCTACCTTGTGACAAAAAATTCTAGGAACTCGCCATGCCCCTCACGGAATACCTTGGGGTGTCTTCTTTCCAAAATGGGGTCACATGTGGGGTATTTATACTGCCCTGGCATTTTAGGGGTCCTAAAGCGTGAGAAGAAGTCTGGAATATAAATGTCTAAAAATTTTTACGCATTTGGATTCCGTGAGGGGTATGGTGAGTTCATGTGAGATATTATTTTTTGTCACAAGTTAGTGGAATATGAGACTGTGTAAGAAAAAACAAAAGAACAAAAATCAATTTCCACTAATTTGTGCCGAAAAAATGTCTGAATGGAGCCTTACAGGGGGGTGATCAATGACAGGGGGGTGATCAGGGAGTCTATATGGGGTGATCACCCCCCTGTCATTGATCACCCCCCTGTAAGGCTCCATTCAGACGTCCGTATGTGTTTTGCGGATCCGATCCATGGATCCGTGGATCCGTAAAACACATACGGATATCTGAATGGAGCCTTACAGGGGGGTGATCAATGACAGGGGGGTGATCAATGACAGGGGGGTGATCAGGGAGTCTATATGGGGTGATCACCCCCCTGTCATTGATCACCCCCCTGTAAGGCTCCATTCAGACGTCCGTATGTGTTTTGCGGATCCGATCCATGGATCCGTGGATCCGTAAAACACATACGGACGTCTGAATGGAGCCTTACAGGGGGGTGATCAATGACAGGGGGGTGATCAGGGAGTCTATATGGGGTGATCACCCCCCTGTCATTGATCACCCCCCTGTAAGGCTCCATTCAGATGTCCGTATGTGTTTTGCGGATCCGATCCATGGATCCGCGGATCCGCAAAACACATACGGACCTCTGAATGTTGCCAGCCTTACAAGGGGGTGATTAATGACAGGGGGGTGATCAGGGAGTCTATATGGGGTGATCACCCCCCTGTAAGGCTCCATTCAGACGTCCGTATGTGTTTTGCGGATCCGATCCATGGATCCGCAAAACACATACGGACCTCTGAATGGAGCCAGCCTTACAAGGGGATGATCAATGACAGGGGGGTGATCAGGGAGTCTATATGGGGTGATCACCCCCCTGTAAGGCTCCATTCAGACGTCCGTATGTGTTTTGCGGATCCGATCCATGGATCCGTGGATCCGTAAAACACTATACCGGCACTGCGCATGCGCGAGCTCGTGCATTGCGAGATTACGGCTATCTATCGTTGATAAAAGGAGGAGACATAGGCGGTGTTGGGCTCCTTCACAGGCGGGCGTGGCTGGGCACGGCTGGGCACAAGAAAGGTTAGTTACCTGAGGTAGGCGGATCGAATGAAAGGGAGGGCGGCGATTTCAGCTCAGAAGGCGGCGCTGGGCACCTAAACAATATGGCTGCAGCCGGGCACCTTTTACCATGAGACGTTTCCTTGGACACATTTTGAAGTGATTGACAGGTGATATTAACCTCTTTTTTATGAATATAGAGCCACAGGGGCATTTGATAAACTCACTTTAGGATTCAGTGTGTTACAAGGGACATCGCCATATGTTTAGCTTATAGGAGTAATTTCTGATGACAGAATCCCTTAAAGCCTTGAGAAGACAGGATATGCCCATGGAAATTTACTTCTTGCACCTTGAACTGCAATTTCTTCACGCTAAGCCTCAGCATCACCTGTCTGCAACGATCTAGTAGCGCTATTAACTTTTTGTCATTGTCCCGCTCAGCTTCTTCATCAGTGTTACCACAACCAGCTATAAGAATGTCATGAGCTATTGGCTCAATTCCACGAAGCCCACTCAATAGTTCATGTTGTTTACACTGGTAGACCTGTGGTGCCACGGAAACCCCAAATGGAAGTTTAAGCCATCTCTTTCTTCCCCAAGGAGCCCAGAAATATATATATAGTCATATAACTGCTTCTTACATCTAGCTTGCACTGTAAAAAGGCATCTCTTGCATCAACTAGTGTGAAAATCTGCACTTTTGGAAGTTTGTGCAGAATGTCATTGAGCGTAGGCATTAGGTAGTGTGACCGCTTCAGGGCCATATTCAGGAACTTGGGATCGATACAGATTCTGATCTTTTTCAGGCTTTCTTATAACCACAATGTTGCTTATCCAATCCGTGGTTTCTGATACTGAGGTTAGATGTCCCTCAGTTTCATTCTTGTCCAGTTGTGCTTTGACCTTTGGCTTAATAGCTATTGGTACATCCCGTGGGGCACATTGAACTGGTTAAATATCAGGGTCAAGATCAAAGCGCACCTCCCCTGGAACAGATACTACTGGGCCCTCAAATACATCACTGTAGGCATTAGGAATTTGCTGTTTTGTCAGCGGCCTCGTCAGAGATTTCACTGGCTGATTATCAACATTGTGCAGTTCAGCAGGGATAGTGAACTGCAGCAGTCCCAGGCGCTCACATGTTGAACCAGATAATAGCGGTTTTTGATTAGAGATAACGCGAACATAAATTTTTCCGTTCGCGAACGGCGAATGCGAATTTTCGCAAATGTTCGCGAACGGGCCAACCGCCATAGACTTCAATAGACAGGCGAATTTTAAAACCCACAGGGACTCTTTCTGGCCACAATAGTGATGGAAAAGTTGTTTCAAGGGGACTAACACCTGGACTGTGGCATGCCGGAGGGTGTTCCATGGCAAAACTCCCATGGAAAATTACGTAGTTGACGCAGAGTGTGGTAAGTTAAATTCGCAATGCGATTAATATAACCTGTATTAATTGCATTGCGATTGCAACTTAGATCTGAGTTCCTAATGGTTGTATTGCTAGAATATAACGAAGATTGAGAATATAGTGCTATATTCGTCAATTCTAGCAATACAACCATTAGGAACTCAGATCTAAGTAGTAATCGCAATGCGATTAATATAACCTGTATTAATCGCATTGCGATTACAACTTAGATCCAGTGGCGTTGCGAGGGGGGTGCGGTGGATAAGGGCCGCACCGGGTGACACCAGTCTGATGGGGTGTCCCCCGCGGCCCGCCGGCGCAGGAGTTCTCACTCGCAAGTTCAACTTCTAAACTTTGCAAGCAAGCACGTCGCGCCGTCACGTGGTAAAGGGGGATGGGGGTGTGACTCACTGCAGCCTGGTGAGTGGTGGGGCGCCACGGCAGCTGCCTTGCAGGAGTCTCTGGTGCCGGGAGGAGGAGGTAGGTAGAGCGGCTCTGACTTTATAGACCAAATTATTTTAATAATACCCCAATAATAATAAGTTAATAACCTAACCCCATTCATAAATTACTGGTGGATTATTATAGAGACGGCCCCAGGCCAGGAGACATAAGGGGTTGGGTTGAACTGTGGGCTGGGGCCACCCGGCCACATTTACTAAAATTTGCTCAGGGGGGCCCTCATAAATATAGACCCACATGGTGGGGACTGGTCATTTTTACTAAGGAATATAGTTTAAACGTTTATGTGCAAAAGAGAAAATAAGAAGTCAGCTCCAATCAGATATCTGCACATAGACCAAGACTCTGGGTCTATGCAGATATCTGATTGGAGCTGACTTAGTGACTTCTTTTTTTTTTTCTCTTTATCTCTTTATTATGGCTTGGGGGGGGGGGGGCAGGGGTGACACAATTTTCTTCCGCACCGGGTGACACCAGCCATAGCAACGCCAACAATTAGGAACCCAGCTCTAAGTTGAATTCGCAATGTGATTAATATAACCTGTATTAATCGCATTGCGATTACAACTTAGATCTGAGTTCCTAATGGTTGTATTGCTAGAATTGACGAATATAACGAATATAGCACTATATTCTCAATCTTCTTTATATTCTAGCAATACAACAACCATTAGGAACACAGCTCTAAGTTGAATTCGCAATGCGATTAATATAACCTGTATTAATCGCATTGCGATTACAACTTAGTCAAATTTGTGACACTGCAGCTTCCGAATGAATCTAAAATGGATGCTGTCCAGGAGGTAGGAGGGTCTGGGAGGGAGGGTATGATGCTGATTGGCTGGAATGTGTCTGCTGACTGTGAGGTACAGGGTCAAAGTTTACACAATGATGACGAATAGGGGGCGGACTGACCATCGCATATGTTCACCCGCCGCGGCGAACGCGAACAAGCTATGTTCGCCGGCGAATAGTTCGGGACATCTCTATTTCTGATCAGCTTCCACAATCTCAAAGTGCAATTTGTACACACAATCTCGTATGCTGCATGCTCCAAAGATTCCAATATTTCCCCTGAATTCAGCTTTAATATAGTGCTGCTAGGCTGAAGGGTTGTTTTGGGCGCCAGTTTCATTTTGTTCTTTTACACAGGGCGTAAGTAGAGAGTTCCTGGCGAACATCGCTTGTTCGCGTTTGCCGCGGCGGGTGAACATATGCGATGTTCGATCCACCCCCTATACGTCATCATTGAGCAAACTTTGACCCTGTACCTCACAGTCAGCAGACACATTCCAGCCAATCAGCATACCCTCCCTCCCAGACCCTCCCACCTGCTATCAAAAAGCAAGGACAGCATCCATCTTAGATTCATTCTGAAGCTGCAGTGTTAGTTAGAGCAGGGAGAGTGCTGCTGCTGCTGAATTAATAGGGAAATCGTTAGCTAGGCCAGTGTTCTGTGTCCACTCCAGTCCTCAAAGACTCATCTGATGTAAGGACAGCGTCCTGACAGCACCCCAAAAAGCCCTTTTTAGGGCTAGTACATCAGTCTGCTTTTATTTATTTTTTTCTATATATATATTGCAGTTGCCTGCCCGTGTGTGAGAGGCCACAGGCCCACAGACTGTACTGTGTGCACACCACTCATATTGGGTGTAGTACCTTGCAGATAAAAAAGTCATTACATTTTTACCCTTTAATATAATTGCAGTTGCCTGCCAGTGTGTGTCAGGCCCACAGACTGTACTGTGCCCACTGCCAGTGCCCACCACTCATATTGGGTAGCACAGTACCTTGCAGATAAAAAAGTCATTAAATTTTTACCCTTTAATATAATTGCAGTTGCCTGCCAGTGTGTGTCAAGCCCACTGACTGTACTGTGCCCACTACCAGTGCCGACCACTCATATCGGGTGGCACAGTACCTTGCAGATAAAAAATTCATAAAATTTTTCCTCTGTAATATAATTGCAGTTGCCTGCCAGTGAGTGTCAGGCCCACAGACTGTACTATGCCCACTTCCCACCACTCATATAGGGTGGCACAGCACCTTGCAGATAAAAATATCATTTAATTTTCTCTCTGTAATATAATTGCAGTTGCCTGCCAGTGAGTGTCAGGCCCACAGACTGTACTGTGCCCACTGCCCACCACTCATATAGGGTGGCACAGCACCTTGCAGATAAAAAAGTAATTATATTTTTTCTCTGTAATATAATTGCAGTTGCCTGCCAGTGTGTGTCAGGTCCACAGACTGTACTGTGCCCACTGCCCACCACTCATATAGGGTGGCACAGCACCTTGCAGATAAAAATATCATTTAATTTTCTCTCTGTAATATAATTTAAGTTGCCTGCCAGTTAGTGTCAGGCCCACAGACTGTACTGTGCCCACTGCCCACCACTCATATAGGGTGGCACAGCACCTTGCAGATAAAAAAAGTCATTTCATTTTTCCTCTGTAATATAATTGCAGTTGCCTGCCAGTGAGTGTCAGGCCCACAGACTGTACTGTGCCCACTGTCCACCACTCATATAGGGTGGCACAGTACCTTGCACGCATAGTACCACTAATCTAAAAAAAAATGACAGGCAGAGGCAGGCCACCATATAAGCTGGTGGAGTCTGAGGCCTTCAAAAGATTTGTAGCTATTGGGACACCGCAGTGGAAGGTACCCAGCCGAATTTATTTTTTCGCAAAAGGCAATCCCCAACCTTTACTCTATTGTGGAAAAAGAAGTCATGGCATGTCTGGCACACAGTGTTGGGGCAAGGGTCCATCTGACCACTGATACCTGGTCTGCAAAGCACGGTCAGGGCAGGTATATCACGTACACTGCGCATTGGGTAAACCTGCTGACGGCTGCCAAGCATGGAATGCGTGGCTCTGCAGCGGAGTTGGTGACACCTCCACGACTTGCAGGCAGGCCTGCTGCCACCTCCTCTACTCCTCCTACTCCATCCTCTTCGCTAACCTCCTTGTCTGAGTCCTCTTCTGCTGCTGCGTCTTGCTCCACATCAACTGCACCGCCCCCAGCTCCCCAGGTGCTATTCGACATCCCGGATACGACAGTGTCACGCCGTCTTGGGGTTGACTTGCCTGAAAGCAGAGAGTCACACCGGACCAGCACTCCTGTCCGCCCTGAACGCACAGGTGGATCAGTGGCTGACCCCGCACCAACTGGAGATTGGCAAAGTGGAAGCAATCTGTTGGTGGCATTGAATTTGGGCAAGTTGACACATGTGCCGTGCATGGCACATGTGTTGAATCTGATCGTACAACGCTTTGTGTATAAGTAACCAGGCTTACAGGACGTCCTCAAGCAGGCCAGGAAGGTGTGTGGCCATTTCAGGCGTCCCTACACAGCCATGGCGCACTTTTCCGATATTCAGCCCCGAAACAACATGCCAGTGAGGTGCTTGATTTGCGACAGCCCGACACGTTGGAATTCAACACTCCTAATGTTCGACCGCCTGCTCCAACAATAAAAAGCCGTCAACGAGTATTTATATGACCGGGGTGCTAGGACAGCCTCTGCGGAGCTGGGTATTTTTTTGCCACGTTACTGGACACTCATGCGCAATGCCTGTAGGCTCATGCGTCCTTTTGAGGAGGTGACAAACCTAGTCAGTTGCACCGAAGGCACCATCAGCGACCTCATCCCATTTGTTTTCTTCCTGGAGCGTGCCCTGCGAAAAGTGCTGGATCAGGCCGTAGATGAGCGTGAAGAGGAAGAGGAAGAGTTGTGGTCACCATCACCACCAGAAACAGCCTTATCAGCATCGCTTGCTGGACCTGCGGCAATGCTGGAAGAGGAGTCTGAGGAAGAGGAGTCAGAGGAGGAATGTGGCTTTGAGGAAGAGGAAGACCAACCACAGCAGGCATCCCAGGGTGCTCATTGTCACCTATCTGGGACCCGTGGTGTTGTACGTGGCTGGGGGGAAGAACAGACCTTCAATGAGATCAGTGAGGACGAGGAACGGGATATGAGTAGCTCGGCATTCAACCTTGTGCAAATGGGGTCTTTCATGCTGTCATGCCTGTTGAGGGACCCTCGTATAAAAAGGCTGAAGGAGAAAGACCTGTACTGGGTGGCCACGCTACTAGACCCCCGATATAAGCGGAGAGTGGCTGAAATGCTACCGAATTACCGGAAGTCGGAAAGGATGCAGCAGTTCCAAAACAAGTTAAAAAGTATGCTTTACACAGCGTATAAGGGTGATGTCCCAGCACAATGGGAATCTAACAGGGGAAGAGGTGAAAGTAATCCTCCTCCTACCACGACCACGCCGGCAAGGACAGGACGCTTTACAGACGTGTTGTTGATGGAGGACATGCAGAGTTTTTTAAGTCCTATGCATCGCCACAGCCCTTCGGGGTCCACCCTCAGAGAACGACTCGACCAACAGGTAGCAGACTACCTCGCCTTTACTGCAGATATCGACACTCTGAGGAGCGATGAACCCCATGACTACTGGGTGTGCAGGCTTGACCTGTGGCCTGAGCTATCCCAATTTGTGATAGAACTTCTTGCCTGCCCCGCTTCAAGTGTCCTGTGAGACAGGACCTTCAGCACAGCAGGAGGTATTGTCACTGACAAGAGAAGTCGCCTAGGTCAAAAAAGTCTAGATTACCTTACCTTTATTAAGATGAATGAGGCGTGGATACCGAAGGGACTGACAGTGGGGGATGCATTTGACAAAAAAAGGCCTGATGAGATGCCTTGGGCTAAATATGGTCCCCACGCTGCTGTATTTAATCTCTGCATGCCAGATGACTTGTGTGACTTCTACGCCACCAACTAGGGTTCAAGCCGCAATGTTTTAGTACACTTTCTTCCTGGAAAACATACATTTTTCCGTCCGGCTGCAACAATAACTGATTTTTCAGGCATGTGTACATACCTAATTTTTCTGGCCTCTGGTGCTGCACTGTGGCTGCAAAAACAAAACAAAAAAAAGGCACATACATGTGTCAATTCCCCTTCATGATCATTACCTTGTTGTGGTGAACGGGCTTGCGTATCACAATCAAGCGATCACCTCTATTGAGTGTGTTGGCAATGTTGGCACACCCCAGATGATAAGGTAGTTGCTTCATTGTGAACAGACCAAAAGCGATCGGCTGGATAATTTTTCTTAGAAAAAACATTAATTTTCTTTGTGATCATCTAAGGTGATCATTAAAGCCTACTAGGCCAACAATGGGCCCACACTGCAAAATCATTGTTTTCTGGGTCACTTAACTGTCACTGAACTACCTCAGCACGACCATAGGCTTTGAAAAACCGCCATCGCCTGCAATCTCCCAAACGTGCGCACGAGCACAGTCATCACTACACCAAGATTGACGCATAGAGGAATAAAATTTATGTCATGAGTGTGTCAACTATTGACAACTCTTTGCGGTTGTCTAAAATCTATCGCCCAAAAAAGAAAAAAAAACTATGGCTCTCAGACTATGGAGACACTAAAATGATTTTTTTTGTTTCTAAAATGATATTATTGTGTAAAGCTTAAATAAATAAAAAAAAGTAAACATATTAGGTATCCCTGCATCAGTAAGAACCTGCTCTATAAAAATAGCACATGATCTAACCTGTCAGATGAATGTTGTAAATAATAAAAATAAAAACGGTGCCAAAACAGCAATTTTTGGGCAAATTTCCCATTTCCATTTTTTCCAGTAACAAAGCAAGGGTTAACAGCCAAACAAAACTCTATATTTATTGCCCTGATTCTGTAGTTTACAGAAACGCCCCATATGTGGTCGTAAACTGCTGTATAGCTACACGGCAGGACGCAGGAGGAAAGGAACGCCATATGGTTTTTGGAAGGCAGTTTTTGCTGGACAGTTTTTTTTTGACACCATGTCCCATTTAAAGCCCCCCTGATGCACCCCTAGAGTAGAAACTCCAAAACAGTGACCCCATTTATAAAAAACTGCACCTCTTAAGGTATTCAAAACTGATTTTACAAGAGTTAATGGGAAATGGAGATGAAATTTCAGAATTTCTATTTTTTGTTACTTTGCCTCACAAAAAGTGTAATATAGAGCAACCAAAAATCATATGTACCCTAAAATAGTACCAACAAAACTGCCACCTTTCCAAAATGGGGTCACTTTTTGGAGTTTCTACTCTAGGGGTGCATCAGGGGGGCTTCAAATGGGGCATGGTGTCAAAAAAACAGTCCAGCAAAATCTGTCTTTTCAAAAACCATATGGCGTTCTTTTCCTTCTGCGCCCTGCCGTGTGCCCGTACAGCAGTTTACGACCACATATGGGGTGTTTCTGTAAACTACAGAATCTAGGCAAAAAATATTGAGTTTTGTTTGGCTGTTAACCCTTGCTGTTAACCCTCTGCCAAAAAATTTTAATTCTGAAATGTCATCTCCATTTTCCATTAATTCTTGTGGAACACCTAAAGAGTTAACAACGTTTGAAAAATCAAGTTTGAATACCTTGAGGGTTGTAGTTTCTAAAATGGGGTCATTTTTGGGTGGTTTCTATTATGTAAGCCTCACAAAGTGACTTCAGACAGGAACTGGTCCTTAAAAAGTGGGTTTTCGATTTGCTTCTAAACTTCTAAGCCTTCTAACGTCCCCAAAAAATAAAATGCCATTTTAAAAATGAAGTAGACATATGGGGAATGTAAAGTAATAACTATTTTTGGAGGTATTACTATCTATTATAAAAGTAGAGAAATTGAAACTTGGAAATTTGCAAATTTTTCCAAATTTTTGGTAAATTTGGTATTTTTTTAATAAATAAAAATGAAATTTTTTAAATTAATTTTACCACTGTAATGATGTACAATATGTGATGAGAAAACAATCTCTGAATGGCATGGATAAGTAAAAGCGTTTAAAAGTTATCTCGACATAAAGTGACACTGGTCAGATTTGCAAAAAATGGCCTGGCCTTCAAGGTGAAAATGAGCCCGGTCCTTAAGGGGTTAAACTCATTACATCACATGTTGCACCTGAATCCAGCTGACAAGGCTGGATTATATTTTTTAAATTGAGGTTTACAAACCATTTCTTGAATTTTGTGTTTACAGCACCAATGCATTCTGAGAAGTAAAGCATATCAGTGCTAAACAGTTGAGCTTCCTCAGAATCAGGCACTTGCTGAATTGTGTGTAGCTTCCTTACTTTCATGTCACGTGAGAGACACACCCTTGCAAAGTGATTTGGCTTACCGCATGCAGGACAGAATTTCCCTTATGCAGGGCACTTTTCTTTCACACGTAAATGCAAACAGCCACAATACTTGCATGATACAGGCTTCTGCTCAGGTGAGTTATGTGAGCGACTCTTGTTTTAAAACTAGCTGTGAAGAGACTACATTGATATTGTCAGTCATTTTATCCTGCTCCATAGCTTTCATATGCTTGTCAGTAAGTTCTGCGGTGTGACATATCTCAAGCGCTGTTTGCAAATCTAAATCATGTTTCCTCAACAAGTGGCGGCGTGTGTTTTCATTCATGATACCCAGAAACAGTTTATCACGAATAAGTTCATCTCTCAAAAAGCCATACTCACAGCTTGCAGATTTTTCTCTAAGCCGTGTGACAAACTTGTCTATCCATTCAACGTCTTCTTGCTTGCAGCAGCCAAATATATATCTTTCATATATGACATTTTTAGAAGGCCTGAAAAAAGTTTCTAATGCATCCAGGATGGCTTTGGTGTCATTATTTTGCTCCTCTGTAAGGTTTAGATTATGCTTGTAAACATGGAGGCATTCACTGCCCATCACCCTCCTCAGAGTGGCTGCCTGCACTGCTGCAGGCTTCTCCTTTAACCCTGTGGCGAGGCAGTAGTCATCAAACTCAGTTTTGAAGGTGTCACAGTTATCACAAATGTTGCCGCTTACCCTCATCGCCATGATGCTGCTATTGCTTGCGTCAAATGCTCAAATCCACGGACAGGAGACATGATCACGCTGCAAGGCTGGCAGGCTCTCAGCGGCAAATGTGCAGAAGCAGCGCAGATCCAGATACTTCTGACACCATGTTTCATGTGATGTAAATAAACACAGCACGCGGGATTACTGCACAAGAGCCATGTTGGTAACATAACATAAAGACAGGAGCAACTGCCACAAACGGAAAACGGGAAACAGGAAGTGGTGCACCAACATAACATCAATAACAGATAATGTCGCTGTCTGCAGCGGCCTAACTATGGCACTCTATTTAGCGCAGGATGCGCTAAAAATAGATATTGCTGCCATACAGTACCCCTTGAAAAAGCTAAACGCAAAACGTGCGTTGGGGAGCGGACCGGTGGTGTTCCTGTGTGGTATACTAAAGCTGTTTGGTCAGTACTTTTTATGTGCCTATTATAATTCTAGTCACCAAATTGCCTCAGTTAGCCTTTGTGGTGTGTATTATCACCCCAAAATTTTGGCATCTGTTGTACAATACATGCATATGGGTTGTATTATGTAATTTGGAGCCATAGTGGTTAGGTGTAATACACCTTTGTACTAGGGATGAGCGAACCCGAACTGTATAGTTCGGGTTCGTACCGAATTTTGGGGTGTCCGTGACACGGACCCGAACCCGAACATTTTCGTAAAAGTTCGGGTTCGGCGCTTTCTTGGCGCTTTTTGAAATGCTGCAAAGCAGCCAATCAACAAGCGTCATACTACTTGCCCCAAGAGGCCATCACAGCCATGCCTACTATTGGCATGGCTGTGATTGGCCAGTGCAGCATGTGACCCAGCCTCTATATAAGCTTGGGTCACGTAGCGCTGCACATCACTCTGCTGTTACAAGTGTAGGGAGAGGTTGCAGCTGCGACGTTAGGGCGAGATTAGGCAGTGATTAACTCCTCCAAAACACTTAAGACAGTGATCGATCTACAGCTGTGGATCATTGAACTGCTGCTATTCAATTGCTCACTGTTTTTAGGCTGCCCAGAGCGTTTTTCAGTCACTTTTTTTCTGGGGTGATCGGCGCCCATTTTGTGGCTTGTGGTGCGCCAGCACAAGCTGCCACCAAGTCCATTTAACCATCAATAGTGTGGTTATTTTTTGCTATATCCTACATCAGGGGCAAGCTGTCACCAAGTCCATTTAACCATCAATAGTGTGGTTATTTTTTGGCTATATCCTACATCAAGGGCAAGCTGCCACCAAGTCCATTTAACCATCAATAGTGTGGTTATTTTTTTGCTATAACCTACATCAGGGGCAAGCTGCCACCAAGTCCATTTAACCATCAATAGTGTGGTTATTTAAATCTATCCATAAAAGGGTATATTAGATTCAAGGTGCTGATAGGGTCATTCTCAATAACTTCACACACACACTACTGTGCATATCCAAGTCGAATTCTGTCCGTAAACGTATACCTGTCACCCAGTGCCTAAATAATAGGCCTCAAATTTATATTCAGCTAAATCTGTGGTTATTGCTGTAGCTGGTCAAGTTATATTGTGTCCGTAAAAGCACAGTTTTTGTTCTGGGTTGAAATACAATTCCCAACCTAGCAATTTCCTAAATTAGTGGTTTCTGCTGTATCAGGCCTACTTTAAATCTATCCCTAAAAGGGTATATTAGATTCAAGGTGCTGATAGGGTCATTCTCAATAACTTCACACACACGCTACTGTGCATATCCAAGTCTAACTCTGTCCGTAAACGTATACCTGTCACCCAGCGCCTAAATAATAGGCCTCAAATTTATATTCAGCTAAATCTGTCATTACTGCTGTGCCTGTATTAGTGTAATAAGGTACCTAAATAGATAGCCAGAAAGTGTTAGGTGTCTGTAAAAAAAGGCCTGAATTTGAATTCAATACATTGGGCCAAATAATATTTTTTTTATTGAGGTGAACGGTAACAATGAGGAAAACATCTAGTAAGGGACGCGGACACGGACATGGTCGTGGTGGTGTTAGTGGACCCTCTGGTGCTGGGAGAGGACGTGGCCGTTCTGCCACAGCCACACGTCCTAGTGTACCAACTACCTCAGGTCCCAGTAGCCGCCAGAATTTACAGGGATATTTGGTGGGGCCCAATGCCGTTCTAAGGATGGTAAGACCTGAGCAGGTACAGGCATTAGTCAATTGGGTGGCCGACAGTGGATCCAGCACGTTCACATTATCTCCCACCCAGTCTTCTGCAGAAAGCGCACAGATGGCGCATGAAAACCAAGCCCATCAGTCTGTCACATCACTCCCATGCATACCAGGGAAACTGTCTGAGCCTCAAGTTATGCAGCAGTCTCTTATGCTGTTTGAAGACTCTGCTGGCAGGGTTTCCCAAGGGCATCCACCTAGCCCTTCCCCAGCGGTGGAAGACATAGAATGCACTAACGCACAACCACTTATGTTTCCTGATGATGAGGACATGGGAATACCACCTCAGCACGTCGCTGATGATGACGAAACACAGGTGCCAACTGCTGCGTCTTTCTGCAATGTGCAGACTGAACAGGAGGTCAGGGATGAAGACGATGCAGGGGACGATGAGGTCCTAGACCCCACATGGAATGAAGGTCGTGCCACTGACTTTCACAATTCGGAAGAAGAGGCAGTGGTGAGACCGAGCCAACAGCGTAGCAAAAGAGGGAGCAGTGGGCAAAAGCACCCGCCGCCAAGAGACTCCGCCTGCTACTGACCGCCGCCATCTGGGACCGAGCACCCTAAAGGCAGCTTCAAGGAGTTCCCTGGCATGGCACTTCTTCAAACAATGTGCTGATGACAAGACCCGAGTGGTTTGCACGCTGTGCCATCAGAGCCTGAAGCGAGGCATTAACGTTCTGAATCTTAGCACAACCTGCATGACAAGGCAACTGCATGCAATGCATGAACTGCAGTGGAGTAAACACCTTAAAAACAAGGGATTCACTCAGGCTCCCCCTGCTACCTCTTCTGCTGCTGCCGCCTCGGCCTCTTGTGCTGCTGCCGCTTCGGCCTCTTCCTCCGCCTCTGAAGGAACGTTGGCACCTGCCGCCCAGCAAACATGGGATGTACCACCAACACCACCACCTGCGTCACCAAGCATCTCAACCATGTCACACGGCAGCGTTCAGCTCTCCATCTCACAAACATTTGAGAGAAAGCGTAAATTCCCACCTAGCCACCCTCGATCCCTGGCCCTGAATGCCAGCATTTCTAAACTACTGGCCTATGAAATGCTGTCATTTAGGCTGGTGGACACAGACGCTTCAAACAGCTCATGTCGCTTGCTGTCCCACAGTATGTTGTTCCCAGCCGGCACTACTTCTCCAAGAGAGCCGTGCCTTCCCTGCACAACCAAGTATCTGATAAAATCAAGTGTGCACAGATACGTGGACCAGTAAGCACGGCCAGGGACGCTATATCTCCCTAACTGCACACTGGGTAAATGTAGTGGCGGCTGGGCCCCAGGCGGAGAGCTGTTTGGCGCACGTCCTTCCGCCGCCAAGGATCGCAGGGCAACATTCTTTGCCTCCTGTCTCCTCCTCCTCCTACTCAGCTTCCTCCTCCTCTTCTTCCACCTGCTCATCCAGTCAGCCACACACCTTCACCACCAACTTCAGCACAGCCCGGGGTAAACATCAGCAGGCCATTCTGAAACTCATATGTTTGGGGGACAGGCCCCATACTGCACAGGAGTTGTGGCGGGGTATAGAACAACAGACCAACGAGTGGTTGCTGCCGGTGAGCCTCAAGCCCGGCCTGGTGGTGTGCGATAATAGGCGAAATCTCATTGCAGCTCTGGGACTAGCCGGTTTGACGCACATCCCTTGCCTGGCGCATGTGCTGAATTTGGTGGTGCAGAAGTTCATTCACAACTACCCCGACATGTCAGAGCTGCTGCATAAAGTGCGGGCCATCTGTGCGCGCTTCCGGCGTTCACATCCTGCCGCTGCTCGCCTGTCTGCGCTACAGCGTAACTTCGGCCTTCCTGCTCACCGCCTCATATGCGACGTGCCCACCAGGTGGAACTCCACCTTGCACATGCTGGACAGACTGTGCGAGCAGCAGCAGGCCATAATGGAGTTTCAGCTGCAGCACGCACGGGTCAGTCGCACTGCGGAACAGCACCACTTCACCACCAATGACTGGGCCTCCATGCGAGACCTGTGTGCCCTGTTGTGCTGTTTCGAGTACTCCACCAACATGGCCAGTGGCGATGACGCCGTTATCAGCGTTACAATACCACTTCTATGTCTCCTTGAGAAAACACTTAGGGCGATGATGGAAGAGGAGGTGGCCCAGGAGGAGGAAGAGGGGTCATTTTTAGCACTTTCAGACCAGTCTCTTCGAAGTGACTCAGAGGGAGGTTTTTTGCAACAGCAGAGGCCAGGTACAAATGTGGCCAGACAGGGCCACTACTGGAGGACGAGGAGGACGAGGATGAGGAGGAGGTGGAGGAGGATGAGGATGAAGCATGTTCACAGGGGGTGGCACCCAACGCAGCTCGGGCCCATCACTGGTGAGTGGCTGGGGGGAAACGCAGGACGATGATGATACGCCTCCCACAGAGGACAGCTTGTCCTTACCTCTGGGCAGCCTGGCACACATGAGCGACTACATGCTGCAGTGCCTGCGCAACGACAGCAGAGTTGCCCACATTTTAACGTGTGCGGACTACTGGGTTGCCACTCTGCTGGATCCACGGTACAAAGACAATGTGCCCACCTTACTTCCTGCACTGGAGTGTGATAGGAAGATGCGCGAGTACAAGCGCACGTTGGTAGACGCGCTACTGAGAGCATTCCCAAATGTCACAGGGGAACAAGTGGAAGCCCAAGGCGAAGGCAGAGGAGGAGCAAGAGGTCGCCAACGCAGCTGTGTCACGGCCAGCTCCTCTGAGGGCAGGGTTAGCATGGCAGAGATGTGGAAAAGTTTTGTCACCACGCCACAGTTAACTGCACCACCACCTGATACGGAACGTGTTAGCAGGAGGCAACATTTCACTAACATGGTGGAACAGTACCTGTGCAAACCCCCTCCACGTACTGACTGATGGTTCGGCCCCATTCAACTTCTGGGTCTCCAAATTGTCCACGTGGCCAGAGCTAGCCTTTTATGCCTTGGAGGTGCTGGCCTGCCCAGCGGCCAGCGTTTTGTCTGAAAGTGTATTCAGCACGGCAGGGGGCGTCATTACAGACAAACGCATCCGCCTGTCTACAGCCAATGTGGACAAGCTGACGTTCATAAAAATGAACCTGGCATGGATCCCACAGGACCTGTCCATCCCTTGTGCAGATTAGACATTAACTACCTCCCCTTAACCATATATTATTGTACTCCAGGGCACTTCCTCATTCAATCCTATTTTTAATTTCATTTTACCATTATATTGCGGGGCAACCCAAAGTTGAATGAACCTCTCCTCTGTCTGGGTGCCGGGGCCTAAAAATATCTGACAGTGGCCTGTTCCAGTGGTGGGTGACATGAAGCCTGATTCTCTGCTATGACATGAAGACTGATTCTCTGCTGAGTCGCTGACATGAAGCCTGAATCTCTGTTATGGGACCTCTCTCCTCTGTCTGGGTGCCTAGGCCTAAATTATATGACAATGGACTGTTCCAATGTTGGGTGACGTGAAGCATGATTCTCTGCTATGACATGAAGACTGATTCTCTTCTGACATGAAGCCAGATTCTCTGCTATGGGACCTCTCTCCTCTGCCTGGGTGCCTGGGCCTAAATATCTGACAATGGACTGTTCCAGTGGTGGGTGACGTGAAGCCTGATTCTCTGCTATGACATGAAGACTGATTCTCTGCTGACATGAAGCCAGATTCTCTGTTATGGGACCTCTCTCCTCTGCCTGGGTGCCGGGGCCTAAATATCTGACAATGGACTGTTCCAGTGGTGGGTGACGTGAAGCCTGATTCTCTGCTATGACATGAAGACTGATTCTCTGCTGACATGAAGCCAGATTCTCTGCTATGGGACCTCTCTCCTCTGCCTGGGTGCCTGGGCCTAAATATCTGACAATGGACTGTTCTAGTGGTGGGTGACGTGAGGCATGATTCTCTGCTATGACATGAAGACTGATTCTCTGCTGATATGAAGCCAGATTCTATGTTATGGGACCTCTCTCCTCTGTCTGGGTGCCGGGGCCTAAATTATATGACAATGGACTGTTCCAATGTTGGGTGACGTGAAGCATGATTCTCTGCTATGACATGAAGACTGATTCTCTGCTGACATGAAGCCTGAATTTCTGTTATGGGACCTCTCTCCTCTGCCTGGGTGCCGGGGCCTAAATATCTGACAATGGACTGTTCCAATGTTGGGTGACGTGAAGCCTGATTCTCTGCTATGACATGAAGACTGATTCTCTGCTGACATGAAGCCTGATTCTCTGCTATGGGACCTCTCTCCAATTGATATTGGTAAATTTTTATTTATTTTATTTTTATTTTTATTCATTTCCCGATCCACATTTGTTTGCAGGGGATTTAAGTACATTTTGCTGCCTTTTGCAGCCCTCTAGCCCTTTCCTGGGCTGTTTTACAGCCTTTTTAGTGCTGAAAAGTTCGGGTCACCATTGACTTCAATGGGGTTCGGGAAGAAATTCGGGTCGGGTTTGGATCCCGAACCCGAACATTTCCGGGAAGTTCGGCCGAACTTCTCGAACCCGAACATCCAGGTGTTCGCTCAACTCTACTTTGTACTGATGACCAACCAAGATTATTGCACGTGCACTTTATTAATACACTGCTCAAAAAAATAAAGGGAACACTGAAACAACACAATGTAACTCCAAGTCAATCACACTTCTGTGAAATCAAACTGTCCACTTAGGAAGCAACACTGAGTGACAATCAATTTCACATGCTGTTGTGCAAATGGGATAGACAACAGGTGGAAATTATAGGCAATTATCAAGACACCCCCAATAAAGGAGTGGTTCTGCGGGTGGTTACCATAGACCACTTCTCAGTTCCTATGCTTCCTGGCTGATGTTTTGGTCACTTTTGAATGCTGGCGGTGCTTTCACTCTAGTGGTAGCATGAGACGGAGTCTACAACCCACACAAGTGGCTCAGGTAGTGCAGCTTATCCAAAATGGCACATCAATGCGAGCTGTGGCAAGAAGGTTTGCTGTGTCTGTCAGCGTAGTTTCCAGAGCATGGAAACTCTGGAAAGTTTCACCCCTGGAACACCTGCCCTATATACCAGCCACCGGATGAATGATGGTAAACCGGCATGAACAGCCTTTGAATAAACGCCATGCTATTCACTCTGTAGCCTCTCGAGTTGGGATGAAAGCACCCCTAAATAAGGATGTAATAAAGGACCTTAGGTTGCAGCCTCTTCACTGAAGTAATCTGTGTATTATAATGATTTGATAAATGTTTAAAAATATTAGTTTTTTTCTATGGTGTGCACCAGGCAGCCCACATCATCCAATCGGGAGCCTCTACCTGTAGGTTTGCTCTAAAATTTAATTTAACTGAGCCCCAGCGCCTAGTGACATGAAGATAGCGACGCATGATCATGTGACACCGCGTCACTGGAGCGACAGGGTCATGTGGTCGGAAAGCAGGGCATAGCCTGGCGGAAGTGCGCATGAAAGGGCGGAAGTGATGATGACGCGCCTGCGCAGATGATGTCGCGCCTGCGCAGATTGGATCTAGGGACGCCGAGGCCTCATGGAACAGCGAGAGAACATCGGCAAGCGCATGAAGTGATGAGGGCTGGACGGAATCTCCCACAGCATGACGATGGGGCTGATAAAAGTATGTCATCAGGGATTGATTTTGGAGTTAGCAATATGTGAATGTTTTTAGGAAGTAATGAGGGGGTTAATGGGTAGGGCTTAGCAATAACCAATGTGGGGCCATGGGATTGTATTTAAGTTCACTTTGTTATCTGTGTATTGGGAGCTTGATAAAGACCATTTGGTTGAAACGTTGCTGCACAAGGTGTAATAAAGAAATCGATTGGATCCCTTTGGAGTGCCGTGGCTTATTCTATACATTCTTTGGTTCCAGAGCATGGAGGCGCTACCAGGAGACAGGCCAGTACATCAGGAGACGTGGAGGAGGCCATAGGAGGGCAACAACCCAGCAGCAGGACCGCTACCTCTGCCTTTGTGCAAGGAGGAACAGGAGGAGCACTGCCAGAGCCCTGCAAAATGACCTCCAGTAGGCCACAAATGTGCATGTGTCTGCTCAAACGGTCAGAAACAGACTCCATGAGGGTGATATGAGGGCCCGACATCCACAGGTGGGGGTTGTGATTACAGCCCAACACCGTGCAGGACGTTTGGCATTTGCCAGAGAACACCAAGATTGGCAAATTCGCCACTGGCGCCCTGTGCTCTTCACAGATGAAAGCAGGTTCACACTGAGCACATGTGACAGACGTGACAGAGTCTGGAGACGCCGTGGAGAACGTTCTGCTGCCTGCAACATCCTCCAGCATGACCGGTTTGGCATTGGGTCAGTAATGGTGTGGGGTGGCATTTCTTTGGAGGGCCGCACAGCCCTCCAGGTGCTCGCCATAGGTAGCCTGACTGCCATTAGGTACCGAGATGAGATCCTCAGACCCCTTGTGAGACCATATGCTGGTGCGGTTGGCCCTGGGTTCCTCCTAATGCAAGACAATGCTAGACCTCATGTGGCTGGAGTGTGTCAGCAGTTCCTGCAAGACGAAGGCATTGATGCTATGGACTGGCCCGCCCGTTCCCCAGACCTAAATCCAATTGAGCACATCTGGGACATCATGTCTCGCTCTATCCACAAACGTCACGTTGCACCACAGACTGTGCAGGAGTTGGCAGATGCTTTAGTCCAGGTCTGGGAGGAGATCCCTCAGGAGACCGTCCGCCACCTCATCAGGAGCAGGCACAGGCGTTGTAGGGAGGTCATACAGGCACGTGGAGGCCACACACACTACTGAGCCTCATTTTGACTTGTTTTAAGGACATTACATCAAAGTTGGATCAGCCTGTAGTGTGTTTTTCCACTTTAATTTTGAGTGTGACTATAAATCCAGACCTCCATGGGTTGAAAAATTTGATTTCCATTTTATTATTTTTGTGTGATTTTGTTGTCAGCACATTCAACTATGTAAAGAACAAAGTATTTCAGAAGAATATTTAATTAATTCAGATCTAGGATGTGTTATTTTTGTGTTCCCTTTATTTTTTTGAGCAGTGTATATACCAGCAGGTCACCATCGGTCCTCTTGGTTTTTAATATGTATTGTGACCTGTGTTAAATGTCTTTGTGTGGGGGGCGGAGCTTGGCAGCAGAGCGAGACACACATGCCGCTGTGAGCTCTGCTCTGGGTCCTGTGAAAGCGAGGTTTTTCTGAGAAGTTACAAGCCAGAAAATGGGCAAGACACTTAGAGAGAGGTCCAGAGACACTCCAGGACCGAACAAATCCAGCTCTGGACAGGGCGACATGGACAAATTTGTCCGCAAACAGAGTGCGGCCGGAGGCAAGCAGGCTTCCAAGATGGCGCCGAGAGCGGGAACCCCTGCAGCATCGGAGGTATCGGCGGATTCTGATAGAGAAAGCGAACAAGAGCAGGAGCTGGAAGGAGAAAACCTGCCGATATCGAGAAAATTTATGAAGGAGCTCCTAGCGGATACCATTTCCCCTCTCCGAAAAGACCTACAGGACTTTAAGCGGGACCTCAGGCAAGTGAAGGAGAAGGTGGAAGGGGTTGAAAGTCAGCAGGAGGCGATCCTATTGCACAGTGCGGCGGTGGCTAGTAGTCTAGACAGATCACAAGCCCATATTAACCATCTTTATGAGATGGTGGAAGATCAGGACAACCGCGGCCGCAGCAATAATATCAGGCTGAAAGGCCTACCTGAAGATATAGGGCCTGAGGCCTTGCGTGACGCGGTGACAGAAATGTTTACAGCTCTGGTGGGTCCCGATTCTGTGGGGGATCTCACCATGGATAGGATTCACAGAGCTTTGCGTCCACCTCCGAAACAGGGAGAGCCTGCGAGAGACGTGATATGCCGGCTATCCAGTTTCTTGTCCAAAGATCAGATAATGAGAGCTGCTAGAGCCAAGAAATCAATCCCTTTCGGAGACGTGGAGGTCCAGATTTTTCAGGACTTATCTCCGATCACACTTCAGAAAAGAAGGTTGCTGAAACCTCTCTTAGATGTTCTGAGGGGTAAAAGCATTACTTACCGATGGCTTCACACTTTCGGTTTGCTAATTAACGCACCCGGCAGAAAGTTAACAGTGCGTTCACCTGCGGACATTCCATTAGTTTGCGACGTACTGGGAGTGAACTCTTTGGATATCCCTAACTGGCACGCTGCAAGGGACTTGACCGACTTACCGGAATTACCAGGAGGAGAACCATGGATCCAAGTGAGCCGTTCGAAGGAACGCCGCAGGGGTAGGAGGTCCGGTGAACCCTTGCCAACAACTCCAGGAATGGACATTGAATGAGGGATCTCATCTTGTACTTCACATAGTGCGGGACTCTCTTAATGGGCCTATCTGGGCCGGTATAAATGCCTAATTTCCCGTAAGTTGTCCGTTATTAGGATCAGTTGGGAGTTTTGTTATTTTTTCCATAGTATAACCTTCCAAGTTGGAAAGGTGGTAATATCTATGATGCGGCAGTATTAACTTTGCCTTATGTGCACTTTTTTCCATCTTGCTGCAGGGTGAACCCACTAAAAAATCTAATGACATGCGATTTTATAGGTGTGTCTTACCATTTATATCTTGATACTCGTTCTTCACACTTAGGACCCATTCCCTGGTCCTCTCTACCCCCTGTCGATGCCCACAGTAGCATTGCTATTTTCCAAATGCGCTGTTAGTACCAGACACTGGGTCATTGAGGCCTTATTAATGGAAATCTCAGTGCTTTTTACATGTTCTGTATGTTATATCCCTTTTTCTTTTTCCTTCTTTCTCTCTCCCTTCCCTCCTACTCTCAAGGTAATAACCAGATGGTTTAGAGGCTCTAAGTATTATGGGCAAGAAAAGATCACCTTACTTAGAATATGGCTGAACTAAAAATATGTACCTATAATGTGAGAGGATTGAATGCGCCACCCAAGCGTACTCAAATTTGTCAGCTTCTTAACAGACAGAAAGTGAGCATTGCTCTCCTGCAGGAAACCCATTTTAAGAGAGATCATGTCCCGCGTCTATCTCACATGATATACAATCAGTGGTTCCATAGTACATCCTCTTCAGGGGCCTCAAAAGGGGTTTCTATAGCAATCCATAAAAACGTGCCAATGGTGGTGCATTCAATCCTCCAAGATGAAGAAGAAGGTCGTTATCTGTTTTCGAAGGGGTCATTAGGTAATCAGAAAATCACTATAGGCAATTTGTATACTCCTAATGTGGCCCAAGCAATATGGTTGGAAAAAACCTTATCGAAACTGCAGGAATTTGCTGAAGGTATTGTATTGGCAGGAGGTGATATTAATGTGGCGTTAAATCCACAGCTAGACACATCAACAGGTTCGTCGGCTCTATCCCAGGTTGCCATTAGGAGAATTAAGAGAAAGTTAGCTGATTTAGGATTAGTAGATGTCTGGAGGGCTATGAACCCCACGTCGAAAGACTATACTTACTATTCAGTGGCACATGTTTCTTACCAGAGGCTAGACTATTTGTTTGTTCCCCCAGGATCTATGGGTGACTGTTCTCAAACATCAATAGGCAATATCCTATTATCAGATCATGCTCCTGTATATTTGACAATTAGGGTTAGGTCCCTACCCCGAACGCAGTTTACTTGGAGGTTAGATGAGACCTTGTTGAGCAAACAGGATTATGTTCTAGGCATACATAAACATCTGGAAGAATATTTTAGCCTAAATGAGACGGAGGATATGTCGCCGGGTCTGGTCTGGGAGGCTCACAAGGCAGTTGTGAGAGGACATTTTATTGCACTAAATGCGCATATAAAAAAGAAAAGAGAAGCCTCTATTGTGTTGTTACAGGACCAGATTCAAGCAATGGAATTATTGCACAAAAAACAAATCTCGCCAGAAGTACTGGTTAAACTAAACAGGTTGAGGGCGGAGCTTAAGAACGTGCTGAATAACCGGGTGGCCAAACTTTATTTGTCAGCGCAGTTCAAATACTACGCACATGGGGACAAGGCATCAAAGTTTATGATGTCAAGCCTGAAAAAACGTAGAGTCAAGTCGTATATACACTCTATTCATGATGCCTCGGCCAAACCTCTTATGTCAACTGATCTTATAGCAAAACAGTTTTGCAACTATTATAGCTCGCTATTAGAGTTGAGCGAACACCTGGATGTTCGGGTTCGACGAGTTCGGCCGAACTTTCGAAAAATGTTCGGGTTCGGGATCCGAACTCGACCCGAACTTCATCCCGAACCCGAACCCCATAGAAGTCAATGGGGACCCGAACTTTTGGGCACTAAAAAGGCTGTAAAACACACCCGGAAAGGGCTAGAGGGCTGCAAAAGGCAGCAAAATGTAGTTAAATCCCCTGCAAACAAATGTAGATAGGGAAATGATGAGTTAACATAAAATAAATAAAAATTAAACAATATTAATTGGAGTGAGGTCCCATAGCACAGAATCAGGCTTCAAGTCACCCACCAATGGAGAAGGTCACTTACTATTATTTTGACCACAGCACCCAGACAAAGGAGAGAGGTCCCACAGCAGAGAACCAGGCATCATATCACCCACCACAGGAGTAGGCCACCATTTAGTTACTTTGACCCCTACACCCAGACGGAGGAGAGAGGTTACACAGCAGAGAATCAGGCATTTAGATCACCCACCACAGGAGTAGGCCACCATTGAATCAGACCCCGGCAACCATGTCAGATGGCACAAGCATAAGCTTTATATCAATCAGCACAGGAGAAGGCGACTTTGACAGACTTTGACCCCTACACCCGGACGGAGGAGAGAGGTTTCAAAGCAGAGAATCAGGCATTTAGATCACCCACCACAGGAGTAGGCCCCAATTTAATGGGACCCCGGCAACCATGTCAGATGGCACAACCATCAGCTTCATATCAATCAGCACAGGAGAAGGCGACTTTGAAAGACTTTGACCCCTACACCCAGACGGAGGAGAGAGGTTTCACAGCAGAGAATCAGGCATTTAGATCACCCACCACAGGAGTAGGCCCCCATTGAATCAGACCCTGGCAACCATGTCAGATGGCACAACCATCAGCTTTATATCAATCAGCACAGGAGAAGGCGACTTTGAAAGACTTTGACCCCTACACCCAGATGGAGGAGAGAGGTTTCACAGCAGAGAATCAGGCATCATATCAACCACCACAGGAGAAGCCACCATTTAGTTACTTTGACCCCTGCACCCAGGAAGAGGAGAGAGGCACCACAGCACATATTCTGGCATCATATCAGCCACCACAGGAGAAGCCACCATTGAGTTACTTTGACCCCCGCACCCAGGAAGAGGAGAGAGGCACCACAGCACATATTCTGGCATCATATCAGCCACCACAGGAGAAGCCACCATTGAGTTACTTTGACCCCCGCACCCAGGAAGAGGAGAGAGGCACCACAGCACATATTCTGGCATCATATCAGCCACCACAGGAGAAGCCACCATTGAGTTACTTTGACCCCTGCACCCAGGAAGAGGAGAGAGGCCCCACAGCACATATTCTGGCATCATATCAGCCACCACAGGAGAAGCCACCATTTAGTTACTTTGACCCCTTCACCCAAACAGAGGAGAGAGGTTCCACATCAGAGAATCAGGCATCATATCAACCACCACAGGAGTAGGCCACAATTTAATGGGACCCCGGCAACCATGTCAGATGGCACAACCATCAGCTTCATATCAATCAGCACAGGAGAAGGCGACTTTGAAAGACTTTGACCCCTACACCCAGACGGAGGAGAGAGGTTTCACAGCAGAGAATCAGGCATTTAGATCACCCACCACAGGAGTAGGCCCCCATTGAATCAGACCCTGGCAACCATGTCAGATGGCACAACCATCAGCTTTATATCAATCAGCACAGGAGAAGCCACCATTGAGTTACTTTGACCCCTGCACCCAGGAAGAGGAGAGAGGCCCCACAGCACATATTCTGGCATCATATCAGCCACCACAGGAGAAGCCACCATTGAGTTACTTTGACCCCCGCACCCAGGAAGAGGAGAGAGGCACCACAGCACATATTCTGGCATCATATCAGCCACCACAGGAGAAGCCACCATTTAGTTACTTTGACCCCTGCACCCAGGAAGAGGAGAGAGGCACCACAGCACATATTCTGGCATCATATCAGCCACCACAGGAGAAGCCACCATTTAGTTACTTTGACCCCTGCACCCAGGAAGAGGAGAGAGGCACCACAGCACATATTCTGGCATCATATCAGCCACCACAGGAGAAGCCACGATTGAGTTACTTTGACCCCTGCACCCAGGAAGAGGAGAGAGGCCCCACAGCACATATTCTGGCATCATACTAACCACCACAGGAGAAGCCACCATTGAGTTACTTTGACCCCTGCACCCAGGAAGAGGAGAGAGGCCCCACAGCACATATTCTGGCATCATATCAGCCACCACAGGAGAAGCCACCATTTAGTTACTTTGACCCCTGCACCCAGGAAGAGGAGAGAGGCCCCACAGCACATATTCTGGCATCATATCAGCCACCACAGGAGAAGCCACCATTTAGTTACTTTGACCCCTGCACCCAGGAAGAGGAGAGAGGCACCACAGCACATATTCTGGCATCATATCAGCCACCACAGGAGAAGCCACCATTGAGTTACTTTGACCCCTGCACCCAGGAAGAGGAGAGAGGCCCCACAGCACATATTCTGGCATCATATCAGCCACCACAGGAGAAGCCACCATTGAGTTACTTTGACCCCCGCACCCAGGAAGAGGAGAGAGGCACCACAGCACATATTCAGGCATCATATCACACACCACAGGAGAAGGCCTCTTTCATGATTTAGGCCTTTGGACCCAGACAGAGGAGAGAGGCACCACAGCACATATTCTGGCATCATATCAGCCACCACAGGAGAAGCCACCATTGAGTTACTTTGACCCCTGCACCCAGGAAGAGGAGAGAGGCCCCACAGCACATATTCTGGCATCATATCAGCCACCACAGGAGAAGCCACCATTTAGTTACTTTGACCCCTGCACCCAGGAAGAGGAGAGAGGCACCACAGCACATATTCTGGCATCATATCAGCCACCACAGGAGTAGGCCACAATTTAGTTTATTTGACCCCTGCACCCAGGAAGAGGAGAGAGGCCCCACAGCACATATTCTGGCATCATATCACACACCACAGGAGAAGGCCTCTTTCAGTGATTTAGGCCTTTGGACCCAGACAGAGGAGAGAGGTCAGAGATTAGCTTCATATCCCCCAGCACAGCAGAAGACCGCTTTATTTGACTTAGGCCTCAGCACCCAGACAGAAGACAGAGGTAGCATGGCAGAGGTTATGGCTTCATGTCACCCGTTAGTTTAACCGACCACTTTCATCTGGTTAGGCCCCGGCGCCCAGACAGAGAAGAGTTTCATTCAACTGTGGGTTTCATAAAATTTGTATCAAATAAAGAAGTGGCCCGTAGCACAACAAGACATGTTTTAGGCAGTTAATAAGGACTACTCTGCACAAGGGAGGGACAGGTCCTGTGGGATCCATGCCTGGTTCATCTTTATGAAGGTCAGCTTGTCCACGTTGGCTGTGGACAGGCGGCTGCGCTTGTCAGTAATGACGCCCCCTGCCGTGCTGAATACGCGTTCAGATAAAACGCTGGCCGCCGGGCAGGAAAGCACCTCCAAGGCATAACATGCTAACTCTGGCCACGTGGACAATTTCGAAACCCAGTAGTTGAATGGGGCCGAACCATCCGTCAGGATGTGGAGGGGTGTGCAGACATACTGTTCAACCATGTTAGTGAAATGCTGCCTCCTGCTAACACGTTCCGTATCAGGTGTCGGTGCAGATAGCTGTGGCGTGGAGACAAAACTTTTCCACATTTCTGCCATGCTAACCCTGCCCTCAGATGAGCTGGCCGTGACACAGCTGCGTTGGCGACCTCTTGCCACTCCTCTGCCTTCACCTTCCACCTGTTCCCCTGTGACATGTGGGAATGCTCTCAAGAGCGCCTCTATCAGCGTGCGCTTGTACTCGCGCATCTTACGGTCGCGCTCCAGTTCAGGAATTAAAGTGGGCACATTGTCTTTATACCGGGGATCCAGCAGGGTGGCCACCCAGTAGTCTGCACACGTTAAAACGTGGGCAACTCTGCTGTCGTTGCGCAGGCATTGGAGCATATATTCGCTCATGTGGGCCAGGCTACCCATGGGTAAGGACAAGCTGTCCTCTGTGGGAGGCGTATCGTCATCGTCCACCGTATCCCCCCAGCCACGCACCAGTGATGGGCCTGGGCTGCCACCCCGCTGTGAACTTGCGTCATCCTCGTCCCCCTCCACCTCCTCCTCCTCATCCTCCTCGTCCTCCAGTACAGTGCCTTGGCTGGCGACTTGTGAACCTGTCCTCTGCTGCTTAAACAAACCTCCCTCTGAGCCACTTCGAACAGACTGGCCCGAAAGTGTTAGAAACGAGCCCTCATCCTCCTCCTCCTCCTCCACCTGGGCCACCTCCTCTAACATCATTGCCCTAAGTGTTTTCTCAAGGAGACATAGAAGTGGTATTGTAACGCTGATAACAGTGTCATCGCCACTGGCCATGTTGGTGGAGTACTCGAAACAGCGCAGCAGGGCACACAGGTCTCGCATGGAGGCCCAATCATTGGTGGTGAAGTGGTGCTGTTCGGCAGTACGACTGACGCGAGCGTGCTGCAGCTGAAACTCCACTATGGCCTGCTGCTGCTCGCACAGTCTCTCCAGCATGTGCAAGGTGGAGTTCCACCGGGTGGGCACGTCGCATATGAGGCGGTGAGCGGGAAGGCCGAAGTTCCGCTGTAGCGCAGACAGGCGAGCAGCGGCAGGATGTGAACGGCGGAAGCGCGCACAGACGGCCCGCACTTTATGCAGCAGCTCTGACATGTTGGGGTAGTGGTGAATGAACCTCTGCACCACCAAGTTCAGCACATGCGCCAGGCAAGGGATGTGCGTCAAACCGGCTAGTCCCAGAGCTGCCACGAGATTTCGCCCATTATCGCATACCACCAGGCCTGGCTTGAGGCCCACCGGCAGAAACCACTCGTCGGTCTGTTGTTCAATACCCCGCCACAACTCCTTTGCGCTGTGGGGCCTGTCCCCGAAAAACATATGAGTTTCAGAATGGCCTGCTGACGTTTACCCCGGGCTGTGCTGAAGTTGGTGGTGAAGGTGTGTGGCTGACCGGATGAGCTGGTGGAAGCAGTGGAGGAGGAAGCCGAGTAGGAGGAGGAGGCTACAGGAGACAGAGAATGATGCCCTGCGATCCTAGGGGGCGGAAGGACGTGCGCCAAGGAACTGTCCGCCGGGGGCCCAGCCGCCACTACATTCATCCAGTGTGCAGTTAGTGAGATATAGCGTCCCTGGCCGTGCTTACTGGTCCACGTATCTGTGGTTAGGTGGACCTTGCCACAAATGGCGTTGCGCAGTGCACACTTGATTTTATCGGACACTTGCATGTGCAGGGAAGGCACGGCTGTCTTGGAGAAGTAGTGGCGGCTGGGAACCACATACTGCGGGACAGCCATGGCCATCAGCTGTTTGAAGCTGTCTGTGTCCACCAGCCGGAATGACAGCATTTCAAAGGCCAGCAGTTTAGAAATGCTGGCGTTCAGGCCAAGGGCTCGAGGGTGACTCGGGGGGAATTTGCGCTTCCTCTCTAAGGTTTGAGATATTGAGAGCTGAACGCTGCTGTGTGATATAGTGGAGACGCTAGTTGACGGTGGCGGTGGTGGTGGTGTCGGTGGCACATCCTCTGTTTGCTGCTCGGCAGGTGGCAACATTCCTCTCGAGGCGGAATCCGAGGCAGCAGCGGTAGAGGGAGCAGGGGGAGCCTCAGCGAGTGCCTGGTTTTTAAGGTGTGTACCCCACTGCAGTTCATGCTTTGCATGTAGATGCCTGGTCATGCAGGTTGTGCTGAGGTTCAGAACGTTAATGCCTCGCCTCAGGCTCTGATGGCAGAGCGTGCAAGTCACTCGGGTCTTGTCGGTAGGACATTGTTTAAAGAAGTGCCATGCCAGGGAACTCTTTGAAGCTGCCTTTGTGGGGCTGGGTCCCTGTTGGCGATGTCCAGTAGCAGGCGAACTCTGGGGGTGGCGGCTCGTCTGCTTTGGCCCCCTGCTCCCTCTTTGGCTTCGCTGTTGTCTCGGTCTCACCACTACCTCTTCCTCTGAACTGTGAAAGTCATCGCCACGACCTTCAGTCCATGTGGGGTCTAAGACCTCATCGTCCTCTGCATCGTCTTCCACCCAGTCTCCCTCCCTGACCTCCTCCTGTTCAGTCTGCACACTGCAAAAAGACGCGGCAGTGGGCACCTGTGTTTCGTCATCATCAGAGAGTCGGTGACTCTGCTGTGGTGGTATTCCCATGTCCTCTTCATCTGGAGACATAAGTGGTTGTGCGTCAGTGCATGGTATGTCTTCCTCCACTGGGGAAGGGCTAGGTGGACGCCCCTGGGAAACCCTGGAAGCAGAGTCTTCAAACAGAAGAAGAGACTGCTGCATAACTTGTGTCTCAGACCGTTTCCCTGATATGCTTGGGGGTGATGTGACAGACTGATGGGCTTGGTTTTCAGGTGCCACCTGTGCGCTTTCCGCAGAAGACTGGGTGGAAGACCATGTGGTGAACGTGCTGGAAGCACTGTCGGCCACCCAATCGATTAATGCCTGTACCTGCTCAGGCCTTACCATCCTAAGAGCGGCATTGGGCCCCACGAGATATTGCGGTACATTCTGCCGGCTAGTTGAGGGAGTTCGTTCCCTACTGTGTGCGCCTGGGGCCGAACGGCCACGTCCTCTACCAGCAACAGAGGCTCCACGGACACCACCACGACCGCGTCCTCGTCCCTTAATAGTATTTTTCTTCATTGTTGCGATTCAACTCGCACCACAATGAAATATATTATTTTTTATAAGCAAAATCCCCTCACTGGAATACTTTCAGTCTTTTGACTGTATGGATTACAGATGGAATGACTGTTATATGTGAGTACCGCTTTCTTTGACAGATTCTAGTATGGGTACATATATGTTTTCCCAACCCCAGCACATTAGTTTGCTAATTCCAGATGTATGAAACGCAGGCCTAACTGTATCTAGTATATTGAACGCCAGATAAACTAACTTGGCCTTTTTTAAATAAAAAAAATTCCCTCACTGGAATACTTTCAGTCTTTTGACTGTATGGATTACAGATTGAATGACTGTTATATGTGAGTACCGCTTTCTTTGACAGATTCTAGTATGGGTACATATATGTTTTCCCAACCCCAGCAAATTAGTTTGCTAATTCCAGATGTATGAAACGCAGGCCTAACTGTATCTAGTATATTGAACGCCAGATAAACTAACTTGGCCTTTTTTAAATAAAAAAAATTCCCTCACTGGAATACTTTCAGTCTTTTGACTGTATGGATTACAGATGGAATGACTGTTATATGTGAGTACCGCTTTCTTTGACAGATTCTAGTATGGGTACATATATGTTTTCCCAACCCCAGCACATTAGTTTGCTAATTCCAGATGTATGAAACGCAGGCCTAACTGTATCTAGTATATTGAACGCCAGATAAACTAACTTGGCCTTTTTTAAATAAAAAAAATTCCCTCACTGGAATACTTTCAGTCTTTTGACTGTATGGATTACAGATGGAATGACTGTTATATGTGAGTACCGCTTTCTTTGACAGATTCTAGTATGGGTACATATATGTTTTCCCAACCCCAGCAAATTAGTTTGCTAATTCCAGATGTATGAAACGCAGGCCTAACTGTATCTAGTATATTGAACGCCAGATAAACTAACTTGGCCTTTTTTAAATAAAAAAAATTCCCTCACTGGAATACTTTCAGTCTTTTGACTGTATGGATTACAGATGGAATGACTGTTATATGTGAGTACCGCTTTCTTTGACAGATTCTAGTATGGGTACATATATGTTTTCCCAACCCCAGCACATTAGTTTGCTAATTCCAGATGTATGAAACGCAGGCCTAACTGTATCTAGTATATTGAACGCCAGATAAACTAACTTGGCCTTTTTTAAATAAAAAAAATTCCCTCACTGGAATACTTTCAGTCTTTTGACTGTATGGATTACAGATGGAATGACTGTTATATGTGAGTACCGCTTTCTTTGACAGATTCTAGTATGGGTACATATATGTTTTCCCAACCCCAGCACATTAGTTTGCTAATTCCAGATGTATGAAACGCAGGCCTAACTGTATCTAGTATATTGAACGCCAGATAAACTAACTTGGCCTTTTTTAAATAAAAAAAATTCCCTCACTGGAATACTTTCAGTCTTTTGACTGTATGGATTACAGATGGAATGACTGTTATATGTGAGTACCGCTTTCTTTGACAGATTCTAGTATGGGTACATATATGTTTTCCCAACCCCAGCAAATTAGTTTGCTAATTCCAGATGTATGAAACGCAGGCCTAACTGTATCTAGTATATTGAACGCCAGATAAACTAACTTGGCCTTTTTTAAATAAAAAAAATTCCCTCACTGGAATACTTTCAGTCTTTTGACTGTATGGATTACAGATGGAATGACTGTTATATGTGAGTACCGCTTTCTTTGACAGATTCTAGTATGGGTACATATATGTTTTCCCAACCCCAGCACATTAGTTTGCTAATTCCAGATGTATGAAACGCAGGCCTAACTGTATCTAGTATATTGAACGCCAGATAAACTAACTTGGCCTTTTTTAAATAAAAAAAATTCCCTCACTGGAATACTTTCAGTCTTTTGACTGTATGGATTACAGATGGAATGACTGTTATATGTGAGTACCGCTTTCTTTGACAGATTCTAGTATGGGTACATATATGTTTTCCCAACCCCAGCACATTAGTTTGCTAATTCCAGATGTATGAAACGCAGGCCTAACTGTATCTAGTATATTGAACGCCAGATAAACTAACTTGGCCTTTTTTAAATAAAAAAAATTCCCTCACTGGAATACTTTCAGTCTTTTGACTGTATGGATTACAGATGGAATGACTGTTATATGCGAGTACCGCTTTCTTTGACAGATTCTAGTATGGGTACATATATGTTTTCCCAACCCCAGCACATTAGTTTGCTAATTCCAGATGTATGAAACGCAGGCCTAACTGTATCTAGTATATTGAACGCCAGATAAACTAACTTGGCCTTTTTTAAATAAAAAAAATTCCCTCACTGGAATACTTTCAGTCTTTTGACTGTATGGATTACAGATGGAATGACTGTTATATGTGAGTACCGCTTTCTTTGACAGATTCTAGTATGGGTACATATATGTTTTCCCAACCCCAGCAAATTAGTTTGCTAATTCCAGATGTATGAAACGCAGGCCTAACTGTATCTAGTATATTGAACGCCAGATAAACTAACTTGGCCTTTTTTAAATAAAAAAAATTCCCTCACTGGAATACTTTCAGTCTTTTGACTGTATGGATTACAGATGGAATGACTGTTATATGTGAGTACCGCTTTCTTTGACAGATTCTAGTATGGGTACATATATGTTTTCCCAACCCCAGCAAATTAGTTTGCTAATTCCAGATGTATGAAACGCAGGCCTAACTGTATCTAGTATATTGAACGCCAGATAAACTAACTTGGCCTTTTTTAAATAAAAAAAATTCCCTCACTGGAATACTTTCAGTCTTTTGACTGTATGGATTACAGATGGAATGACTGTTATATGTGAGTACCGCTTTCTTTGACAGATTCTAGTATGGGTACATATATGTTTTCCCAACCCCAGCAAATTAGTTTGCTAATTCCAGATGTATGAAACGCAGGCCTAACTGTATCTAGTATATTGAACGCCAGATAAACTAACTTGGCCTTTTTTAAATAAAAAAAATTCCCTCACTGGAATACTTTCAGTCTTTTGACTGTATGGATTACAGATGGAATGACTGTTATATGTGAGTACCGCTTTCTTTGACAGATTCTAGTATGGGTACATATATGTTTTCCCAACCCCAGCACATTAGTTTGCTAATTCCAGATGTATGAAACGCAGGCCTAACTGTATCTAGTATATTGAACGCCAGATAATCTAACTTGGCCTTTTTTAAATAAAAAAAATTCCCTCACTGGAATACTTTATGGCTTTTCACTGTATGGATTACAGGTTGACTGGTATTAGTAGGGGTGACACAAGCACACCCAAGTCCCTGATGTAGGATTTCTATGGCACAGACCACTATTACAAGTGATTAATGGACGTTGGGAGAGATTGTGCTGCAGCACTAGTCCCAAGATAGCCGCCGCCTATCAGCCCAGTAACATGTGCCACAAAATGGTCTGCACAACCTTTAAAAAAAATAGCCTTGGACTGTGCTGCTAAATCGCTATTGGTCTGAATCCCAGGTGTAGATGTCTGACTTGTTTGGAGCTTTGGAATGCACACTGTGGCAGCTTCTGCTGCAGCACTACAAGTCGCAAAATGGCGGCCGGCGGTCAGCCCGGGTACATGTGGATGGAAAAATTACTCTGGCCACTCTAAAAATAGCCAATCCCTATCAAAAAAGCAGCTCAGCTGCAGTTGTTCAGATGAATCACAGGTGGAGGAGAGAAATTTGCTTCCAGTTATTCAATTATCCCTGCCTATTCTCGCCCTAGCATCAGCTGCGTCTAACCCTGTTCTATTCACATCGGGAGTGAGCACGTCCCGACGTGCGCACAAGCTTATAAGAGGCTGAGTCACATGCTGCACTTGGCCAATCACAGCCTTGCCAATAGTAGGCATGGCTGCGATGGCATCTTAGGGCAAGTAGTATGATGCATGTTGATTGGCTGCTTTGCAGCCTTTCAAAATGCGCCAAAATACATGCCGAACGACGAACCCGAACCCGAACTTTTACGAAAAAGTTCGGGTTCGGGTCCGTGTCACGAACACCCCAAAATTCGGTACGGACCCGAACTATGCTCGAACTGTTCGCTCAACACTACTCGCTATATAACCTCAGAAAGAATGATAGTGAGATGGAAATTGGAAGAAGGTCAGAAGATATTAAGAAATGGCTCTCAGATTTGCGCCTCCCGGTTATTTCCCACGATCAGGCCCTGTCCCTAGCTCAGCCATTTACATTGCAGGAACTGAACAAGGCGTTACGCACGGTCCCTAGACATAAATGCCCCAGGCCTGATGGACTATCTGCGGGTTACTATACAACTTTTTCTTCGTTACTGTTACCCAAAATGCTTGCTGTATACAATGAGGTATACAAGGGTAATCCCCTTCCATCACAAATGTTGTCAGCCCTAATTACTATCCTGCCAAAGGAGGGGAAGGATCCTTCTTCCTGTGCCAGCTATAGGCCTATTTCGCTTTTGAATACAGACCTGAAGCTATATGCCAAAATGCTTGCTCTTAGGTTACAACCCTTCTTATCCAGTTTAATTAATGCGGAACAGGTGGGTTTTGTAGCTGGCAGGGAGGGAAGGATGAATACTGTTAGGATAGTAAATGTTATACATCAGGCTAGGGAAAAATCCATCCCTCTGGTTCTCCTGGGGACAGACGCAGAAAAGGTGATTTGATTGGCTTTTTATGCGTCTGGCCTTAGCTAAATTCGGGGTCCCGCCCCAGTTCATTAATGCCACGATGGCTATGTATGCTTCCCCCTCAGCTAGTGTGATGGTAAATGGTACCCTTTCTCCCAGCTTTACTATTGGCAACGGCACAAGGCAAGGGTGCCCCTTGTCTCCCCTGCTCTTTATCCTTGTGGTGGAATGCTTATTTCAGGCGATCCGTCAGGAGGATAGGGTCCGGGGTATGAGGGTGGGTAACACCTATCATCAGTTGGCAGCTTTTGCCGATGATCTTTTGGTTATAATAACCAACCCGTTGGAGGCTTTTCCTGCTATACAGGAATTATTCCAGAAGTTTGGGACTTTGTCTAATTTCCTTATTAATCCTTCGAAATCCCAAGCTTTAAATGTCACAGCCGGTAGAGATTTGCAGTTGACCCTGGAAAGACAATATGGATATGGCTGGACAACGCCTTCTATTAAATTTTTAGGGGTGAACTTAACCTCGGACCCTGGGGATCTATTTGAGGAAAATTTCAGTAATATTCATAGATCAATAGCAATCACTATTGATTCGTGGTGCATCCCCTTCACCTCGTGGTTTGGAAGGCGTACATTGATTAAATCGGTGTTAGTCCCCAAAATCTTGTATTACATGTTAGTACTGCCAATCCACTTGCCAAAATCCTTTTTTGTCCAGCTGAAGCAATGTTTCTCCAGATTTCTCTGGAAAAAATCTAGACCCCGTATCCCGCACTCGACAATGGTCCAGCCTAATAGGTTAGGGGGAATGGGACTTCCGGATATGGCAGAGTATTATAGGGCAATTCAGGGGATGAGATGTCTTGAATGGATCAGAGACCCAGAGAACAGACTCGACATTCTAGCAGAAGCCGGGGATAGGAGACTCCCTCTGAGATCATTTCTTCTTTCTCCTCCTAAAGATATGCCCCAGCAGATTAGATCACTTAGCCTCACGACAAAAAATACGTTAAACCTGTGGCGTGCAGATTTGTCTAAGGTGCTACTTTCAAACCACGAGGTGTCACCTGTGCTCCAGGTCAGAGACATTCTATGGAGCTCTGGGGGATTATTTGGCTCTACTTTACCAGGTGATCTTAAGGAACTGTCATTCCAATTGGTTGACCTATTAGATCCGGCAGATCATTTAATAGAGGATTGGGAAAAACACCCTAAATTGCAAAAGTTATCCTTTATCCACAAATTATATATCAAACAATACTTAGGGAAAAAGAAAATATCCACTTCAGCCTCTACAACACAATTTGAACAAATGATCCTTTCTAAAGTCCCTCCTCTGAAAAAAGTCTCGCGACTGTATTCCCTGCTGGTTTCCCAGACCAGACCCGACTCATATGGTTTCATCCGTAAATGGGAAATTGATTTAGATGTACACTTTTCAGCTAGGGAAATAGCACAGATTTGCTCTAACACTCCAAGGGTATCTAGATGTGTCAAATTACAGGAGAACCTTTACAAGGTGATCACAAGGTGGTACTTCACGCCTCAAAGATTACATTATATATACCCAGAATGTGATTCAAGATGCTGGAGATGTCTCAATGCAGAGGGCTCACTGGTACACATATGGTGGTCATGTCCTGATATTGCTGAATACTGGACAAGGATATGCATAATATGTTCACAGATCAGTGGGGTAAAGTTTGTTCCCTCAGCTAAAGGGTGCCTATTGGGGATATTGGGAGAAACTAAAGGGAATAGACATATTATCTCCTTGTTGGGCCAATTGCTGGCAGCTGCGAGGGTTCTTATAGCCTTTAATTGGAAGAATCGCAAGGCCCCCCCTATCTCCCAATGGATTACAAAGTGTGATGCAATCTACAGAATGGAGCAGATTGCTGGGTGGGAATCCGAAAGGTCGCAGGTGTTCGAAGCCATATGGTCCCCATGGAAAAAATACAGAGGTTTCTCATCCTAGTAGTAAATAGAGCTAAACAACAATTGTATCAGAGATGTAGGAGTAACTCCTCCTCTTTCCCCTTTCCCCTCCTGTTAACCCCTCCTTTTTTCTTTTCTCCTCCCCTTCTCCCTACATTGTTGGTACTTAAATATGCTTACATTCTCAGATGTATGATTTGTATAATATGGGCCCCAATGTGGGGTGGATGTATCTTTTGTATTTTCTGCCTATGATTCAGAATAAAATATTTCTAAAACCTTAAAAAAATAAATGTCTTTGTGTGACTTGTGTCAATCATGTCTTATTGTGATTTTCTAATAAAATTATGCTATTTTTGGATTACCTCGGTACTATTAGTGTTTTTTGTACTTTGTTGACCCACTCCTTCTGGTCGGTTTTCATGCTATAATCAGGGGTGGGCCCTGAACTTGTTTTGGGCTATATATAGGTTCCTTATTATACAAAATAGTCCTTTAAAAGGACTTTTGGGTCTGTAAATTTCAGCAATTTAGCGCAGGTTGCGCTAAAAATATATATTGCTGCTGCAACACACAATAGTCCTTAAAAGGACTTTTGGGTCTCTGACAAGTTTTTCACTCCCTACACTATGTTTTCCTTCTTCAGCACAGCTCTTTCTGACGCGTTCCGGCCAGCCAATTACTGTAATGTCAGTAACCAACATGGCTACGGCATTACAGTGAAGGGCAGCACTTACCTGCACGTTTATTGGCTGCATGAAGTAACGTTGCGCCGCACGTCACTCGACTCTTACTAGTGTAGGGATAGGATGCTGCTGCTGTGAGGGAGAGAATAGGAAAGAATCTGATATCACAACTTGTTAACTCTGCAACCTACAGCGATTTATTTATTTATTATTTTTTTTGTGAGTGCAATGCAACATTTGTGTACCGTGTGTACCCAGTGACACAGAAAAATAAGTTTTATCCGTCTGTTAGTTAGGTGGGTGTCGGCGGCCATCTTGTGCAAGTTCAGTGCACCAGCACTGCATATGTGCCAGGGGCAATAATTTAATCCTGTTCTTTTAGTTCAGTGGGCAACATATACCCATTTTTTAAGTGCACCTGCACTGCATATGTGCTAAGCGAAGGGAAAATAATATAGGTAATCCGTCTGCGAGTTCAGGGACCCAGGGGGTGACATATTCACATTTTTTTTCGGTAAAGTACCCCTGTGCTGCATATGTGAGTGTAATCAATTCAGTAAATCCATCTGTTATATTCTGGGGGTACAAATTAATATTTTTTTGCTAAAAAGTACATTTGCGCCCTGCACTGCATTTGTGATAGTGAAAGAAAATCAGTTAAATCCATCTCTTTCATTTGTGGGTGAAAAAATCATATCTTTTTTTCCATAAAGTACCTTTGCGGCCTGTGCTGCAGTGAAATATAATCAGTGAATACAACTGGGACATTGTGGGTCAAAAAAACACATTCTTTTGGCCATAAAGTACCTTTGCGGCCTGCACTGCGAATCTGATAGTGAAATACAGTCCTGATCAAAAGTTTAAGACCACTTGAAAAATGGCAAAAAATTATATTTAGCATGGCTGGATCTTAACAAGGTTCGAAGTAAAGCTTCAACATGCAACAAGAAGAAATGAGAGTGAGACAAAACATTTTTTGAGCATTCAATTTAATGAAAACAACGAATAAACTGAAACAGGCTGTTTTTCAGCTGATCAAAAGTTTAGGACCACATGCCTTTAAAAGTCCAAATCTGTGCAAAGATGTGGAGTCATTTTCTGTCAGGTAGTCACACGTTGTGATGGCAAAGGGTAAAAAAACTCTCACTTTTTGAACGTGGTCGGGTTGTTGAACTGCATAAGCATTGTCTCTCACAGCGCACCATCGCTGCTGAGGTGGGACGCAGTAAGACAGTCATTTGGAATTTCTTAAATTCTTAAATGATCCTGAGGGTTATGGAACAAAAAAGTCAAGTGGAAGACCCCAAAAATTGTCATCAGCACTGAGCCAGAGGATCCAATTGGCTGTCCGTCAAGACACTGGACGATCCTCAACCCAAATTAAGGCACTTACTGGTGCTGACTGCAGCCCCATAACCATCAGATGGCATCTGAGACTGAAGGGCTTCAAAAACAAAAAACTTCTTCAAAGACCTCGTTTCCTTGAACGCCACAGAACTGCTCGTTTGGACTTTGCAAGAGAGCACCAAAAATGGGACATTCAAAGGTGGAAGAAAGTTTTATTCTCTGATGAGAAAAAATTTAACCTTCATGGTCCTGATGGTTTCCAACGTTACTGGCATGACAAGCAGATCCCACCTGAGATGTTTTCTACGTGCCACAGTGGAGGGGGCACCATAATGGTCTGGGGTGCTTTTTCCTTCAGTGGAACAATGGAGCTTCAGGAAGTGCAGGGGCGTCAAACGGCCGCTGGCTATGTCCAGATGTTGCAGAGAGCATTCCTCATGACTGAGGGCCCTCGTCTGTGTGGTAACGACTGGGTTTTTCAACAGGACAACGCTACAGTACACAATGCCCGCAGGACAAAGGACTTCTTCCAGGAGAATAACATCACTCTTTTGGCCCATCCTGCGTGTTCCCCTGATCTAAATCCAATTGAGAACATTTGGGGATGGATGGCAAGGGAAGTTTACAAAATTGGACAACAGTTCCAGACAGTAGATGGCCTTCGTGCGGCCGTCTTCACCACTTGGAGAAATGTTCCCACTCACCTCATGGAAACGCTTGCATCAAGCATGCCGAAACAAATTTTTGAAGTGATAAACAATAATGGCGGAGCTACTCATTACTGAGTTCATGTTTGGAAGTTGGATTTCTGTTTTAGGGGGGTTTAGGGTTTTTTGGAGGTGTGGTCCTAAACTTTTGATCAGCTGAAAAACAGCCTGTTTCAGTTTATTCGTTGTTTTTATTAAATTGAATGCTCAAAAAATGTTTTGTCTCACTCCCATTTCTTCTTGTTGCATGTTGAAGCTCTACTTGGAACCTTGTTAAGATCCAGCCATGCTAAATATAAATTTTTGCCATTTTTCAAGTGGTCTTAAACTTTTGATCAGGACTGTATAATCAGTAAATCTATCTGTTTCACTGTGGGTGAAAAAATCATATTTCTTTTCTATAAAGTACCTTCGCGGCCTGCGCTGCATTTCTGACAGTCCAATAAAACCGTTAAATACTGCTGTTACATTGTTGGTAGGAAAAAACACCCTTTTTGTGCTAGATTGTACATTCGTGCTCTGCGCTGCATTTCTGACAGTCCAATACAACCGTTAAATACTGCTGTTATATTTTTGTTTGAAAAAGCACACTTTTTGTGCTAGATAGTACATTTGCGGCCTGCGCTGCATTTTTGACAGTCCAATAAAACCAGTTAATATTGCTTGTTACATTGTTGGTTGACAAATTAAAAAATTTTGTGACCGTGAAGCAATTGTATTAAATTCGCCTGTCACACTGTTATGTGACCTCAAGAAATCTTTTCTCTTTATGACACTGGCACAGCCTTACTGTCAGTGAATTAAATTGCTGACTATTGGCGGTTACATTGTCGCCTGACATAAACCATTTGTTAGTTTGGTAGGTGAACGCAAAGAATGAGGAGAGCATCAAATAAGGGATGTGGCCCTGGTTGTGGTGCTGCTGGTGTTGGTGGAGCTCCTGTTGCAGGGAAAGGACGTGGTCGATCTGTGCCAGCTACACGCACAAGTGAAACACCTTCCTCAGGTGCGAGTAGGCGACAAAACCTTTAGATTTATTTGGTAGTCGCGAACAGTGATGGCCAGTTCGCAGTGTTCGCCAGCGAACACATGCGGGCTGCCATCTTGACTCACAAGTCCGGCGATGCACAGGTAAGCCCTTACCTGTGCCGCGAGCCGGTCTGAAACAAATGCGGTCACCGGGAGCAGGCAGTTTCGAGAACAGCCCGATGAAGGCCCCCGGCGGCTGTTCTTGGAACTGCCTGCTCCCGGTGACTGCATTTGATTTCAGACCAACTCGCGGCACAGACACAGGTAAGGGCTTACCTGTGCATTGCCAGACTTGTGAGTCAAGATGGTAGCCCGCATGTGTTAGCTGGTGAACACTGCGAACTGGCCATCACTAATCCCGAATGCCGCTCTACGAATGGTGAGGCCAAAACAAGTACAGGCGATAGTAGATTGGGTGGCTGACAGTGCCTCCAGTTCCTTCTTATTGTCCCCAGTCCCCTGCTGAAAGATCAGAATTGGCACCTGCAACCCATGGCCATCAGTCTTTCACCTCACCCCCTTGCAAATCAGCCAAGCAGTCTGAGCCCCAAGTCATGCAGCAGTCGTCTCTTCTGCTTTTTGATGACTCTGTTAGCAGGGTTTCCCAAGGCCATCCACATACCCCTGCCCCAGAAGTGAAAGAGATTGAGTGCATCGATGCCCAACCACTTATGTTTCAGGATGAGTACATGGGAGGACCACCGCAGCACGTCTCGGATGATGACGAAACACAGGTGCCAACTGCTGTGGCTTTCTGTAGTGTGCAGACCGACAAGGAGGGCAGGGGTGAAGTGTATTATCTGAACGTTTGTTTAGCACAGCAGGAGATGGTTATCACAGACAAGCGCAGCCGCCTGTCCACAGCCAATGTGGACAAGCTCATGTTCATTAAAATGAACCAAGCAGGGATCCCACAGGACTTGTCCGTACCTTGTGCAGAATAGACATGTATACCGGCCTCACCCAGCCATTGTTGTACTCCAGCGCACTTTCTCTTTGTTTTATTTTTTATATTTCCCAATGTTTTGGAGTGTACCCAATTTTTTTTTTTAAAAGAAAAGCGTTGGCTACCTCCTCCTCCTCCACCGCCACTTCCACCTACACCGCCACATCCACCGCCTCCTCAACCTCCTACTCCATATGGACCTCCTCTTCCTAGATCAAGATTATTATTTTTTATTTTTACGTATTTTATGTTATTTGAAGTCATTTCCCTATCCACATTTGTTTGCAGAGCACATGCTCTTAACCACATTTTGCTGCCTTTAGCAGCCCTCTAGCCCTTTCCATGACTTTTTTAGAGCCATTTTGGTGCTCCAAAGTTTGGGTCCCCATTGACTTCAATGGGGTTCGGGTTCGGGTTCAAGTTCGGGTCCCCAACTCAAGCTTTTTTGCGAAGTTCGGCCGAACCCGGCAAACCTGAACATCTAGGTGTCCTCTCAACTCTACACTCGAGCATTTCACTCGAGCACATGCGGCATTCAGCCGAATACTATCATGTGCCGAGCATCGAGGTGCTCTAGCCGAACTGGTGTTCGGCCGAGCATGCTCGATCAGCACTAACACTGACAAAGGGCCTATGAGACCCAGCCAAGGGACTGGGTCTCACTGGCGACCGTAGCTGGAAGGCTCCAATGACTGTGAAAGGCATTTGGCTGCCATATCAGCCATCAGGTTCTCATCACCAGTGCGAGGATCCATTGGGATCTGAGAGGAAACCCCCTCCCTCTGCAAACACTGTGCATGCAGTGGTTAGTGTTGACCACAGCAAATTGGGGGTTAATGGGCTGGCCTCATTTGTTTTCACTGATGCTGGTGGATGAAGCAGCGGCTTGGCTGTCGGATGCAGTTTCTGCACCCCTCTGATCAGTGCGCCTTATATGTACACAACAGATGTCAGGATGGGGTTAATGCATTCCTCCATTATCCAGTACACAAGACATGACACATTCATATTTTCCAATCTTCAGCTGTCCAGTTTCATTGAACTGTTCCCACGTTAATCTCGGTTTTATTTTTTTGGCTTACAGGAGTAGAACCCAGTGTGGTCTTCATTTGCTGTATCCCATTCAAGGAGTTCCCATGCTATGTACATAGGTACTTATCACTATTGAAAAGGATGCAGGAGGTAATCCTAGCCATCTGATTCTGATGAAAAAGTTAGTGTTTTTTATTCACCCATACTCACAGTGACATTTCAATCCTGTCCCAGGACTTTTTTTTTTTCCTAGGAGAGGACTGAAATGTCACTGTGGGTATGGGTGAGTAAAAAAAAACAACACCTTTTTCATCTGAATTGGAGTGCTTTGATTATCTTATGACTTATACAAGTGGACTTCTGATCAAGGTCTAGAACCTCTGACATCCTCTGCATTATTTCATAATTTTTTTTTCCATGTGCTGCTTTACTCCATTGCTTACTGTAAAGGATAGTGTTTTTTTTTAGTTTCCTGCCACTTTTCTTCAGTTTGAACCAATCTAGTCCTCGTACTGCATGTCAGTCACTGAATGTTTTTTTGCTTAGTGTCCTTAAATTCCCAGTTATTTCTTAGATGCTGAAACCATATTATCTGTTACTAAAACTCATTCCATAGTCAAAGTCACTGTTGCCACATGTTATGCAGTTAATTGTCACCTCATGGTTGACTGATTAGATATTTGCATTTCAAGTCTGATTATTAAAGTGGCAAAGGTATACATCAGACACATGATTAACATACAGTCAGGTCCATAAATATTGGGACATCGACACAATTCAATTTTTTTTGGCTCTAAACACCACCACAATGGATTTGAAATAAAACTAACACGATGTGCTTTAACCTCTTCCGGACATAGGGCGTACAGGTACGCCCTTATGCCCTGGTACTTAAGGACACAGGCGTAGCTGTACGCCCTGTGTATTTTCGATCACCGCCGCGCGGCGGGCGGTGATCGGAACCCAGTGCCTGCTCAAACCATTGAGCAGGCACCTGGGACAAATGCGCCGGGGGGTCCTGTGACCCCCCCGTGTAGGCGATCGCAGCAAACCGCAGGTCAATTCAGTCGTTTCCGGGTTATTCGGGTCTCTGAGGACCCGATAACCCGGAACAGGATGGTGATCGGTGGTGTGATAATACACCAATCACCATCCTGCAATCCTGAGAGGTGATGGTGAAATCACCTCTCAGGATCGCCTCTGATTGGTAGGTGGGCGGGCGACGGGACGTTCAAATCTTGGCAACGCTCCTCTCCTCCTCCTTTTGTGTCCGGGGAGCAGAGGAGAGAGGAGCGCTGCCACTGCACGTGTGGATCTCAGCCAGCATCACCCCATCTGTGCCCCAGCACCCATCCGTGCCCCAGCACCCCTCTTCTGATCAGCCAGGTAACATAGTAACATAGTACATAACATAGTAACATAGTACATAAGGCCGAAAAAAGACATTTGTCCATCCAGTTCGGCCTGTCATCCTACAAGTTGATCCAGAGGAAGGCAAAAAAAAACCCTGTGAGGTAGAAGCCAATTTTCCTCACTTTAGGGGAATAAAAATTCCTTCCCGACTCCAATCAGGCAATCAGAATAACTCCCTGGATCAACGACCCCTCTCTAGTAGCTATAGCCTGTAATATTATTACACTCCAGAAATACATCCAGGCCCCTCTTGAATTCCTTTATTGTACTCACCATCACCACCTCCTCAGGCAGAGAGTTCCATAGTCTCACTGCTCTTACCGTAAAGAACCCTTTTCTATGTTTGTGTACAAACCTTCTTTCCTCCAAACGCAGAGGATGTCCCCTCGTCACAGTCACAGTCCTGGGGATAAATAGATGATGGGATAGATCTCTGTACTGCCCCCTGATATATTTATACATAGTAATTAGATCTCCCCTCAGTCGTCTTTTTTCTAACGTGAATAACCCTAATTTTGATAATCTTTCAGGGTACTGTAGTTGCCCCATTCCAGTTATTACTTTAGTTGCCCTCCTCTGGACCCTCTCCAGCTCTGCTATGTCTGCCTTGTTTACAGGTAATTAGGGAAAGGCTAGGGAAAGGTTGGGCTAGGCAGAGATATAAAAGATATAAAAGGGAAAGTTAGTGGGAAAAAATAGTTTGATTGCATCACCCTAAGTAGGGTGTCTGGGGTCCACAGCACAGCTGTGTGACCCTAGACCCCCCAGGGGCGCTGCCGCTTGCCCCCCTACAACTTTTTTGGCATTTTATTTTATTTTTTTGTGCAAACGCTGACTGTGGCTGGCACTCTTAGCATCCGGGCACTGTTAGCGCATCGCACACCCCACCGCTGATCAACTTCGGACGGTTGATCAGCGGTTTTAATTTTTTATTTTTTTTACATTTTTTTGCCCCTTTTTTTAGTTAATCTTTTTTTTTCTGTTAGTTTTAGGGATAGGTACACAAACACCCGTGCCCCCACGCACACTGAATAAAGATTTACACGCACGCACACGCACATGCAGACACACACTCCCCTATGGCCCGCCGAGGAGGCCTACACCCAACAGTTCGTTGCTCAACACCTGGGCTCCTTTTTGGCCAGGCCCGGTGGCTGGACGCCAGTCAGTGCAGCCGAGATGAGGACATTTTGGGGCCTCGTGCTGCATATGGGCCTGGTCAAGAAACCTAGTGTCAGGCATTACTGGAGTAGGGACGTCCTCTACCAGGCCCCACTTTACAGTACGGCCATGACACGCTCCCGGTTTGAGGCCATCCGGAAATGTCTGCATTATTCAGATAACGCAGCATGTCCCCCCCAAGGTGATCCTGCCTATGACCGTCTGTATAAGATACGGCCGGTCATCGATCATTTTGGTGACAAATTTGTACAGGCCTATGTACCTGGAAGGGAGGTCGCGGTTGATGAGTCTCTCATTGCGTTCAAGGGGAGACTCGTTTTCCTGCCAGTATGTTCCCTCAATGCGGGCGAGGTATGGCGTGAAGCTATACAAACTTTGTGAGAGTACCTTAGGGTACACTTACAAGTTTCGTGTGTACGAGGGGTGAGATTCCAGTATTCAACCCCCAGAATGTCCCCCCACTCTGGGAGTTAGCGGCAAACTTGTGTGGGACCTTATGTACCCACTGCTAGATAAGGGTTACCACCTTTTTGTGATAACTTTTATACTAGTATCCCCATGTTCCAGTCCCTCGCCACCAGATCCACGTCCGCTTGTGGGACCGTGCGGAAAAATCAACGCGGCCTCCCTGTCCACCCCTTCCAGATACCTATCCCGAGGGGTGCGACCCGTGCCCTTACCAGTGAAAACCTGTTGCTGGTCAGATATAAGGACAAGAGGGATGTCCTTGTACTGTCCACAATTCATGGTAATGGCATCACCCCTGTCCCTGTGCGAGGTACCGCGGCAACGGTCCTCAAGCCAGATTGTATCATCCACTACAATCGGTATTTGGGAGGAGTTGATCTCTCTGATCAAGTCCTCAAGCCATATAACGCCATGCACAAAACCCGGGCATGGTACAAAAAAGTTGCGGTCTACTTGGTGCAGGTTGCCTTGTACAAATCTTTTGTACTGTCCCGAAGCACTGGCAACACAGGGTCATTCCTTCAGTTCTATGAGGCAGTCCTCAAGGCCCTGATCTTTTCGGACCGGGAAAGAGCAGGCCGGAGTACCTCGGGAACTGGAGGCGCCCGGATCGTCCCTGGCCAACACTTTCCAGGTGTGGTCCCCCATACTGGAAAGAAGGGACGAACCCAAAAAAAGTGCAGAGTGTGTCGCAGGAGGGGGATACGGAAGGACACCACTACTCAGTGCGACATGTGCTCCGATCATCCGGGCCTCTGCATTGACGGTTGCTTCAGGGAGTATCACACTTCCATGGAGTACTAAATTTATATTCCAATTTAGCCACTGACATCAGATAAAAAAACTAGTTCTCAGACTTGAGACACTCAAAAAAACTAAAATAATTTAAAAAAGTATACAAATTAGATATCGCTGCGTTGGTAATAATCTCCTGTATAATAATACCCCATGACCTAACCCCCCAGATTAACACGGTCCAAAAAAAAAAATGGTGCAAAAAAAGAACTTTTTTTTGTCACCTTACACAACAAAAATTTTAATAGCAAGCGATCAAAAAGTCATATAGCCCCCAAAATAGTGCCAATAAAACCATCCTCTCATCCCGCAAAAAATGAGCCCCTACATAAGATAATCGGCTAAAAAAAAATTAAAAAATTACTCCTAGACTTTAGAGATACAAAAACATTTTTTTTGTATCAAAAAGGATAATATAGTCTAAAACCTAAATAATTGTAAAAAAGTAGACTTATTAGGTATCGCTGCGTCCGTAAGAATCTCCTCTATACAAAATACCCCAAGACCTAACCCCCCAGATTAACACGGTCAAAAAAGAAAACTGTGCCAAAGCAGCTATTTTTGGCACTTTTCCATTTCAATCCGTTTTTTCCGGTAACAAAGCAAGAGTTAACAACCAAACAAAACTTAATATTTATTACCCTGATACTGCAGTTTACAGAAACGCCACATTGTGGTCGTAAACTGCTGTATCACTAAAAGGCAGGGCGCAAAAGGAAAGGACCGACATGGTTTCTGGAAGGCCGATTTTGATGGCCTTTTTTATTAACACCATGTCCCTTTTGAAGCCCTCCTGATGCCCCCCTAGAGTAACAACTCGACAAAAGTGACCCCATCTAAGAAACTACACCCTTCAAGGTATTCAAAACTGATTTTACAAACTTTATTAACCCTTTAGGTGTTCCTCAACAGTTAATGGCAAATGGAGATAACATTTCAGAATTTAAATTTTTGGTAACCTTGCCTCAGAAAAATATAATATAGAGCAACTAAAAATCATATGTACCCTAAAAATAATCCCAACGAAACCGCCACCTTATCCCGTAGTTTCCAAAATGGGGTCACTTTTAGGGAGTTTCAACACTTGAAGGGTTAACGACGTTTGTAAAATCAGTTTTGAATACCTTGAGCGGTGTAGTTTCTTAGATGGGGTAACTTTTAGGGAGTTTCTACTCTAGGGGTGCATCAGGGGGGTTGAAACAGGACACGGTGTAAATAAACCGGTCCATACAAATCAGCCCTCCAAAAACCAAACGGCGCACCTTTCCCTCTACGCCCCGCTGTGTGGCCGTACAGTAGTGTACGGCCACATATGGGGTGTTTCTGTAAACGGCAGAGTCAGGGCAATAAAGAGACAGTCTTGTTTCGCTGTTAACCCTTGCTTTGTTAGTGGAAAAAATGGGTTACAATGGAAAATGGTGCAAAAAAATGAAATTTTCAAATTTCATCCGCATTTGCCAATAACTCTTGTGCAACACCTAAAGGGTTAACAAAGTTTGTAAAATCAGTTTTGAATACCTTTAAGGGTGTAGTTTCTAGAATGCGGTCATTTTTGGGTGGTTCTTATTATATAAGCCTCACAAAGTGACTTAAGACCTGAACTGGTCCCTAAAAATTGGGTTTTTGAAAATTTCTGAAAAATTTCAAGATTTGCTTCCAAACTTCTAAGCCTTGTAACATCCCCAAAATATAAAATATCATTCCCAAAATGATCCAAACATGAAGTAGACATATGGGGAATGTAAAGGAATAACTATGTTTGGAGGTATTACTATGTATCATAGAAGTAGAGAAATTGAAACTTGGAAATTCGCAATTTTTAAAAAAATCTTTGGTAAATTAGATTTTTTTTATAAATAAAAATGAATTTTGTGGACTTCATTTTACCAGTGTCATGAAGTACAATATGTGACGGAAAAAACTATCTCAGAATGGCCTGGATAAGTCAAAGCGTTTTAAAGTTATCAGCACTTAAAGTGACACTGGTCAGATTTGCAAAATATGGCCTGGTCCTTAAGGTGAAATAAGGCTGTGGAAAATAGAGATAAAATTTCAAAATTTTACTTTTTTGGCAGATTTTCCATTTTTATATTTTTTTTCCAGTTACAAAGCAAGGGTTAACAGCCAAACAAAACTCATTATTTATGGCCCTGATTCTGTAGTTTACAGAAACACCCCATATGTGGCCGTAAACTGCTGTACGGGCACACAGTAGGGCGTAGAGGGAAAGGTGCGCCGTATGGTTTTTGGAAGCCAGATTTTGCTGGACTGGTTTTTTGACACCATGTCCCATTTGAAGCCCCCCTGATGCACCCCTAGAGTAGAAACAACATAAAAGTGACCCCATCTAAGAAACTACACCCCTCAAGGTATTCAAAACTGATTTTACAAACTTTGTTAACCCTTTAGGTGTTGCACAAGATTTAATGGAAAATAGAGATACAATTTCAAAATTTAACTTTTTTGGCAGATTTTCCATTTTTATATATTTTTTCCAATTACAAAGCAAGGGTTAAAAGCCAAACAAAACTCATTATTTATGGCCCTGATTCTGTAGTTTACAGAAACACCCCATATGTGGTCGTAAACCGCTGTACGGGCACGCGGCAGGGTGCAGAAGGAAAGGAATGCCATACGGTTTTTGGAAGGCAGATTTTGCTGGACTGGTTTTTTTGACACCATGTCCCATTTGAAGCCCCCCTGATGCACCCCCAGAGTAGAAACTCCAAAAAAGTGACCCCATTTTATAAACCACGGGATAGGGTGGCAGTTTTGTTGGTACTGGTTTAGGGTACATATCATTTTTGGTTGCTCTATATTACACTTTTTTGTGCGGCAAGGTAACAAGAAATAGATTTTTTGGCACTTTTTTTTGTTATTTACAACATTCATCTGACAGGTTAGATCATGTGGTATTTTTATAGAGCAGGTTGTCACGGACGCGGCGATACCTAATATGTATACAATTTTTTTTATTTATGTAAGTTTTACACAATGATTTCATTTTTAAAACAAAAAAAATGTTTTAGTGTCTCCATAGTCTAAGAGCCATAGTTTTTTCAGTTTTTGGGCGATTATCTTGAATAGGGTCTCATTTTTTGCGGGATGAGATGACGGTTTGATTGGCACTATTTGATCGCTTGCTATTACACTTTTTGTGACGTAAGATTACAAAAAATGGCTTTTTTTACACCGTTTTTATTTTTATTTTTTTACTGTGGTCACCTGAGGGGTTAGGTAATTTAATATTTTTATATAGCCGGTCGATACGGACGCGGCGATACCTAATATGTATACTTTTTTTTATTTATTTAAGTTTTACACAATGATTTCATTTTTGAAACAAAATAAATCATGTTTTAGTGTTTCCATAGTCTGAGAGCCATAGTTTTTCAGTTTTTGGGTGATTATCTTGGGTAGGGTATGATTTTTGCGGGATGAGATGACGGTTTGATTGGTACTATTTTGGCGTACATGCGACTTCTTTGATCACTTTTATTACCTTTTTTGGGAAGTAAGTTGGGCAAAATTTAAATTTCCTAATAGTTTTTATTTTTTAATTTTTATGGCGTTCACCATGCAGGTAAAGTAACATGACCGTTTTATAGATCAGGTTGTTACGGACGCGGCGATACCAAACATGTGTAGGGAATTTTATTTTTTTCATTTTTAATCAGTGATAAATGTGTTTTTTGATTTTTACTTTTTTTTCACTTTTTTTACTTTTTTTTTTTGCCCAGACCCACTTGGTTCTTGAAGATCCAGTGGGTCTGATGTCTGTATAATACAGTACAGTACACTATATAGTGTTTTGTACTGTATTTTACTTACACTTTGTCTGAACAGATCTCTGCCTTTAGCACAGATCTGTTCAGCACCATGGACAGCAGGATGCCTGAGACGGCGTCCTGTTGCCATGGGAACCTTCCCCGTCTGCTCAGTAGTGGTCATAACTTCGCAGACGGGGAAGGGTAAGGACGGGTCTGTCGGGGGGCTGTCTGGGAGCTCTCTCCCTCTCCATCGGGGGGCTGCAAAGGCACTGCAGCCCCCTGATGGGAGATGGAGGGAGCTCCCTCTTACTGTTAACTTTTTCCATACAGCGGTCCTACAGACCGCGGTATGGAAAGGGTTAAACGGCTGACATCTGCACAGATGTCAGCCGTTTATACCAGGGTGTCAGCAATGTGCTGACACCCTTGTATACCCACTAGACGCCAACGAATTTTCAAGAGGAGGCGGGCGGGGGATCGCGATACCGCCTGCCGCACCACCCGCCTCCCGCATTGCCCGCAACTCCCCCCCCCTGCACCACCCGCCGGCAAAAAATCATGCAGGGGTGCAGGGGGGGGTGTAAAATCTATGTTTGATGGACACTAAAGTTTCTGATCCCCGCGGTGCATATGTGCCTCCCACTTGTTAAGGGACCAAAAGTAATGGGACATAATAATAATCATAAATTAAACTTTCACTTTTTAATACTTGGTTGCAAATCCTTTGCAGTCAATTACAGCCTGCCAGGCCTCTACTGCAACTGTCTTCAGTTCCTGCTTTTTCTTGGGGCATTTTCCCTTCAGTTTTGTCTTCAGCAAGTGAAATGCATGCTCAATCGGATTCAGGTCAGGTGCTTGACCTGGCCATTGCAGAATTTTCCACTTCTTTCCCTTAAAAAACTCTTTGGTTGCTTTTGCAGTATGCTTTGGGTCATTGTTAGAGTTGAGCGAACACCTGGATGTTCGGTTTCGAGAAGTTCGGCCGAACTTCCCGGAAATGTTCGGGTTCGGGATCCGAACCCGATCCGAACTTCGTCCCGAACCCCATTGAAGTCAATGGGGACCCGAACTTTTGGGCACTAAAAAGGCTGTAAAACAGCCCAGGAAAGAGCTAGAGGGCTGCAAAAGGCAGCAACATGTAGGTAAATCCCCTGCAAACAAATGTGGATAGGGAAATGAATTAAAATTAAAATAAAAAAAATAAACCAATATCAATTGGACAGAGGTCCCATAGCAGAGAATCTGGCTTCACGTCAGCAGAGAATCAGTCTCTTCATGCCATAGCAAAGAATCTGGCTTCATGTCAGCAGAGAATCAGTCTCTTCATGCCATAGCAGAGAATCTGGCTTCATGTCAGCGCAGAATCAGTCTTCATGTCATAGCAGAGAATCAGGCTTCACGTCACCCACCGCTGGAACAGGCCACTGTCACACATTTAGGCCCCGGCACCCAGACAGAGGAGAGAGGTCCCGTAACAGAGAATCTGGCCTTATGTCAGCGCAGAATCTGTCTTCATGTCATAGCAGAGAATCAGGCTTCACGTCACCCACCACTGGAACAGGCCACTGTCACACATTTAGGCCCAGGCACCCAGGCAGAGGAGAGAGGTCCCGTAACAGAGAATCTGGCCTTATGTCAGCGCAGAATCTGTATTCATGTCATAGCAGAGAATCAGGCTTCACGTCACCCACCACTGGAACAGGCCACTGTCACACATTTAGGCCCAGGCACCCAGGCAGAGGAGAGAGGTCCCGTAACAGAGAATCTGGCCTTATGTCAGCGCAGAATCTGTCTTCATGTCATAGCAGAGAATCAGGCATCACGTCACCCACCACTGGAACAGGCCACTGTCACACATTTAGGCCCAGGCACCCAGGCAGAGGAGAGAGGTCCCGTAACAGAGAATCTGGCCTTATGTCAGCGCAGAATCTGTATTCATGTCATAGCAGAGAATCAGGCTTCACGTCACCCACCACTGGAACAGGCCACTGTCACACATTTAGGCCCCGGCACCCAGACAGAGGAGAGCGGTCCCCATAACAGAGAATCTGGCCTTATGTCAGCGCAGAATCTGTCTTCATGTCATAGCAGAGAATCAGGTATCACGTCACCCACCACTGGAACAGGCCACTGTCACAAATTTAGGCCCAGGCACCCAGGCAGAGGAGAGAGGTCCCGTAACAGAGAATCTGGCCTTATGTCAGCGCAGAATCTGTCTTCATGTCATAGCAGAGAATCAGGCATCACGTCACCCACCACTGGAACAGGCCACTGTCACACATTTAGGCCCAGGCATAGGAGAGAGGTCCCGTAACAGAGAATCTGGCCTTATGTCAGCGCAGAATCTGTCTTCATGTCATAGCAGAGAATCAGGCTTCACGTCACCCACCACTGGAACAGGCCACTGTCACACATTTAGGCCCCGGCACCCAGACAGAGGAGAGCGGTCCCGTAACAGAGAATCTGGCCTTATGTCAGCGCAGAATCTGTATTCATGTCATAACAGAGAATCAGGCTTCACGTCAGCCACCACTGGAACAGGCCACTGTCACACATTTAGGCCCAGGCACCCAGGCAGAGGAGAGCGGTCCCGTAGCAGAGAATCTGGCCTTATGTCAGCGCAGAATCTGTCTTCATGTCATAGCAGAGAATCAGGCTTCACGTCACCCACCACTGGAACAGGCCACTGTCACACATTTAGGCCCAGGCACCCAGGCAGAGGAGAGAGGTCCCGTAACAGAGAATCTGGCCTTATGTCAGCGCAGAATCTGTATTCATGTCATAGCAGAGAATCAGGCTTCACGTCACCCACCACTGGAAGAGGCCACTGTCACACATTTAGGCCCCGGCACCCAGACAGAGGAGAGCGGTCCCGTAACAGAGAATCTGGCCTTATGTCAGCGCAGAATCTGTCTTCATGTCATAGCAGAGAATCAGGCATCACGTCACCCACCACTGGAACAGGCCACTGTCACACATTTAGGCCCAGGCACCCAGGCAGAGGAGAGAGGTCCCGTAACAGAGAATCTGGCCTTATGTCAGCGCAGAATCTGTCTTCATGTCATAGCAGAGAATCAGGCTTCACATCACCCACCACTGGAACAGGCCACTGTCACACATTTAGGCCCAGGCACCCAGGCAGAGGAGAGAGGTCCCGTAACAGAGAATCTGGCCTTATGTCAGCGCAGAATCTGTATTCATGTCATAGCAGAGAATCAGGCTTCACGTCACCCACCACTGGAACAGGCCACTGTCACACATTTAGGCCCCGGCACCCAGACAGAGGAGAGGTTCATTCAACTTTGGGTTGCCCCGCAATATAATGGTAAAATGAAATTAAAAATATTATTGAATGAGGAAGTGCCCTGGAGTAGAATAATATATTGTTAAGGGGAGGTAGTTAATATCTAATCTGCACAAGGGATGGACAGGTCCTGTGGGATCCATGCCTGGTTCATTTTTATGAACGTCAGCTTGTCCACATTGGCTGTAGACAGGCGGCTGCGTTTGTCTGTAATGACGCCCCCTGCCGTGCTGAATACACGTTCAGACAAAACGCTGGCCGCCGGGCAGGCCAGCACCTCCAAGGCATAAAAGGCTAGCTCTGGCCACGTGGACAATTTGGAGACCCAGAAGTTGAATGGGGCCGAACCATCAGTCAGTACGTGGAGGGGTGTGCACAGGTACTGTTCCACCATGTTAGTGAAATGTTGCCTCCTGCTAACATGTTCCGTATCAGGTGGTGGTGCACTTAGCTGTGGCGTGTTGACAAAACTTTTCCACATCTCTGCCATGCTAACCCTGCCCTCAGAGGAGCTGGGCGTGACACAGCCGCGTTGGCGACCTCTTGCTCCTCCTCTGCCTTCGCCTTGGGCTTCCACTGGTTCCCAACGTGCGCTTGTACTCGCGCATCTTCCTATCACGCTCAAGTGTAGGAAGTAAGGTGGGCACATTGTCTTTGTACCGGGGATCCAGCAGGGTGGCAACCCAGTAGTCCGCACACGTAAAAATGTGGGCAACTCTGCTGTCGTTGCGCAGGCACTGCAGCATGTAGTCGCTCATGTGTGCCAGGCTGCCTAGAGGTAAGGACAAGCTGTCCTCTGTGGGAGGCGTAGCGTCATCGTCCTGAGTTTCCCCCCAGCCACGCACCAGTGATGGGCCCGAGCTGCTTTGGGTGCCACCCCGCTGTGAACATGCTTCATCCTCATCCTCCTCCACCTCCTCCTCGTCCTCCACGTCCTCCAGTAGTGGGCCCTGTCTGGCCACATTTGTACCTGGCCTCTGGTGTTGCAAAAAACCTCCCTCTGAGTCACATCGAAGAGACTGGCCTGAAAGTGCTAAAAATGACTCCTCTTCCTCCTGGGCCACCTCCTCTTCCATTATCGCCCTAAGTGTTTTCTCAAGGAGACATAGAAGTGGTATTGTAACGCTGATAACGGCGTCATCGCCACTGGCCATGTTGGTGGAGTACTCGAAACAATGCAACAGGCACACAGGTCTCGCATGGAGGCCCAGTCATTGGTGGTGAAGTGTGTCTGATCCGCAGTGCGACTGACCCGTGCGTGCTGCAGCTGAAACTCCACTATGGCCTGCTGCTGCTCGCACAGTCTGTCCAGCATATGCAAGGTGGAGTTCCACCTGGTGGGTACGTCGCATATGAGGCGGTGAGCGGGAAGGCCGAAGTTACGCTGTAGCGCAGACAGGCGAGCAGCGGCAGGGTGTGAACGCCGGAAGCGCGAACAGACGGCCCGCACTTTATGCAGCAGCTCTGACATGTCGGGGTAGTTGCGAATGAACTTCTGCACCACCAAATTCAGCACATGCGCCAGGCAAGGGATGTGCGTCAATCCAGGTAGGTTAAGAGCTGCAACGAGATTTCGCCCATTATCGCACACCACCAGGCCGGGCTTGAGGCTCACCGACAGCAACCACTCGTCGGTCTGTTGTTCTATACCCCGCCACAACTCCTGTGCGCTGTGGGGCCTGTCCCCCAAACATATGAGTTTCAGAATGGCCTGCTGACGTTTACCCCGGGCTGTGCTGAAGTTGGTGGTGAAGGTGTGTGGCTGACTGGATGAGCAGGTGGAAGAAGAGGAGGAGGAAGCTGAGTAGGAGGAGGAGAAGACAGGAGGCAAAGAATGTTGCCCTGCGATCCTTGGCGGCGGAAGGACGTGCGCCAAACAGCTCTCCGCCTGGGGCCCAGCCGCCACGAGATTTACCCAGTGTGCAGTTAGGGAGATATAGCGTCCCTGGCCGTGCTTACTGGTCCACGTATCTGTGGTTAGGTGGACCTTACCACAGATGGCGTTGAGCAGTGCACACTTGATTTTATCGAACACTTGTTTGTGCAGGGAAGGCACGGCTCTCTTGGAGAAGTAGTGGCGGCTGGGAACAACATACTGTGGGACAGCAAGTGACATGAGCTGTTTGAAGCTGTGTGTGTCCACCAGCCTAAATGACAGCATTTCATAGGCCAGTAGTTTAGAAATGCTGGCATTCAGGGCCAGGGATCGAGGGTGGCTAGGTGGGAATTTACGCTTTCTCTCAAATGTTTGTGAGATGGAGAGCTGAACGCTGCCGTGTGACATGGTTGAGATGCTTGGTGACGCAGGTGGTGGTGTTGGTGGTACATCCCATGTTTGCTGGGCGGCAGGTGCCAACGTTCCTCCAGAGGGAGAGGAAGAGGCCGAGGCGGCGGCAGCAGCAGCAGAAGAGGCCGAGGCGGCGGCAGCAGCAGAAGAGGCCGAGGCGGCAGCAGCAGCAGAAGAGGCCGAGGCGGCAGCAGCAGAAGAGGTAGCAGGGGGAGCCTGAGTGACTTCCTTGTTTTTAAGGTCTTTACTCCATTGCAGTTCATGCTTTGCATGCAGGTGCCTGGTCATGCAGGTTGTGCTAAGGTTCAGAACGTTAATGCCTCGCTTCAGGCTCTGATGGCACAGCGTGCAAACCACTCGGGTCTTGCCGTCAGCACATTGTTTGAAGAAGTGCCATGCGAGGGAACTCCTTGAAGCTGCCTTTGGGGTGCTCGGTCCCAGATGGCGGCGGTCAGTAGCAGGCGGAGTCTCTTGGCGGCGGGTGTTCTGATTTTGCCCACTGCTCCCTCTTTTGCTACGCTGTTGGCTCGGTCTCACCACTGCCTCTTCCTCCGAACTGTGAAAGTCAGTGGCACGACCTTTATTCCATGTGGGGTCTAGGACCTCATCGTCCCCTGCATCGTCTTCCACCCAGTCTTGATCCCTGACCTCCTGTTCAGTCTGCACACTGCAGAAAGACGCAGCAGTTGGCACCTGTGTTTCGTCATCATCAGAGACGTGCTGAGGTGGTATTACCATGTCCTCATCATCAGGAAAAATAAGTGGTTGTGCGTTAGTGCATTCTATCTCTTCCACCCCTGGGGAAGGGCTAGGTGGATGCCCTTGGGAAACTCTGGCAGCAGAGTCTTCAAACAGCATAAGAGACTGCTGCATACTTTGAGGCTCAGACAGTTTCCCTGATATGCAAGTGCCCTGGAGTAGAATAATATATTGTTAAGGGGAGGTAGTTAATATCTAATCTGCACAAGGGATGGACAGGTCCTGTGGGATCCATGCCTGGTTCATTTTTATGAACGTCAGCTTGTCCACATTGGCTGTAGACAGGCGGCTGCGTTTGTCTGTAATGACGCCCCCTGCCGTGCTGAATACACGTTCAGACAAACGTGCCAACGTTCCTCCAGAGGCAGAGGAAGAGGCCGAGGCGGCGGCAGCAGCAGCAGAAGAGGCCGAGGCGGCGGCAGCAGCAGAAGAGGCCGAGGCGGCAGCAGCAGAAGAGGTAGCAGGGGGAGCCTGAGTGACTTCCTTGTTTTTAAGGTGTTTACTCCACTGCAGTTCATGCTTTGCATGCAGGTGCCTGGTCATGCAGGTTGTGCTAAGGTTCAGAACGTTAATGCCTCGCTTCAGGCTCTGATGGCACAGCGTGCAAACCACTCGGGTCTTGCCGTCAGCACATTGTTTGAAGAAGTGCCATGCCAGGGAACTCCTTGAAGCTGCCTTTGGGGTGCTCGGTCCCAGATGGCGGCGGTCAGTAGCAGGCGGAGTCTCTTGGCGGCGGGTGTTCTGATTTTGCCCACTGCTCCCTCTTTTGCTACGCTGTTGGCTCGGTCTCACCACTGCCTCTTCCTCCGAACTGTGAAAGTCAGTGGCACGACCTTTATTCCATGTGGGGTCTAGGACCTCATCGTCCCCTGCATCGTCTTCCACCCAGTCTTGATCCCTGACCTCCTGTTCAGTCTGCACACTGCAGAAAGACGCAGCAGTTGGCACCTGTGTTTCGTCATCATCAGAGACGTGCTGAGGTGGTATTCCCATGTCCTCATCATCAGGAAAAATAAGTGGTTGTGCGTTAGTGCATTCTATCTCTTCCACCCCTGGGGAAGGGCTAGGTGGATGCCCTTGGGAAACCCTGGCAGCAGAGTCTTCAAACAGCATAAGAGACTGCTGCATAACTTGAGGCTCAGACAGTTTCCCTGATATGCATGGGGGTGATGTGACAGACCGATGGGCTTGGTTTTCATGCGCCATCTGTGCGCTTTCTGCAGAAGACTGGGTGGGAGATAATGTGAACGTGCTGGATCCACTGTCGGCCACCCAATTGACTAATGCCTGTACCTGCTCAGGCCTTACCATCCTTAGAACGGCATTGGGCCCCACCAAATATCGCTGTAAATTCTGCTGGCTACTGGCACCTGAGGTAGTTGGTTCACTAGGACGTGTGGCTGTGGCAGAACGGCCACGTCCTCTCCCAGCACCAGAGGGTCCACTAACACCACCACGACCATGTCCACGTCCGCGTCCGCGTCCCTTATTAGATGTTTTCCTCATTGTTCTTGTTCACCACAATTTTGAGAATGGCAAATTTGGGAATGCTTTTTCAACCCAGAAAAAAAAGTGTGCTTTTACGGTCACTACAAATAACTTGACCAGCTAAAACAGTGCAGATTTGGTTGAATAAAGATGTGAGACCTGTTTTTTTTTTGCGCTGTGTGACAGTTATAGGTTTAATCACAGAATGACACTTCTATCAGCACGCTAGCGTGTGTCTTAGGTTTTTCTGAATGACACTGTCAATAACTTCAATGTAAGATTTTCTTTTTGGGATAGATTTCAAGTAGGCCTGAAATATCACAAACTAGTTATTTTCAGAATGGCAAATTTGGGAAAGCTTTTTCAACCCAGAACAAAAAGTCTGCTTTTACGGTCACTACAAATAACTTGACCAGCTAAAACTGTGCAGATTTGGTTGAATAGAAATGTCAGGTCTATTTTTTAGGCGCTGGGTGACAGGCTCAACTTGCCCCTGATGTAATATATGGCCAAAAAATAACCACACTGTTGATGGTTAAATGCACTTGGGTGACACAGGCTCAGCCTGCAGCTGATGTAGTATATGGCCAAAAAATAATCAGACTGTTGATGGTTAAATGCACTTGGGTGAAACAGGCTCAGCCTGCAGCTGATGTAGTATATGGCCAAAAAATAACCAGACTGTTGATGGTTAAATGCACTTCGGTGACACAGGCTCAGCCTGCAGCTGATGTAGGATATAGCACAAAATAACCACACTATCGATGGTTAAATACACTTGGTGATAGCTTGTGCTGGCGCACCACAAGTCACAAAATGGCCGCCGATCACCCCAGAAAAAAAGTGATCTAAAAACGCTCTGGGCAGCCTCAAAAAAGTGAGCAAGTCAATAATAGCACTTCAATGATCCACAGCTGCAGATCGATCACAGAATGAAGTCTTTTGGAGGAGTTAATCTGCCTAATCTCGCCCTAACGTCGCAGCTGCAACCTCTCCCTATGCTTGAATCAGCAGAGTGACGTGCAGCGCTACGTGACCCAAGCTTATATAGAGGCTGGGTCACATGCTGCACTGGCCAATCACAGCCATGCCAATAGTAGGCAAGGCTGTGATGGCCTCTTGGGGCAAGTAGTATGACGCTTGTTGATTGGCTGCTTTGCAGCCTTTCAAAAAGCGCCAAGAAAGCGCCGAACACCAAACCTGAACCCGGACTTTTACGAAAATGTTCGGGTTCGGGTCCGTGTCACGGACACCCCAAAATTCGGTACGAACCCGAACTATACAGTTCGGGTTCGCTCATCCCTAGTCATTGTCCATCTGCACTGTGAAGCACCGTCCAATGAGTTCTGAAGCATTTGGATGAATATGAGCAGATAATATTGCCGGAAACACTTTAGAATTCATCCTTTTGTCAGCAGTCACATTATCTATTATGGGTGAGTCTAACCTTACTAAAGATGGCAGCCCACATGTGTTCATTATCAATAAATACAAGAGAACCAGTTCCATTGGCAGCCATACATGCCCACACCATGACACTACCACCACCATGCTTCACTGATGAGGTGGTATGCTTAGGATCATGAGCAGTTCCTTTCCTTCTCCATACTCTTCTCTTCCCATCACTCTGGTACAAGTTGATCTTGGTCTCATCTGTCTATAGGATGTTGTTCCAGAACTGTGAAGGCTTTTTAAGATGTCATTTGGCAAACTCTAATCTGGCCTTCCTGTTTTTGAGGCTCACCTATGGTTTACATCTTGTGGTGAACCCTCTGTATTCACTCTGGTGAAGTCATCATTTGATTGTTGACTTTGACACACATACACCTACCTCCTAGAGAGTGTTCTTGATCTGGCCAACTGTTGTGAAGGGTGTTTACTTCACCAGGGAAAGAATTCTTTGGTCATCCACCACAGTTGTTTTCCGTGGTCTCCCAGACAGTGATGGCCAGTTCGCAGTGTTCGCCAATGAACACATGCGGGCTGCCATCTTTAGTAAGGTTAGACTCACCCATCCGGCGATGCACAGGTAAGCCCTTACCTGTGCCGCGAGCCGGTCTGAAATAAAATGCGGTCACCGGGAGCAGGCAGCCCCTGGTGGCTGTTCTCGGAACTGCCTGCTCTTGGTGACCGCATTTGATTTCAGATCGGCTCGCGGCACAGGTAAGGGCTTACCTGTGCATCGCCGGGTGGGTGAGTCTAACCTTATTAAAGATGGCAGCCCACATGTGTTTGTTGGTGAGAACTGCGAACTGGCCATCACTGCTCCCGGGTCTTTTGGTGTTGCTGAGCTCACCAGTGTATTCTTTTTAAGAATGTTCCAAACAGTTGTTTTGGCCACGCTTAATGTTTTTGCTATCTCTCTGATGGGTTTGTTTTGTTTTCAACCCTAATGATGGCTTGCTTCACTGATCTTTGGATCTCATCTTGAGAGTTGACAGCAACAGATTCCAAATGCAAATAGCACACTTGAAATGAACTCTGGACCTTTTATCTGCTCATTGTAATTGGGATAATGAGGTAATAACACACACCTGGCCTTGGAACAGCTGAGAAGCCAATTGTCCCATTACTTTTGGTCCCTTAACAAGTGGGAGACACATGTGCAAACTGTTCACCTGATTTGGATGTAAATACCCTCAAATTAAAGCTGACAGTCTGCAGTTAAAGCACATCTTGTTTGTTTAATTTCAAATCAATTCTGGTGGTGTATAGAGCCAAAAATGTTAGAATTGTGTTGATGTCCCAATATTTATAGACCCGACTGTAATTAATTTTCTTTGTTTTTTTATCATATAGTTAAATCCATAAATTGTGTGCTTTCAACGGTTGCATTTTATTGCTGACATACTAAGCTCTATAACATTATTGAAACTTAGATTACATAGAGAATTCCTCCTTAGGGAGTCACGAGTTGAGTTAACTATGGTATTTAAAATATTTTCATGATTTAATTGACCATGAAGTTACAATTGATTTTTTTTTTTGTCATTTTATAGAAAGCCAGCTACTAAATACCAGACATTTATTACTAGACGTTTCTTGCCATGTGGATAAAGCAATTGCAAAACATATTCTACCCTAATATTTCTCAGCTAATTAAATAATCATTATATAGTGGAAATTAAGTGATGTTATTGGTTCAGAGTAAGCATCAAAAGGAAATGTTGGAATTAGGGTTGCACCAATCAATACTTTTAGACCCGGATCGATACGATACTGGGTCTTACTATTTACCTATACTAGGCTGCGCCACTCTCAGCGCGCATCATGTTCTCTTCACTAACACAGTGGAGAAGGAGGGAGTCCCTCCCTCCCCACTGTGACGCAGCTGCCACCAATGGGGAGATGGCAGGGAGGAGGAAGGGAGGGACAGTGGCCACTGCGCCACCAATGAATGTAAAACACATTAATTCAAGTATAAGTAACGGGTACCCGGCACCCCGCCTTAATAACAGGGCATGTTATACCGGGTATGTTATACCACTGCAGGCACCCGATGCCTCCTATACTTGAATTATTGTATTCATTACATTCATTGGTGGCCCCCCCAGTATTATAAACTATATCCATTGGTGGCGCAGTGTGCCCCCCTCCCCCCCAGTATTAGTAACATTGGTGGCAAAGTGGCCACAGGCGCACACCCGCCCCATCGTTGTTATATTCATTGGTGGCAGTAGCCACAGGGTCTTCTCCCCTCCTCCTCGTTGGTGGTGAAGTGGTAGCTTCTGATCAGAGCCCCAGCAGTGTAATCTTGGGGCTGTGATCTGTTACCATGGCAGCCAGGATGCTACTGAAGCCCTGGCTGCCATGGTAGTCTCCCTGCTGCTGTGTGCACAAAGCACAGGGCAGCAGGGACAGTGTAAAGTCCTATTCACACTAATAGGGGCTAATAGTTAGTAAATAAAAAATTGGAAAAAAAAGTTCAAAAACACCAAATTACTAAAAGTTTAAATCGCCCTCTTTCCCAATTTTACATATAAAATTTACAAACTATAAAAAAAACATATCACATCTCGCCATGCCCAAAAAAGTGCGAACTATTAAAATATAAAAAAATATTTCCTATGCGGTGAATGCCGTAACAGAAAAAAATTCTAAACAGCGCGATTCACCATTTTTTGTCACCTTGTCCCCCCAAAAATAGGATAGGACTGTCCTATTATGGGCAGGACGTTCAATAAAATATGGAATGCACATGTTTTGGTGTTTTATTTAGAGTATTGCAATACTTTTTTATGGTATCGAAATCGAATCATAATTTTGGTATCGTGACAACCTTAGTTTGAATAACATAAAACTTTTTTCTATTCTATTTTGTCTTTGTTGAATCTGATTACCTGAGTAAAGGTCATCAGTTTTGTGATTCCAAATCTGAACCATGCATTTATAGACTATTTTGCACAGTCCCTCAATTTAAGACCTATCCATTGATGCTGATTGCAAGTCTGAATATCCATACTTGCCATATAAACTTTCAAGAAATAAAACTTATAAGTCATATATGTATGTTAGCAAGAATAAAGGGACAATGCAATGTACAGGGTGGGCCATTTATATGGATACACCTTAATAAAATGGGAATGGTTGGTGATATTAACTTCCTGTTTGTGGCACATTAGTATATGTGAGGGGGGAAACTTTTCAAGATGGGTGGTGACCATGGTGGCCATTTTGAAGTCGGCCATTTTGAATCCAAAGGTCTGCATTTTCAGATCGCACAGGCTTTGTTTGTTGGCTATATCCACAGAGGCATTTAATTCTACATGGGTCCTGTAGACACAAAAAAGGGGAATACTTGGAATCAATGCTTTGTAATGGCGTTTGTTTTTTTCTAGATGCATTGGAGCATCAAAACCTTTAAAAAAAGTGACATACTGTACCCCTTAAAACAAAAGATTCTTCTGGCAGGCAGGGCATCACTTCAAAACAGATAGCCATGCTCCTAACCAAAAAATGATGGACATCATGGCTTATATATAAGAATGATGCAGCCAGTCATTAGAATATAGTATCATTTTGTGCAACATTTTCTAGAGCACTATTTGCATTAAAGGGTTTCTGTCACCCTGCAAAACTCTTTTTTTTTTTTTTTGGATATTTAGATTGCTCATAGTGCGATATAGCAGAATATAATGCTCTTACTTACTTTCATGCGGCCGATTCTTTATAAAACGAACTTTTATAATATGTAAATGAGGGCTCTACCAGCAAGTAGGGCGTCTACTTGCTGGTAGCTGCTGCAGAAATCCGCCCCCTCGCCGTGTTGATTGACAGGGCCAGCCATGATCTCCTCCTCCGGCCGGCCCTGTCAGTAATTCAAAAATCGCGCGCCTCGCGTCATTCGGAGCAGGCGCTCTGAGATGAGGAGGCTCGTCTCCTCAGCACTCCCTCAGTGCGCCTGCGCCGATGACGTCTTCTCTTTCGGTGATGTCATCGGCGCAGGCGCACTGAGGGAGTGCTGAGGATACGAGCCTCCTCATCTCAGAGCGCCTGCGCAGAATGACGCGAGGCGCGCGATTTTTGAATTACTGACAGGGGCCGGCCGGAGGAGGAGATCACGGCTGGCCCTGTCAATCAACACGGCGAGGGGGCGGTTTTCTGCAGCAGCTACCAGCAAGTAGACGCCCTACTTGCTGGTAGAGCCCTCATTTACATATTATAAAAGTTTGTTTTATAAAGAATCGGCCGCATGAAAGTAAGTAAGAGCATTATATTCTGCTATATCGCACTATGAGCAATCTAAATATCCAAAAAAAAAAAAAGAGTTTTGCAGGGTGACAGAAACCCTTTAAATAGAAAGCAAGCTAAGGCAAATCAGGGATATCTAGGCCAGGTGGGGAACTGCAATTTTCTGTACTTTGATCAAGGGAGAAAACTATTTTTCCATTTGGTGTTGGAAAGTCTGCCCAATATCCTTTTACAAAGGCCTATGATTGGGAACAGACATTCATAGGAATATTCATTAGCCTAATCCTTGCCCATCCAAATCACACCACTGATTAGTCGTCTAATTAGCAAACGCTCGTTGTTGTCTGATCAGATTTGTTTATTCAAGTAACAGTTGTTTATCCCTCATACAGTTTCATTTAGCCTATGTAAAGCCTATGTATGTAAAGTTTAAATGAGCACCTGTTGATGTGTTTTATAGTTGATGCTCATTATGGTTTCATACAAGGCGATCGAAAAGGACCATTAAGCTAGGCATACACTTTAGATATATAGCATTTTGGTTAAACTGCTGATCTTGGCAGGAATGGTTGACCATCTAATGTGTAAAGGGGTCTTTTCCACTCTTCCCTGATGGCAGATGTTGGGGATACATAAGATAAACCACTGCCAGAGAAGACTGGCAATAGCTTCTTCCCCCTCTTGATACTGAGAAAGGGTGCCTCCTAAGTCATGTCTATGTATGAGTGGATCAGGAATGATAGCTGTTGGCTGAATGACCTCGTTCAGTTATAGCTATCTTGTGTACAGTAAATAAATGGCTGGCCTTAGTTTCCGTCTTTATCATAATCTTCACCTAGTGGACTAGTAGGTGTAGATTGTGCTTCATTCATAGACATGATGGTGCAGACTCCAAAATTAATGCCTGTTTAAGATAACCACTGATAAATTAATGTAATTTAAAGTAATCAAGCTGCATTTGTAATTTTTCATGCTATAAAATAAGGAATTTATGTTTAAAATTGGTGCCTAAGTGGCAAAAGGTATAATAAAACTATAACCCAAATAAGAAATCAGAAGAGTGCAAAAAGTGCAATTACTATTACCAGGGCTGTACTAGTACAAAACAACTGAAAAGGAGCCTTGTATTGGCCTAAAATGTCCTCCGTGTTGTAGAAAATAATTGTTTTAATTGTATTATATTTTTGGCTATTTTTTTTCATACTGTAGCTTTTTGTGTTGATGTTAATAAATCATGTTTTATCATTGCTATTTAGTTTTTGCTGTATCTGTTTCTTAGTGGAAAGACTCTAATAAGTTGCAAATCAATAATATGCAATTTAAATATAGAACCTGTTAAAATTTGTATTTAAAATGAGCGTTGTTGACAACAGATTATCAAATTAGATTGCATAGTAGAGTCTTCCAAAATTTCTTCAATATTCCATTCTAACAAGTGACTTCACATGAAGAATAACCACAATCTATCTCTTGGAAGGTGTCATTGTGAACAAAGCAATGGAACTGCTTTGCTCCATTTCAATTGTTACTGCCACATAGAACTTATGTGAATAAATGGAGAATCTGAGTGCTCTACAGAACACCTAGAAGAGATAAGCCTGTTTTATAATTACTTTTGTGAGAACATAGTACATCAATAGAGTAATGCAATTCCTTTTATGCTACCAAATAATATAGTTCTTTTGTGTTTTTCCACTTGAAGACATGGCCACCCTTCTAGAAATCCAAAAGACTTTGTTGATTTAATAGCATAGGGCTATACATTTTTGTTAACTTGAATTGTAATGTATCAGTGAATTAACTTTATATTTTCTATTATATTAAAACTTGAATATTAGATTGTGATTGTCAATCAATCTACTTATGCCCTCCCTTATTTCTGATTGATTTTGACTGGACTGTCATGAATCAGAATGATAATGTTTCTTCTTAATAGTAATGACAAGTGCATCTATTGTTTCCCTTTTTTATCTAAAAAGCTCCAAATTCTTGAACTGAATAACTTCATAATATATCTTTATAGTGAATTTAACCCCTTAAGGCCTACCAATATAAGTCTCTACAGCGGTCAGTACTGTGCTTTGTTGTAGAGCACTGGCATTGTACAGCAGTGCTGTAGAATAGGATAGCGCTGCATGCATGCAGCAATGAAATCTCCAAGCTCTAACTCTCAACTTATAGGGTTTGGTTACCAATTTAATAGGTCCCCATAGCTGTGATCACTGTGAGAAACCAATTATATAACTTTTATGAACGTTTATTAGATATATTAGAGATAGGTTGGGGTTAGGACTAGGGTTGGGACTAGGATTAAGGCTGCTCCCAAATACAAAAAAAAACTAAAAAACTAAAACCCAGAAAAGTTTTTATTTACTGTTTTTCTTGTGTGCTCACATACTGAAAACAGAGAAAAGAAACACTGGAAAAAATGTAAATTTGACTTACTATTTTTCTTTTCTTAAAATCTAAAAACACTAAAAACAGTTTCACATTTAATATTACAATAGTGCATGGAACTTACACTGTAGAGTAAGCTTATGCTATTTTGCAGTGACCACACCTCAAGTACGTCTTCTGAAGCATTGTCCAATGGAGGAAGCCACAGTTGCTGAAGGAGCAAATGTGGAAAGTAGTGGTTATGTACTACTTGCAAATATTTTTTGTGATCCTGCAGCAAATGTTTTCCCTCAGGTTCCCCAATTTATAAAAACTCCAGGCACAAAAATTGATATTAATGGATTTTAATGATTTTAAAATATTCATTACTGATGCGCTTTTACAATCTATTTTGCATCAGACAAACCTCTTTGTTTCGCTGAAACCTGCATCATATTATGCAAGAGTCTGGGTTTCAGAAATCTCTATGAATTTAAACATTTAATAGGGCTCATTTTGAACATGAGCATTTGTAAAAAAAAAAAAATCTACCCATGCAACCCCAGTTTTTGCTTCGGTAATGTTAAGGGGTTGATTAGAGGCGTTAATGAGTTTCCTACTATTCAGTATCAATTTAGAAACTTCTCCAAGAAGCAATCCAGGGCATGATCATCTTCACAAAATGAGGCCACTTGTCATCGCACTAAGGCTACATTCACACAAAATATTAATTTTGCGGTCCACAAACAGCAGATCTGCAAAGTATAGATAGTTTTCCGCGAGTGTTGTTATAGAAATGCCTATTCTTGTCTGCAAAATGGAGAAGAATAAGACATGTTTTATAATTTACATAATCGCGCATGCATGCAGACATCACACAGATAATACGTGTGCTGTCCGCATTTTTTGCGGCTCTATAGAAATGAATGGGTCCGTGTGCATTCAGCAAAATATATGGTTAGGACGCAGACCCAAAATACAGTTGTGTAAATATAGCCTAAAAGACACATTTCTAAAACTCCTACACTCTCAATGTGAACTTGAGTGTGAATGAATCCCTTGTAAACTTTAAGGGATGTCTGTCCAGATATAATTTTGTGATTAGCACAGGTTTCATGTGTGGCTTCAATATTTGAGGGCAAGGACTGTGACGTAAATCCCCCAGGATTCCAAGAAGACCTTGGTTGCCAGTTAAAAAAATTGTCTGGGACCTAATGCAGCCATTTTTTTGCACAAAAGCTACAGACTCAAAAGCCTTTATGATGCCAAAACAAAAGGCCTGCAGTACCATCCACGGAAACCGAAAAAGACTGCCACAATATTTTTCCCTCAATGCACCTAGCAAAAGAGAAATCATTTGCTTTAGGTGTAATGACAGAGAGAAGCCACTCTGTATCACAGAGTACAGACGGTTCATAGGGGAGTTGACATCTCTGTATCATCCTATGCCAACCTTATTTGATGAACATAAACTAGAGCCCTCGTACAAGAAAGTGGCAACACAACTGATACAGATTTCTATCTTTAATTCTTAGGCAATTTACAAAAAGGCCATCAAGAAGACATCAAGAGACTCACAGAGCGTGACTGCACCCTGTCCCTGCCACTGAAACAAACACATAGTCACAAATAAAATGTCAGGTTTGCCGAAATCTTGACCAATGAAGGGAAATAAGTGCATTTTAACCCCTTTTTACCCTTCAAAATCAGGACTGTTTTGTTACTTGTGCTTTGAAACTTATCATATATTATTAAATGTTTGCAGTAAAAAAACTATCTATGGAGAACCAAAAAAGAGAGATGTAAGATCAAGAGAACTCTGGGAAGGTGGGATCACCAATAATGCCATGCATGCAGCCAATCAGAAGCCAGCCAGGCCTGTTATGTAACAGCCCTATAAATAGCCTCAGCCATCTTGGATTCTGCCATTTTCCATTGTACTTAGTGCAGGAAGAGACGTCAGCAGGCGCTAGGGACTGTGCTAGAAAAAACGTCATTCTGCAAAAAAAAAATATGATTTAGGGAGGAATCATTTCACAGCATTTATGTTGAACAGGGTTCAGTAGGGGAGGTTACAGCCTGGGTAATCGGAACAATCCTATTCTCCCGGTATAGGCTCCGGTATCTTCATATGTTCGGCTCAACTGGGTGGAGCCTGACGGCGTCTCCTTCTCCCAGGCTGTAGCGCTGGCCAATCGCAGCGCTCAGCTCATAGCCTGAGAGAAAAAAAATCTCAGGCTATGAGCTGAGCGCTGCGATTGGCCAGCGCTACAGCTGGGAGAGGGAGACACCGGCAGGCTCCACCCAGTTGAGCGAACATATGAAGTACTGGAGCCTATACCGGGAGAATGGAGCGGGCGCCCAGGGATAATAGTAAGTGCAGGGAGATCCTGGGGTGCCGCTCTCCATGTCTGTATGCTTAGTTTACATTTTCTATTCTAGTGAAATGGTCCTCTTTAATGAACAGATCAGGATGTGCAGGTTCAAGACAGGGGACAGGATCATATGGTTCAATTGTATTTTAAATACTATTAAAGCTTTTGCTTTAACATATTAGCTAAGGATTTTTTAAGTGCATTGAAATAAATAAAGTATGATAATACAAATTGAAAAAACAGGATGTACATGCAGACATACATAATTTTATTATTTATTATATATGATAAATGGTATAGAACTTCCCAAGAATACTAGTTAATATTTTGCGAAAATACACAATATATTTACATTTACAAAAATAATTATTTCCATTGCAAACAGGCCCAAGGCTATGTATAATCAGATATACTGTACACAGTCAAGTCATATTGTTATGACCACCAGCTAATATCCACAGTAATGGCATGGAACAGCAGCTTAGACAGTCTGTGAGTGGACTCATAAGGCCCTGGCAGGCGCATGCACAGGTATCTGGAGCCATGCAGACTGCTTTTGCATCCACATCTGGCAGGAGGGCTATGTGGGTGAGGATCCCATACAGCAAATATGATGATTGAGGTGGTTCTACCGATGCATAATTGTGTTCAAGTCTGTGGAATTAGGGTAGTACTGCGAAGTCTTAGTCATGTTCTTCCAACTAATGTTGGACATTTCTAGCCAAGACACATTGCTTTCATTCCATCCACCCCAGGGGAGAGAATCTGCACTTATGGGTGTGCGTGATCTACATGGATGGATTTGTACCAAAATCGGTTGAGAGTGCCTACTACATGGATGAATGGGCCAAGAGAATGCCACAAAAAAATTCCCCAGACCATAGCACTGCTTCCACCAGCTTGTGTTCTTCAACATATAGTTGCAGGGTGTTTGTTCTCTGATGTTTCTCACATGATATGCCAACTTCCATCTGTTCGAAGAAGCAGAAAATGTACTTGGAGAAGGCAACCCTTTGCCATTCAGTGGAGGTCCAATTCTTTTACTGTCACGAGAATTTAAGAATTTTCTGGAGATATAACTTTGTTAATGAAGGTTCAATGACCATATGCCTGCTTTGGAGCTCCATATGCAGTAGGATTTGCTGAACTGTTGTTTTAGATGCACTCCATTTTGGTGGTGAGTTCTTCCACTGTCTGTCTGCACTTCTGCACTTTCATAGCTGATGTTCACCTCTCACACCAATGAGTGATGTTCTGCAATGGTTGCTACGCTCATGAAACACTTTCACCATAGCAATATGTGAATAGTTCACCTACTGTACAGTTTAATAAATACTGCCACCCTTGGCCTGAAAGACAATAATCATCACTTTTTGCAACTGTGATAAATCGCCCCTTTTACCCATAGCAGCAATGAGGGATATTTGTGCACACAGCCTATCGCACATCAAGCCATCTCACACTACTCAGACAACACAGGTTGAGGGTACAATGCTCCAAGAAGACTTTATTAGATAATCAACAGTCAGTAGCATATAGTACAGTCCCAGCAAGGACACAGGATGGCATAGGTGACAGCAATTCACCCTTTCGCTGGGTTGCCAGGAATTAAACCTCCACAACTTTGGGGGGACCCAGGACAAACTACTCCAGCCTTAGCACCCCAGTTTGGGTGGGCACGCACCGAGATGAGGTAGCATCAAGGTTAGGAAACTGGCTGTGCACAGCTAACCATTTGGCCAGGTGACCTGATCATCCCAACCTGGACTCTCCAACCGAACCCATAGGCTTGATGTTTGGCAGAAGAGCAGTGATGAAGTCCACCAGTTGGAACCGTAGTCCCTAGGCTGACATCCTGTAAAATAGCCGGTGATGACAGGGGCAGCTGCCCTTTTATTTCCCTCAGCTGCCATTTCAGTGCATTGGCCTCCATATGATTGGTGGGAGATTGTGACTGTTCCATCATTAGATGTCAGTTCAATCTGACTGCATAATATCGTTCTGATAACACAGCGTTTCCTTTTCAGCCAGGCAGGTGGAACTGCGCCTATTACACAGCGGGGTGGCTAATGCAATCCACAGGTAATGTAATTAGCAGGTCCTTTCCCCTACATCTGATGGCTTGTTAGTCAGACAAAAGGCACTGCATAGTTGATTCAAGTTGCTGTGGAAGTCGGACAACTACAGAAAAGACAGATTCAAAAATAGCTGATGTCCCTGACGGTCTCCCCAAAATGATGGACTGTACACCTGGCGCAAATTAAGAACAATCCACCACACGTGTGGTCAGGTGTTCTCATCAGTGGGCATGATGTTATTGCAGTTATAATAATATGACTGGACTGTGTGTGTGTATAAATATATATATATATATATATATATATATATATATATATATACATACAGTTATAACACACATTTTCACAAAGATAATTGTCTTTTTATGACTATTTCTTTCCTTACTGTTTGACTCCAAGTACACCTTTCTAGTTCATTACTGCAAATCATTTAAATTTCTGCACACAATGTCACCTGCACTGTAATCTGATTACTTTATAGAGGAATTAGTATGTATATTTAATGTAGATGGGTTTTAATCTTGATGAAAATAATCCTAAGGAGCTGTGATAGGGCTGTTCATATGTCGAGCAGATATGCTGGTTACATGCTAATAAATGACAGTTGATTTATGTATCTGGATTCTTTTATTTATAAAAATAGCAAGTGGACTGATTTTTGATATTAATAATACAAGTGAATCCACTTTGATTAGACTTCTGTGGAGAGCTGTGCATATTCGGCATTACAATTAAATCTTATGATGTGGAATGGGAATGACATGCTAATGAAGCAAGCCAGTGAGCCTGAACCAAGAATGTCCAACATCATTATGGGATATCTTAGATGAAGAGTAATTATAAGAGGAACACTGAAATGTCATTAAAAATCTCCAGTAAAAGATTTAACCTACTATTTCATACTAATGCTGCTTTTCTACAACACATTGAAAGTGAATGCAAAGTTCATTTACAGAACACATCAGAATGATATTTAAATTTTGTTGCCTTCTATTTAATTTGCAAAAAAAGTTATATAATCTACAATAGTGTTGTAATTTAATGTTGTATATTTGAGTTCATTGACAGTGCATAATTGAAATCTTCTTTTAATGATTGTAGATAGATTAGTAATTAAGGTGAGATTCAGTTTCCATGAAATTTATTGTAATTGAGAACTGAAACTCAGGATTTTATCCTTTCTTTGTTTTATTATTCCTTTCATTTTTTTTTTTAGCAAAACTAGTTGAGAATAAACAGTTCTGTCAAATACAACAGTGCTAAGATCAAAAAATTCACACATATACTTATTTAGTTGGGAACCATGTACATTTTAAATTGTGCACATACATTTTAGCATATTTCTCAATAAAATTTAGCTAAGAGAAATAGTGTCAGTTTTTTTTGTTGACTTAAAGTGTACAGATGTACTGTACAGAATGGCCAAGAATGAAAGGTGCTCGAATTAACTGATGTAAGATAATTCTAAAGATTCTAAGTTGATTTCTTACTGATCTGTGAAAATCTGTAATTTTAACACATTGCAAATGTCTCTTGTTGTTTGGGAAAATTGAATGTGCTTTGAATATAAGACTATTTATATGACCATGCATGAAACACATTTCTGTAGGATTTATTTCCCCCTTGCAATCCAATTTGAGTCTAGGCAACCCTCTGTTTCTAAATAACTACTCTACCTCACTGGGTAACAGAGCAGGTTTTTTATTTTCTCAGGATATCTGTGGCCTGTGCCATATCAATGTTTCAGAAAAATGATCACCTATACTATGTTTATATATATATATATATATATATATATATATATTTATACACATACTGTACATAGTAGGCCCCTCACTACTTGTTTATTATGAATAACTAAAATCTGTATAGTATTAGTCAGGTACATGACATTATTAAAAATTGCTTTGTATTTCACTATTTCTGTTTCTAATTGATCTTTGGAACAGTAGCCACTATATCTCATGCTGCCCTCAGCAAGCCTGAAGTGGGACACTGACTGACAGAGGATTCTGGGAAATCAAGTTCCGTAGTACTTTATACTACCTATCTGGTATTTTATTTACTTTCTCTATAAACACATCTTGAGCAAGATTTATTTGTTTTCACCTGACACTGAAATGTGTGACATTTTCTGAACTCTCATGAGCCATGATTTTATATAAAGTATGAGAAAAATATAGTCTGTGATTTTTAAAAGTTAGAAGAGTAAAAATGCCTTTATATCCTGTAAAAGAAAATTTCGTCATTTTCAAACTTTCAAATCTCAACATTAGTAGGGTAAAGAAACCAGATTATTACCGAAGGAGAATCAATTATTTGCATTATAGGGAATGATATGTAGCAATGGCCATTTTGTTACCTTAAAAGGTAGACTAAACATAGAAATGTATGATACTAGCAAACAAAGAATATAGTTGCACTCATTGCTTGTTAGTCTTCATGACTTTCTACATGATCCCAACACAAAGGGTTAATCTCTTGCTAATCGGCTCCATCTTTGGCTGGAGACCGATTGAAGAGACAGGGCTTAACTAAGAGAGCAGGTTTAATAATTTTTCTATCCTACTGCAAACAGGCCACACACATGTTTGTGGAAAATTTCGGATCTGAATCAACATTGTGAATGGGTTAAATCTGCCCAAAAGTTAATGACATGTAGGGCAAGTATAGTACAGTATTAAGCTAGTATTAAACAGCTTTTTTTGTACTCGTATTAAAATGGAATTTTGAAATTTCATACACATATTCATACATATTATGTTCAAAACACATTTTAGTGTATCAAAATATAAACTGATCCACTTAAGGTAATGCAAATATAGCCTTAAGCAGCACACCAGTACAAATATCCTAAAGAATAGCAGCCAACTGTTGTGTCCAGAACTATTTGGACAGTGACCAAATTTTCATGATTTGGTCTCTGTACAACACTGCAATGGATTTGACTGACGTTTAGCTTTAATAATTGTTCTTCTTCTTTATTATTCTTGGAGTGTTACAAAAATAATACATTAACCTTATAGGAATTTTCAATCCCTCCATTTTCACAGGCTTGAAAGTAATTGGACAATTTAATCTTAAGCACTTTCACTGTCTGTTGTGGCCTGTTACTTCATTACTTCATGATATATAGTATAAAGATGAAGGTTCTGCAGTGTATTACAGGTGTTGAATTTGCATTTGGTTGATGTTCATGGAAACTTTCAATATATAGCCCAAAGAGATGTCAATGCAAGTAAAGGATGACATTATAGGCCTGAAAAAAACAACCATAGAACCGGAGCTATAGCAGAAACTTTAGAAGTGTTAAAACAATTTGATACATTATTAGGAAAGTACTGGTAACCCCAGCAACCCCCAAATACCTGGAAAAACACTGGTGACAACTAAAGAGAGAAATGACAGATTTTTTTCTTTATTAAAGAAAAATACCTTCACAGCATCTAGCCACGTCAAGAACACTTTTACAAAGGTGGGCGTCTCTTTGTAAAAGTGTGCAATCAAGAGATGCCTTCATGAATGTTAATCAAGGGGGTGTATCGCAAGATGCAAACTACTAGTAACACTGAAGAACAGAAATGCCAGATAAACTTTTGCTAGACAACATAAAAAAGCTGCCCCGTTCATAGAACGTTTTATTTACCTGATTGTTTGTTTAAATCTTAAAACATGTTTGATTATTTTCATTGAACCCATATTGGTGATCGTTTTACCAAATATTTCAAAGAAAGAAGGAACTTCAACCTCTTCAATACAATAAGTTGTGTATGAGATAAAAACATAAGGTAAACAGCAGTTTTTGTTAATTCTTTATTTCAAAATTCCAAAAAATGTTACTCATTCAAAGAAATGCCAATATTGAAATGGATTAAATTACTCTGATGTTCCTATTCATAATTTGAGAGGTCATCTTCTTCAATGAGAACTGTTGTAGATACTATTCCTGTAATACAGTTTTTAATAAATGAACCAGAAAATGCTTCAATTTATACTTAATATTTTAAAAATATTACAGGTGCAATATTCCAATAATGCAGCAAAATTGTCTGTCATTAAAAAGGATAATTAATATCTTTCAATGATCAATGAGCGCTGCTTGAGTGCCTCAAAGATGTCAAGCCACATGTTAATTATCATTGCATGCTGCCATTAATATAATCATAACCTTTGTAAACAATGGCTACTAGTAGAGATGAGCAAAGTTTTGAAAAATTCAAGAAATTAAATTTGTAATGAATTACTTTGTCACAAATTGCTTTCCATTGTATAGAACGGACACAATGACATCATTTAACCCCTCAGATACCACGTTCAAAGCTGATCGCAGCATCTGTGACTCACATGAAGCCTTTCAGTGGGTTAATATGGGTTAATATGAGGTTAAAAAAAACCTCTTCCACCTTCTCTCGGAGAGGCCGTCCACTCCCATCTTGATTGAAGAAACCCGCCAAAAGCAAGCATGATGACCTCACCGATGTCAAAGTGTGCACCCAGCATGATCATGTGATAATGTCATCACCTTGCTGCAGGTCCTTTGGTGGGTTTTCTTCAATCAAGACAGAGGTGGACAGCTTCTCCGCGAGCAAGTGGATGATTTTTTTTTTTCAGCCACCATTTTAGGAAAAATTGATTCGTTACCACAAAGTGTGAGAAAATTGAGCTTCATGACAAATAAATTTTTTCCTGAAATTTGGATCGAAGTCCATTTCGGATGCTTTAATTCGCTCAACACTAGCTACTACTTTCTAGATATAAAGTTAGAATATTTTCATATGATTTGAAATTTACTTTGTTGGGATGAAAAAATTGCAAATAAATGGTAAATGCTAACTCATATCAGCACATTCCACCAATGGCTATCCTGACTATACCTTAATGGTATGAAATATAATGCTTAAGATCAGGGACTGTGTCTCCTCTGCCTACCTCAGACTCCCTGTAGACAGTGTAGCTAAGCTGTAGACACGGATCTCTGCTGTTTCTTCCTGGAAAGTTGTTCCAGCCGCAACAGTGCCGAAGCGCTGCCACATGTTGTGAGATGGCAGTCACTCTCTATGTTGTTTGTCAACTTAGGCCAGCGTTCCTGAAGAAGCACTAAAATGTGCTGAAACTCATTGAGCCATAACTTAAGTCAATTGAGTCCATGTGGAATCATACTGCCACATGGTAGGAGAGACTTATTTTTAAGGAGCACATTTTGATTGCTGACATTACTTGGCTCAGATAGATGAATTTTAGGGAGCATTTCACCTCTACCATAACAGCATAGGCAAGAGTGAAGGTAGCTTGCCACATAGTGCTGGTAGCACATAGTGTAATAAACTTGAGTTCCCCACCATTTACCAGTTACAACTTGAGACAAACTAAACAATGTTTTTCCTCTTTGTGGAATGTTTATAGAAACAGAGCTGTCTCAATGAATTGACTTATTAGTTACCGCAGGCTCTGAGTTCCCCGCTCTCTTTTTGACAGGGTTACACTATTCAGTGGAGTCATATAGGCAGATCTGGTCATTGAGTTTGTTTGTGTTTTGTTTTCTTCATATCGTTTATTTTGAGGTATTTTCACCCACTTCTAATCGTCAAACTTAAAGATTTTTTGTTTTTATTTCAAAGCATCCCTTTTCGTTAGCCAGAGTTGCTTTAAAAATACTGAAAAGCTTGACAGATATCCTAATCAATAATGTCAATGTGAGAAGAGCTTTAAATGGACAAATCCATCAGAAAGGGGTTTATTAAAAACTAAATTTAAAAAAAAAGCCATTCTATGGCACTGATTACAGAGAGTTCTCAACGTGAGAGCAAAGGAATCTAATGTTATACTTTTATTTTCATCCTTTTGTCTGGTATTATTACTTTTTGCCTACTCCCTTCCTTTTAGGACCTAGGCTATTCTGCCATTAATTATTTTTTATATATATATATATATATATATATATATATATATATATATATGTCACAGTGGCTACACCATGTCACCATTAGAGGCTACCTTATTACCTTTGTGACTCTACTTCTATGCATCCTAGCAAACTATCAGGGGATTCTCTGAACATGTTTCATGTTACATCATTGCATCTTATGATGTCCTGATGTCATCTATTGGTTCTCCTCTCTACTGCCCTCATCCTTAACCTTTAAAGGGGTTGTCTCACTTCAGCACGTGGAATTTATCATGTAGACAAAGTTAATACAGGGCTCTTACTAATGTATTATGATTGTCCATATTGCTTCCTTTGCTGGCTTGATTCCTTTTTTTGTAGGAATAAATCAGATTTGCTCACAATAAAATACATTTAATAGCCAGCTAAAAATTATATATTACATACATACATGTCACTAATACTAATTAGTTATGAAAAACAACAGTTGGAGTTGGCAGCAGCATGAGGAGACCACAGAGTGGCCCAATGACAGAGCGTGGAGGTGGCGACAGCAGCAGCATCAAGAGGAGGCCACAGAGTGGCACAATGACCGAGTCTGGAGGTGGGAACAACAGCAGCATAAGGAGGATACCACAGAGTGGCAAGGTGATATAGTGGGGAGATGGCAGTAGCATCAGCAGCATTAGGATACCACAAAGGGGCAAGGTGACATAGTGTGGAGATGGCAGTGGCAGCAGCAGCATCAGGATACCACAGAGTGGCAAGGTGATATAGTGTGGAGATTGCACAGTAGCAGCAGCATCAGGATACCAAAGAGTGGCATGGTGATATAGTGTGGAGATGGCAGTAGCTACAGCAGCATCAGGATACTACAGAGTGGCAAGGTTGACATAGTGTGGAGGATGGCAGCAGCATCAGGATGATACCACAGAGTGGCAAGTGATATAGTGTAAGATGGAGTAGACCACTAAATGCTTTCAACACATATAACCGCCGACGTGAACTGAGCATATATATGTTTATTTTGGAATGAAATAGCCACTACATGATTTCAACACATATAACCGCCAACGTGAACAGAAAAATTATTTTGCTTTATTGTTCTGAAACAAGCTACTAAATACTTTCAACACATATACCGCCAAAGTGAACTGAGAATATATTTTTCTTTCTGTACTGAAATAGGCGACTAAAGGCTTTCGTCACAAAAACTGCAACAGTGAAGTGCGTATATATTTTTTTCTTTCTGTACTGAAATTGGCCTCTATACGCTTTGGCCACAAATAAATGTAACAGTAAAGTGCGTATATTTTTTTTCCTTTCGTAAGAAATAGGACACTGAACGCTTTCACCACATATAACTTCAGAAGTGAAATGCATATATATTCTCCTTTTGTACTGAAATAGTCCACTAAACTCTTTCAACACAAATAACTGCAAAGTGAAATGCGTATAATTTTCTTTTTCCACAGAAATAAGCCACTAAAGGCTTTTCAACATAGCACTTGCACCCCAATAACAAGAACAAATTGCCTGAATGCTAGAGCTGTATAAGCTATTTGGATCCCCAAATAATGTTTCCCTGCACTTGTAAATCGCTTTTTTTTATCACATGGGGTTTATCTACACTGTCCCTAGCGACTTCAGACTTTTCCTCCCTGCACTATGTTAGCTGTGAAATGATTCATCCCTATCCTTTCCCTGCACTTGTAAATCGCTTTTCTTGCACTGTCCCTAGCGCCTTCTGACGTCTCTCCCTGCACAAAGATGCTGTGAAATGATTCCTCCCTATCCTTTCCCTGCACTGATAAATAGTTTTTTCAGTTTTGTTTCACAATGATGTTTTTCCTATTGCTGTCCCTAGCTCCTTCTCACGTCTGTCCCTGCACTCAGAATGCTGGAAAATGTCTGTGTCACGGCGGGGAGTGGGGGAACCCCCCACCGTGCGGTGTCAGAGGGTAAAGGGGATCAGCCTGGCCAAAAGGAGTAATAAGGGAGCAGGTCACCTCCTATAACATCCCTAATCCTCTCCCTGAGTCCTCATCGTATGAGCGGACCCCGATGGTAGGACTACTCATACTCAGGATACCTGAAGACCCTAAGTCGCCCTGGTAATCCCTCACCAAGGAGCAGGGAAGAGACGACCTGTTCATCCCAGTAATGGAGGAACAGGAGTCTCTATCTGAGGCCAGGCTGCAAGGAGGGGGGAACACATACAGCATATGGAGATGGCAGGTAAGCGAGACGTATAACACACTTACCTGCCACAGACACACTGACTGGAACCCGTGCACTAGTGCTGCTGTCCACACCAACATAAAGACACAGCACACACCACAAACCACGCAGGGACCCAGGACACCCATAGCTGCAATAAACATGACAGGGGAATGTCTAGCCAAACATGCTGGACACCAAACACCGCCAGACATGAAACACCAAACTAAACATACCAACACCCTGACAATAACCCACTCCATACAAATAAGAACAGGAAGGGAAGGAGACACCGTGATAATATTGAACATCTTCTAATATCTTCTATGACCACAAGGGTGGCCCTCACTGGACAGATGGCAGGAGGATACCTCCAGCATACACCATAGCTGGAGTACCCCCCAGCTTCAGGCATCCAGCAGAGGCTAAATAGCCCAAGCAGCCACACCCACACACACATAAACCCAGTGTTAAAACACTAGGAAGGGAGTTAACCCTTCCAACACCAGACAAGGGGAGGAAGCCACTTAAAGGGGAAGTGCACACACAAACATAGGAAAGCTACACGTTGCCGCAGGCAACAACATGCATGGCAACCATGTCACAGCAATCACCCAGAAGGCCGAGACACTGCCACCGCATGCACACACAGCAACACGTTGCCGCGGGCAACTGCAAGTGTAGCAACAGTGTCACAGCGCACACCATAGGCCGTGACAGTCTGACTCAGAGTTCCTCCCAGAGTTCCTTCCCAGAGTTCCTTACCCCATGTCTTCACACGTGTAGCCACAATTACCACGAAGCGTGAGGTAATTCGCATTCGTTGCAAATCAAATATTTCCTGAAATTCGGATCGAATTCATAGTTACATAGTTAATACGGTTGAAAAAAAGACATATGTCCATCAAGTTCAACCAAGGGATAGGTGGGGATGTGAATTCCAAAAGGAATTGAGACTCCGATTTCTACACGTTATCATAAGCATTATTTTTTTACTTTAAGAATAAACCCTTTTAAAAACTGTCTACTGTTACTGCTGTGACCACTACGTCCTGAGAAAGACTATTCCACAGCTACACAGTTCTTACAGTAAATAAGCTTTGATGCTTCAGGAGATTGAACTTTTTCTCTACAATTGGAGGCAGTGCCCCTTGTTTTTTGAGCGCATTTTACATGGAACAGCTTTTCACACCGTATTTATTGTATGGCCCATTTATATATTTGTATTGGTTTATGATGTCCCCCCTTAGACGTCTCTGCTCAAGACTAAATAAATTCAATTCTTTAAATCATTCTTCATAATTAGGACCTCCATTTCCACTTATCAGTTTAATTCCACTTCGTCTGATTCGATTTGCTCATCTCTAGTCTTCATCTTTCTCTGTTTCTATTGCTCTAGTGCTTGCAGATCATCCTGTCACTCTCTGCCCCAGTACCAGCCATTATAGGCAACATGGCCTCATTATTCATTAAGCCATATAATCTAGGGTATTCATATATACATGCACTATTGTCTTAGACTTTCTCTTCTCCTACCATCCAGCACATACAGCATACTAAACCCCCATACCTCTAGCCTCCCGCTCTCTGCATTATTTTTTTTTTTACAATTGGTCATTATGGAATAAGAGCATAGTTTTTCCAAGTCAACAACTAGTTATCTTGTTTAGAGGCATATATAATATAATTTTCTTTGAACTGTGTAAAATTTTAGTTATCCACTCTGCACTTTCTCATATTTATGGTGAGGTGAAAATTTTCCTGTGAAACCTTGTTACGTATCCTTTTTCAACCGATTATTGGAAGCATACCCGAGCTTCCATATCACTAAAATTGGTATTATTGTACAGAGATCTGCTCACCATTATTACAAGTAGCATTTGTTTACAGTACCCAGTGCTCCTTATGAGCATGATAATACTACAATTGAATTGTGGGATTTTAGACAGAAAAGCAAAAAAATATATAATTAATATTTTTAATTATAATAAACCCAGAAAAATCTAAACACAACTGAATTAAACAGGAAGTGAAGTCGCGTCGGATACCTTTAGATGCTTAGAAGATCTACTAATCAATAAATTGCATCAACAATAGGAGATCAAATTCCAGACACAATATTTTGATGCTGACCACAACCCCAGGAGGCTCACAGTAGACAAGAAATCAGCAGATGGTCTGTGTAGTAATACATTTGATCTGAAATGTAAAATGTTTAAAAGCATAATCAACAGAATTAACAGTAAATACATAAATTAGTCTGGGAAAAATTGACGTCCTTTTCCAGAAATAATGAATATAGTAAATATCAGGAAAGCATTTTCAGAAAATTTTACATATTAGAACATGAGATCATTGTTAAAAAAAATCTAAGAATTAAGTTGCATCTAGAAAAATACAATCTAATACACATAAAGACAGCAAAAAACCAACTCATTCACAACCTCACTATAATATACCTGTATGGACAGTACCACAGCATAACACAACAACGATCTACTTAATCTACAAAGTATCAGTCACACCATTTGCCCAGAAATCAAAGCACACATAGTAGACCTTAAAGAGTAATTAAACTTTTGAATACATTTTTGTTAAAATGTCCCTAATGCCATAATAACACTTTTTGTAATATTCTTTATTAATGCTTTTTGTATTTTTAATAGACTTTCCCTGAGTGCTTTAAATTCACTTTTCTGTACACCGCTGACTCCTTAGAGGAGTACGGGCTCTACAGTTTATGAATGGGGCCACAGCGCAGGGAGTACAGACAGGAGCACACATTGCTGCTCCTGCCCGTGCCCTCCGGAGGTTTACTAAATGCTGGCATAGCACATGGGTACATAGTACATGCTATAGAAAACCTCCAGATTTACTATAGCATATTGCTGCTCCTTCTTACATTTCCTGCACTGCGGCCCCATTGAGAAACTGTATACATGTAGTAGTTTTATTCTGGCCGCCTCTTGACATGTTTGTCCTGCTGCCGCTGGAACTCCGGCCCACCCCCATTATAGTCAATGGGCACTAGTGCACTAGTGGCAGCACGAATCCGGCAGGCTGTTCACCCGCTGGCCTGCCGGAGTTCCATGCCGCTAGTGTGAAAGTAGCCTAATAAAAGTGGGAGCCTATCTCAGAAAGAAATGAAGGCTATTAAATAATTAGAGGCTAACAAAGAAATTACAATGCACCCAGCAAATAAGGGGGGCTATTATAATTTAAAATATTACAGACTATTATGCAGAATGTTTGGAGATAAAAAGGATCTACAAGAAACTGACTGCAAATCCAACAACAATGTACAACACACAAATGACAATTGTGTAAAGGAGCATAAGATAAGGGAATCCTGAATCAGTCAGAACATAACTTTATATTGGGAGCACAACAATGTCTACCAGTTTTCTAATGTATTAAAAAACTCAAAAATATCTGATCAACGCTCCAGAGAGACCAATCATAAGGGTTATCAGCTTTTACAATCCCAACTACAGTTGCCAGAAAAAGTATGTGAACCCTTTGAATGATATGGATTTCTGCACAAATTGGTCATAAAATGTGATCTGATCTTCATCTAAGTCACAACAATAGACAATCACAGTCTGCTTAAACTAATAACACACAAAGAATTAAATGTTACCATGTTTTTATTGAACACAACCATGTAAACATTCACAGTGCAGTGGAAAAAGTACATGAACCCTTGGATTTAATAACTGTTGAACCTCCTTTGGCAGCAATAACTTCAACCAAACGTTTCCTGTAGTTGCAGATCAGATGTGCACAACGTCAGGAGTAATTTTTGACTATTCCTCTTTACAGAAACTGTTCAGTTCAGCAAAATTCTTGGGATGTCTGTGTGAATCGCTTTTCTTGAGGTCATGCCACAGCATCTTATTTGGGTTGAGGTCAGGACTCTGACTGGGCCACTCCAGAAGGAGTATTTTCTTCTGTTTAAGCCATTTTCTTGTTGATTTACTTCTATGCTTTGGGTCGTTGTCCTATTGCAGTGATGGCGAACCTATGGCACTCAGTGCCCTCTCTGTGGGCACCCGAACCCTGGAAGAAGTCCAAGGTGTAACACTATGCCTTAGACTTTTTTTGCCATTCATCAGAGCAGGGCATGCTATGAATGGCACAGACAGCTCACTGAATGTAGGCAGGCTATTATAGATAAATGATAAAGTACATGAAAGATATGTTATATTAGTATTCAGGGTAAATGGCCATGTTGGCACTTCACAATAAATAAGTGAGTTTTGGGTTGCAGTTTGGGCACTCGGTCTCTAAAAGGTTCACCATCACTGTCCTATTGTAACACCCATCTTCTGTTGAGCTTCAGCTGGTGGACAGATGGCCTTAAAGGGGTTCTGCACTTTCATTTAACTGATGATCTATCCTCTGGATAGATCATAAGCTTCTGATCGGCTGGGGTCCGACACCCGGGACCCCCGCCGATCAGCTGTTTGAGAAGGCAGCGGAGCTCCAGCCTTCTCACTGTTTACCGCTGGCCGAGTGACGTCACGACTAGTATCAACTAGCGTGGGCGGGGCTAAGCTCTGTTCACTTGAATGGAGCTTAGCCGTGCCCACGCTAGTTGATACTAGTCATGACGTCAGTGGGCCGGCGGTAAACAGTGATTAGGCCGCTGCGCTGCTGGAGCGCTGCTGCCTTCTCAAATAGCCGGTCGGCGGGGGTCCCGGGTGTCGACCCCTGCAGATCAGAACCCCTTTAAGTTCTCCTGAAAAATGTATTGATAAACTTGGGAATTCATTTTTCTTTCGATGATAGCAATCTGTCCAGGCCCTGACGCAGCAAATCAGCCCCAAAACATGATGCCCCCCCCACCATACTTCACAGTTGGGATGAGGTTTTGATGTTGGTGTGCTATGCCTCTTTTTCTCCACACATAGTGTTGTGTGTTTCTTCCCAACAACTCAACTTTGGTTTCATCTGTCCACAGAATATTTTGCCAGTACTGCTGTGGAACATCCAGGTGCTCTTGTGCAAACTGTAAACATGCAGCAATGTTTTTTTTGGACAGCAGTGGCTTTCTCTGTGGTATCCTCCCATGAAATCCATTCTTGTTTAGTGTTTTACGTATCGTAGATTCGCTAACAGGGATGTTAGCATATGCCAGAGACTTGTGTAAGTCTTTAGCTGACACTCTAGAATTCTTCTTCACCTCATTGAGCAGTCTGCGCTGTGCTCTTGCAATCATCTTTACAGGACGGCCACTCTTAGGGAGAGTAGCAGCAGTGCTGAACTTTCTCTATTTATAGACAATTTGTCTTACCGTGGACTGATGAACAGCAAGGTTTTTGGAGATACTTTTATAACCCTTTCCAGCTTTATGCAAGTCAACAATTCTTAATCGTAGGTCTTCTTTTGTGCGAGGCATCATTCACATCAGGCAATGCTTCTTGTCAAAAGCAAACCCAGAAATGGTGTGTGTTTTTTATAGGGCAGGGCAGCTGTAACCAACACCTCCAATCTCATCTCATTGATTGGACTCCAGTTGGCTGACACCTCACTCCAATTAGCTCTTAGAGATGTCATTTGTCTAGGGCTTCACATACTTTTTCCACCTGCACTGTAAATGTTTACATGGTGTGTCAATAAAAACATGGTAACATTTAATTCTTTGTGTGTTATTAGTTTAAGCAGACTGTGATTGTCTATTGTTGTGACTTAGATGAAGATCAGATCACATTTTATGACCAATGTGTGCAGAAATCCATATCATTCCAAAGGGTTCACATACTTTTTCTTGCAACTGTATTTATATTATAATTGATTTCAATAACAACTGTATATCATCAATGCTTTAACTTATGTGAAGGTTACAACACATTCTGATGTCATCTAGGATTTTTTATGTCTTTATTTTTTTTAAATAGTTTTTACAAATGTTTGCTCTTTCTGTTCTCATCCTTCCTTTTAAGCTATTGAACACAATGACAGCAATAGCAAAATATTTCAGTAACACTGACATACAGGTGAAAATCGAAAAATTTGAATATCGTGCAAAAGTCCATTTATTTCAGTAATGCAAATTAAAAGGAATTGCATTAATGCAGCTTAAAATTAGAATTTTGTCAAAAGGTTCAATTTTCTAGGCTCAAAGTGTCACTCTCTAGTCAGCTAATTAATCCATACCCCCTGAGCAAAGGGTACCTCAAAATTGTGACTTTGGGGTTTCATAAGCTGTAAGCCATAATCATCCAAATTATAACAAATAAAGGCTTGAAATATCTCGCTTTGCATGTAATGAATCTATCTCATATATTAGTTTCACCTTTTAAGTTGCATTACTGAAATAAATGAACTTTGCACGGTATTCTAATTTTTCGAGTTTCACCTGTATATAGCTATGGGTAAACACATGGTTGAGGGTATTGACAAACAGCATGTCTTATGCTTGTTTATATTTGTAAGCTTCCAAAAATTGTATCAGGCAGATTGTTTTTAAACACACACAATGTTAAGGAAAAATATAGCAGCTTGTTAGGCTTTAACGGTCTTAATTATGCCTCAACGGTGGCAGATACCTGCCCCTGTTTAAACACACACACACACGTTAACCCTTTCCTGACACATGATTTTCCATTTTTGCGGTTTAATTTTTTGCTCCCTGCCTTCCCAGAGCTATAAAAACAGAAAAACAGAACTGGATCGCACATCCACAATGCTATGCTTAGAGCTAATTAAACTCGCTTCTCAGCGCAATATTAAAGTGTACAGCTCCCTATACTGCTTGCTGTACAAGAGGCATTAGTGTACATTTTGATCAAAAGGCATAAGCCCACTCACCACGCCAAGGTTGCCTCTTTGAGTGGGACCTACTCTGACAAAAAGGTGCAGCACAATGCGGTGACAAAGCGGCACTTCTCTAGTAGGCAGCAGGACCCAGGAGTCAAACAGCAACCCTGCTGTCTGACAATGCCACCCATGGCACTGGGTATCACCAACCCACCAGCTCAGCGCCACAAAAACAGAGGCCACCCCGCAGTACTGCACCATGTGAACAGTTGTCTAACACAACATGTCCATTGCTATCAGGAACTGTAAGTCAATTACCACTTATATGCATGCAGTATATGGGGCTGTACACTTTAATATTGAGCTGAGAAGCGAGTTTAATTAGATCCAAGCATAGCATTGTGGATGTGCGATCCAGTTCTGTTTTTCTCCCCTTGATATATTAATGTTGAATCTTTCTTCTTTATAACTGGTATCAGCACTCCTCTCATTCGGCACAGGTGGTTTTAAGTGGTAATTGACCTGCAGCTTCTGATAGCAATGGACATGTTGTGTTAGACAACTGTTCACATGGTGCAGTACTGCGTGGTGGCCTCTGTTTTTGTGGCGCTGTGTTGGTGGGACCCAGTGTCATGGGTGTCATTGTCAGACAGCAGGGTTGCTGTTTGACTCCTGGGTCCTGCTGCCTACGAGGGCAGTGCCGCTTTGTCACCGCATTGTGCTGCACCTTTTTGTCAGAGTAGGTCCCACTCAAAGAGGCAACCTTGGCGTGGTGAGTGGGCTTATCCCTTTTGATCAAAATGTACACTAATGCCTCTTGTACAGCATGCAGTATAGGGGGCTGTACACTTTAATATTGCGCTGAGAAGCGAGGTCAATTAGATCTAAGCATAGCGTTGTGGATGTGCGATCCAGTTCTGTTTTTCTCCCCTTGAGATATATATATATATATATATATTTATTTATTAATTTATTTTCGGGACAATTTGTACTTTCTAATGCCACCATTTAATATTGCATATGATGTAGCGGGAAGCTTGAAAAAAATTTGAAATGTGGTGAAATTGTAAGAAACAGCAGCAGCAGTAATATTATATGGAACATGATGGCGGGAAAGCAGACAGTGGCAGTGGCATGATGGCGGTAGCAGCAGCCATACAGTACAGAACATGATGAATGGGCAGGTATAACGATGACAGCAGTAGCCATATGACACAAAACATGATGGACAGCAGGCAGTGGCACGATGGCAGCAGCAGCCATATGGTACAGAACATGATGATAGGCAGGCAGGCATGATGGGGCACCGTCAGCAAGCACAAATCTATGCATTGTCGTCAGCTTGAGGTGTCTTAAAATCCTCACATATCCATGCCTTTTATAATTTTGCTAAAAGCTATGCTATGTGTACGGGCAGAGGACAACTTTGTCTGTTTAGGTGTCACAATGTCACCTACAGTGGTGAAAACCATCTTTGAGATGACACTGGAGGCTGGACAAGACAGTACAGAGAGAGCATACTTGTCCAGTTCTGGCCACAGTTCCAATATGCCTGCCTGTAAGCCCATGGGGCCATGGAACACAGTATGTACGGGAGAAAAGCCAGAGTCCATGTAGAACTGAACCTAGGTGTTCAGGCGGTGAGTCTCCATTTACGGATTTGCTTCCGCCTGATGCAATACATGGAAATGTTTTTACATCATGTTGATGATACTGAATTAGTTGCTGCTGCGGCTTCAGCTGCTTGCGATAATGGAGATGGCAGGAGGTGGGTGAGAGATACATCCTGGTAAGACATGTGGGCGGAAAGTGTCTGCTCACCACAAGCTGCGTACACAGTGTATCCTGGTAATAAAGCAATTTGGCAAGCTCTGCCTTCTCCTCCCGAGATGATTGGTCATTATGACCAGTGTCATTGTTATACTCATCATCAGTTTTGTCCTCCTGCCCAAGTGACTTCCCTGCTCTACCAGTGGCATCTCCACATCCTCTTCCTCCTACATTGGACTTTCCACTCAGTGACAATTGCAAGGATCGGCCCACGTTCTCCACCATGTGACAGAAAAATGTAGGGATGGCTTTTTTGAAGAAATAATAGTGGCTAGGTGTATCTTCCAGTGAGGCTGAGCACATGCCATCAGAAGAATGGACTAACTGGTTAGGCAACGATTGCACCGCCAGCAACTTGGCCATTTGTGAGTTAATTTGTTTCCAGGCCCCAGATTCCGTTATCAATGGCTAATAATAAAGTGGAGTAGGAGGAGGAGTAGTCTGAATGGGAGAAGCAGCAACTGATGATGACAATGACAAGGACACTGTAATGCATTTATAACTGATGCTGACAATGACAAGGACATTGTTCTACATGTGGATGATGCTAGTCTGTCACAAAGGAGACTAGGAGAAGAACAATCTTGTTGTGCTAGCTGGCGGCACCTTCTATTTTTGGGCAATAACTGGTAATGCTGCATTATGTCCTGCAGCTGAGCCATAGTGTCTATGTGTGTGTTTGAACGCCTACAGCTTATTTTAATCCTGCAGATCTTGTGCACAACAATGGTTTTGTCTTCTTCCACTGAAGAAAAACTGCCAGATGGAAGATTCTCGCACACTCCGCACAGAGCTAGTGGCTGCAGAGCTTTGCTTAGGTCTGGCACATTTTCAGCCAGTGTCCACAGTATCAGCAACATCAACAGTTTCCGAGCTGGCTATAATAGAAGCAGATCTGTTTTTTGGTCCTGGCAGTTTTTTGGGAGGTTATACTCGTATGTTGCCTCTCCTTCTCTGATGTTACGGCCTCATCAGCACCTGGTTCTGACTCCCAGGTCCTTTCCAGCACACAATCATCATCATCCTCACTCTCCACACCACTTTTATAAGACTGTGATATGTAATTGTGGACCCATTGGCCCCCCTCCCTATTTCCTGCTCTGTATTTACCCCAGGTGCTACTGTTGCTACCATTGCCCCTAAAGCCACCTCCATGGCTACAAGTGCCACTAATACCACCAACAAAGGTGTGCATGGGGTACTCTTCTTCCGCCTGAACCTTCTCCTCCTCCTGCAGACAGTCCAAACTCTGACTGTCTTCGCACAAATCATCAACAGGGAGACTGTCTTGACCATTTTCCATAGCAGTGAGTTACCTCTTCTTAGGGAAAAAGAAGGCTCCCTACTAGGAGGGGGCAGTGATGAGAGGATGCAAATGAAAGGTTTCTCTGGGGTTGCAAGGAGGAGGAGCATGAGGAATTCTGAGACTTCTGGCTCCATGGCATGGTGTCAGACTCATAAAAAGAATCCACATCATCTTGCTTTGACTGAGAGGAGTGAGTCACCCAGGCCACAATTCTCTTGGTCTTCAATAATAATATGGTGTCTAATAAAAGCTATGGAGAACTGTAGCCTACGCTTTCTCTCTCCCCTCGAATCTGAACTGAATTGTTCATCCTTACCACTAACACGTCTATAACAATGCAAGATTTGCTGTAAAACACCTTTGAACTATGCATTCACTAACACTAGTATAACAATGCAATTTATGCAGTAAATTGTATTCAAACAACATGGTCTGATGCAGCAATGTGTTCACTAACATGGGCATAACAATGCAATGTTTGCAGTAAAATGTTTTTGAATTATGTGTTTACTAACATAGGTAAAACAATTCAATTTTTGCAGTGAAGTGTCTTTGAACTACATGGTCTGATGCAGTAATACAACACGATTTTTGCAGTAAAAAGAAAATGTGTTCAATAACACAGCTATAAAAATGGTGTTATTGCTATATTGCTTTTGCTGTAACTACCCTTTATCTTGTAACAATATGCTAAAAGTTCAGTAACATAGATATAATACACTGATATGCCCAATTAGAAATTGCAGATTACTTTGCAGATTGCATTTCTTGGTGACAGATTCTCTTTGAGTAGATACTGTACATAAAGATCAGTCATAGGATTGAAACTAGATTGTGTGCACATAAAAAAGCGGGAGTCTGTGGTTACTGATATTAGAAAAACAAATGACAAAAAAAGCCACAAACAAATTGGATATTTTTAAAAGCATCCTAAAATCTAATTGTGAAAGGTACATACCTTATGGGAATAAAAGGTTAAGGAACAAGAAAACAATGTGAATAAATAGAACTGTAAAGAAAGCAATAAATGACAAAAATAAAGCATTTAAATCACTAGAACAGGAGGGTTGGAGAAAGCACTGAAAAACTATAAGGAAAAACATAGATTATGCAAAAAACTAATAAAAGAAGCCAAACTAGAGACCGAGAGATTAATTGCCAAAGAGCAAAACCAACCCTAAAATGTTCTTCAATTATATACATGGTGAAAAGTATAAATCTGAAGGTGTCGGCCCTCTACAGAGTAATGAGGGGGGCAGATTCAGAGAGTATTGAGGAAAAAGCAAACCTATTAAATATTTTTTCCCACTGTATTTACTGAGGAAAATAAACTGTCAGATGAAATGCAGAATGTAAAAGTAAATTCCCCATTAAAAGTGCCCTGTCTGACCCAGGAAGAAGTACAACAGCGACTTAAAAAGATTAAAATAGACAAATCGCCAGGACCGGATGGCATACACCCCCATATCCTAAGAGAATTAAGTAATGTCATAGCCAGACCCTTATTTCTGATATTTGCAGATTCTATATTGACAGGGAGTGGTGTCAATATTCAAAAAGGGGCCAAAAACAGAGCCCGGAAACTATAGGCCGGTAAGTTTAACATCTGTCGTGGGTAAACTGTTTGAAGGTTTTCTAAGATATGCTATCTTGGCGTACCTCAATGAAAATAAGCAAATAACGCCGTATCAGCATGGCTTCATGAGAGATCAGTCATGTCAAACTAATTTAATCAGTTTCTATGAGGAGGTAAGTTCTAGACTTGACAGCGGCGAATCAATGGATGTTGTATATCCTGGACTTCTCCAAGCAATTGACACTGTACTGCATGAAAGGTTAGTATATAAAATGAGACTGCTCTGACTGGGAGAAAACGTCTGTAAGTGGTAAGTAACTGCTCCAGTGATAGAAAACAGAGGGTGGGTATTAACGGTACACACTCAGATTGGGTCACTGTCACTAGTGGGGTACCTCAGGGGTCAGTATTGGGCCTATTTCTTCAATATATTTATTAATGATCTTGTAGAAGGCTTGCACAGTAAAATATCCATTTTTGCAGATGACACTAAACTGTGTAAAGTAATTAACACTGAAGGAGGACAATATACATGCTACAGATGGATCTGTATAGATTGAGGCTTGGGGCAGATAAGTGGCAGATGTGGTCTAACACTGACAAATGTAAGGTTATGCACATGGGAAGGAATATGCAAGTTTTCCGTACATATGGTAAAACACTGGTAACACTGACATGGAAATGGACTAGGAATTTTAATAAAAGCAAACTAAACTGTTAAAAACCAGTGTCAGGCAGCTGCTGCCAAGGCCAATAAGATAATGGGTTGCATCAAAAGGGGATAGATGCCCGTGATGAGAACATAGTCCTACCACTTTACAAATCACTAGTCGGACCACACATGGTGTACTGTGTACAGTTCTGGGCTCCTGTGAACAAGGCAGACATAGCATAGCTGAAGAGGGTTCAGAGGAGGGCAACCAAAGTAATCTCTGGAATGGGGGGTCTACAGTACCCTGAAAGATTATCAAAATTTGGGTATTTCACTTTAGAAAAAAGACGACTGAAGAGATCTAATTAACTATGTATATAATATATCAGGGGTCAGTACAGAGATCTCTCCCATCATCTATTTATCCCCCAGGACTGTGACTGTGACGAGGGGACATCCTCTGCGTCTGGAGGAAAGAAGGTTCGTACACAAACATAGAAGAGGATTCTTTATGGTAAAGCAGTGAGACTATGGAACTCTCTGCCTGAGGAGGTGGTGATGGTGAGTTCACTAAAATATTTCAATAGGGGCCTGGATGTATTTCTGCAGTGTAATAATATTACAGGCTATAGCTACTAGCGATGTGTCGTTAAACCAGGGAGCTATTCTGGTTACCTGATTAGAGTTTGGAAGTAATTTTTTCCACTTAAGTGGGAAAAATTGGTTTCTACCTCTGGATCAACTTGCAGGATAACAGGCCGAACTGGATAGACAGATGTCTTTTTTCGGCCTTATAAACTATGTTACTATGTTACTATGTAAAGGTTTAAAAGTATTTTATTGCAAAAGTGATGCATAGAAATAGTGCTAGTACAAAACATAAATAGAACTAGTACAAAGTCACTGGATGCTAAATACATGAAGCTCATTATGTAGAGAGAAGACTGTAAGTGAATGATTAAGATGTAAGTTTTGGACATTTTCCTGTACAACATTTTTTTCTCTGCCAGGCTCCATTTTTGTTATTCAGATTTAATAGTTATCTTAGGTGGCCTAGATGCAGTTAGGGTACATGAAAGAATCATTTTTGCATTAGATGGTCCCTGGTGATGATCACTTATATGGACTACAAGCACTTTTGTGGAGAAAAATGCAACTCTGATGACTATTTGATCAGACACATGCTCTTCTGCTTGGTTAGATAACATATTATTTCTAGCACATAAATTCTGTAAAATTCCCTTAACATGCACAAAAAATACATAGCGTTTGTCATGCACAAACCAGGCGGTCAATATGATATGTTTTTTGTTGCCATTTTCTAATATTAAGTACATGATGTGAGAAAATTTGTATGTATGAGACAAACATTTATGCTAGTGAGATAAACATTATAACCTTACATTTATGTAGGGAAAAATAAAATATAAAAATACTTCCTGAAGTACTATATCATATAATTTGTGTATACTGAACAGCCATAACATTAAAAGGGTTATTCAACCCCTATAATGACCCCCTAATGCCTGGGTCCCTCATATAGATAATATTTACACCGCTCCCTGGCACCTGCGTAGCGTCTGATCCCTGCACAGCCGCTGCTACATCTCCGGGTGACGCTAGGGAGGCTCTTCCCCATCGCAGCCTGCTATTGGCTGCCCTCCCTGTTGCCAGATGTTTTGATATGCACGACGGGGGGATGCAGCAGTGGCCTTGTGGGGATCAGAAGCTATGCAGATGCTGGGGAGCGGGATAAGTATAACCTATAGAGGGCCCGGGCATTAGGGGGGCGGGGTCATTATAGGGGTTGGATAACCCCTTTAAGTGGTGAAGTGAATAGCATTGAATATCCAGTCAAGGAATGGGATATACAGTTGCAAGAAAAAGTATGTGAACCCTTTGGAATGATATGGATTTCTGTACAAATTGGTCATAAAATGTGATCTGATCTTCATCTAAGTCACAACAATAGACAATCAAAGTCTGCTTAAACTAATAACACACAAATAATTAAATGTTACCATGTTTTTATTGAACACTCCATGTAAACATTCACAGTGCAGGTGGAAAAGTATGTGAACCCCTAGACTAATGACATCTCCAAGAGCTAATTGGAGTGAGGTGTCAGCCAACTGGAGTCCAATCAATGAGATGAGATTGGAGGTGTTGGTTACAGCTGCCCTGCCCTAAAAGAAACACACACCAGTTCTGGGTTTGCTTTTCACAAGAAGCATTGCCTGATGTGAATGATGCCTCGCACAAAAGAGCTCTCAGAAGACCTATGATTAAGAATTGTTGACTTGCATAAAGCTGGAAAGAGTTATAAAAGTATTTCCAAAAGCCTTACTGTTCATCAGTCCATGGTAAGACAAATTGTCTAATAATGAAGAAAGTTCAGCACTGCTGCTATTCTCCCTAGGAGTGGCCGTCCTGTAAAGGTGACTGCAAGAGCACAGCGCAGACTGCTCAATGAGGTGAAGAAGAATCCTAGAGTGTCAACTAAAGACTTACAAAAGTCTCTGGCATATTCTAACATCCCTGTTAGCGAATCTATGATACGTAAAACACTAAACAAGAATAGATTTCATGGGAGGATACCACAGAGGAAGCCACTGCTGTCCAAAAAAAACCATTGCTGCACGTTTACAGTTTGCACAAGAGCACCTGCATGTTCCACAGCAGTACTGGCAAAATATATCGTGGACAGATGAAACCAAAGTTAACTTGTTTGGAAGAAACACACAACAATGTGTGTTGAGAAAAAGAGGCACAGCACACCAACATCAAAACCTCATCCCAACTGTGAAGTATGGTGGTGGGGGCATCATGGTTTGGGGCTGCTTTGCTGAGTCAGGGCCTGGACGGATTGCTATCATCAAAGGAAAAATTAATTCCCAAGTTTAGCAAGACATTTTGCAGGAGAACTTAAAGCCATCTGTCCACCAGCTGAAGCTCAACAGAAGATGGGTGTTGCAACAGGACAACAACCCAAAGCATATAAGTAAATCAACAACAGAATGGCTTAAACAGAAGAAAATATGCCTTCTGGAGTGGCCCAGTCAGAGTCCTGACCTCAACCCGATTGAAATGCTGTGGCATGACCTCAAGAAAGCGATTCACACCAGACATCCCAAGAATATTGCTGAACTGAAACAGTTCTGTAAAGAGGAATGGTCAAGAATTACTCCTGACCGTTGTGCATGTCTGATCTGCAACTACAGGAAACGTTTGGTTGAAGTTATTGCTGCCAAAGGAGGTTCAACCACTTATTAAATCCAAGGGTTCACATACCTTTTCCACCTGCACTGTGAATGTTTACATGGTGTGTTCAATAAAAACATGGTAACATTTTAATTCTTTGTGTGTTTACTAGTTTAAGCAGCGTCTATTGTTGTGACTTGAAGATCAGATCACATTTTATGACCAATTTGTGCAGAAATCCATATCATTCCAAAGGGTTCACATACTTTTTCTTGCAACTGTATTTGGTAACAATTTTATTCATTGGGCAAACGGTGTACCTGCAGTAGCAGAACAATTTTCAACTGTATTTGCGTCTCTGAAAAGGTCATGTGCATCGGATCTTGGATTTTTTAGGTGTGGTCCCTTGTATGTGTTTTCTTGGGACCTGTAAGTGCAATGTAGGGGTGAGCTTTGCATTCTGAGCATTCTGTGTGAACAGGGGACATATGTTCATGTGCCGCTGAGTTTCCTGTGTGCATTTTGAGATGGCTCTGGGGACAGTCCCACTAGGGTCCTTGAGTATTTTTTGAGCATCTGAAGGATTCTTCTTTTTTTTTTTGGTCGGTCACAAGCTCTTTGTTTGGGGGACTCTGAGTGCAGTCCCGCTGGGGTTACGTGAATGCTACTAGAAGGTTTTCCTAGGAACCCAAACATTCTAGACACATTCCTAACAGCACATGAGAAGAAGATAGGCTGTGGTCTTTATCTTTAGAATGTTATTCAGCAAAATTTTTGGAGGCACGAAAAAAAACATCTAGGATGTATCATTACTATGTGGAGCACAAAGGGGGCAACATACGTGTTTTGCGTAGAGCACTAGGAGAAACCTTATTGCACAGTGTGGGGTTAAAAAGGCACCGTAACAGTGTGAAATAACAAGGGGCCAATATTACTGTGTGGAACACAAAGAAGGGCTCTTTTACTGTATGGAGCATCATTTAGACACTTTTACTGTGTTGGGCACTACTTTTGTCTGGGACAATATTTGGGGCACTATTACTGTTTGACCTCATCATTTTTGGGGACACTACCTATTTAGTACTATTAGGGTCACTTAATGCGGGGTAACAGAAGAAAAGGAATGCAAACAACTCTAATTAAAGAAGAGAGAGTGTATCACGAACCAGTGTGTGTGAACCCACTGTGCAACATGTCCTACTTCCTCTAAAGGCGTTTTTTAAGTGAAACCCTCGATCTTCACAGTACCCCTGATGGTGCGGATACCTCGCTACCTCTTGAGGAGGATTGGCACACGAGGTAGCTGGTCTAGGTGCACCAGGAGGTACTTGAGCAAGGTACCAGAGGTACAGGCATTGTCAGCAGGCTGAGTCGTAACGAGGAGCAACAGTCCAGGACCGAAGGAGGAGGCAGAGGTGAAGTCAAACAGGCAACAGGTCAGGGCCAGCGGCACATGTACAGGTCAGGCAATCTGGTTTGGCAACAGGAGAGTCAAGACAAGCAGGCAGGGATCAAACAGGTAGCAGAGTCCAGGAATACAAGCACAAGTCAGGAACACAGGAACACAAGCAGATATCAGGAACCTTAGCAGGACAAAAGTACCTTGACACTGAGGCATCTGGGAAAGGGGCTAAGCAACTTATATATGTGCAGGAGGGCTAGGATTGGTCAGCGAGGTCACATGGTCCAACCCATAAAGCACAGGAAGTGATGTGCGCTGGCCCTTAAGAAAATGCTGCAGGAAACAAGCAGCAAGCATACTGTGGCCAGGGCTAAAAGAAAACACTGGCAGCAGATCACCGCTAAAAACGGCACCCGGGACAGCAGCCACTGTTACAGTACCCCCCTTAAGCCCACAACAAGACAGAAATCTTTTTACCAAGTTCGGAGCATGAATGTTCTCCTCTGGTTCCCAAGACCTCTCATCAGGACCAAAGCCTTTCCAGTCCACAAGATAGTATGTCTTCTTGCCACGCTAATTGATGTCCAGGATGTCCTTGACCTCAAATATCTCGTCAGAATCTCCATATATCGTTGAGAAGCGATTAAGAACTACCGGTTTTAGTAAGGCCACGTGGAAAGCATTAGGATTACGCAGAGAGAGAGGCAGATGTAACTTATATGTCACTTCGTTGATCCTCCTCAATACTTCAAAGGGTTCCAGGAACCTAGGAGCAAACTTGAAACTGGGAACCCTTAATCGGATATTTTTAGAGGAAAGCCATATCTTATCTGCTGACGAGAACTGAGGCTGTTTTCTTCTACTCTTGTCTGCATTAGTTTTCATGTGAGTCAACGCTTTGTTGATGCAGTCCTTGGTGTCCTGCCAAATCTTCAAAAAATGCCTAAAAGAGGAATCCTCAGCTGGTACCCCAGAAGATGTAGAAACAGGGAGAGGAGTACGAGGTTGTTGTCCATAAACAACAAAGAATGGAGAGGATCCGGTAGACTCACTAGAGTGGTTGTTATAGGAGAATTCAGAACAAGGTAGCAATTGTACAACGTTGACGCGTTCGGCTGAAACAAAATGCCAGAAATAGTTATCTAATATTTGATTGACCCGCTCCACTTGCCCGTTGGTCTGGGGATGATAACCGGAAGAGAGGTCCAGCTCAATTTTGAGCAGCCGGCAAAGAGCTCTCCAGAGCTTAGAGGTAAACGGGACTCAGCCATCGGAAACAATATTCCAAGGAATATAATGGTAAAAGATTGGGTAACACTGACATGGAAAAGAAACCTAGGAATTTTAGTGAACAGCAAACTAAGCTGTAAAAAACAGTGTCAGGCAGCTGCTGCCAAGGCCAATAAGATAATGGGTTGCATCAAAAGGGGCATAGATGCCCGTGATGACAACATAATCCTACCACTTTGCAAATCACTGGTCAGACCACACATAGAGTACTGTGTACAGTTCTGGGCTCAGGTGAACAAGGCAGACATAGCAGAACTAGAGAGGGTTCAGAGGTGGGAAACTAAAGTAATTACGGGAATGAGGGAATTACAGTGCCCTGAAAGATTATCAAAATTAGGGTTAATTATAGTGATTATCGAGCACCAAAGTATTCGGGTGTTCGTCCTAAACACATTGCTATAGTCGAGTGCGCGACCGAGCACTCGAGTATAATGGAAGCCAATGGGAGACAACCAGGCACCCCCTGGTCTGAAGAGGGAAGGGTGCCTGGTCCATTGGAAAAGGTCAGAAAGTGACAGAAACACCACCGAAATGGATCGGGAACAGCATGGGGACGATGTCTGGATGCGTCTTGGACTCCCAGGTCGCTGCTGGGAACCATGTCGTCCGAGTTGTACGCCACTTTTACAGACTGTCAAACATACGCACAAAACCCCCCAAAAATCTATTTTACAGGAAAAATTGTTAGGAAACATTCTTTCCTGTATATTCAATTCTATATAAAGTGCAAGTGCTGCAAAAAATTACAAGCAAAAGGCACTCCGAAACAGCCTGTATATCACATAAAGGAAGACCCTTATTCACATTGTGGTATAATTGTTCAGTTAGTGGGACTCCTACACTCATGAAGCCTATGCACCAAGTGAAAGGGCTGCCAAAAATTACAAGGAACCGGCAATACAACCTTTATTACACATAAAGGAGGGCATCATACACACCCTTGAAAAATTATGATTGTTGGCCTGCTGGTGACCCTCAAAAACATTTGGAGCAAGAGTTTGCTGATCTGACGATCCAAAACATGAGGGGCGAGGGCCTGCTGCTGAGCTGACCTTCTAAAACATTAAGGGCGAGGGCCTGCTGGTGAGCTGACGCTCTAAAACATTATATGCGAGTGCCTGCTGGTGAGCTGACGCTGTAAAACATTATATGCTAGTGCCTGCAGGTGAGCTGACGCTGTAAAACAATATATGTGAGTGCATGCTGTTCAGCTGACGCTCTAAAACACTATATGCTAGTGCCTGCAGGTGAGCTGACGCTCTAAAACATTATATGCGAGTGCATACTGTTCAAATGACGCTCTAAAACATTATATGCGAGTGCATGCTGTACAGCTAACGCTCAAAACATTATATACGAGTGCATGCTGTTCAAATGACGCTCTAAAACATTATATGTGAGTGCATGCTGTACAGCTGACGCTCTCAAACATTATATGCGAGTGCATGCTGTTCAGCTGACCCTATTAAAAATATTTGAGTTGAGGGAATATATACAATCTGGAGAAGGAGGAGGAGGAGAAAACAAGATTCAACCATATACTCTTTTTTGTGGTGGAAAAGGTGCATAGAAACATAGAAACATAGAATGTGTCGGCAGATAAGAACCATTTGGCCCATCTAGTCTGCCCAATATATCTGAATCCTATGAATAGTCCCTGGCCCTATCTTATATGAAGGATAGCCTTATGCCTATCCCATGCATGCTTAAACCCCTTCACTGTATTTGCAGCTACCACTTCTGCAGGAAGGCTATTCCATGCATCCACTACTCTCTCAGTAAAGTAATACTTCCTTATATTACTTTTAAACCTTTGCCCCTCTAATTTAAAACTGTGTCCTCTTGTGGTAGTTTTTCTTCTTTTAAATATGCTCTCCTCCTTTACCGAGTTGATTCCCTTTATGTATTTAAAAGTTTCTATCATATCCCCTCTGTCTCTTCTTTCTTCCAAGCTATACATATTAAGGTCCTTTAACCTTTCCTGGTAAGTTTTATCCTGCAATCCATGTACTAGTTTAGTAGCTCTTCTCTGAACTCTCTCTAGAGTATCTATATCCTTCTGGAGATATGGCCTCCAGTACTGCGCACAATACTCCAAGTGAGGTCTCACCAGTGTTCTGTACAGCGGCATAAGCACTTCACTCTTTCTACTGCTTATACCTCTCCCTATACATCCAAGCATTCTGCTGGCATTTCGTGCTGCTCTATTACATTGTCTTCCCACCTTTAAGTCTTCTGAAATAATTACTCATAATACTGAGGTCAGGACTGTATCAAATATTCTATATTCTGCCCTTGGGTTTTTACTCCCCAGGTGCATTATCTTGCACTTATCCACATTAAATTTCAGTTGCCAGAGTTCTGACCATTCTTCTAGTTTTCCTAAATCCTTTTCCATTTGGCGTTTCCCTCCAGGAACATCAACCCTGTTACATATCTTTGTGTCATCAGCAAAAAGACACACCTTCCCATCGAGGCCTTTTGCAATATCACTTATGAAGATTTTAAACAAAATTGGTCCCAGTACAGATCCCTGTGGAACCCCACTGGTAACATGACCTTGTTTTGAATGTTCTCCATTGACTACAACCCTCTGTTGTCTGTCACTCAGCCACTGCCTAATCCACTCAACAATATGGGAGTCCATGCTCAATGACTGCAGTTTATTGATAAGTCTTCTATGTGGGACAGTGTCAAAAGCCTTACTAAAATCTAGATATGCGATGTCTACTGCACCTCCACCGTCTATTATTTTAGTCACCCAGTCAAAAAAATCTATAAGATTTGTTTGACATGATCTCCCTGAAGTAAACCCATGTTGTTTTTCATCTTGCAATCCATGGGATTTTAGATGTTCCACAATCCTATCCTTTAATAGGGTTTCCATTAATTTGCCTACTATTAATGTCAGACTCACTGGTCTATAGTTGCTCGATTCCTCCCTACTACCTTTCTTGTGAATGGGCACGACATTTGCCAATTTCCAATCTTCCGGGACGACTCCTGTTACTAATGATTGGTTAAATAAATCTGTTAGCGGTTTTGCCAGCTCGCCACTAAGCTCTTTTAATAATTTTGGGTGTATCTCATCAGGCCCCTGTGACTTATTTGTCTTCACCTTAGACAGCAAACTTAGAACATCTTCCTCTGTAAAGATACATGCATGGGAATACACTACAGTAGATTGAGTACATTATAAATGATAGATTGAAATTGCCTTTATGTTCATCATCAGCTCAGCTCTCCTTTGGTGGAGTTGAGAAGACAGGGGCAATCCAGGCCTTGTTCATTTTTATCTGAGGCTACCTGTCAGCATTGCCAGTGGACAAGCGGATACGCTTATCTGTTATAATGCCACCAGCAGCACAATGTCATCCCCCATTTCCTTGTCTGCCACATTCAGAGCATCGTCCTTAATTGTGAGCAGCGATCGTTTGAGTAGACACAGCAGTGGGATGGTTACGCTGATAATAGCGTTATTGCCACTAACCATCTGTGTGGATTCATCAAAGTTTTTTAAAACCTCACAGAGGTCTAACATCAATGACCACTCCTCGCTTTTGAATATTGGCAGTTGACACGAAAGGCGACGACCATGTTGCAGCTGATATTCCACAACTGCCCTCTGCTGCTCACAAAGCCTGGCCAACATGTAGAACGTAGAGTTCCAGCGCGTGCTCATGTTGCACAACAGTCGGTGAGCTGGAAGCTGCAAGCGCTGCTGTAGTGTTGACAGATAGGCTGAAGCTGTGGATGACTTGCGGAAATGGGCACACACGCGGCGCACCTTCACTAGCAGCTCTGGCAAATTGGGGTAGGTTTTGATAAACGGCTGAACCACTAAGTTTAAAAGGTGGGCTAGGCATGGGATGTGTGTCAGGTTGCGCTTGCGTTCAAATGACTGTGTTAGGGACATTTAGATGCTGCGCTGGGACAGGGAAGTGGATGTTGTTGCTAATGGTTTATGCGGAGGTTCAGGTGCAGGACGAGGGGCATGCGGGCCTGCGCCTTCGACAGAGGATTGGACAGCAGTGCCTAACACAGGGGGAGGGGAGGAAGTGGTATGACCCGCAGACCCAGATTGTGGACCCAGGCGTTCGGCCCACTTATTAGGGTGCTTGGAGGCCATGTGGCGGATTATGCTGGTGGTGGTGAGGTTGCTAGTGTTCACGCCCCGGCTTATTTTGGTACGGCACAGGTTGCAAATTACCACTCTTTTGTCGTCTGCACTTTCCTCAAAAAAGCGCCATACTGTGGAACATCTACCCCTTGGCAAGGTAGATTTACGCATGGGAGTGCTCGGTGTTACGGTTGTGGGCCTGTTTGGTGTGGCCGACTTCTCCCTTTTTCAACCCCACTGCCTCTTCCAGCCTGTTGCGGTGCTGCAGATCCCTCCCCCTCTGAACTGCTGTCCTCGCTCAGCTTTTCACCTTCCCATGTTGGGTCAGTGACCTCATCGTCCACCACCTCCTCTTCCACTTCCTCACTCTGCTCATCCTCCTGACTTGACCTAACCACAACCTCAGTGATTGACAACTGTGTCTCATCATTATCCACCTCGTGAACGAATTATTGCCGTTCACCACCGCCATCTTCTTGAAACTGTGAAGGCTCAAGAGGTTGGGAATCAGGGCACAATATCTCAGGTCCCTCTTTAAGCGTGCTGGGTGCGAGGGCCAAATCAAATAGTGGCGCTGGAAAGAGCTCCTCGAAATATCCGAGTGTGGGATCACTCGTTTGGCAAGCCTCTCCATGGTGGGAGGAAGGATGATCAGAGTGAGGATTCGGTTGACCAGACTCTTGGCTACAGAGATTGGACTTGGTGGAAGAGAGGGTGGTGCTTAACCGACTGGAAGCATTATCTTCAGCAATCCAACCGAAAAACTGTTCGTACTGGTCCAAGTTGGACATGAAGCTGGGTACGGTTGATGTATTTTTTTTTTCTGGTGCACAGGCAGCAGGCACAGTTTCATTGCGCCCAGGGCCACGGCCTCTGCGTGCACCATCAGCATCACGCCCACTTCCCCGTCCCTTAGAGCATGCCTTCTTCATATTAATGGTTTTGTCACTTGATGGCGCAGATTGTTTTACTGTCCGCTAAAGCCAGTTTTCGGATGCAGGGCAGTATATGTCCCAGAAACCCACAGAATATGGACACTATATTAGGCCCAGATTATTGGAATTTGCAATACAGACACTGTTTTCTGATGTAGTACAGTATTGGTTACAGAACACCACAGATTATGGACACTATATTAGGCCCAGATTATTGGAATTTGCAATACAGACACAGTTTTCGGATGCAGGACAGTATATATCACACAACACCACAGATTATGGACACTATATTAGGCTCAGATTTTTGGAATTTGCAATACAGACACAGTTTTCGGATGTAGTACAGTATTGTTGGCAGAACACCACAGATTATGGACACCATATTAGGCCCAGATTATTGGAATTTGCAAAACAGACACAGTTTTCGGATGCAGGACAGTATATGTCACAGAACACCACAGAATTTGGACACTATATTAGCCCCAGATTATTGGAATTTGCAATACAGACACAGTTTTCGGATGCAGGACAGTATATGTCACAGAAACCCACAGATTATGGACACTATATTAGTCCCAGATTATTGGAATTTGGAATACAGACACTGTTTTCTGATGTAGTACAATATTGGTTACAGAACACCACAGATTATGGACACTATATTAGGCCCAGATTATTGGAATTTGCAATGCAGACACAGTTTTCAGATGCAGGACAGTATATGTCACAGAAACCCACAGAATATGGACACTATATTAGGCCCAGATTATTGGAATTTGCAATGCAGACACAGTTTTCGGATGCAGGACAATATATGTCACAGAAACCCACAGAATATGGACACTATATTAGGCCCAGATTATTGGAATTTGTAGTACAGTATTGGTTACAGAACACTACAGATTATGGACACTATATTAGGCCCAGATTATTGGAATTTGCAATACAGACACAGTTTTGGGATGCAGGACAGTATATGTCATAGAAACCCACAGAATATGGACACTATATTAGGCCCAGATTATTGGAATTTGCAATACAGACACTGTTTTCTGATGTAGTACAGTATTGTTGGCAGAACACCACAGATTATGGACACTATATTAGGCCCAGATTATTGGAATTTGCAATACAGACAGAGTTTTGGGATGCAGGACAGTATATGTCATAGAAACCCACAGAATATGGACACTATATTAGGCCCAGATTATTGGAATTTGCAATACAGACACTGTTTTCTGATGTAGTACAGTATTGTTGGCAGAACACCACAGATTATGGACACTATATTAGGCCCAGATTATTGGAATTTACAATACAGACACAGTTTTCAGATGCAGGACAGCATATGTCACAGAACACCACAGAATTTGGACACTATATTAGGCCCAGATTATTGGAATTTGCAATACAGACACAGTTTTCGGATGCAGGACAGTATATGTCACAGAAACCCACAGATTATGGACACTATATTAGGCCCAGATTATTGGAATTTGCAATGCAGACACAGTTTTCGGATGTAGGACAGTATTTGTCACAGAACACCACAGATTATGGACACTATATTAGGCCCAGATTATTGGAATTTGCAATACAGACACAGTTTTCGGATGCAGGACAGTATATGTCACAGAACACCACAGAATATAGACACTATATTAGGCCCAGATTATTGGAATTTGTAATACACTGTTTTCAGATGTAGTTCAGTATTTTTTACACAAAGCCACACTATGGACACTAGATATGGCCCAGGCCCCATAGTCTGATTTTAATTAGTTTCCGTATAAAGCTGTAGCCTGCTCTCACTACATTCATTGGAAGCTGTCTGGCACAAGGAAAGATATAGAGTGGGCTCGTCATGCATGTTGGTACCTGCATCCCTTGTAATTGAGGCCATTATGGCACCAAAAATGGTAAAAGGCAGAGTGGATCCAGCATGCATGTGGATCCAACACTCCCTGAATTTTATGGCGGCCATTATGGCGCATAACAGGTAGTACTCGCTTGAGTACCGCCATGTGCCAAGAACAGCGATGCTCGAGCCGAACAGATATTCGGCCGAGCATGCTCGCTCATCCCTAGTTATTCACTTTAGAAAGAAGACGACTGAGGGGAAATTTTATTACTATGTATAAATATATCAGGGGTCAGTACAGAGATCTCTCCCATCATCTATTTATCCTCAGGACTGGGACTGTGACAATGGGACATCCTCTGCGCCTCGAGTAAAGAAGGTTTGTACACAAACATAGAAAAGGATTCTTTTCGGTAATAGCAGTGAGACTATGGAACTCTCTGCCTGAGGAGGTGGTGATGGTAATTTCACAAAAAGAGTTCAAGCTGGGCCTGGATGTATTTCTGGAGTGTAATAATATTACAGGCTATAGCTACTAGAGAGGGTTCGTTGATCCAGGGAGTCATCTGATTGCCTGAATGGAGTCAGGAAGGAATTTTTTTCCCCTTAAGTGGGAAAAATTGGCTTCTACCTCACAGGGTTTTTTTTTTGCCTTCCTCTGGATCAACTTGCAGGATAACAGGCCGAACTGGATGGAAAAATGTATTTTTTTGGCCTTATATACTATGTTACTATATAACAGTTTAGCAAGTTGAGCAGCTAAGGGCAGTCCAGCCAAAGGAACGAAGCGCGCCATCTTTGAGAACCGGTTCACGACCACCCAGATAGCTGTACATCTGGCAGAAGAGGGCAGAAGAGGGTTCAGACACTGGTCCGTCTGCAGATAAGTAAGGTTCTTGTGGTGGGTGAAGATTATCACTAGATGTTGGGCCCCCTCAAATAGATAGCACCACTCCTCCAAAGCAAGTTTTATGGCCAGAAGCTCTCTATATCCTGTACAGTAATTCCTCTCAGCAGGGGAGAAGAGCTTGGAGAAAAAACACATGTAAACATCTTGCCCTTGAAACCTTTCTGTAGTAAAACAGCACCGGCTCCTATGGAGGAGGCGTCCACTTCTAAACAAAATTGGCCGGAGACATCAGGATGATGCAGAACAGGTGCAGAAGCAAAGGACCTTTTTAATTGATTAAAGGCGGCTTCAGCCTCAGGATTCCAGACTCTGGCATTCACCCCTTTCTTAGTAAGAGCGGAGATTGGAGATGTAAGAGATGAAAAATTGGGGATGAACTGACGATAGAAACTAGCAAATCTAAGGAAGTACAGTATAGCATGAAGACCCTGTGGGTGGGGCCAGTCCATTACTGCATTCAATTTCTCAGGATCAATCTGCAACCTGGCATCCGAGATTATGTATCCGAGGAACGGTAAGGTAGATTTTTCAAAGATGCATTTCTCGAGTTTGGCATAAATTCGATTCTCTCTCAACCGCTGTAAAACTAACCGTACATGCTTCCAGTGAGTGGTCAAATCTGGAAAATAGATCAGTATATCGTTCAGGTACACTATCAAGCAGACATAGAGCAGGTCCCGGAAGATATTGTTTACCAACTCCTGGAATACCGCGGGAGCATTGCATAGACACAGGGCATGACGAGATACTCGTAGTGACCATCACAAGTGTTGAAAACAGTCTTCCACTCATCGCTCTTTCGAATGCGTATAAGGTTGTATGCGCCACGCAGGTCAAATTTTGTGAAGACCATAGCTCCCCGAATCCTGTCAAAGAGTTCGGAGATTAGCGGAAGAGGGTATCGATTCTTAACTGTGACCTTATTCAGACCTCAATAGTCAATATAGGGCCATAAGGATCAATCTTTTTTCTGCACAAACAAGAACCCGGCACAGGCTGGTGAAGTAGATTTCCGGATAAACCCCCTCTCAAGATTCTCCTTGATGTAATCAGACATTGCTTGGGTCTCAGGAAGTAAGAGTGGGTAGACTCAACCATGAAGAGGAGTGGCACCAGGCAAAAGATAAATCAGACAGTCATATGGACGATGAGGAGGCAGGGTCTCGGCTTCCTTCTTACTGAAGACATCCCCAAAACTGGCATGCTGCTGTGGAAGTCCAGGCAGGTCAACAGGTACAGTAGGCGAGGAAGCAGGTCGAACCTCCGATAAGCAGGTGGACTGACAGAATCTGACCGAAGTGCCAGTCCAAAACTGGGCTGTGCTGACACAGCCAGGGAAGACCAAGGATAACCAGATTCACAGACGCTGGCAGCACATAGAAGAAGATCATCTGTGAATGCAGAACCCCTATTTACAACTTAAGGGGCATAGTAACAGAAAGCACAGGTTCAGGAAGCGGCAGTCCATTTACGGATGCCACAGACAGAGGCCTTACTAGATGGATGGTAGGAAGCCGGTACTATTGGACCAGAGCTTGCTGAATAAAGTTACCGGCTGACTGAGAATGCAGGCACAAACAGTGTGACTCCCTTGTGAGAGAGAGTCACCATAACTGAAAGTTTTGGAGAGGACTTCTCCTTGTCTAGGACCACCTCTACAACTGACCCTAGACATTGGGATTTCCCCGCTTATGTGGAAAATTACGCACAAAGTGGTCCTTGCCTCCACAATACAAACAGGTTCTCTGCTTTGCAGCGAAAATTTTTCCTGGACAGACAATCAAAGGCACTCTATCTGCATGGGCTCTTCAGATGGGGTGGACACTAGAGGAAGAACCGGCCTCTGGAAGGATGGAGCCAAACGAGGTGGTCTTCTGGTGCATGCGACTTCCTTAGAATGTTCCCTGAAACCGATATCTATCCTTGTGGCCAAGGTGATCAGGTCATTCAGAATAGACGGACGGTCGTGACCAGCTAATTCATCCATAATCAAGTCAGAAAGGCCCTCCCTGAACACCGCCAGTTGAGCCTCATTGTTCCATGCAGGTTCGGCAGCCAGGGTAGGAAACTGGATGGCATACTGACCGACAGACGAGGAACCCTGTCGTAGACGCAGCACAGCTGATGCAGCGGACGACGTGCGGCCGGGCTCTTCAAAGACCAGCCGGAAGGTAGCCAGGAAAGACTGCAGATTAGTGGTCTCTGAATCTCCATGTTCCCGAACAGGATTTGCCCAAGCAAGGGCCTCATCAGACAGCAGGGACACAATGAAGGCAACCTTGGACCGCTCAGTGGGAAACTTCTGCCCATGCAACTCAAAGTGGATCAGGCACTGGTTCAGGTATCCATGACAGGTTTGTGGATCTCCACCATAGCAGGATGGCAGATGGAGTTGCACACTAGCAGCACACAAATCCGGATTCACCGGTGTGGGTCTTGCAGGGGTAGCAGCGACTTGCAACCTTGCAGTAGCTGGAGAAGGAATGGCATCTAGACGAGCAGCAACATTTTGTATGAACTGCATCATGACATCCTGACGTTGGCTCTGATGCCTCACTTCATGTAACAATTCCTGAACGACAGGCTTGGGGTGACCAGCAGGGTCCATGGTCTCAGTGTACTGTCACGAACCAGTGAGTGTGAACCCATTGTGCCATGTGTCCTGCCTCCTCTAATGGCGTTGTCTAAGTGATCCCCTTGATCTTAACAATACCCCTGATGGGTGGGATAGACTTTCCCGAGGGGAACAACAGGTTGCTACCTCTTGAGGAGGATTGGCACACAAGGCAGCTGATCCAGGTGGATCAGGAGGTACCTGAGCGAGGTGCCAGAGGTACACGCGTTGTCAGCAGGCTGAGTTGTAACCAGGAGCAACACTGCAGGACCGAAGTATGAGGCAGTGGCGAAGTCAAACAGGCAACAGGTACAGGTCAGGCAATCCGGAACAGCAACAGGAGAGTCAAGGCAAGCAGGCAGGGATCAAACAGGTAGCAGAGTCCAGGAATACAAGCACGAGTCAGGAACACAAGCCAATATCAGGAACCTTAGCAGGACACAAGGATCTTGACACTGAGGCATCTGGGAAGGGGGCTGAGCCACTTATATATGGGCAGGAGGTTAGGATTGGTCAGCGAGGTAACATGATCCAACCCATAAAGCACAGGAATTGACGCATGCTGGCCCTTAAGGAAATGCTACAGGAAACAAGCAGCAAGCATGAAGTGGCCAGGGCTGAAAGGAAACACTGGCAGCAGATCACCGCTGAACACGGCGCCCAGGACAGCGGCACACAGCAGCCACTGTTACACAGTCACCGGTCAAAACTTTTACATTAATGAACATTGTTTAGGGAGGCTTGCGCTGTTGGTCCACTCATAAAACCTTTGGCAAGGGTAGTGTTAAGCAAATCAAAGTATCCGAAGTGGTCTTTAATCTGAATTTCAGCACAAATTCTATTTGCCGCTAAACCAAATTTTCTCATGCTTCATGGTAACGAATCAATATTGCCTGAAATGGTGGTAAAAAAAAGCATACTCACCTCATCCATTTGAGCCATGGCCATCTTGATTGAAGAGATTGCAAAATATCATGCTTGGTGATGTATGACATGAGATTTTGCAGGGGATTTTCAATCAAAATGGCTGCAGCAGCCTCTTCGTGCTCAAATGGATAAGGTGAGTATTATTTATTTATTTTCAATTATTGTAATTACACATGTTTTGTTAAACACATGTTTAATTCCTTTGTGTGTATTGGAACAACACAAAAAAAAATATAGGAAAAAAAAGGCAAATTGGACAAATTTCACACAAAACAAAAAAAATTGCCCGGACAAAATTGTTGGCACCTTTTCAAAATTGTGGGTAGACAACTTTGTTTCAAGCATGTGATGCTCGTTCAAACTCACCTGTGGCAAGTAACAGGTGTGGGCAATATAAATATAACACCTGAAACCAGATAAAAAGGGGAGAAGTTGACTCAATCTTTGCATTGTTTGTCTGCGTGTGCCACACTAAGCATGGAGAACAGAAAGAGGAGAAGATAACCAAAATTGTGGAAAAATATCAACAATCTCAAGGTTACAAGTCCATCTCCAAAGATCTTGATGATCCTTTGTCCCCGGTGCGCAACATAATCAAGATGATTACAACCCATGGCACTGTAGCTAATCTCACTGGACATAGACGGAAGAGAAAAATTGATGAAAGGTTGCAGGATAATTTGGATTGTGGATAAGCAGCCTCAATCAAGTTCCAAACAAATTGAAGCTGTCCTGCAGGCTCAGGGTGCATCAATCTAAGCGTGAACTATTCACATTTGAATAAAATGAAACAATATGGTAGGAGACCCAGGAGGACCCCACTGCTGACAAAGAGACATAAAAAAAAATAGACTGCAGTTTGCCAAAATGTACTCGAGTAAGCCAAAATCCTTCAGGGAAAACATCTTGTGGACAGATGAGACCAAGATAGAGCTTCTTGGTAAAGCACATAATTTTACTGTTTACTGAAAATGGAATGATGCCTACAAAGAAAAGAACACAGTACCTACAGTCAAATATGGTGGAGGTTCAAAGATTTTTTGGAGTTGTTTTGCTGCCTCTGGCACTAGGTGCCTTGACTGTGGGCAACGCATCATGAAATCTGAAGATTCCGAAAATAATTTGGGTTGCAATGTAGGGCCTTGTGTCAGAAAGCTGGGTTTTGGTCCAAGGTCATGGGACTTCCAGCAGGACAATGACCCCAAACATACTTCAAGAAGCTGGGATCAAAGCGCTGGAGAGTTCTGAACTAGCCTGCAATGAGTCTGCATCTAAATCCCATTGAACACCTGTGGAGAGGTCTTAAAATTGTTGTTGGGAGAAGGCACCCTTCAAATATGAGAGACCTGGAGCAGTTTCTAAAAGAACAGTGGCCAAATTCCAGTGAGGTGTAAGAAGCTTGTTGATGGTTATAGGAAGTAATTGATTTCAGATGTTTCTTCCAAAGGGTGTGCAACCAAATATTAAGTTGAGGGGTGCCATTAAATTTGTCTGGCCCATTTTTGAAGTTTTGTGTGAAATTATATCATTTTTGGCTTTTATTCTCATTTTTGTATTGTTCCAAAATCTACATGGGCTACTGATCAGTTTGCCTGCCAGTATCCTGTGTTTACTACCACTCCTTTGCCTCGAGTGTTTTCACCAGTGTCTCTGACCTTAGTAGGTCTGCTGCCAAGTACACAGGGGCCATCCCAGGAGGTGGCTGTCCACATCCACGGCGAAGTCTACATCCCTGTATAGTGGTTAAGTACCAGGGAGGTACCAGAATAACGCCCTTAGAGTTTTGCTCATCATCAGTTTTTGCAGTAATATGCATTCACAAACACAGGTATACTAATGCAGTTCTTGCCTTAAAATGCTTTTGCTGTAACTAAATGTTTAAACTAAAGTAATGCAACACATTTACTAAAATGAGTATACTAATGCAGTTTTTGCAGTAGAACACATTCACTAACCCAGGTACAATAATGGTGTTATTGCGGTAAATTATGTTTTCAACCTTGCTATAACTGAAAGGTATGTTGCAGTAATACAATGTGTTCACTATCACGGGTATACTAATGGTGTTATTGCAGTAAAATGCCTTTGCTGTAACTAAACAGTATCTTGCAGTAGTACAATGCATTCAATAACACGGGTTTACTAATGGCTTTATTTCAGTAAAATGTGTTTGCTGTACCTGAATGGTATCTTGCAGTAATACAATGTATTCAATAATGGGTATAATAATGGTGTTATTGCAATAAAGTGCCTTTGAAACTTCGCTGTAACTGAACGGTGACAGATCCCTGACCTCCAAAGGGAGTAAACTGCATATAATTAATCATGTAATGATGACAATCACAAAAAATTATAATAAAACAGTGATGGGGTCCTTAGAGTAGTAGGCCTCGACTAATGGATAAACATACAGGCACCACTGGTTAGTTGTCAAACCAAACACATTTATTTAACATTTAATGTATAAAACATAATAAGTACAAGTAATATGGTGATTGGGTGGGTACTTACAGTAAATGTACAGGAATTTTGAGTACCCTACTCCAAAATACCAAAAGATTGTATCTCAGTAATAGAAGATGTTCACTAACATGGGTATACTAATTGAGTGCGATCAAATATATTTCCTGTAACTGAATGGTATCTTGCAGTAATACAATGCATTTAATAACACAGGTAGACTGATGCACTTAAATGTGCTGAAAATGCTCAATTACAAATGGTAAATTGAGGTAGCTAATTCCATCTGTAAAACAAAAATAAAAGCATACAGCACTCTTCAGTAAAGCAAAAAAAAGATGCACACCCCTGCAGGAGCTGTGCCCAAATGGCTCCTTAGTGGAACAAAATAAAGAAATGGAGGAAGCACCAATAAAATTTTCTTTTAATGCATATTGTGGCAGTCCAAGCACATGCTTTTTAATCCCTTCTGTTAGCTATAGACAGTGATGGCCAGTTCGCATTGTTCGCCCGCGAACATATGCGGGCTACCATCTTTTTTCACAAGTCCGGCGAGGCACAGGTAAGCCCTTACCTGTGCCTGTGCGCGAGCCGGTCTGAAAACAAGTGCAGTCAGCGGGAGCAGGCAGTTCTGAGAACTGCCACCGGGGGCCTTCATCGGGCTGTTCTCGGAACTGCCTGCTCCCGGTGACTGCATTTGTTTTCAGACCGGCTCACGGCACAGGCACAGGTAAGGGCGGACAATGTGAACTGGCCATCGCTGGCTATAGATTTACGGTGTGTCAGTATTACAAGTCAATGTTAAAGTCAGGTCTAATTTATCACTGTGGACTGAACAGTGCAGTGCCCCAAGGTTCAAGTAGTGGCCCTATGAGAGAGTGGGGCACTGCACTGTGCCGCAAGTGCCCCAAGATTCAAGTAGTGCCCCCATGAGAGAGTGGGGAGGGTGGCAGCAGCAGTGGCAGTGATAATAGTAGCCACATAACAGAGCGGGCATGGAGGCCAACAGCAGTGGCAGTAACAGTGTCAATTGTGGACCCATAACAGAGTGGAATTGGGGGGTAGCAGCATTGACAGTCACAATCGTGACCCCATGACAGAGTGGGGAGGAGGGGTAGCAATAGTGGCAGTAAGGCTGTGTTCACATCACTGTTTATTTTTCCGTTCTTCTGATCCGCTCTTTTGATCCATATCAATGTATAAATATTTCCTAAAATACTAATGCACAGTAATTCTACGTATAAAGTAACAGATTAACTAGGAATGTGGCAGCAGTTCAACAAGATGCATACAGCGATATATTAGACTGCCCTTTAATACAGAAGCACAGTAATTCTATGCATAAAGTAACAGATTAACTGGGAATGTGGAGCAGGTCAACAAGATGCATATGGCAATTACACTCAACCTACACTGTCCCTGCCGTCTCCCTATGCTCTCCCTACAGTCTCTAAAAACTTTCCCTACTGTTCTGCTTTGCGTTATTGAACTGTTGTATAACACTAGTCAGACAGCTTAACAATAATTCAGAAGTCAAGAAACATGAGACATCAGATCTGTATGGATTCTTTTTTCTGAATAACTTTGCAAAACTACAACATAGCATAAACAAAACATATGTGTCAGAACATTAAACATTATACAGCAGCCTCACTCCATCAGTGAGAGTATTCACAGACAATTCCATCATTAGTCCAGGAATAGATCAAGAGCTTCTCTGCATGCAGCCTGCTAGATCCAGGAGAAGTCATGAAATGGAGGAAATACAGTTCCAGGTTAAAGGTTACTGCCTCTCACTCTGAGAAAAATAACACTTCCTGTAAAGTTCTGGCAAAATAATAACTAACTCTGACCACTAGATGGCAGAAACGTCAAACTAACATTGCAGTATAATCTGTAACCGCACATTGCACACATTTACTATGAACAATATGGGTAGAACACTCCCTGTCTGGCATAATTTATTATGTCACTACCTAAATAACTACTGCTATGCAGAAAAAACATAAACAGGAAAATGGAATCCTAGCTAGTCTGAGATCAAAACTATAAAATCAGTTATAGATCAGAAATAAATTTGGGCGGTTTCATTTTTTACAATCTTGACCTCCACCTTTCTAACCTTGCCATCCCTGCTTGGTAGAGCATTGACAATAATTCCTACGGGCCACTCGTTCCTGCCCTCTTGGTTGTCCTTCAACAGAACAACATCACCCACTTTTACATTTGGGCGATCCTCAGTCCATTTCCTACGGCGTTGCAGATTTGACAGATACTCTCTCTTTCATCTTTTCCAAAAGGTGTCTGCCAAGCATTGTACTTGCTTCCATTGTTTCGCATGAACTTGTATTGTACTTATGGTTCCAGATGGAGCAGACAAAGAGTTCACTTTTTGAGTCAACAACATTGCTGGGGTAAGGACCATAGGTGCATCTGGGTCTGAGGACACAGGAACTATAGGCCTGGCATTCATAATAGCTGTAACATCTAAGATAAAGGTGCTTAAAGTCTCATGGGTCAAGTGAGCAGGTTTGGTTTGTAGCAACATAGCGTCCAAGATTCGCCTGGCAATACCTATAAGTCTCTCCCAGACACCACCCATGTGTGAGGAGTGTGGAGGATTAAAGACCCATGTACATCCTCTGTCTTGGAGAAAGTCTTGCAATTGTGATTCGCTGTCACAAATGTTAAGATCTTTGCAGGCTCCCACAAAGTTTGTTCCTCTGTCAGAACGGAGCAGTTTTGCTGGGCCACGAATTGAGAAGAATCTCCTCAAGGCATTAATAAAGCTTGATGTTGACATGGCTTCAAGTAGCTCTATGTGTACAGCTCAGGTGGACAAACAAGTGAAAAGGACTGCCCATCGTTTGCTGTCCACGCTGCCTTCTCTAGTGCGACGGGTTAAAACAGACCACGGACCAAATACATCTAAGCCCACATTTGTGAAAGGTGGTTTAGCAATTACTCTGTCCTCTGGTAGCTCTGCCATCTTTTGACTTTGTAATCTTCCTCGCAGCTTGCGACAGATGACACATTTGTGTATAACAGCTGATACCAAGCGTTTGCCACCAAGAATCCAGAAACCTGCGGATCTAATTGCACCCTCTGTGATGTGTTGCCCTTGGTGAACTACTTGTTCATGATAGTACCTAACAAGCAGTGTCGCAATGTGGTGACCATAAGGTATAATGACAGGCTGTTTCTCTTTGTTTTTTGATGCAGTCAATTTCTTTCTGGAAATGTTTGTTTTGAACTGAAGAAATTATAACAGACTTTGCCTCAGCAAGTTCTTCTTGATTGACCTGTTCATGGAAACTTTCCCACCTTCTGACCTGATTGCTGCTGGTTTCCCTCCGGAAGATTTTAGCGTCTGGCTAGGGTATTAACTAATATCTTCCAGCAAGAAAATCTATCAAAGCAATGTGAGTGAAGTGTGACTTTAAAAGTTTCAGTACCAAAGTTTCTGATTTCTGATCTGATTTCAGGGTCAGTTTCGGGCTCTATGAGTGGATAAACATTAGCAGTGTCTATCTGCTCACAGTGTGGTTGGTACAGAAAGGATGGGCCTGAGAACCATATAGAGTTCTAAAGGCATGCTGCTTGAGTAGGCCTAGTGGCATAGTCTGCAGGGTTTTGCTTTGTAGATACATAGAACCACTGATCTGGGTGTGTAGATTGCCTGATTCTATTCACTCTGTTGGAGACATACAGATAGAACCTCCTAGTGGTGTTGCAAATGTACTCTAGGACAGTCTTGCTATCAGTGAAGAATTTCACAGCAGCAAAGTCAGTGTCTAGTTCATCTGTGATTAGCTCAGACATTTCGACTGCAAGTACAGCAGCACACAACTCTAATTGAGGAATCGTGTGGCTGGTTTAGGGCTTAAGTTGGACTTTCCCATGACGAATCCAACATGACACACATTTTCTGCATCAATTACTTTCAATTAAGCTACTGCACCTATAGCTGTGGTGGATGCGTCTGAGAAGATCCACAGTTCTTTCCTGCAAGCTGATTATAGAGAAGCGGGCACATAGCATCTGTCTATCTTCAGGTGCTCTAACGCTTGCAAGGATTCTGTCCATTGAACCCGCTCACTTAGTCTCTCCTGTGGAAGCATTGCATCCCATTCACTTTTCCCAGATGACAGTTCACGAACTAAGACCTTACGTCTTATTGTCACAGGTGATACAAATAGGGATGAGCGAACCCGAACTGTATAGTTCGGGTTTGTACCGAATTTTGGGGTGTCCGTGACACGGACCCGAACCCGAACATTTTCGTAAAAGTCCGGGTTCGGTGTTCGGCGCTTTCTTGGCGCTTTTTGAAAGGCTGCAAAGCAGCCAATCAACAAGCGTCATACTACTTGCCCCAAGAGGCCATCACAGCCTTGCCTACTATTGGCATGGCTGTGATTGGCCAGTGCAGCATGTGACCCAGCCTCTATATAAGCTTGGGTCACGTTGCGCTGCACGTCACTCTGCTGATTCAAGCTTAGGGAGAGGTTGCAGCTGCGACGTTAGGGCGAGATTAGGCAGATTAACTCCTCCAAAAGACTTCATTCTGTGATCGATCTGCAGCTGTGGATCATTGAAGTGCTAATATTGACTTGCTCACTTTTTTGAGGCTGCCCAGAGCGTTTTTAGATCACTTTTTTTCTGGGGTGATCGGCGGCCACTTTGTGACTTGTGGTGCGCCAGCACAAGCTATCACCAAGTGTATTTAACCATCAATAGTGTGGTTATTTTGTGCTATATCCTACATCAGCTGCAGGGTGAGCCTGTGTCACCGAAGTGCATTTAACCATCAACAGTCTGGTTATTTTTTGGCCATATACTACATCAGCTGCAGGCTGAGCCTGTGTCACCGAAGTGCATTTAACCATCAACAGTCTGGTTATTTTTTGGCCATATACTACATCTGGTGCAGGCTGAGCCTGTGTCACCCAAGTGCATTTAACCATCAACAGTGTGGTTATTTTTTGGCCATATACTACATCAGGGGCAAGTTGTATTACATCAGGGGCAAGTTGAGCCTGTCACCCAGCGCCTAAAAAATAGACCTGACATTTCTATTCAACCAAATCTGTACTGTTTTAGCTGGTTAAGTTATTTGTAGTGACCGTAAAAGCAGACTTTTTGTTCTGGGTTGAAAAACTATTCCCAAATTTGCCATTCTCAAAATAACTAGTTTCTGGTATATGAGGCCTACTTGAAATCTATCCCAAAAAGGATATCTTACATTGAAGGTGCTGATAGTGTCATTCAGAAAAACCTAAGACACACGCTACCGTGCAGATAGAAGTCTAATTCTGTGATTAAACCTATACCTGTCACGGCTGTGTGTGAGCAACAAGAGCATGCACAGAAAATAGAGCTACTGACCGGACCCAAACTAGGGAGGATAAAGGGTGACCCCTGTCCGACCCTCAAAAGCTCTCCCTATGCTGCTAAGCCCATGCCCGGATCCAAATGGTGGAAGGAGGCATGCCCGCGTACCTAAGACTGATGGCCACTGTAACCCCTACAATAGTGGAAGAGGCACGGCCACCGGTGCCCTGCTCAGTATATGGAGGGAACCGTGGTCGCCTTGGATCCAGTCAGAAAACACACAGCAATGTCTGCACACTTAGCTGAAGGGCTGCAGCCGCAGTGAAGACTGATCCAAAGACAGGCTGGCAATATCCGGAGTACTTGCTGCAGCAGAACACAGGTCCAGTGAAAGGATAGCATACAAGGGAAGATACTCAAGCAAGAGCTACAACCCAAATGAGAAATATAATCCACACCTACAATAGGAGGAGGGGGAATATAAAGGCAGGGAAATCAAATGGAGGAGAAACAGCTGGGAGGAAGGAAACAGAAAACTCCTCCCAGCTCTAGTAGTGACATCATCACAGGGGTGGAGAAACAGAGCTGTGAGAACGTCCCAAAGCTCTCGTAGTGACAGTACCCCCCCCTCTACGGGTGGACTCCGGACACCTAGGACCCACCTTCTCAGGATGAGCCCTATGAAATGCCCTGATGACGCGAGTGGCTTTAATGTCCGACACCGGAACCCACATCCTCTCCTCAGGACCATAACTCTTCCAATGAACGAGGTACTGGAGAGAACTGCGGACAATGCGAGAGTCCACAATTCTGGAAACCTCAAACTCCAGATTGCCATCAACCAAAATCGGAGGAGGAGGCAAAGAGGAGGGTACCGTGGGCTGGACATATGGTTTTAAGAGAGATCTGTGAAATACATTATGTATCTTCCAAACCCGTGGAAGATCAAGACGGAAGGCAACAGGATTGATGACTGACAAGATTTTATAAGGCCCAATAAACTTGGGACCCAATTTCCAGGAGGGAACCTTCAGTTTAATATTTCTTGTAGACAACCACACCAGATCACCCACACTCAGGTCCGGACCAGGCACACGTCTCTTATCAGCCACACGCTTATACTTCTCACTCATCTTTCTAAGATTACTCTGAATCTTTTGCCAAATGGTAGACAAAGACGAGGAAAATCTCTCCTCCTCAGGCAAACCAGAAAGAGCCCCTTCCGAGAATGTCCCAAACTGCGGATGGAACCCATATGCACCAAAGAATGGCGACTTATCAGAAGATTCCTGACGGCGGTTGTTCAGAGCAAACTCAGCAAGAGGGAGAAATGAACACCAATCCTCCTGGTTCTCTGCCACGAAACAGCGCAAATATGTCTCCAGATTCTGATTGAGGCGCTCAGTCTGACCATTCGACTGCGGGTGAAAAGCAGAAGAGAAGGACAGCCGAACCCCCAGGCGAGAACAGAAAGCCTTCCAGAACCTGGACACAAACTGCGTGCCTCTACCGGAAACAATATCAAAGGGAATGCCATGCAATTTAACAATATGGTCGACAAAAGCTTGCGCCAACGTTTTAGCATTGGGTAAACCAGGGAAAGGTACGAAATGAGCCATCTTGCTAAAACGGTCCACCACCACCAGGATCACCGACTTCCCTGAGGAACGAGGAAGATCCGTGATAAAGTCCATGGACAGGTGTGTCCAAGGACGGGAAGGTATGGGTAACGGGAGAAGGGAACCTGAAGGCCGTGAACGAGGGACCTTAGCGCGAGCGCACGTCTCACAAGCAGCCACAAAACCCTCCACCAACTTACGAAGAGCCGGCCACCAAAATCTCTGAGCAATTAGATCTACCGTGGCTCTACTCCCGGGGTGACCAGCAAGAACAGTATCATGATGCTCCTTGAAGAGTTTGTGACGTAGCTCAGGAGGCACAAACAACTTCCCAGAAGGACAACGGGCAGGTGCCTCAGTCTGGGCAGCCTGGACCTCGGCCTCCAAATCCGAATATAGAGCAGAAACAACTACCCCCTCCGCCAAAATGGGACCCGGGTCCTCAGAGTTTCCTCCTCCCGGAAAACAGCGAGAGAGAGCATCAGCCTTCACATTTTTGATCCCAGGGCGGAATGTGACGACAAAATTGAATCTGGAGAAGAACAGAGACCATCTGGCCTGTCTCGGATTCATACGCCTGGCCGACTCCAAGTATGCCAGATTCTTATGGTCGGTAAAAACGGTGATAGGGTGCCTGGCCCCCTCCAACCAATGGCGCCATTCCTCGAAAGCCAACTTGATGGCCAACAACTCCCTATCTCCCACATCATAGTTTTTCTCTGCCGGGGAGAGTTTTTTAGAGAAAAAGGCACAGGGTCGCCATTTGGCAGGAGAAGGGCCCTGGGACAAAACCGCACCCACACCCACCTCGGAAGCATCCACCTCAACAATAAAAGGTAAGGAAACATCGGGATGCACCAAGACGGGAGCAGATGCAAAACTTTCTTTAATCTTAGAAAAAGCTGCAAGCGCCTCCTCCGACCAAGAGGAAAAATCCGCCCCCTTTTTTGTCATGTCAGTGAGGGGTTTGACCACAGAGGAATAATTCAAAATGAACTTTCTGTAATAGTTCGCAAAACCCAAAAAGCGCATCAATGCCTTCTGATTCTCAGGAAGCTCCCACTCAAGTACAGCACGGACCTTCTCCGGATCCATGCGAAAACCAGAAGCAGAGAGGAGAAAACCCAGAAATTGAATCTCCGATACCATAAAAACACATTTCTCCAGCTTGGCGTACAATTTATTTTCCCGCAGAATCTGCAGAACCTGAAAAAGATGATCCTGATGGGTCTGAACATCAGGGGAAAAAATCAAAATATCATCAAGATACACCAATACAAATTTCCCCATTAAATGGTAGAAAATACTGTTAATAAAATGCTGAAAGACGGCCGGAGCATTCATCAGGCCGAAAGGCATAACGAGATTCTCGAAATGCCCGTTAGGGGTATTAAAGGCCGTTTTCCATTCATCCCCCTCTCTGACCCTGACCAGGTTGTACGCGCCTCTCAAATCCAATTTGGAAAAAACCTTGGCCCCAACAATTTGGTTGAAGAGGTCCGGGATCAGAGGAAGGGGATAGGGATCGCGAATCGTGATACGGTTCAGCTCCCTAAAATCTAGGCAAGGTCTCAGAGAGCCATCTTTTTTTTTAACAAAAAAAAACCCAGCGGCAACAGGTGTTTTTGAGGGACGAATATGCCCCTTATCGAGACTCTCGGAGATATAGGTTTGCATTGCGATTCTTTCCGGTTGTGAGAGATTGTAGAGGCCTGCTTTTGGCAGCTTGGCGCCGGGAATGAGGTTAATGGGACAGTCAAACTCCCGGTGAGGAGGTAGCTCCTGAACACCGCTCTCGGAAAACACGTCCGAGAAATCAGAGAGAAATGATGGCACAGTTTTAGTAGACACCTCTGCAAAAGTCGCTGTAAGACAATTCTCTCTACAACAGTCACTCCACTCATTTATTTGCCTTCCTTGCCAATCAATAGTGGGGTTATGTCTAGTGAGCCAGGGTAACCCCAAAACTAGAGGAGAAGGTAATCCGTTAAGGACAAAACAAGATATATCCTCCACATGAGTGTCACCTACAGCTAACCGAATATTGTGAACAATGCCCTTCAGAGATCTCTGTGAGAGTGGAGCAGAGTCAATAGCAAAAACAGGTATATCCTTTTCTAATGTGCAAACCTGAAAACCATGCATGGCTACAAATTGAGTGTCAATAAGATTGACGGCCGCTCCACTATCAACAAAAATCTCACAAGAAATGACTTTGCTCTCTAGCGCCACCCTGGCAGACAGGAGAAAACGGGAACTGCAGGTCAGAGGAAAAGCATCAATTGGTACATCAACTTTGCCCAAAGTAGCAGATGAAGCAGAGTTTGATGATTTACCTTTTGAGGTTTTTCTCTTATTATCGCTCTTAGTACAGTTCAAGAATCTCCTAGACGAACAAACATTTGCCAAATGACCTATGCCCCCACAACAAAAACACACCATACTCTGAGGACTAAATCCTCTTTTATCAGGGGCAAGTCGACCTAGCTGCATGGGCTCCTCCTCAGAGGGGAGCGAGACAGGATGAGGCCCCTGCACACTGAATGAGTCCGCACCACTGCCCCTAGACTGACAATGGCTGGACAGAGAGGTCTCGTTTCTTTCTCTTAGACGCCTGTCAAGGCGTACCGCCAGTGACATGGCAGACTCTAAGGACGTTGGTCTCTCATGGAAAGCAAACGCATCTTTCAATCTCTCTGAGAGACCATGACAGAACTGACTCCGGAGTGCAGCATCAAAAACGTAAGTTAGATTCGGCCAGAGCTACACGATCCGGGTCATCATATATCTGCCCCAGGGCCACAAAAAATCCTTCCACGGATCGAAGGGAGGGATCCCCTGATGGCAGCGAAAAAGCCCAAGTCTGAGCATTACCCCTGAGCAGGGAGATGACAATCCTCACCCTCTGCTCCTGATTACCAGAGGAATGTGGACACAAGCAAAAATGGAGTTTGCATGCCTCTCTGAAGCGAACAAAACTCTCACTGCCCCCGGAGAACGTTTCCGGAAGTGAGACCTTTGGCTCGCAACAGACTACATGGGCCGCAGCAGAGCCCAATGCTTGAAGCTGAGTCATAGATTGACGGAGATCCGCTACCTCCAAAGAAAGACCCTGCATGCGGTCAACCAGGCCAGAAAGCGGATCCATGTCAAAAAAGACGGTTTTGGTGGATTATAATGTCACGGCTGTGTGTGAGCAACAAGAGCATGCACAGAAAATAGAGCTACTGACCGGACCCAAACTAGGGAGGATAAAGGGTGACCCCTGTCCGACCCTCAAAAGCTCTCCCTATGCTGCTAAGCCCATGCCCGGATCCAAATGGTGGAAGGAGGCATGCCCGCGTACCTAAGACTGATGGCCACTGTAACCCCTACAATAGTGGAAGGGGCACGGCCACCGGTGCCCTGCTCAGTATATGGAGGGAACCGTGGTCGCCTCGGATCCAGTCAGAAAACACACAGCAATGTCTGCACACTTAGCTGAAGGGCTGCAGACGCAGTGAAGACGGATCCAAAGACAGGCTGGCAATATCCGGAGTACTTGCTGCAGCAGAACACAGGTCCAGTGAAAGGATAGCATACAAAGAAGATACTCAAGCAAGAGCTACAACCCAAATGAGAAATATAATCCACACCTACAATAGGAGGAGGGGGAATATAAAGGCAGGGAAATCAAATGGAGGAGAAACAGCTGGGAGGAAGGAAACAGAAAACTCCTCCAAGCTCTAGTAGTGACATCATCACAGGGGTGGAGAAACAGAGCTGTGAGAACGTCCCAAAGCTCTGGTAGTGACAATACCTGTCACATAGCGCAAAAAAAAAAACAGGCCTGACATTTCTATTCAACCAAATCTGTACTGTTTTAGCTGGTCAAGTTATTTGTAGTGACCGTAAAAGCAGACTTTTTGTTCTGGGTTGAAAAACTATTCCCAAATTTGCCATTCTCAAAATAACTAGTTTCTGGTAGATGAGGCCTACTTGAAATCTATCACAAAAAGGATATCTTACATTGAAGGTGCTGATAGTGTAATTCAGAAAAACCTAAGACACACGCTACCATGCAGATAGAAGTCTAATTCTGTGATTAAACCTATACCTGTCACACAGCGCAAAAAAAAAAAACAGGCCTGACATTTCTATTCAACCAAATCTGTAGTGTTTTAGCTGGTCAAGTTATTTGTAGTGACCGTAAAAGCAGACTTTTTGTTCTGGGTTGAAAAACTATTCCCAAATTTGCCATTCTCAAAATAACTAGTTTCTGGTATATGAGGCCTACTTGAAATCTATCACAAAAAGGATATCTTACATTGAAGGTGCTGATAGTGTCATTCAGAAAAACCTAAGACACACGCTACCATGCAGATAGAAGTCTAATTCTGTGATTAAACCTATACCTGTCACACAGCGCAAAAAAAAAAAACAGGCCTGACATTTCTATTCAACCAAATCTGTAGTGTTTTAGCTGGTCAAGTTATTTGTAGTGACCGTAAAAGCAGACTTTTTGTTCTGGGTTGATAAACTATTCCCAAATTTGCCATTCTCAAAATAACTAGTTTCTGGTATATGAGGCCTACTTGAAATCTATCCCAAAAAGGATATCTTACATTGAAGGTGCTGATAGTGTCATTCAGAAAAACCTAAGACACATGCTACCGTGCAGATAGAAGTCTAATTCTGTGATTAAACCTATACCTGTCACATAGCGCAAAAAAAAAACAGGCCTGACATTTCTATTCAACCAAATCTGTAGTGTTTTAGCTGGTCAAGTTATTTGTAGTGACCGTAAAAGCAGACTTTTTGTTCTGAGTTGAAAAACTATTCCCAAATTTGCCATTCTCAAAATAACTAGTTTCTGGTATATGAGGCCTACTTGAAATCTATCCCAAAAAGGATATCTTACATTGAAGGTGCTGATAGTGTCATTCAGAAAAACCTAAGACACACGCTACCGTGCAGATAGAAGTCTTATTCTGTGATTAAACCTATACCTGTCACATAGCGCAAAAAAAAAAACAGGCCTGACATTTCTATTCAACCAAATCTGTAGTGTTTTAGCTGGTCAAGTTATTTGTAGTGACCGTAAAAGCACATTTTTTGTTCTGGGTTGTAAAACTATTCCCAAATTTGCCATTCTCAAAATTGTGGTGAACGGGAACAATGAGGAAAACATCTAATAAGGGACGCGGATGTGGACATGGTCGTGGTGGTGTTAGTGGACCCTCTGGTGCTGGGAGAGGACGTGGCCGTTCTGCCACAGCCACACGTCCTAGTGAACCAACTACCTCAGGTCCCAGTAGCCAGCAGAATTTACAGCGATATTTCGTGGGGCCCAATGCCGTTCTAAGGACGGTAAGGCCTGAGCAGGTACAGGCATTAGTCAATTGGGTGGCCGACAGTGGATCCAGCACATTCACATTATCTCCCACCCAGTCTTCTGCAGAAAGCGCACAGATGGCGCATGAAAACCAAGCCCATCGGTCTGTCACATCACCCCCATGCATATCAGGGAAACTGTCTGAGCCTCAAGTTATGCAGCAGTCTCTTATGCTGTTTGAAGACTCTGCTGCCAGGGTTTCCCAAGGGCATCCACCTAGCCTTCCCCAGGGGTGGAAGAGATAGAATGCACTAACGCACAACCACTTATTTTTCCTGATGATGAGGATATGGGAATACCACCTCAGCACGTCTCTGATGATGACGAAACACAGGTGCCAACTGCTGCGTCTTTCTGCAGTGTGCAGACTGAACAGGAGGTCAGGGATCAAGACTGGGTGGAAGACGATGCAGGGGACGATGAGGTCCTAGACCCCACATGGAATGAAGGTCGTGCCACTGACTTTCACAGTTCGGAGGAAGAGGCAGTGGTGAGACCGAGCCAACAGCGTAGCAAAAGAGGGAGCAGTGGGCAAAATCAGAACACCCGCCACCAAGAGACTCCGCCTGCTACTGACCGCCGCCATCTGGGACCGAGCACCCCAAAGGCAGCTTCAAGGAGTTCCCTGGCATGGCACTTCTTCAAACAATGTGCTGATGACAAGACCTGAGTGGTTTGCACGCTGTGCCATCAGAGCCTGAAGCGAGGCATTAACGTTCTGAACCTTAGCACAACCTGCATGACCAGGCACCTGCATGAAAAGCATGAACTGCAGTGGAGTAAACACCTTAAAAACAAGGAAGTCACTCAGGCTCCCCCTGCTACCTCTTCTGCTGCTGCCGCCTCGGCCTCTTCTGCTGCTGCCGCCGCCTCGGCCTCTTCTGCTGCTGCTGCCGCCGCCTCGGCCTCATCCTCTGCCTCTGGAGGAATGTTGGCACCTGCCGCCCAGAAAACATGGGATGTACCACCAACACCACCACCTGCGTCACCAAGCATCTCAACCATGTCACACGGCAGCGTTCAGCTCTCCATCTCACAAACATTTGAGAGAAAGCGTAAATTCCCACCTAGCCACCCTCGATCCCTGGCCCTGAATGCCAGCATTTCTAAACTACTGGCCTATGAAATGCTGTCATTTAGGCTGGTGGACACACACAGCTTCAAACAGCTCATGTCACTTGCTGTCCCACAGTATGTTGTTCCCAGCCGCCACTACTTCTCCAAGAGAGCCGTGCCTTCCCTGCACAAACAAGTGTCCGATAAAATCAAGTGTGCACTGCGCAACGCCATCTGTGGCAAGGTCCACCTAACCACAGATACGTGGACCAGTAAGCACGGCCAGGGACGCTATATCTCCCTAACTGCACACTGGGTAAATGTAGTGGTGGCTGGGCCCCAGGCGGAGAGCTGTTTGGCGCACGTCCTTCCACCTCCAAGGATCGCAGGGCAACATTCTTTGCCTCCTGTCTCCTCCTCCTCCTACTTAGCTTCCTCCTCCTCTTCTTCCACCTGCTCATCCAGTCAGCCACACACCTTCACCACCAACTTCAGCACAGCCCGGGGTAAACGTCAGCAGGCCATTCTGAAACTCATATGTTTGGGGGACAGGCCCCACACCGCACAGGAGTTGGCGGGGTATAGAACAACAGACCGACGAGTGGTTGCTGCCGGTGAGCCTCAAGCCCGGCCTGGTGGTGTGCGATAATGGGCGAAATCTCGTTGCAGCTCTGGGACTAGCCGGTTTGACGCACATCCCTTGCCTGGCGCATGTGCTGAATTTGGTGGTGCAGAAGTTCATTCGCAACTACCCCGACATGTCAGAGCTGCTGCATAAAGTGCGGGCCGTCTGTTCGCGCTTCCGGCGTTCACACCCTGCCGCTGCTCGCCTGTCTGCGCTACAGCGTAACTTCGGCCTTCCCGCTCACCACCTCATATGCGACGTTCCCACCAGGTGGAACTCCACCTTGCATATGCTGGACAGACTGTGCGAGCAGCAGCAGGCCATAGTGGAGTTTCAGCTGCAGCACGCACGGGTCAGTCGCACTGCGGATCAGACACACTTCACCACCAATGACTGGGCCTCCATGCGAGACCTGTGTGCCCTGTTGCGTTGTTTCGAGTACTCCACCAACATGGCCAGTGGCGATGACGCCGTTATCAGTGTTACAATACCACTTCTATGTCTCCTTGAGAAAACGCTTAGGGTGATGATGGAAGAGGAGGTGGCCCAGGAGGAAGAGGAGGAAGAGGGGTCATTTTTAGCACTTTCAGGCCAGTCTCTTCGAAGTGACTCAGAGGGAGGTTTTTTGCAACAGCAGAGGCCAGGTACAAATGTGGCCAGACAGGGCCCACTACTGGAGGACGAAGAGGACGAGGATGAGGAGAAGGTGGAGGAGGATGAGGATGAAGCATGTTCACAGCGGGGTGGCACCCAAAGCAGCTCGGGCCCATCACTGGTGCGTGGCTGGGGGGAAACTCAGGACGATGACGATACGCCTCCCACAGAGGACAGCTTGTCCTTACCTCTGGGCAGCCTGGCACACATGAGCGACTACATGCTGCAGTGCCTGCGCAACGACAGCAGAGTTGCCCACATTTTAACGTGTGCGGACTACTGGGTTGCCACCCTGCTGGATCCCCGGTACAAAGACAATGTGCCCACCTTACTTCCTACACTGGAGCGTGATAGGAAGATGCGCGAGTACAAGCGCACGTTGGTAGACGCGCTACTGAGAGCATTCCTAAATGTCACAGGGGAACCAGTGGAAGCCCAAGGCGAAGGCAGAGGAGGAGCAAGAGGTCGCAAACGCAGCTGTGTTACGGCCAGCTCCTCTGAGGGCAGGGTTAGCATGGCAGAGATGTGGAAAAGTTTTGTCAACACGCCACAGCTAACTGCACCACCACCTGATACGGAACGTGTTAGCAGGAGGCAACATTTCACTAACATGGTGGAACAGTACCTGTGCACACCCCTCCACGTACTGACTGATGGTTCGGCCCCATTTAACTTCTGGGTCTCCAAATTGTCCACGTGGCCAGAGCTAGCCTTTTATGCCTTGGAGGTGCTGGCCTGCCCGGCGGCCAGCGTTTTGTCTGAACGTGTATTCAGCACGGCAGGGGGCGTCATTACAGACAAACGCAGCCGCCTGTCTACAGCCAATGTGGACAAGCGGACGTTCATAAAAATGAACCAGGCATGGATCCCACAGGACCTGTCCATCCCTTGTGCAGATTAGATATTAACTACCTCCCCTTAACAATATTTTATTCTACTCCAGGGCACTTCCTCATTCAATACTATTTTTAATTTCATTTTACCATTATATTGCGGGGCAACCCAAAGTTGAATGAACCTCTCCTCTGTCTGGGTGCCGGGGCCTAAATGTGTGACAGTGGCCTGTTCCAGTGGTGGGTGACGTGAAGCCTGATTCTCTGCTATGACATGAAGACTTATTCTGTGCTGACATGAAGCCAGATTCTCTGTTACGCGACCTCTCTCCTCTGCCTGGGTGCCTGGGCCTAAATATGTGACAGTGGCCTGTTCCAGTGGTGGGTGACGTGAAGCCTGATTCTCTGCTATGACATGAAGACTGATTCTGCGCTGACATAAGGCCAGATTCTCTGTTACGGGACCTCTCTCCTCCGCCTGGGTGCCTGGGCCTAAATGTGTGACAGTGGCCTGTTCCAGTGGTGGGTGACGTGAAGCCTGATTCTCTGCTATGACATGAAGACAGATTCTGTACTGACATAAGGCCAGATTCTCTGTTACGGGACCTCTCTCCTCTGCCTGGGTGCCTGGGCCTAAATATGTGACAGTGGCCTGTTCCAGTGGTGGGTGACGTGAAGCCTGATTCTCTGCTATGACATGAAGACAGATTCTGCGCTGGCATAAGGCCAGATTCTCTGTTACGGGACCTCTCTCCTCTGCCTGGGTGCCTGGGCCTAAATGTGTGACAGTGGCCTGTTCCAGTGGTGGGTGACGTGAAGCCTGATTCTCTGCTATGACATGAAGACAGATTCTGCGCTGACATCAGGCCAGATTCTCTGTTACGGGACCTCTCTACTCTGCCTGGGTGCCTGGGCCTAAATGTGTGACAGTGGCCTGTTCCAGTGGTGGGTGACGTGAAGCCTGATTCTCTGCTATGACATGAAGATAGATTCTGCGCTGACATAAGGCCAGATTCTCTGTTACGGGACCTCTCTCCTCTGCCTGGGTGCCTGGGCCTAAATGTGTGACAGTGGCCTGTTCCAGTGGTGGGTGACGTGAAGCCTGATTCTCTGCTATGACATGAAGACAGATTCTGTGCTGACATAAGGCCAGATTCTCTGTTACGGGACCTCTCTCCTCTGCCTGGGTGCCTGGGCCTAAATGTGTGACAGTGGCCTGTTCCAGTGGTGGGTGACGTGAAGCCTGATTCTCTGCTATGACATGAAGACAGATTCTGCGCTGACATAAGGCCAGATTCTCTGTTACGGGACCGCTCTCCTCTGTCTGGGTGTCGGGGCCTAAATATGTGACAGTGGCCTCTTCCAGTGGTGGGTGACATGAAGCCAGATTCTCTGCTATGGCATGAAGAGACTGATTCTCTGCTGACGTGAAGCCAGATTCTCTGCTATGGGACCTCTGTCCAATTGATATTGGGTCATTTTAATTTTTTTAATTTTTATTTTAATTCATTTCCCTATCCACGTTTGTTTGCAGGGGATTTACCTACATGTTGCTGCCTTTTGCAGCCCTCTAGCTCTTTCCTGGGCTGTTTTACAGCCTTTTTAGTGCCCAAAAGTTCGGGTCCCCATTGACTTCAATGGGGTTCGGGTTCGGGACGAAGTTCGGTTTGGGTTCGGATCCCGAACCCGAACATTTCCGGGAAGTTCGGCCGAACTTCTCGAACCCGAACATCCAGGAGTTCGCTCAACTCTAGATACAAACTCTAGGGGATCATAGAAGCTATTTACGGTGGATAGAATGCCTCTACGTGTAAATGGCTTTTCCTCTGAGGAAACTCTGAAAAAAAAACTATCTGTTTCTAGATCCCAACTCATGCCTAGGCTTTTCTGCAGGGGAAGGGTGTCTGTACCTAGGCAAAGATCTTTAAGGTCCTTAGCTCTGTCTGCTACAGGGAAGGCTTCCATTACTTTTTGGCTGTTGGAAGCGATTTTATGAAGATGCAGATTGGATTCTGCCAGCATTTGCTTTGCTTTACTGAGGATGGAAATTGCATCTTCAGGTGTGCTAGCAGAAGCAAGTTCATCATCTATAGAAATATCTCAATACAAAGTGTTTGGCTTCTTCTCCATAGCACCCTGCATTTTTCTGGGCTGCCTTTTGCATGCAATATATAGCGACAGCAGGAGAGGGGCTATTGCCAGATACGTGCATTTTAATTCTGTACTCGACAATTTCTTTGTCTATGTCATTGTCTTTGTACCAGAGAAAACGTAGAAAGTCTCTGTGGTCTTCTCTGACAAGAAAGCAATAAAACATTTGTTGCACATCTGCTGTGAAAGCAACTGACTCTTTTCTGAAGCGCATGAGGACACCTAGCAAAGTTTAGTTTAGGTCAGGGCCACTGAACAGTACATCATTTAAAGAGACTCCTTTATACTCTGCGCTGGAATCAAAAACTATTCTGATTTGGTTAGGTTTGTGTGGATGGTAAACACCAAACATTGGTAGATGCCAGTGTTCCCTGTCTGTCTCAAGTGGTCCTGCAACTTTAGCGTGATCATTGTCTAGCATCCCTTTAAGGAATTCTGTGAAATCTCTTTTCACTTCTGGCTTTCTCTGCAGTGTTTTGCTGAGAGAATGCAAACGCTTCATGGCTTGCTCCCTGTTACTAGGCAAAACACGTCTGGGTGTGCAAAAGGGGAGAGGGGCCACCCAACTGTGATTGTCAGCTTGGTAAGCCTCTCTATCCATAATCTGCAAGAAGATCTGATCCTCTATAGAGAGGGCCTGTTTATCATCATCTTTAGTTTTCTGGAACACTGTAATCCCTAGATTGTCTGTCTCAATGTTGGAATTGACTTCTTCTTTACCATATAGTGTAGAAGAGTCACAGTGTTGTGTTGACCTGCCAAAGCTTTCCTTGACAATGAAGCTGTTGTGACAGGGACTGAGAAGGGATGTGTGTTCATTTGTTAACATAAACGTCTTCAAAGTGTTGATGTTGTCAGGCTGGTGCACTGTCCCCAGGCAAACTTCTCCTACAATGACCCACCCCAGGTCCAGTCTCTGTGCTTAGGGGGCATTATAAGGTCCACTGATTTGCTGGCACACCTTGTGTACCTGAAGGATGTCTCTCCCAAGAAGTAGAAGGATAGAAACATCTGGCTCAACAGCTGGGATAAGGTGAGCAATTGAGCGGAGGTGAGGGTGGTGATGGGCTACTTCTGGAGAGGGAATCTCAGTTTTGTCGTCAGGTATCATGCCACACTCTATTAGGGTAGGAAGTGGGAACTGCACTTTCTTATTGAAGGATTCAATGGTAAAGTCAGTAGCTCTTCTCCCTGTGGTTTCAATTGTCCCCGCACATGTCCTTAGAGTGTAACTGCACTTGCCTTAAGGTTAAAGATATCAAAGAAATCTGACTTTGCAAGGGAGCTGTTGCTCTGTTTATCTAGCACTGCATACATTTTCACTGCCCTCTCTCTTGCCAGTGGGATACACAGTCACTAAACAGATTTTAGAGCATGATCGTGCACTCTTGCCTTGTCCACATACTTCAGTGCAAATAGACATTACTGAGGAGAGTGGGGTCTCTTGTTGCTCCCTGCCCTGATCTTTCCTGGGTTCTACAGTCTCTAGTGGAGCAGGAGCAGGGCCAGGGTACAAAGCCACAATATGTCTCTCACTGCCACATTCTGTACATTCTACTGGTACTTTGCAGTCTTTGGCAATGTGATAAGTAGATCCGCACACTTGAAACAGATGCCGTTTTGTTTAAGGAAGGACATCCGCTCTACAGTGGGTTTGCTTCAAAAGCCTTTGCATTTCTTTTGTGGATGTGTTTTTTTGTGTATTGGGCAATGTCTATCAGGGTTTTCTATGGTGTGTACCTTGTGGGTGCTTTGGTAGTCTGTGACTTATGAAGGTACAGCTGTTTTGTGTGTGGATACAGAGGTCCTACCGTGAGGTCTGTGAGGTCTCTCAGGTCTGTGTGATTGATTGCCGCTGGTGGTGAAGGCGAAACTGGGATCACTTCGGATTTTCGCTTGCTGTCGGACAAACCTAGAAAACACAGAGAAAGGGGGAAAAGCGACTCCATAATCTTCTTTAAATTTACCTCCCATAGACATCCATTTGTCTTGCAGATTTGAGGGTAGTTTCTCTACTATGGGCTTAGTGCCTCTAGCTGTATCTAGATATGAAATTCCTGACAAGTAGCCATCCTCTTTGGCATATTCTATCTCTAGTAGAAGATCACTTAGTTCTTGTAGCCGCACGTTGTCTCTGTAGCCCACCTTGGGAAAGACTTCAAGTTTTTTCAACAGTGCTCCTTCTATTACCTCTGGAGATCCATATGTTTCTTCTAGTCTTTTCCAGGTCATGTTGAGTCCTGCGGCAGGGTTGAACAGGTTTGTTCTTCTCATCCTCTTAGCATGCTCTGCTGACCCGGCCTGGTGGTGTGCGATAATAGGCGAAATCTCGTTGCAGCTCTGGGACTAGCCGGTTTGACGCACATCCCTTGCCTGGTGCATGTGCTGAATTTGGTGGTGCAGAAGTTCATTCGCAACTACCCCGACATGTCAGAGCTGCTGCATAAAGTGCGGGCCGTCTGTTCGCGCTTCCGGCGTTCACACCCTGCCCCTAAATTAAGCATTTCTGCTGGTGATAAGTTCAGACATTGAGTGGCATTCAGAAAGGAAGATTTCCATGCCCAATAGTTTTCAGGACAGTCATCAAATTGGAGAAAGCCTGAGCTAACCATTTCTTTGCGGATTACATATTTGGTGACATCCACTGCACATTGTTGTTCACACATGTAATCTATAGGTTGAGGTGATGGAAACACTTGTTTTTTGTTCTTAGGGGTTTCTGGTGATTCATTCATGGTTTGCTAGCAGCCGCTGACCACATGTGGTTGATTGGGCCTGCTAAGGGGGTATGTTGATCTCTGCCTGAATTCCTTTGCTTCAGGTTTAAGAGACTGTTCCTTTGTATGCGCATCAGTCAGGTTCTGGATGTACTCATAGAGGTTTTTCTGGAACCTCTGAGTCTTTATATGATTTTTCACTTCCTGACCGACTTGTTCCCATGTAGGCAGCGGCTTCTGCTTCAGCAACTGCAGCTGCAGACTGTCGCTGCAGGATGAGCAATTTTGATTCTAATTCTGCTTCTTCTTGTTCTATGGCAGCTTGCCTAGCTGCTCTCTCTTGTGCTATGGCAGCTTCCCTAGCTGCTCTCAATTCTGCTATGGCAGCTTCCCTAGCTGCTCTCTCTTGTGCTATGGCAGCTTCCCTAGCTGCTTCCTTAGCTCTCTCTTGTGCTAGGGCAGCTTCCCTAGTTGCTCTCTCTTGTGCTATGGCAGCTTCCCTAGCTGCTTCCTCTTGTGCTATGGCAGCTTCCCTAGCTGCTTTCTCTTGTGCTAGGGCACCTTTCTTTGCTGCTAACTCATGCATCATCAGGGCTTCTTTTTCTGCGTACTGTAGCTGGATGCGGGCAGCTTCTGATTTGGCAATAGCTCTAACTGCTGAGGAACTTGCTGAGGACATCTTGCTAGCCCATGAAGATCTGGACACATGCGACTGTGCTTCGTCTTGCTGGGCACTGGGAATGTTCTCCCTGCCTTGCTGTGTCGGCGGTAGCGTGTCATCATCAGCCTGGTATTTTGTTCCTGATCTTAGAATCATGCTGCAGTAATGGCGTCTCAGTTTATTCCAGACCGCCACGTGGGTGTCTTTTTACTGTTATGCTTCGCGTTTTTGAACTGTTGTATAACACTAGTCAGACAGCTTAATAATAATTCAGAAGTCAAGAAACGTGAGATACATCAGATCTGTATGTATTCTTTTTTCTTAATAACTTTGTAAAACTACAACATAAGCATAAACAAAACATATGTGTCAGTACATTAAACATAATACAGCAGCCTCACTCCATCAGTGAGAGTACTCACAGACAATTCCATCATTAGTCCAGGAATAGATCAAGAGCTCCTCTGCATGCAGCCTGCTAGATCCAGCAGCAGTCATGAAATGGAGGAAATACAGTTCCAGGTTAAAGGTTACTGCCTGTCACTCTGAGAAAAATACCACTTCCTGTAAAGTTCTGGCAAAATAATAACTAACTCTGACCACTAGATGGCAGCAATGTCAAACTAACATTGCAGTCTAATCTGTAACCGCACATTGCACGCATTTACTATGAACTATATGGGCAGAACACCTACCATCTCCCTATACTGTCCCTGCTCTCTCCCTATCCAATATTCTACTAATATTAGCTTTCTGAAACACTGTTCCTAGTGCATAAGTGCTTGTCTCTCCCTAAGCTCAGCTCACAGTCAAAAGGCAGGGACTGTGCGGGATGAGAGCTTTATAGGGCTGTGACATAACAGGGAATGGTTACATGCAGATTGGCTGTTTGCACGGCACTATGGGTCATAGCGCGTTCCTTGACTTCTTACTTTCACTTTATAATACATGCAGCAGCCATTTTGGAAAAAAATCATTAGTTACTGCGAAACTCACAGAAAATCAGATTTGTTGCAAATCAAATTTTTCTAATACTTCGAATCGAATTCCACTACTGATGCTTCGATTTGCTCAACACTAATTATGACCAGCAACTAATATTAAGAGTAACCGCTGTGTGCAGCATGCACAGCAGCTAGATGGGCTGGGAGGGTCTAAATAAGGTAGTAGCAGATTGTCACAGGTGTGCGTCTGGAGCTATGATGACTGCAGTGCATCCCACAGCTGCTGAAGTGTGCATGGGGAAGGATCCATAGAGCAAACACAAAGAACGAGGTGGTCCCACAGTCTGGGCCGGTGCAAGGATTTTTGCCAACACAAGCGAAGCTACATTTTGGCGCCCCCCCTCGCAGCTCACCTGGCCCTGGTCCCGTATGCAGCAGCTGGCTTCTCCTCTGTGCGGTCCTGGTATCTTCTCTCTGCTTCAGACAATCGCTGGTTTGAGGACCGTATTTTTTGCCCTCTAAGACACCTAGGCTTTAGAGGAGTATAATAAGAAAAAAATATTTTCCATTACACCTCAGGTCAGACCAGCAATCAGACTCCCAATGTTAATCAGACCTCAGCTCACAGCCCAAATCAGACCGCCAATGTTAATCAGACCTCAGATCAGACCCCCATGTCAGACATCAGACCCCATCCATCAGCTCCCCATGTCAGCCATCATGCCTCCATGTCAGCCATTAGCCCCCCATGTCAGCCATCAGCCCCCATCCATCAGCCCCCCATGTAAGCCATCATGCCCCCATGTAAGCCATCATGCCGCCATGTAAGCCATCATGCCCCCATGTAAGCCATCATGCCCTCATGTAAGACATCATACCCCCATGTAAGCCATCATACCCCCATGTCACATTTCTCCCCCTCCATGTCAAATCACCCCCCTATGTTACATCAGCCCTCCATGTCACATTTCTCCCCCTCCATGTCACATTTTTCCGCCCTCCCCCAGGCTGCACTCTAAGGCAGTCGCTTGGTCTGCCTTATGGTAGCACCGGCCCTGCCCACAGATGCTCAATTTTGAGGAATTAAGGGGCCAGGGTAGTACATGGAAGTTCCAACCAATGTCAAACATTCTAGCTGTGTGACATGTTGCATTGTCTTGCTGGAAAATCCCATCTGCCCCAGGGAAGAAAAATAGCATGTGTGGGTGAATGAGATATGCAAGAATGGATTCATACCCAAATTGGGTGAGAGTGCCTTATACAAGGATGAGTGGGCCAATGAGGGAATGCCAGGAAAACATTCCCCAGACCATAACGCTGCCACCACAGCTTGTGTTTTTCCAGCAATAGTTGCAGGGTGTTTGTTCAGTGATGTTTATTGAGTGACAAACTAACATTCATATGTTCAATTAAGCAGAAAACTTCGCTCATTGGAAAAGGCAACCATTTGCCAATCAGCGGAGGTCCAATTTCATTCCTGAAAAAAAGTGTACCCTTTCCTGGTGATGCAAATTTATTTAGCAAAGGTGGGGACTGATTATTAGAGATAAGCAAACCTTTCAAACATTTGATTTGGGCGGTTTCCAGAATTTTCTGAAAAGATTCAATCCAAATCCAAATTTATTTGTGATGAATTGTGTTAAAAACACAGCTATTTTCCGGCTGCAGAGAGCCTGTATATTGGTGTAAAATACTGTGCGTTGCAGAAACATGCATAGGCAGTCCACTGTGGTAGTGAAACAGTTACTTTGCATCTGTATGACAGGCAGTTGACAGGCGTCACTCTTAGAATCGCTTCATACCTCACTTACTGGGGCCAAAACTGACCAAATAACTAAAGTGTGAACTTATAACCTTATAGGTAAATGTTAGCATCAGGTATAAAGAACCGTTCAGTGGGCCAAGATTGTACTATAGAGTGAAAGAGCGCACTCCTTTTACACCATCATCAGCTGATTCCACATAGAGTAGTGCCCCCATGACAGAGTGGAGAGGATGTCAGCAGTAAGTTTCTGTTGATGTCACTGTTTATTTTTCCCTTCTTCTCATCCGTCATAAGAACAACCCCCCAAAAAACGGATCCTGCCTTTTGAGCGTCCGCCTTCACACGGTCAGCATTTGCTTAGTAATCCATTAGTATTGCTAAGGCCAAAAAAAACAGGAGTGGATCCATAACAGAGCTGACACGTGATTGTAAAGTTTGCATGTCTTCTGTGTTTTGTACCCACTCCTTCTTTTGGCTTCCAAATCACGAGCATATCCTGCTACACAATAGGGACCATGTGATACAGGGCTTACGGGTGCTACAAAGACAGGATCCGTTGTGTATATTATTTTTCAACAAGGCTAAACAGAGACAATAGAGTGGCAACATCACAGAGTGGTGAGGATGGCAAACGCATGAAAGTAAACACAATGACCAAGTCACAGAGTGGTGAGGGTGGCAACTGCATCAGGAGTCACACAGAGGCCCAGTCACAGAGTGGTGAGTGGGCAAACACGAGGAGTCAACACAGTGTCCCAGTCACAGTGTGGGTGGTAACTGCATGAGGAGTCAACACAGTGGCCCAGTCACATAGTGTTGAGGGTGGCAAACGCATAAGGTGTCAACATAGCGGTCAGTCACATAGTGTTGAGGGTGACAATGCATGAAGAGTCAACACAGTGGCCCAGTCACAGAGTGGTGAGTTGGCAAACACATGTGGAGTCGACATAGTGGAATTTAGGACCTAATCTGTTTCTCTATTTCACACGTTTTTAATCAAAAACATTTTGGGGTTGGAGGGGTTGTTGATTATATTCAAACTAGAATCATATATACTTGTTTACTACTACAATACACAGGGTAGTGCACAACATTATCTGAGAGGCCAAGCCACGGAAGGGTTCCAAACAAAAAACCCAGAGCCAGAATCTTGCAGTACGATCTATCTGGCCAGAAGTAGTAATAGTAGGCCGCAGCTGCACCTGTTGGCTTCAGAAAGGTGCCACATTATAGTTGAGGAGAAAGAGGATGAGATAGTGGATTGGATGGGTCACTCCTCCTCTCAATCGAAGCAGGATGAAATGGAGGTGACTTCAGAGTACAACACTGTGCTGTGGAGTCAAGGGTCACAGTGTTCCTTCTGCTCCACCTCCTTGCAGCCCCAAAGAAGGCTTTCAGTGGAGTCCTGCCAGCTTTCACTGCCCCTTCCTAGTGGGACGCCTTCCATTTTCCTATAAAGTGGCAAGAAAACCCCAACACACCCTATGGCAGGTAGTCAAGAGAGTCTCCCCATTGACAAATTGTGTGAGAGCCTTTACTGTTTTGGCTGCCCTGAGGAATAGGTTGGGGAAGAGGCTGGTGATCCCATGCATACCTGTGTTAATGGTGGTGGTAATAGTGGGACCTGTAGCCACGGAATTGGTGGTGGGGGCAGTGACAGTGTCAGTTGGGACAGAGCAGGGCAGGGGAGCCCAGGAGCCCATCATAATATCTCACAGTCTGATAGAAGCGACAGGTATGGTGAGAAGTCTAAAGACGATTGTGTGCTGGACAGTACCTGGGAGCTGGACCGGGGTGCCGAGGAAGAGGCAACATCAGTGGAGAAAGGCAGTCGCAGCAGCAATAAATAGCAGGGGCAACGTACCTCCCAAAGAACAGTCAGGGCTACATCTACTTTGGGATCTGGTGATGCCGCTGACACTGTGGGTGGGTTAGACCCAAAAGTTGCTAGATTTAAGCCCAGCTTGGCTGCCTGTAGCTGTGTGCCAGCAACTCCCAAATGGTGCTTTTTCACCACAAGGTGGGCACCGAAAACCACAGCGGTATGCAAGGTCTGTGTAACAGCAGCTGCTGTGTGGCACTGTTCCCCTGCTTACTGCCGCGGTCCCGAGTGCCGTGTTCAGCGATGATCTCCTGCCAGTGTTTCCTTTCAGCCCTGGCCACAGAATGCTTGCTGCTTGTTTCCTGCAGTATTTCCATAAGGGTCGGCACGCATCACTTCCTATGTTTTATCGGTTGGATCATGTGACCTCGCCAACCAATCCTAGCCCTCCTGCACATATAAAAGTGGCTCAGACCCGTTCCCAGATGCCTTAGTGTCAAGGTCCTTGTGTCCTGCTAAGGTTCCTGATATCCGATTGTGTTCCTGACTAGTGAACGATTCGGCCGGGACGATTCGCGAATGCGATCGCGCGTTCGCGATCAAATGTTTGGGAACCGCAAGTTTGTGGTGGGCCCCATTCACTTTATTGGCAGATGAACCTGAGGTCATTATTGCAGCCACCGAATACTTACAAGAAGTGCACAAATCGTCCCACAACATGGACAGTGATATACCAGACAAAAATTCCCACAAAAAATATGTATTTCAATCAGGGACCATTTTAATGTGTCTTAAAGGGAAACTGTCAAAAATGTGGCCTGCTGGAGCCTAGAGAAATTTATTTTAGGCCCCACGGGAGTACAGGCCCCAAACATTAGGCATTCACTGGACAGAAAACATCAAGTGATTATGTGGCTGGAGGTATATTAGATGGTCATTGGATAACAATTTTACTTCAGGCCAGCGGAGTAAAGGCCCCAAAAATTATTCATTCAATGTACAGAAAAGAACAAGTGATTATGTGGCTGGAGGTATATTAGATGGTCAATGGATATCAATTTTACTGCAGGCCAGTAGAATACTGGCCCCAAAAATTATTCATTCACCGTACAGAAAATAACAATCGATAATGTGACTGGAGGTACATTAGGCGGTCACCGTATAACAATTTTACTGTTGGCCAGTTAGATAACAGGCTCCAAAAATTATGCATGCACCGTACATAAAAAATCAAGTGATTATGTGGCTGGAGGTATATTAGACGGTCAATGGATATCAATTTTACTGCAGGCCAGTAGAATACTGGCCCCAAAAATGATTCATTCACCGGACAGAAAAGAACAATTGATAATGTGGCTGGAGGTACATTAGGCGGTCACCGTATAACAATTTTACTGTTGGACAGTTAGATTACAGGCCCCAAAAATTATGCATGCACCGTACATAAAAGTTCAAGTGATTATGTGGCTGGAGGTATATTAGACGATCAATGGATATAAATTTTACTGCAGGCCAGTGGACTACAGGCCACAAAAAATATTCATTCACCAGACAGAAAACATCAATTGATTATGAAGCTGGAGGTATATTAGATGGTCATTGGATATCAATTTTACTGCAGGCCAGTAGACTACAGGCCCCCAAAATTATGATTTCCTTGTACATAAAAGATCAAGTGAATATGTGGCTGAAGGTATATTAGACGGTCAATGGATATCAATTTTACTGCAGGCCAGTGGACTACAGGCCCCCAAAAATATTCATTCACCGGATAGAAAACATCAAGTGATTCTGTGGCTGGAGGTATATTAGACAGTCATTGGATTTTAATTTTACTGCAGGCCAGTAGACTACAGGCCCCAAAAATTATTCATTCACTGGAAAGAAAACATCAAGTGATTATCTGGCTGGAGTTATATTAGGCGGTCATTGGATATCAATTTTACAGCAGGCCAGTACAAATACATGATTCAACTAGATCAACACAGCCTGTTGTTAACAGGAATGTACCACTAAATATATATCAACTAAAGGAGAATCGGTACTATATAATATCCATTAAAATAGTTTTTATTAAATGACATAAAAGACATATACATAAAAGACATTTACAAAAACATGAATGCAGAGACCATACAGAGTGCCATAAAAGACAGCCCACATTAACATCACTTAAAATCGGTAAATATTTGCTAAATAATTAATTATCTTGCTATGGGAAAGCTGTGTGAAAACGCCCAGGTCAGCATACAATATTGAAGCTGGCTCTGGCTGTGCTCACAGCTATCTAAGCCTAAAGTACATCTAGCATAAATATAATCAGGGTATGGATAACATTTTTATACTATGGCCGACACTATATAACCTATAAGGTGCATCCTCTGGTGCTACCATATATGCTACCATATATATGAAAGCAAGCCGGTCAAAGTCTCTTTTTTCTTACCCTGTGTTCAGTGGTGTATAAGTGTGGATTGGCTCTGTTTGGCGTGCTCCTCGACGCACGCTTCGCTTTATTGCTTCATCAGGAGGGGCTAATTTTCTAATGAATGGTGAGGTCTTTTAATGCAGTTGTTGACCAATGGCTCGGTCCGTTGGTGTCATGTGACTCCACTGACGTCGATTTCTTAGGTGGCGCATCATGCGATGGTTAGATAGAGGATTCTAATGGGACTTCCGCCCTTCCGTCTGCGCGATCCAGATGAGGGCAGAATGCGTCTGACGACACCAGGATCTCGCCTGACGGGACGGCGAAAGTCCTCTCATCCGCAATCCATGACGCGCACTGAAATCTCAATGTACTTTTCTAGCATGTACGGAGGGGTACGGATTTTATCACATATGGACTGGATATATATATATTATGTTCCATATTCTTCTATTTCCACCATATATTAAGATAGTATCTGTAGTTCCTGAATACTCTATATCGGAGACTTTGATCGCTCTGATGTCATACATAGGCAGCAATACATAATGTCACTATATCCACATAATTATCTCATATTTCATATATTTATATGTTTAACACACATGATAGGAGTCTAAAAATGCATATTTATAAGGGTGCATAACATCTACATGATTATTTCATATTCTATATATTTAATATACATGATAAAAGCTCCAAAGTGCATGTTTAAAAAAGTATATAAATGTGATATCTAATATATATTAATCAATATAACAATTTAGTATTCTTATTTTTTATATATATATTTTTTTATTTTATTTATTTTATTTATATTTTATAATTTTTTAATTTTTTATTAAAGTGTCATGTGCATATATAAAACCATATGTGACATGCATATATAAAGTGTCAAGGTGCATATATGATCAACATATATAAGTGTATACAGTGAGGAACAGAAGTATTTGAACACCCTGCAATTTTGAAAGTTCTCCCACTTAGAAATCATGGAGGGGTCTGAAATTCACATTGTAGGTGCATTCCCACTCTGAGAGACATAATTTTTTTAAAAAATGTAGGAAATCGCTTTGTATGATTTTTAAATAATTTATTTGTCTTGCACTGCTGAACAGTAGTATTTGAGCACCTGAGTAACAGCAAGAATTCTGGCTCTCAAAGACCTGTTACTGTTCCTTTAAAAAGTCCACCTCTACTCCACTCATTAATCTAACTTAGTAGCACCTTTCTGAGCTCTTTAAAGACACCTGTCCACCCCACAGTCAGTCAGACGCCAACTACTACCATGGGCAAGACCAAAGAGTTGTCAAAAGACACCAGAGACAAAATTGTGGACCTCCACAAGGCTGGAAAGGGCTACGGGGCAATTGCCAAGCAGCTTGGTGAAAATAAATAAACTGTTGGAGCAATTGTTAGAAAATGGAAGAGACTAAAGATGACTGTCAGTTTCCCTTGGACTGGGGCTCCATGCAAGATCTCACTTTGTGGGGTATCACTGATGATAAGAAAGGTGAGGAATAAGCCCAGAACTACAAGGGAGGAGCTGGTCAATGACATGATGAGAGCTAGGACCACAGTTTCAAAGGTCACTGTCGGTAGAACACTACGACGTCAGGGTTTCAAATCCTGCATTGCATGGAAGGTTCCCCTGCTCAAGTCATCACATGTCCAGGCCCGTCTGAAGTTTGCCAATGACCATCTGGATGATCCAGAGGTGGCATGGGAGAAAATCATGTGATCAGATGAGACCAAAGTACAACTTTTTGGTCTAAACTTCCCTTGTGGTGTTTGTAGGAAAAAGGATGAGTTGCATCCCAAGAACACCATCCCTACTGTGAAGCATGGGGGGTGGTAACATCATGCTTTGGGTGTGCTTTTCTGCTAAGGGGACAGGACAACTGCACTGTATTAAGGAGAGGATGAATGGGGCTATTTATTGTGAGATTTTGAGCAATAAACTCCTTCCCTCAGTCAGAGCATTGAAGATAGGTCGTGGCTGGGTCTTCCAACTTGACAACAACCCTAAGAACACAGCCAGGATAACCAAGGGGTTGCTCTGTAAGAAGTATATCAAGGTTCTGGAGTGACCTAGCCAGTCTCCAGACCTATATCCAATAGAACATCTTTGGAGGGAGCTGAAACTCTGTGTTGCTCAGCGACAGCCCCGAAAGCTGACAGATCTAGAGGAGATCTGTGTGGAGGAGTAGGCCAAAATCCCTCTTGCAGTGTGTGCAAACCTGGTCAATAACTACAGGAAACGTTTGACCTCTGTAATTGCAAACAAAGGCTTCTGTACTAAATATTAACACTGATTTTCTCAGGTGTTCAAATACTTATGTTCAGCAGTGCAAGACAAATACATTCTTTAAAAATCATACAATGTGATTTCCTGAATTCTTTTTTTTAATTCTGTCTCTCAGAGTGGGAATGCACCTACAATGTGAATTTCAGACCCCTCCATGATTTCTATGTGGGAGAACTTGCAGAATCGCAGGGTGTTCAAATACTTCTGTTCCTCACTGTATATACTAAATTTTTATAAATATTCTTCAGTGCAATTACATAAACAAAATATTAAAGTGATATGTGGTGCATACATACAATATCATGTACATACATAGTGTTGATCTCAATAGATCTATCTTACTTGATCCCTATGAATTTATCCTACTATTAATATCATGAATATTTGTTATTTATGTTCATGATTTGATATCTCATTATTAACAATTCTATATAGACTATCGCCCCTTATGTATTATCTCAATATTGTTTTCTCAGACATGTATATACATGATATTTGTTTCTCATCTTTTTTCTGATCACTGTGTATATATGATGAGCTGTGAAGACAGCTATACATATACACACATCCATATGAGACAGATGTAGACATTGACATTTCTCAGAGATATATAATCCTATCGTTTGTGGTAATTATTTCATATATTAAAATACTATACAGAAAATAGTGGAGTATACTTATTAGATATCCAATTTTCTTATTGGTTTTTATAAATTTCTTTATCTTCTCTCCTTGTTTCCCTCTTTACATGCTTCTTCAGTGGACCTCCATCAGGACATCGGCCATCGACCAATCCAACGCACATAGGTAAGTTCTACAATCATTACAATAAGACCATGTTAAAATATTATATAATAATCTCTAAATTTAAACATTAAAACTTATCTAAAACCTCCTACAGTTATAGGAAGGAACTGAATCCAAGGGTTTCATTTAGTCCCCTAGGTGCCATAGTGCCCAATCTAAAAATCCACTTACTCTCAATTTGAGCCAATCTTTTATTGAGGTCTCCTCCCCGTATTCCCATATGTACCTGGTCTATACCTGTAAATTTTAGCAGTTTTTCATCACTTTGATGGTATAGTTTAAAGTGTCTGGGTATTGTTTTTAGATTGTTCAGATCTTTTTCTTCTTTACTCTTTTCTATATCCCGTATGTGCTCCCTAATACGGACTCTCAATTCTCTCGATGTTAACCCTATGTATATTTTATTACAAGGGCATCTGGCATGATATATTACACCTTTAGAGGAGCACGAGATATACTCTCTGATTTTATATTTTTTGTTGTGGTTTAGGCCGGTAAATTCGGTGGTCTTGATCATGTTTTTACATGCCTTGCATGTCCCACAGGGAAAGGATCCCTTTAATTTATCATTGTTGTCACTGTCTGTCTTACTTATATAGTGACTGTGGACCAGTAAGTCTTTAAAATTCTTGGCCCTTTTGGCTGTGATGAGGGTTTTTTTTTAAATGCATTTATTGAGCACAACATCTGTTTGTAAAATGTTCCAGTGTTTTTTTAGAATATCTTTTATTTGCCACTAATGGCTATTGTATTCAGTTAAAAATCTGGTGTCAGATGGTGGGCCATCCATCTTAATCACATTTGGGCATAGCAGTTGTTCTCGAGTTTATTTTCCTTATTTTGCCGACTCCTCTCTTTATCTGCCTGTTACTGTATCCCCTAGCTTTGAATCTTTCCACCATTTCTTGGCTTCGTTCCTTATGCTTACCTTCGCTGGAGCAGATCCTTTTTATTCTTGTGAATTGTCCGGTAGGTATTCCATTGATGGTGGCTTTTAGGTGGGATGATTCGGCATGTAGTAGTGAATTGACCGCAGTTTCTTTTCTATAAACATCCGTTTCTAGAATCCCATCATCTTTTATTCGTATCCTCAAGTCTAGAAAGGTGACCTCTTTCCCCATCTGGAAGGTTAAGAAGATGTTACGGTCATTGTTGTTAAGGGTGCTTATCAATTTTTTAAGTTCATCTTGTGTACCCTCCCATAGGAAAAAGATGTCATCAATAAAGCGCATCCAATTGTGCACTTTATTGATGTGGGGTATCATGTCGTTCATGAATATTTCCCTTTCCCAGGCTCCTAAGAAGAGGTTGGCATAGGATGGGGCGCATGTCGCCCCCATCGCCACACCCTGTATTTGTAAGAAAAATTCATCGTTAAAAAGAAAAAAATTGTGATCCAAGATAAATTTCAATAGAATGAGAATTAACTCATTAAATTCCCTTTCCATATTGTTACCTTTAAGGTATTCTGCCACTGCTTTCAGGCCATCTTCGAGTTTTATATTCGAATACAGTGCCTCCACGTCCGCTGTAACTAAGATCATGTTTTCCTCCACTTGCATGTTGTTGAGTCTATTTAATGCTGCCGTGGTGTCCTGTATGAAGGATGGCAAAGTATTAACCAACATTTTCAGGTGATAGTCAATAAATTGGCCAATTTTCTCACATAGTCCCCCGTTACCTGATATTATAGGTCGGCCAGGCGGGTCTATGGTATTCTTATGCACTTTCGGTGTCATATAAAATGTTGGCACTCTAGGAGATGGTATTATTAGCAGAGTTTTTATTTTTGATGGGATAATTTGTTTTTCTTCAGCTTTATCCAATATATCATTTAGCTTTTTCTGAAAGGTAAGGAGGGGATTAGAGTCTAATTTCCGGTAGCATTTTTTATCTCTGAGTATTTTATAAGCCTGTCTCATATACATATTTTCGGGCCAGACTACCACGTTACCTCCTTTATCTGCTTGTTTGAATAGCACTCCTTTTAAATCTCTTAATGCATCTAGTGCGTTTTTTTCCTTTTAGACTTAAATTCTCTTCTCTCCTCTTACCTTGACTATTGAGGGCAGTAAGGTCTTCACTTACCAGTTTTACAAAAATGTCGATTGCTGGACATAATTGCAAGGGGGGGAAGTTTGTAGATTTTTTGTGTAATTGTTTAGGGATGACACTTACCTTAGTTTGCTCTTCGTCTTCATTTTCATTCATCAAGTCTTCTAGGATTTTTAAAGCTTTAATTTCTTCTTCTGAATCCAGGCCTTCATGATTATTTCTTTTATTGTTGTGTAGTTTTTTAAGGAGTAATTTTCTTGCAAATAAATGGAGGTCTTTAGTTACTGTGAAAAGATCAAAATTATTTGCTGGTCAGAAGCTTAGACCTCTATTAAGTAGGTTGATTTGATCCTCCGTTAGTTCTATCGATGAGAGATTAATTACCTGAGGGGTGTCATCTTTCCCCTTTTTGCTCTTATTTTCTATTTTCTTATCCGTTTTACGTTTACCTCCTGGATTTGGCAGCCAATTTTTTTGTTGTTGTGCTCTCGTAGATCTCTGTATGTGTCTATGGCTGTTATCCTCATTCAGTTCAGAGGTTTCTGAACTAGTGGAGGCAAAGGAGGAGATTCTCACTCTGGAGATATCATTGAGATTTTTCTGCCATTTATACACTTTTTTGTTATTATAATCTCCTATGTCTCTCTGGAATTTCTTTGTTTTTTATCTATAATTTCTTTTTCCCATACTACAAATGCTTTTCCTATTTCTTCTTCAAAATTTGTTTTCCGGACGCCTTCTAGGTTATCTTCTATTTGCATTTGCAGTATATTTAGTTCTTTCTCTATTTTTAGCAGCTTTCTGCTATTAGCCTCCATAATTAGATCAATAATTTCCATTGAGCATTTATTTATTGCACTTTCCCACTTTTCACTTAACTCTTCATCTTCCAAACCAAAGCCCGGAAATTTTTGTATTCTTAGACCTCTTGGTATTATCTTTTTATCTTTATATTTCTCTAATGTAATACGGTTCCACCAGATTTTCATTTTGATATGGCATAGATTTTTGTATGTTTTCATTTGTTCCTTCACTTGTACTGTAGCTTCATTAAAAACTCTGTTGGTCTCTATTTTAAAAATGTCATTGACTTGAGTCAGCCAGACTGTTTCTCTGGCTCCCAAATTCATGACTGCAGTCAATCACTGATCTGTGGAGTAAGCACAGGGTAATTATATGATTCAACTAGATCAACACAGCCTGTTGTTAACAGGAATGTACCACTAAATATATATCATAATATCCATTAAAATAGTTTTTATTAAATGACATAAAAGACATATACATAAAAGACTTTTACAAAAACATGAATGCAGAGACCATACAGAGTGCCATAAAAGACAGCCCACATTAACATCACTTAAAATCGGTAAATATTTGCTAAATAATTAATTATCTTGCTATGGGAAAGCTGTGTGAAAGCTCCCAGGTCAGCATACAATATTGAAGCTGGCTCTGGCTGTGCTCACAGCTATCTAAGCCTAAAGTACATCTAGCATAAATATAATCAGGGTATGGATAACATTTTTATACTATGGCCGACACTATATAACCTATAAGGTGCATCCTCTGGTGCTACCATATATGCTACCATATATATGAAAGCAAGCCGGTCAAAGTCTCTTTTTTCTTACCCTGTGTTCAGTGGTGTATAAGTGTGGATTGGCTCTGTTTGGCGTGCTCCTCGACGCACGTTTCGCTTTATTGCTTCATCAGGAGGGGCTAATTTTCTAATGAATGGTGAGGTCTTTTAATGCAGTTGTTGACCAATGGCTCGGTCCGTTGGTGTCATGTGACTCCACTGACGTCGATTTCTTAGGTGGCGCATCATGCGATGGCTAGATAGAGGATTCTAATGGGACTTCCGCCCTTCCGTCTGCGCGATCCAGATGAGGGCAGAATGCGTCTGACGTCACCAGGATCTCGCCTGACGGGACGGCGAAAGTCCTCTCATCCGCAATCCATGACGCGCACTGAAATCTCAATGTACTTTTCTAGCATGTACGGAGGGGTACGTATTTTATCACATATGGACAAATACATGTCAAATACATATGTTTAAAAGAACAAAAAATATAAAATTGGTTTAAAAACATGGCTAACGAAATCCCCCCTCTTGAAAAAAAAACAAATGATAATAGTTGAAATTCGATAACACGTGGTCATCACAGGTGTTGAATTCCTCTGAGGTCCCAAACATTAGGCATTCACCGGACAGAAAATGCCTTTTATGGGGGCGGAGCCTGGACACCGAAGTGGATGGCAGCGTGAAGCTTCAGCTCCTCCACACTTAGGCATAAGAAAGCCAGAAAAGAAGCACTACTTGAATGAAAATGGTTAAATATGGCAGAGATAGAGGCACTGACCCTTCCGACACGCCAATATCGCACAAGGGGCAGCAGGAAATGCAGTGGTTTTTCATGAAGAAAGCTGAACACTCACCGGGCTTAAGTGCCAAGATGCCGGCGGCTGCAGTGCGGGTTGAAGAGATAGAGGCACGAAATCCCCCCTCTTGAAAAAACCCCAAATGATAATAGTTGAAATTCGATAACACGTTGTCATCACAGGTGTTGAATTCCTCCGAAGTCCCAAACATTAGGCATTCACCGGACAGAAAATGCCTTTTATGGGGGCGGAGCCTGGACGCCGAAGTGGATGGCAGAGTGAAGCTTCAGCTCCTCCACACTTAGGCATAAGAAAGCCAGAAAAGAAGCACTACTTGAATGAAAATGGTTAAATATGGCAGAGATAGAGGCACTGACCCTTCCGACACACCAATATCGCACAAGGGGCAGCAGAAAATGCAGCGGTTTTTCATGAAGAAAGCTGCACACTTACCGGGCTTAAGTGCCAAGATGGCGGCGGCTGCAGTGCGGGCTGAAGAGGAAGACGAATCGGAGGCAGACAGCACAAGAGGAGAGGACACAGAGACCCAAGACGGCTCTCCCGTTTCAAAAACCTTCCTTACTAAGGTACTGGGTCAAGAGCTTGAACGAGCTGTTAAACCCGTCCTCACTGAACTGTCCGATATTAAAACCGAACTCAAGCAAATAGGCCACAGGGTAGAGGCCCTTGAAACAACGGCCCAAGAAGTAGTGGCGCACTCAGCAGAAATGGCGGAACATGTGGAGCTGCATACAGCGGAGCTCAACAGAGTCATGATCTTAATTGAAGACCAAGAAAACCGCAGCAGGAGGAGAAATGTGCGCATAAAGGGCTTGCCAGAAACTTGGCGAACGAATCGCTGCACAAGGTAACAATGGAGATTTTTGCTAATCTAGTTGGCCTGGAAGCACCCTCGTTCGTTGTAATTGAGCGAGTTCACAGGGCCCTAAAGCCGGCTCCAAAACCCTCAGAGAGGCCTAGAGACGTAGTATGTGGCATTTTATCATACGTCGACACAGCCCGCATCTTAGCTGCAGAGAGAGAAAAAGAGCACATCTCATGTGAGGATGCAGAAATAGCTATCTACCAAGACATAGCACCTTCCACACTAGCAAAACGCTGTATCATGAAAACGCTGCTAGATGTTCTAAGGAATCAGAAAATACCATACTCCTGGATGTACCCATTTGGACTTTCTATCCTCAAAAACGGGAAAAGAATAGTAATTCACACACCGGAGGACATGAACAAAGCGTGGTTGATCCTGGGCCTTCAGCCTGTAGAGGTACCCACCTGGATGCCCATCATACAACCAACATCACTACCGCGCCTACCGATGATTGAGCCCTGGAAGAAGATACCCATGAGCAAGGTGAACAAAACTATGAGAAACACGAGCAGACCTTCTTCACCTCCGCCGTGACTAACTAAAGAAATAGAGGTTTTTCAGTGTTCCAATTAGAAGTGGCCACCTTGCTATGCTCATCCCCCCGACCTGCTTAGGATAGGGGATTTAGCGACAGGCCCAGGGTTTGATAGGGTAATATGAGGTAACAATCTGGATTATCTTAAGATCCGCCACCAATTAAAAAAAAATAAAAAATTTAAAAAAATAAAAGAAATAGCTCCCCTCAGAAAATGTGCTATTTACGTAGCTTATCCATATATTATAATTGCCAAATTGCTCCTAGACTCCCTCACGGAGACATAACTGGTAACTGTACGACAGTTACAAATCCACTATTAGAAGTCAGTATTAGACGCTCACTATCGCCCTCCCCCCCTACCTCCCATCTCCTCTCCTCCTTCAATGTCCCTCTTGCCTTGACTCAATAGTCTCCCAGGGAATTGGAAAGATCTGTAGGGTAATGTTATGGTGACCATCTCCTTTCAAGAATGTTCTCAAATGTTTCAGGATATTATAAAATGTTTGATTATAGTTCTGGCTTTCAGCCTGAGGCAGGCTGTAAGGCTACTTCAAGTTAAATACAAATTCCCCTATCTACCTCCCCATAATATTCTATCTGGGACTTATGCAGAGGGTTTTGCCCTTGCCTGAGCTTCAGATATAACGGAGAGTCCGCAGATTCTGACGGGCCCTCCCCCTAACATCCAACATATAACATCTATAGGGGTTTCTTTAACTCAAATAGACATAGCTGTGTCTATAGAAGCCGACTACATAAAGACACCAGTACAATTTCTAGCAAAAGACTACATAGTTGGTTTTACTCTTACTGCTATATTTCATTTAATTTTACATTTGCTGTTCATAATTTGTGACGGTTTAAGTGTTTGTATTTGTTTTCCTTCCCACCCATACCTAATTCCTTTATAGGATACTTCAGTAACAACAAAGGAGAACCTTTCAAAATAATAACACAAGCTATCCTGCAAATCTTTCAGAAGTAGCACACTATGAGTGAATTAAAGATCACAACATTCAATGTTAAGGGGATAAACTCCCCGGCCAAACGTAGCCAATTGATGCTCACACTTAGGAAACTACATACACACATCATATTCCTCCAATAAACACATTTCCGCCAAGGTAAAATGCCAAAATGCATACTCATCCATATAAACAATGGTTTCATAACACGCACCCTACCTCTGCCTCCAAAGGAGTGTCGATAGCCATACATCATACTATTCCGTTCATCATAAAACATCAACTATCGGATGCAGAAGGTAGGTTGCTGCTACTCAAAGGAGACATAGGCAACCGCAGATTCACATTTGTTAACCTATACGCCCCTAACACATTCACAGCTCCATGGCTAATAAAAAGCCTGGATACAATTAAAACATTTGCGGAAGGACAGATAATCTTAGGGGCAGATCTTAATCTGACCCTTAATCCTCTTGTAGACTCAACCACCACTAAAACACACATCTCGCAAAAACATATAGGTAAATTGCATAAAAAATTGCAAGAACTACATATCGTAGACGTGTGGAGATGTCTTAATCCCACAGTTAAAGATTTCTCTTTCTATTCCAATGCGCACAAATCCTACCAGAGATTTGACTATATACTAACCTCTGCCTCTCCTTTGCCCCTCTTTGGCGCCGCTGGGATAGGAAGCATCACAATCTCAGACCTGGCTCCCTGCACGACGAACCTCACCTTGGCCTCCCTGCCCAAAAGAGATTGGAACTGGAGGTTGAATGAATCACTCCTGAACAACAAACAGAATTCAGAACAGGTTAGGTCTCACTTAGAGACTTTCTTTGCAGTCAACTCTCCTGCACACAGTAAACACACAGTTATTTGGGAAACGCACAAAACGTATATTAGAGGAATTTTCATAGCCCTGGGTACCAAGGTTGAAAAGGAACAACAAAAAGAGATAGATTTGATTCTTGCCCAAATAGCTGCCCTAGAGAAACTAAATAAGCAATCTACAAGTAGGGCTTTCCATGAAGACCTGAAGAACCTTAGACTTAAACTACACAACCTCCTATCCCAAAAAGCCGCAAAACAGATGTTATATTTTCAGCATAAAATATATGCACATGGTAATAAAGGGGGAAAAATTATAACCTCACTACTCAAAAAAACTAAACAAATGACACACATACCCAAAATCAAAGATGCAAAAGGGAACATTCACTCAGAAACCCCTGCCATAGCAAAAACCTTTCAAAAATTTTACGCAGCATTATATAACCTTAATAAAAATGAAGACAAAGCTAGCGCAAACACTAGGAAGGAGAACATCACAAAATTTCTTATCTCTTTGAACAAGCCCTGCCTTTCACCTGAAGGAGCATCTTATTTACTAAGCCCGATTTCACCAGAGGAGATCAGGTGTATAATAAACAGCTTTCCCCGAGGTAAAATCCCAGGTCCGGATGGACTCCCCTTGGCCTATTATAAAAAGTTTGAGGATACCCTCATCCCCAGACTCACAGATGTATGCAATTCCCCTATGCAGGGAGAATCGCTGACACGACAAAGACAAGAATCCTTTGTAACCCTGATACACAAAGAGGGTAAGGATCCACAACAGTGTGGCAGCTACAGGCCTATCTCACTACTGAACCTCGATTTAAAAATTGGGGCGAAAATAATGGCTACCCAATTGAGTGGGCTCCTCCCTGATTTAATAGGACCTGAACAGGCTGGTTTCGTAAAGGGGAGAGAGGGTAGGGACAACTCTCATCGAGTGTTTAATTCCATCCATATAGCTCAAACAAGAAAACTGCCATTAGTATTGCTGAAAAAGCGTTCGACAGGGTGAATTGGAGTTACATGCAAGCAACCCTTAATAAATTTGCCCTACCAGAACCCTTTATTGATGCTATATTCACTCTATATGAACAACCAAATGTTAGGCTGAGAGTTAATGGCACACTCTCACCAACGTTCAAAATTACGAATGGCACTAGACAGGGCTGCCCTCTCTCCCCGTCCTTATTTATCCTGGTAGCCGAGACGCTTTTACAAGCGGTCAGACAGGACCCAGAAATCGCAGGAATCAAATATAGAGAGAGAGCTAAAATCCACTGCATTTGCGGATGACTTCCTGTTTCTCGTAGCAAACCCTAATGTGGGATTAAGTAACTTAGAAAGGAAACTAGAGGAATTTGGCAAGCTCTCAGATTTTAAGGTAAACACTGCTAAATCAGAGATCCTTAATATCACACTCTCTGAGGATGAAGTAGCACAACTAAAAAGAGTATCCCCATTCTGTTGGCCCAAGGGACCCATTAAATACTCGGGAATAAAAATCCCACAGAAACTGGGAAATCTATTCAAACACAACTATATACCACTAAGGGACACCATTAAACAACTACTTCAAAAATATAACATACCATTTGTCATGGATGGGCAGGAAAAATATCATTAAAGCATACGTAATGCCCAAGATCCTATACACTATGCAAATGGTGCCCATACACATCACATCGCGATTCTTTGCAGACATAAAACGTCTGTTTTCCAACTTTCTCTGGTCAGGGAGGAGGCTGCGTATATCATATAAAGTCCTGATAAAAAGCAGAGAGAGGGGTGGACTAGGAATACCTGACATAGGTATATACTATAAAGCAATACCGTAACAAAGATGGCTTGAATTAGCGCACCCACTAAGACAGAAAGAGGTCAGAGACCTTTGTGAATACAGTGTGGGGCCTTCTTTTCAAAAATACCTTTGGCTCCCAAAAATAAAGACAGATGCAATAGAAGATATAGATCCTTTATTTGAGGGAGAGTATATGATGTGGAGCTCTGAGAGGAGTACTCTAGCCCCTCCTCTATCTCCTCTAATGCCAACGAGTCTTCTCCCAGACCTGCTAGAAATCCCGATAAAAATGTTCCCAGATCTGTGGTCTACCTTTGCACAGATTAGAGTTGGAGATTTTATGGGAGACACAGATCATTATCTAAAAGAAAAGCTTACTGAAACAATTAGAAAATCTCCAACATTTTTCTTGGCCAACTCACATATAAACACTGTGTGCAGGAGAGCGGCAGGGAAATTCCTGTTCCAAAGACCCCTTACCGACCTAGAGACTCTACTGACAACAACCCAAGCGAAACAAAGGAAGATTTCTGAGATCTGCTTGGTGCTGGGAGTTCGAGGTGAAGTTACAAAACCACCGTACTTATTGGCATGGGAAAAAGAGCTAAATATTGAGCTCTCAGAACAGGAGACAAAAAAGATACTAGCAACCTCTCACGGGTTTTCACAATGTGTCCGCCTACAAGAGAATCATTTTAAACTTCTCTCTAGATGGTAAAGAACACCAGTTTTTATTCCTTAGAGAGGACTTTCTGATTCCCAGCGGTGCTGGAGATGTGGTGAAGGAGTGGGCTCTCTATCACACATATGGTAGGCCTGCCCCCGGATCATAAAGTTTTGGGAGTAGGTAAACAGAGTAGTCAAGAAAATAGCCTTACCGGACTTTAACATTTCTCTAGAGATGGTGGTTCTCTCAAAACTCTCTCACCATTACACTCCTACAAAGAAAAACCAAATAACTCACCTGATAGCAATAGCTAAGACTCTCATACCACTACATTGGCTAGATACACGACTTACCACCTTTCAAGAATGGAAAGCAAAGGTAGATCAAATTTATAATTTTTGAAGAAATGACTAGCTGGATAAATAGAAGCCATGATAGTTTCCTAAAGGTCTGGAGAGTCTGGGAAATTGTGAAAACTGATGGATAGGAATTCACAGAGGAGTGAGATGGCAGTAATATAATGACTTAATGTCAAAAGTATGAAATCAAGTTGAAACTAACTGAAAAGCAGACTATGGCTATCTAGAAAAGATACAGAAGAATTGGCTGCCCTTCCCCTCCCCCTTCCCCTCTCCTTTACATATTCCCCCCCCCCCCCGATTCCTCTAGAGGTTCTGATTCCATTTAGCAACAATAAGTTCGACATCCGTGACAACCCAGAATATTGTATACAGGATTTCTGATGTTAGAGGACAAAATATATATGTACACAATAAAGGGAACACTTAAACAACACAATGTAACTCCAAGTCAATCACACTTCTGTGAAATCAAACTGTCCACTTAGGAAGCAACACTGAGTGACAATCAATTTGACATGCTGTTGTGCAAATGGTATAGACAACAGGTGGAAATTATAGGCAATTAGCAAGACACCCCCAATAAAGGAGTGGTTCTGCAGGTGGTGATCACAGACCACTTATCAGTTCCTATGCTTCCTATGCTTCCTGGCTGATGTTTTGGTCACTTTTGAATGCTGGCGGTGCTTTCACTCTAGCGGTAGCATGAGACGGAGTCTACAACCCACACAAGTGGCTCAGGTAGTGCAGCTTATCCAGGATGGCACATCAATGCGAGCTGTGGCAAGAAGGTTTGCTGTGTCTGTCAGCGTAGTGTCCAGAGCATGGAGGCGCTACCAGGAGACAGGCCAGTACATCAGGAGACGTGGAGGAGGCCGTAGGAGGGCAACAACCCAGCAGCAGGACCGCTACCTCCGTCTTTGTGCAAGGAGGAACAGGAGAAGCACTGCCAGAGCCCTGCAAAATGACCTCCAGCAGGCCACAAATGTGCATGTGTCTGCTCAACTGGTCAGAAACAGACTCCATGAGGGTGATATGAGGCCCAATGTCCACAGGTGGGGGTTGTGCTTACAGCCCAACACCGTGCAGGATGTTTGGCATTTGCCAGAGAACACCAAGATTGGCAAATTCGCCACTGGCGCCCTGTGCTCTTCACAGATGAAAGCAGGTTCACACTGAGCACATGTGACAGACGTGACAGAGTCTGGAGACGTCGTGGAGAACGTTCTGCTGCCTGCAACAACCTCCAGCATGACCGGTTTGGCATTGGGTCATTAATGGTGTGGGGTGGCATTTCTTCGGAGGGCCGCACAGCCCTCCATGTGCTCGCCAGAGGTAGCCTGACTGCCATTAGGTACCGAGATGAGATCCTCAGACCCCTTGTGAGACCATATGCTGGTGCGGTTGGCCCTGGGTTCCTCCTAATGCAAGACAATGCTAGACCTCATGTGGCTGGAGTGTGTCAGCAGTTCCTGCAAGACGAAGGCATTGATGCTATGGACTGGCCCGCCCGTTCCCCAGACCTGAATCCAATTGAGCACATCTGGGACATCATGTCTCGCTCTATCCACCAACAGACTGTTGCACCACAGACTGTCCAGGAGTTGGCAGATGCTTTAGTCCAGGTCTGGGAGGAGATCCCTCAGGAGACCGTCCGCCACCTCATCAGGAGCATGCACAGGTGTTGTAGGGAGGTCATACAGGCACGTGGAGGCCACACACACTACTGAGCCTCATTTTGACTTGTTTTAAAGACATTACATCAAAGTTGGATCAGCCTGTAGTGTGTTTTTCTACTTTAATTTTGAGTGTGACTCCAAATCCAGACCTCCATGGGTTAAAAAATTTGATTTCCATTTTTTAATTTTTGTGTGATTTTGCTGTCAGCACATTCAACTATGTAAAGAACAAAGTATTTCAGAAGAATATTTAATTAATTCACATCTAGGATGTGTTATTTTTGTGTTCCCTTTATTTTTTTGAGCAGTGTATTTATAACCAAAGAAGATCTCCTCTTAAACAAATATGTATATTAACTATATCTTGTAACAACTGCTATTTATGACTACTTGAGCCTTATGTCGATTGTGAGAAAACTGTCAGATTGTAACTGAAATTTTTATCGAATTTGATATAAAAAATAAAAAATAATGAAAATAAAGTATTTATAAAAATAAAAAAAAAGGCCTTTTATGCCTCTTTTTATACATAAGACAAGGACCATTCTTTGTTCTGGGTGGTGGCGGATATGTGTGGCCTGGCATGAGGAAATTCAATTACACGTGGTCGTCACAGCTGTTGAATTCCTCCGAGATCCATGCCTCATTAATTTTTAGAAATGTGAGGTAGTCCACACTGTCGTGATCTAGGCGAGTGCGCTTATTGGTCACGATCCCCCCCCTGCTGCGAATAACGTCCTTTCGGACAGAGGACATTCGACAAAAGGGAAAGCCAAAAGTTCCATGGCAAATTGTGCCAGCTCTGGCCACAGGTCAAGCCTGCACACCCAGTAGTCCAGGGGTTCCTCACTTCTCAGAGCGTCCACATCGGCCGTTAACCCAATGTAGTCGGACACCTGTCGGTCTAGGCGTTCCCTGAGGCTGGATCTGGAGAGCGGCTGTCGATGGGTTGGCTGCAAGAATGATCTCATATTCGAAGTGACCAACACATCTTCAAACCGCCCTCTTCTTGCATGAGCTGTAGGATTGGTTCTCGCAACTGTTTCTCTGTGGGCGGAAATTCCTCTGCAACAGCAGAATGCAGCATCTCTCGAAGCAAGGCCTGAAAATGCTGCATTCTGACAGCCTTCTGTGATGCTGGTAACATGTCCGCCATTTTGTGTTTGTATCGGGGGTCTAAATACATTGCCACCCAGTACTGGTCCTTTCCATTTATGCTTTTTATACGGGGGTTCTCTTCAAACACTGGAGCATGAAGGCCCCCATTTGCGCTAAATTGGAAGCGGTGGAGCCGCCTGGCTCCTGCTCATCCCCCAGGAGAATGTTGTCCTCGGTCTCCTCTCCCAATCCATCCTCCTCCTCCTCTGACTCATCTTCAGACTACTGCTGACTTGTCTCATATGGAGTAACCCCCCTTGGGAATTCATTCAGCATTGCGACTTCCTCATCTTCATGCTCCTGCTCCTCGATGGCTTGATTAATGACATGACGCAATGCACGCTCCAGAAATAAGGCATAAGGTACGATGTCACTGATAGTGCCCTGGCTGTTGAATGATTATGTACTCTGCACACCTTGGGTCCAGTGTGGGTGCCTGTGAGAGTGGTTTAGACAATATAGGTTAAATATCCACGGCACTCCAAAAAGTTTTTTTGCAAGAATAATTTCATTTAATTCTTAATAAACAGAATGCTGTTAATATACATCCAGTGCAAGTTCATTCTCTCTGCCTTCAGACCCCGCTGAAGAAGGTCGTACAGATCGAAACGTTCGGGATTTTTCTATCTGATATGGCATAAAATACTTACTATATGTAAATGAACTTGCACTGGATGTATATTAACAGCATTCTGTTTATTAAGAATTAAATGAAATTATTCTTGCAAAAAAACTTTTTGGAGTGCCGTGGATATTTAACATATAGTGCCCTGGCTGTGACTGACCAGTTTGGTGATCTCAGGAAATGGCCGCAGAAGTCTGAGATGCCCTTCTGGGAGAAATATTTCCTTCCATTACGGAGTGCCAATGGCTACAAATTTTCTAAAGGCCTCCGAGTCCACCAGTTTATATGGCAGTAGGGATGAGCGAACCCGAACTGTATAGTTCGGGTTCATACCGAATTTTGGGGTGTCCGTGACACGGACCCGAACCCGAACATTTTCGTAAAAGTCAGTATTCGGGTTCGGTGTTCGGCGCTTTCTTGGCGCTTTTTGAAAGGCTGCAAAGCAGCCAATCAACAAGCGTCATACTACTTGCCCCAAGAGGCCATCACAGCCTTGCCTACTATTGGCATGGCTGTGATTGGCCAGTGCAGCATGTGACCCAGCCTCTATATAAGCTTCGGTCACGTTGCGCTGCACGTCACTCTGCTGATTCAAGCATAGGGAGAGGTTGCAGCTGCGACGTTAGGGCGAGATTAGGCAGATTAACTCCTCCAAAAGACTTCATTCTGTGATCGATCTGCAGCTGTGGATCATTGAAGTGCTAATATTGACTTGCTCACTTTTTTGAGGCTGCCCAGAGCGTTTTTAGATCAGTTTTTTTCTGGGGTGATCGGCGGCCATTTTGTGACTTGTGGTGCGCCAGCACAAGCTATCACCAAGTGTATTTAACCATCAATAGTGTGGTTATTTTGTGCTATATCCTACATCAGCTGCAGGCTGAGCCTGTGTCACCGAAGTGCATTTAACCATCAACAGTCTGGTTATTTTTTGGCCATATACTACATCAGCTGCAGGCTGAGCCTGTGTCACCGAAGTGCATTTAACCATCAACAGTCTGATTATTTTTTTGCCATATACTACATCTGGTGCAGGCTGAGCCTGTGTCACCCAAGTGCATTTAACCATCAACAGTGTGGTTATTTTTTGGCCATATACTACATCAGGGGCAAGTTGAGCCTGTCACCCAGCGCCTAAAAAATAGACCTGACATTTCTATTCAACCAAATCTGTACTGTTTGAGCTGGTCAAGTTATTTGTAGTGACCGTAAAAGCAGACTTTTTGTTCTGGGTTGAAAAACTATTCCCAAATTTGCCATTCTCAAAATAACTAGTTTCTGGTATATGAGGCCTACTTGAAATCTATCCCAAAAAGGATATCTTACATTGAAGGTGCTGATAGTGTCATTCAGAAAAACCTAAGACACACACTACCGTGCAGATAGAAGTCTGATTCTGTGATTAAACCTATACCTGTCACACAGCGCAAAAAAAACAGGCCTCACATCTCTATTCAACCAAATCTGTACTGTTTTAGCTGGTCACGTTATTTCTAGTGACCGTAAAAGCACATTTTTTTTTCTGGGTTGAAAAACTATTCCCAAATTTGCCATTCTCAAAATAACTAGTTTCTGGTATTTGAGGCCTACTTGAAATCTATCCCAAAAAGGATATCTTACATTGAAGATACTGATAGTGTCATTCAAAAAAACCTAAGACACACGCTACCGTGCAGATAGAAGTCTGATTCTCTGATTAAACCTATACCTGTCACACAGCGCAAAAAAAAAACAGGCCTCACATTTCTATTCAACCAAATCTGTTCTGTTTTAGCTGGTCAAGTTATTTCTAGTGACCGTAAAAGCACATTTTTTTTTCTGGGTTAAAAAACTATTCCCAAATTTGCCATTCTCAAAAAAACTAGTTTCTGGTATTTGAGGCCTACTTGAAATCTATCCCAAAAAGGATATCTTACATTGAAGGTACTGATAGTGTCATTCAGAAAAACCTAAGACACACGCTACCGTGCAGATAGAAGTCTGATTCTGTGATTAAACCTATACCTGTCACACAGCGCAAAAAAAAACAGGCCTCACATTTCTATTCAACCAAATCTGTACTGTTTTAGCTGGTCAAGTTATTTCTAGTGACCGTAAAAGCACTTTTTATTTTCTGGATTGAAAAACTATTCCCAAATTTGCCATTCTCAAAATAACTAGTTTCTGGTATATGAGGCCTACTTGAAATCTATCCCAAAAAGGATATCTTACATTGAAGGTACTGATAGTGTCATTCAGAAAAAATTAAGATAAACGCTACCGTGCAGATAGAAGTCTGATTCTGTGATTAAACCTATACCTGTCACACAGCGCAAAAAAAAACAGGCCTCACATTTCTATTCAACCAAATCTGTACTGTTTTAGCTGGTCAAGTTATTTCTAGTGACCGTAAAAGCACTTTTTATTTTCTGGATTAAAAAACTATTCCCAAATTTGCCATTCTCAAAATAACTAGTTTCTGGTATTTGAGGCCTACTTGAAATCTATCCCAAAAAGGATATCTTACATTGAAGGTGCTGATAGTGTCATTCAGAAAAACCTAAGACACACGCTACCGTGCAGATAGAAGTCTGATTCTGTGATTAAACCTATACCTGTCACACCGCGCAAAAAAAAAAAGGCCTGACATTTCTATTCAACCAAATCTGTACTGTTTTAGCTGGTCAAGTTATTTCTAGTGACTGTAAAAGCACTTTTTTTTTTCTGGGTTGAAAAACTATTCCCAAATTTGCCATTCTCAAAATAACTAGTTTCTGGTATTTGAGGCCTACTTGAAATCTATCCCAAAAAGGATATCTTACATTGAAGGTACTGATAGTGTCATTCAGAAAAACCTAAGACACACGCTACCGTGCAGATAGAAGTCTGATTCTGTGATTAAACCTATACCTGTCACACAGCGCAAAATAAAACAGGCCTCACATTTCTATTCAACCAAATCTGTACTGTTTTAGCTGGTCAAGTTATTTGTAGTGACCGTAAAAGCACTTTTTATTTTCTGGATTGAAAAACTATTCCCAAATTTGCCTTTCTCAAAATAACTAGTTTCTGGTATTTGAGGCCTACTGGAAATCTATCCCAAAAAGGATATCTTACATTGAAGGTACTGATAGTGTCATTCAGAAAAACCTAAGACACACGCTACCGTGCAGATAGAAGTCTGATTCTGTGATTAAACCTATACCTGTCACACAGCGCAAAAAAAAACAGGCCTCACATTTCTATTCAACCAAATCTGTACTGTTTTAGCTGGTCAAGTTATTTGTAGTGACCGTAAAAGCACACTTTTTGTTCTGGGTTGAAAAACTATTCCCAAATTTGCCATTCTCAAAATTGGGGTGAACGGAAACAATGAGGAAAACATCTAATAAGGGACGCGGACGCGGACGTGGACATGGTCGTGGTGGTGTTAGTGGACCCTCTGGTGCTGGGAGAGGACGTGGCCGTTCTGCCACAGCCACACGTTCTAGTGTACCAACTACCTCAGGTCCCAGTAGCCGCCAGAATTTACAGGGATATTTGGTGGGGCCCAATGCCATTCTAAGGATGGTAAGGCCTGAGCAGGTACAGGCATTAGTCAATTGGGTGGCCGACAGTGCATCCAGCACGTTCACATTATCTCCCACCCAGTCTTCTGCAGAAAGCGCACAGATGGCGCATGAAAACCAAGCCCATCAGTCTGTCACATCACCCCCATGCATATCAGGGAAACTGTCTGAGCCTCAAGTTATGCAGCAGTCTCTTATGCTGTTTGAAGACTCTGCTGCCAGGGTTTCCCAAGGGCATCCGCTTAGCCCTTCACCAGGGGTGGAAGAGATAGAATGCACTAACGCACAACCACTTATGTTTCCTGATGATGAGGACATGGGAATACCACCTCAGCACGTCTCTGATGATGACGAAACACAGGTGCCAACTGCTGCGTCTTTCTGCAGTGTGCAGACTGAACAGGAGGTCAGGGGTCAAGACTGGGTGGAAGACGATGCAGGGGACGATGAGGTCCTAGACCCCACATGGAATGAAGGTCGTGCCACTGACTTTCAGAGTTCGGAGGAAGAGGCAGTGGTGAGACCGAGCCAACAGCGTAGCAAAAGAGGGAGCAGTGGGCAAAATCAGAACACCCGCCGCCAAGAGACTCCGCCTGCTACTGACCGCCGCCATCTGGGACCGAGCACCCCAAAGGCAGCTTCAAGGAGTTCCCTGGCATGGCACTTCTTCAAACAATGTGCTGACGACAAGACCCGAGTGGTTTGCACGCTGTGCCATCAGAGCCTGAAGCGAGGCATTAACGTTCTGAACCTTAGCACAACCTGCATGACCAGGCACCTGCATGCAAAGCATGAACTGCAGTGGAGTAAATACCTTAAAAACAAGGAAGTCACTCAGGCTCCCCCTGCTACTTCTTCTGCTGCTGCCACCTCGGCCTCATTTGCTGCTGCCGCCGCCTCGGCCTCTTCTGCTGCTGCTGCCGCCGCCTCGGCCTCTTCCTCTGCCTCTGGAGGAACGTTGGCACCTGCCGCCCAGCAAACATGGGATGTACCACCAACACCACCACCTGCGTCACCAAGCATCTCAACCATGTCACACGGCAGCGTTCAGCTCTCCATCTCACAAACATTTGAGAGAAAGCGTAAATTCCCACCTAGCCACCCTCGATCCCTGGCCCTGAATGCCAGCATTTCTAAACTACTGGCCTATGAAATGCTGTCATTTAGGCTGGTGGACACACACAGCTTTAAACAGCTCATGTCACTTGCTGTCCCACAGTATGTTGTTCCCAGCCGCCACTACTTCTCCAAGAGAGCCGTGCCTTCCCTGCACAAACAAGTGTCCGATAAAATCAAGTGTGCACTGCGCAACGCCATCTGTGGCAAGGTCCACCTAACCACAGATACGTGGACCAGTAAGCACGGCCAGGGACGCTATATCTCCCTAATTGCACACTGGGTAAATGTAGTGGCGGCTGGGCCCCAGGCGGAGAGCTGTTTGGCGCACGTCCTTCCGCCGCCAAGGATCGCAGGGCAACATTCTTTGCCTCCTGTCTCCTCCTCCTCCTCCTACTCAGCTTCCTCCTCCTCTTCTTCCACCTGCTCATCCAGTCAGCCACACACCTTCACCACCAACTTCAGCACAGCCCGGGGTAAACGTCAGCAGGCCATTTTGAAACTCATATGTTTGGGGGACAGGCCCCACACCGCACAGGAGTTGTGGCGGGGTATAGAACAACAGACCGATGAGTGGTTGCTGCCGGTGAGCCTCAAGCCCGGCCTGGTGGTGTGCGAAAATGGGCGAAATCTCGTTGCAGCTCTGGGACTAGGCGGTTTGACGCACATCCCTTGCCTGGCGCATGTGCTGAATTTGGTGGTGCAGAAGTTCATTCGCAACTACCCCGACATGTCAGAGCTGCTGCATAAAGTGCGGGCCGTCTGTTCGCTCTTCCGGCGTTCACACCCTGCCGCTGCTCGCCTGTCTGCGCTACAGCGTAACTTCGGCCTTCCCGCTCACCGCCTCATATGCGACGTACCCACCAGGTGGAACTCCACCTTGCATATGCTGGACAGACTGTGCGAGCAGCAGCAGGCCATAGTGGAGTTTCAGCTGCAGCACGCACGGGTCAGTCTCACTGTGGATCAGACACACTTCACCACCAATGACTGGGCCTCCATGCGAGTCCTGTGTGCCCTGTTGCGTTGTTTCGAGGACTCCACCAACATGGCCAGTGGCGATGACGCCGTTATCAGCGTTACAATACCACTTCTATGTCTCCTTGAGAAAACACTTAGGGCGATGATGGAAGAGGAGGTGGCCCAGGAGGAAGAGGAGGAAGAGGGGTCATTTTTAGCACTTTCAGGCCAGTCTCTTCGAAGTGACTCAGAGGGAGGTTTTTTGCAACACCAGAGGCCAGGTACAAATGTGGCCAGACAGGGCCCACTACTGGAGGACGAGGAGGACGAGGATGAGGAGGAGGTGGAGGAGGATGATCATGAAGCATGTTCACAGCGGGGTGGCACCCAAAGCAGCTCGGGCCCATCACTGGTGCGTGGCTGGGGGGAAACACAGGACGATGACGATACGCCTCCCACAGAGGACAGCTTGTCCTTACCTCTGGGCAGCCTGGCACACATGAGCGACTACATGCTGCAGTGCCTGCGCAACGACAGCAGAGTTGCCCACATATTAACGTGTGCGGACTACTGGGTTGCCACCCTGCTGGATCCCCGGTACAAAGACAATGTGCCCACCTTACTTCCTACACTGGAGCGTGATAGGAAGATGCGCGAGTACAAGCGCACGTTGGTAGACGCGCTACTGAGAGCATTCCCAAATGTCACAGGGGAACCAGTGGAAGCCCAAGGCGAAGGCAGAGGAGGAGCAAGAGGTCGCCAACGCAGCTGTGTCACGGCCAGCTCCTCTGAGGGCAGGGTTAGCATGGCAGAGATGTGGAAAAGTTTTGTCAACACGCCACAGCTAACTGCACCACCACATGATACGGAACGTGTTAGCAGGAGGCAACATTTCACTAACATGGTGGAACAGTACCTGTGCACACCCCTCCACGTACTGACTGATGGTTCGGCCCCATTCAACTTCTGGGTCTCCAAATTGTCCACGTGGCCAGAGCTAGCCTTTTATGCCTTGGAGGTGCTGGCCTGCCCGGCGGCCAGCGTTTTGTCTGAACGTGTATTCAGCACGGCAGGGGGCGTCATTACAGACAAACGCAGCCGCCTGTCTACAGCCAATGTGGACAAGCTGACGTTCATAAAAATGAACCAGGCATGGATCCCACAGGACCTGTCCATCCCTTGTGCAGATTAGATATTAACTACCATCCCTTAACAATATATTATTCTACTCCAGGGCACTTCCTCATTCAATACTATTTTTAATTTCATTTTACCATTATATTGCGGGGCAACCCAAAGTTGAATGAACCTCTCCTCTGTCTGGGTGCCGGGGCCTAAATGTGTGACAGTGGCCTGTTCCAGTGGTGGGTGAAATGAAGACAGATTCTGTGCTGACATCAGGCCAGATTCTCTGTTACAGGACCGCTCTCCTCTGCTGGGTGCCTGGGCCTAAATGTGCGACAGTGGCCTGTTCCAGTGGTGGGTGAAATGAAGACAGATTCTGTGCTGACATCAGGCCAGATTCTCTGTTACGGGACCGCTCTCCTCTATCTGGGTGCCGGGGCCTAAATGTGTGACAGTGGCCTGTTCCAGTGGTGGGTGACGTGAAGCCTGATTCTCTGCTATGACATGAAGACAGATTCTGTGCTGACATCAGGCCAGATTCTCTGTTACGGGACCTCTCTCCTCTGCCTGGGTGCCTGGGCCTAAATGTGTGACAGTGGCCTGTTCCAGTGGTGGGTGACGTGAAGCCTGATTCTCTGCTATGACATGAAGACATATTCTGTGCTGACATCAGGCCAGATTCTCTGTTACGGGACCTCTCTCCTCTGCTGGGTGCCTGGGCCTAAATGTGTGACAGTGGCCTGTTCCAGTGGTGGGTGAAATGAAGACAGATTCTGTGCTGACATCAGGCCAGATTCTCTGTTACGGGACCGCTCTCCTCTATCTGGGTGCCGGGGCCTAAATGTGTGACAGTGGCCTGTTCCAGTGGTGGGTGACGTGAAGCCTGATTCTCTGCTATGACATGAAGACAGATTCTGTGCTGACATAAGGCCAGATTCTCTGTTACGGGACCTCTCTCCTCTGCCTGGGTGCCTGGGCCTAAATGTGTGACAGTGGCCTGTTCCAGTGGTGGGTGACGTGAAGCCTGATTCTCTGCTATGACATGAAGACATATTCTGTGCTGACATCAGGCCAGATTCTCTGTTACGGGACCTCTCTCCTCTGCCTGGGTGCCTGGGCCTAAATGTGTGACAGTGGCCAGTTCCAGTGGTGGGTGACGTGAAACCTGATTCTCTGCTATGACATGAAGACAGATTATGTGCTGACATCAGGCCAGATTCTCTGTTACGGGACCTCTCTACTCTGCCTGGGTGCCTGGGCCTAAATGTGTGACAGTGGCCTGTTCCAGTGGTGGGTGACGTGAAGCCTGATTCTTTGTTATGATATGAAGACAGATTCTGTGCTGACATAAGGCCAGATTCTCTGTTACGGGACCTCTCTCCTCTGCCTGGGTGCCTGGGCCTAAATATGTGACAGTGGCCTGTTCCAGTGGTGGGTAACGTGAAGCCTGATTCTCTGCTATAACATGAAGACAGATTCTGTGCTGACATCAGGCCAGATTCTCTGTTACGGGACCTCTCTCCTCTGCCTGGGTGCCTGGGCCTAAATGTGTGACAGTGGCCTGTTCCAGTGGTGGGTGACGTGAAGCCTGATTCTCTGCTATGACATGAAGACTGATTCTGCGCTGACATAAGGCCAGATTCTCTGTTACGCGACCTCTCTCCTCTGCCTGGGTGCCTGGGCCTAAATATGTGACAGTGGCCTGTTCCAGTGGTGGGTGACGTGAAGCCTGATTCTCTGCTATGACATGAAGACAGATTCTGTGCTGACATAAGGCCAGATTCTCTGTTACGGGACCTCTCTCCTCTGCCTGGGTGCCTGGGCCTAAATGTGTGACAGTGGCCTGTTCCAGTGGTGGGTGACGTGAAGCCTGATTCTCTGCTATGACATGAAGACAGATTCTGTGCTGACATCAGGCCAGATTCTCTGTTACGGGACCTCTCTCCTCTGCCTGGGTGCCTGGGCCTAAATGTGTGACAGTGGCCTGTTCCAGTGGTGGGTGACGTGAAGCCTGATTCTCTGCTATGACATGAAGACAGATTCTGTGCTGACATCAGGCCAGATTCTCTGTTATGGGACTTCTCTCCTCTGCCTGGGTGCCTGGGCCTAAATGTGTGACAGTGGCCTGTTCCAGTGGTGGGTGACGTGAATCCTGATTCTCTGCTTTGACATGAAGACAGATTCTGTGCTAACATCAGGCCAGATTCTCTGTTACGCGACCTCTCTCCTTTGCCTGGGTGCCTGGGCCTAAATATGTGACAGTGGCCTGTTCCAGTGGTGGGTGACGTGAAGCCTGATTCTCTGCTATGACATGAAGACTGATTCTGCGCTGACATAAGGCCAGATTCTCTGTTACGGGACCTTTCTCCTCTGCCTGGGTGCCTGTGCCTAAATGTGTGACAGTGGCCTGTTCCAGTGGTGGGTGACGTGAAGCTTGATTCTCTGCTATGACATGAAGACAGATTCTGCGCTGACATAAGGCCAGATTCTCTGTTACGGGACCGCTCTCCTCTGTCTGGGTGCCTGGGCCTAAAATGTGTGACAGTGGCCTGTTCCAGTGGTGGGTGACTTGAAGACTGATTCTCTGCTATGACATGAAGACAGATTCTGTGCTGACGTCAGGCCAGATTCTCTGTTACGGGACCTCTCTCCTGTGCCTGGGTGCCTGGGCCTAAATGTGTGACAGTGGCCTGTTCCAGTGGTGGGTGACGTGAAGCCTGATTCTCTGCTATGACATGAAGACAGATTCTGTGCTGACATAAGGCCAGATTCTGTGTTACGGGACCTCTCTCCTCTGCCTGGGTGCCTGGGCCTAAATGTGTGACAGTGGCCTGTTCCAGTTGTGGGTGACGTGAAGCCTGATTCTCTGCTATGACATGAAGACAGATTCTGTGCTGACATAAGGCCAGAATCTCTGTTACGCGACCTCTCTCCTCTCCCTGGGTGCCTGGGCCTAAATATGTGACAGTGGCCTGTTCCTTTGGTGGGTGACGTGAAGCCTGATTCTCTGCTATGACATGAAGACAGATTCTGTGCTGCCATCAGGCCAGATTCTCTGTTACGGGACCTCTCTCCTCTGCCTGGGTGCCTGGGCCTAAATGTGTGACAGTGGCCTGTTCCAGTGGTGGGTGACGTGAAGCCTGATTCTCTGTTATGACTAGGGATGAGCGAACCCGAACTGTATAGTTCGGGTTCGTACCGAATTTTGAGGTGTCCGTGAAACGGACCCGAACCAGAACATTTTCGTAAAAGTCCGTGTTCGGGTTCGGTGTTCGGTGCTTTCTTGGCGCTTTTTGAAAGGCTGCAAAGCAGCCAATCAACAAGCGTCATACTACTTGGCCCAAGAGGCCATCACAACCATGCCTACTATTGGCATGGCTGTGATTGGCCAGTGCACCATGTGACCCAGCCTCTATTTAAGATGGAGTCACGTAGCGCCGCACGTCACTCTGCTATGACCAGTTTAGGGAGAAGTTGCAGCTGCGACGTTAGGGCGAGATTAGGCAGATTAACTCCTCCAAAAGACTTGATTCTGTAATCGATCTGCAGCTGTGGATCATTGAAGTGCTATTATTGACTTGCTCACTTTTTTGAGGCTGCCCAGAGCGTTTTTAGATCACTTTTTTTCTGGGGTGATCGGCGGCCATTTTGTGACTTGTGGTGCGCCAGCACGAGTTATCACCAAGTGTATTTAACCATCGATAGTGTGGTTATTTTGTGCTATATCCTACATCAGCTGCAGGCTGAGCCTGTGTCACCCAAGTGCATTTAACTATCAACAGTCTGATTATTTTTTGGCCATATACTACATCAGCTGCAGGCTGAGCCTGTGTCACCCAAGTGCATTTAACCATCAACAGTGTGGTTATTTTTTGGCCATATATTACATCAGGGGCAAGTTGAGCCTGTCACCCAGCGCCTAAAAAATAGACCTGACATTTCTATTCAACCAAATCTGCACAGTTTTAGCTGGTCAAGTTATTTGTAGTGACCGTAAAAGCAGACTTTTTGTTCTGGGTTTAAAAAGCATTCCCAAATTTGCCATTCTGAAAATAACTAGTTTGTGGTATTTGAGGCCTACTTGAAATCTATCCCAAAAAGAAAATCTTACATTGAAGGTATTGATAGTGTGATTCAGAAAAACCTAAGACACACGCTAGCGTGCTGATAGAAATGTCATTCTGTGATTAAACCTATAACTGTCACACAGCGCAAAAAAAAACCAGGTCTCACATCTCTATTTAACCAAATCTGCACAGTTTTAGCTGGTCAAGTTATTTGTAGTGACCGTAAAAGCAGACTTTTTGTTCTGGGTTGAAAAAGCATTCCCAAATTTGCCATTCTGAAAATAACTAGTTTGTGGTATTTGAGGCCTACTTGAAATCTATCCCAAAAAGAAAATCTTACATTGAAGGTATTGATAGTGTGATTCAGAAAAACCTAAGACACACGCTAGCGTGCTGATAGAAGTGTCATTCTGTGATTAAACCTATAACTGTCACACAGCGCAAAAAAAAAAACAGGTCTCACATCTCTATTCAACCAAATCTGCACAGTTTTAGCTGGTCAAGTTATTTGTAGTGACCGTAAAAGCAGACTTTTTGTTCTGGGTTGAAAAAGCATTCCCAAATTTGCCATTCTCAAAATTACTAGTTTGTGGTATTTGAGACCTGCTTGAAATCTATCCCAAAAAGAAAATCTTACATTGAAGGTATTGATAGTGTGATTCAGAAAAACCTAAGACACACGCTAGCGTGCTGATAGAAGTGTCATTCTGTGATTAAACCTATAACTGTCACACAGCGCAAAAAAAAACAGGTCTCACATCTCTATTCAACAAAATCTGCACAGTTTTAGCTGGTCAAGTTATTTGTAGTGACCGTAAAAGCAGACTTTTTGTTCTTGGTTGAAAAAGCATTCCCAAATTTGCCATTCTGAAAATAACTAGTTTGTGGTATTTGAGGCCTACTTGAAATCTATCCCAAAAAGAAAATCTTACATTGAAGGTATTGATAGTGTGATTCAGAAAAACCTAAGACACACGCTAGCGTGCTGATAGAAGTGTCATTCTGTGATTAAACCTATAACTGTCACACAGCGCAAAAAAAAAAACAGGTCTCACATCTCTATTCAACCAAATCTGCACAGTTTTAGCTGGTCAAGTTATTTGTAGTGACCGTAAAAGCAGACTTTTTGTTCTGGGTTGAAAAAGCATTCCCAAATTTGCCATTCTGAAAATAACTAGTTTGTGGTATTTGAGGCCTACTTGAAATCTATCCCAAAAAGAAAATCTTACATTGAAGGTATTGATAGTGGGATTCAGAAAAACCTAAGACACACGCTAGCGTGCTGATAGAAGTGTCATTCTGTGATTAAACCTATAACTGTCACACAGCGCAAAAAAAAAACAGGTCTCACATCTCTATTCAACCAAATCTGCACAGTTTTAGCTGGTCAAGTTATTTGTAGCGACCGTAAAAGCAGACATTTTGTTCTGGGTTGAAAAAGCATTCCCAAATTTTCCATTCTCAAAATTACTAGTTTGTGGTATTTAAGGCCTACTTGAAATCTATCCCAAAAAGAAAATCTTACATTGAAGGTATTGATAGTGTGATTCAGAAAAACCTAAGACACACGCTAGCGTGCTGATAGAAGTGTCATTCTGTGATTAAACCTATAACTGTCACACAGCGCAAAAAAAAAACAGGTCTCACATCTCTATTCAACCAAATCTGCACAGTTTTAGCTGGTCAAGTTATTTGTAGTGATCGTAAAAGCAGACTTTTTGTTCTGAGTTGAAAAAGCATTCCCAAATTTGCCATTCTGAAAATAACTAGTTTGTGGTATTTGAGGCCTACTTGAAATCTATCCCAAAAAGAAAATCTTACATTGAAGGTATTGATAGTGTGATTCAGAAAAACCTAAGACACACGCTAGCGTGCTGATAGAAGTGTCATTCTGTGATTAAACCTATAACTGTCACACAGCGCAAAAAAAAAAACAGGTCTCACATCTCTATTCAACCAAATCTGCACAATTTTAGCTGGTCAAGTTATTTGTAGTGACCGTAAAAGCAGAATTTTTGTTCTGGGTTGAAAAAGCATTCCCAAATTTGCCATTCTGAAAATACCTAGTTTGTGGTATTTGAGGCCTACTTGAAATCTATCCCAAAAAGAAAATCTTACATTGAATGTATTGATAGTGTGATTCAGAAAAACCTAAGACACACGCTAGCGTGCTGATAGAAGTGTCATTCTGTGATTAAACCTATAACTGTCACACAGATAAAAAAAAAAAACAGGTCTCACATCTCTATTCAACCAAATCTGCACAGTTTTAGCTGGTCAAGTTATTTGTAGTGACCGTAAAAGCAGACTTTTTGTTCTGGGTTGAAAAAGCATTCCCAAATTTGCCATTCTGAAAATAACTAGTTTGTGGTATTTGAGGCCTACTTGAAATCTATCCCAAAAAGAAAATCTTACATTGAAGGTATTGATAGTGTCATTCAGAAAAACCTAAGACACACGCTAGCGTGCTGATAGAAGTGTCATTCTGTGATTAAACCTATAACTGTCACACAGCGCAAAAAAAAAACAGGTCTCACATCTCTATTCAACCAAATCTGCACAGTTTTAGCTGGTCAAGTTATTTGTAGTGACCGTAAAAGCAGACTTTTTGTTCTGGGTTGAAAAAGCATTCCCAAATTTGCCATTCTCAAAATTGTTGTGAACGGGAACAATGAGGAAAACATCTAATAAGGGACGCGGACGTGGACATGGTCGTGGTGGTGTTAGTGTACCCTCTGGTGCTGGGAGAGGACGTGGCCGTTCTGCCACAGCCACACGTCCTAGTGAACCAACTACCTCAGGTCCCAGTAGCCAGCAGAATTTACAGCGATATTTGGTGGGGCCCAATGCCGTTCTAAGGATGGTAAGGCCTGAGCAGGTGCAGGCATTAGTCAATTGGGTGGCCGACAGTGGATCCAGCACGTTCACATTATCTCCCACCCAGTCTTCTGCAGAAAGCGCACAGATGGCGCATGAAAACCAAGCCCATCGGTCTGTCACATCACCCCCATGCATATCAGGGAAACTGTCTGAGCCTCAAGTTATGCAGCAGTCTCTTATGCTGTTTGAAGACTCTGCTGCCAGGGTTTCCCAAGGGCATCCACCTAGCCCTTCCCCAGGGGTGGAAGAGATAGAATGCACTAACGCACAACCACTTATTTTTCCTGATGATGAGGACATGGGAATACCACCTCAGCACGTCTCTGATGATGACGAAACACAGGTGCCAACTGCTGCATCTTTCTGCAGTGTGCAGACTGAACAGGAGGTCAGGGGTCAAGACTGGGTGGAAGACGATGCAGGGGACGATGAGGTCCTAGACCCCACATGGAATGAAGGTCGTGCCACTGACTTTCACAGTTCGGAGGAAGAGGCAGTGGTGAGACCGAGCCAACAGCGTAGCAAAAGAGGGAGCAGTGGGCAAAATCAGAACACCCGCCGCCAAGAGACTTCGCCTGCTACTGACCGCCGCCATCTGGGACCGAGCACCCCAAAGGCAGCTTCAAGGAGTTCCCTGGCATGGCACTTCTTCAAACAATGTGCTGACGACAAGACCCGAGTGGTTTGCACGCTGTGCCATCAGAGCCTGAAGCGAGGCATTAACGTTCTGAACCTTAGCACAACCTGCATGACCAGGCACCTGCATGCAAAGCATGAACTGCAGTGGAGTAAACACCTTAAAAACAAGGAAGTCACTCAGGCTCCCCCTGCTGCCTCTTCTGCTGCTGCCGCCTCGGCCTCTTCTGCTGCTGCCTCGGCCTCTTCTGCTGCTGCTGCCGCCGCCTCGGCCTCTTCCTCTGCCTCTGGAGGAACGTTGGCACCTGCCGCCCAGCAAACATGGGATGTACCACCAACACCACCACCTGCGTCACCAAGCATCTCAACCATGTCACACGGCAGCGTTCAGCTCTCCATCTCACAAACATTTGAGAGAAAGCGTAAATTCTTACCTAGCCACCCTCGATCCCTGGCCCTGAATGCCAGCATTTCTAAACTACTGGCCTATGAAATGCTGTCATTTAGGCTGGTGGACACACACAGCTTCAAACAGCTCATGTCACTTGCTGTCCCACAGTATGTTGTTCCCAGCCGCCACTACTTCTCCAAGAGAGCCGTGCCTTCCCTGCACAACCAAGTGTCCGATAAAATCAAGTGTGCACTGCGCAACGCCATCTGTGGCAAGGTCCACCTAACCACAGATACGTGGACCAGTAAGCACGGCCAGGGACGCTATATCTCCCTAACTGCACACTGGGTAAATGTAGTGGCGGCTGGGCCCCAGGCGGAGAGCTGTATGGCGCACGTCCTTCCGCCGCCAAGGATCGCAGTGCAACATTCTTTGCCTCCTGTCTCCTCCTCCTCCTACTCAGCTTCCTCCTCCTCTTCTTCCACCTGCTCATCCAGTCAGCCACACACCTTCACCACCAACTTCAGCACAGCCCGGGGTAAACGTCAGCAGGCCATTCTGAAACTCATATGTTTGGGGGACAGGCCCCATACCGCACAGGAGTTATGGCGGGGTATAGAACAACAGACCGATGAGTGGTTGCTGCCGGTGAGCCTCAAGCCCGGCCTGGTCGTGTGCGATAATGGGCGAAATCTCGTTGCAGCTCTGGGACTAGCCGGTTTGACGCACATCCCTTGCCTGGCGCATGTGCTGAATTTGGTGGTGCAGAAGTTCATTCGCAACTACCCCGACATGTCAGAGCTGCTGCATAAAGTGCGGGCCGTCTGTTCGCTCTTCCGGCGTTCACACCCTGCCGCTGCTCGCCTGTCTGCGCTACAGCGGAACTTCGGCCTTCCCGCTCACCGCCTCATATGCGACGTACCCACCAGGTGGAACTCCACCTTGCATATGCTGGACAGACTGTGCGAGCAGCAGCAGGCCATAGTGGAGTTTCAGCTGCAGCACGCACGGGTCAGTCGCACTGCGGATCAGACACACTTCACCACCAATGACTGGGCCTCCATGCGAGACCTGTGTGCCCTGTTGCGCTGTTTCGAGTACTCCACCAACATGGCCAGTGGCGATGACGCCGTTATCAGCGTTACAATACCACTTCTATGTCTCCTTGAGAAAACACTTAGGGCGATGATGGAAGAGGAGGTGGCCCAGGAGGAAGAGGAGGAAGAGGGGTCATTTTTAGCACTTTCAGGCCAGTCTCTTCAAAGTGACTCAGAGGGAGGTTTTTTGCAACACCAGAGGCCAGGTACAAATGTGGCCAGACAGGGCCCACTACTGGAGGACGAGGAGGACGAGGATGAGGAGGAGGTGGAGGAGGATGAGGATGAAGCATGTTCACAGCGGGGTGGCACCCAAAGCAGCTCGGGCCCATCACTGGTGCATGGCTGGGGGGAAACACAGGACGATGACGATACGCCTCCCACAGAGGACAGCTTGTCCTTACCTCTGGGCAGCCTGGCACACATGAGCGACTACATGCTGCAGTGCCTGCGCAACCACAGCAGAGTTGCCCACATTTTAACGTGTGCGGACTACTGGGTTGCCACCTTGCTGGATCCCCGGTACAAAGACAATGTGCCAACCTTACTTCCTACACTGGAGCGTGATAGGAAGATGCGCGAGTACAAACGCACGTTGGTAGACGCTCTACTGAGAGCATTCCCAAATGTCACAGGGGAACAAGTGGAAGCCCAAGGCGAAGGCAGAGGAGGAGCAAGAGGTCGCCAACGCAGCTGTGTCACGGCCAGCTCCTCTGAGGGCAGGGTTAGCATGGCAGAGATGTGGAAAAGTTTTGTCACCACGCCACAGCTAAGTGCACCACCACCTGATACGGAACGTGTTAGCAGGAGGCAACATTTCACTAACATGGTGGAACAGTACCTGTGCACACCCCTCCACGTACTGACTGATGGTTCGGCCCCATTCAACTTCTGGGTCTCCCTTAACAATATATTATTCTACTCCAGGGCACTTCCTCATTCAATACTTTTTTTAATTTCATTTTACCATTATATTGTGGGGCAACCCAAAGTTGAATGAACCTCTCCTCTGTCTGGGTGCCGGGGCCTAAATGTGTGACAGTGGCCTGTTCCAGTGGTGGGTGACGTGAAGCCTGATTCTCTGCTATGACATGAAGACTTATTCTATGCTGACATGAAGCCAGATTCTCTGTTACGCGACCTCTCTCCTCTGCCTGGGTGCCTGGGCCTAAATATGTGACAGTGGCCTGTTCCAGTGGTGGGTGACGTGAAGCCTGATTCTCTGCTATGACATGAAGACAGATTCTGTGTTGACATAAGGCCAGATTCTCTGTTACGGGACCTCTCTCCTCTGACTGGGTGCCTGGGCCTAAATGTGTGACAGTGGCCTGTTCCAGTGGTGGGTGACGTGAAGCCTGATTCTCTGCTATGACATGAAGACAGATTCTGTGCTGACATCAGGCCAGATTCTCTGTTACGGGACCTCTCTCCTCTGCCTGGGTGCCTGGGCCTAAATGTGTGACAGTGGCCTGTTCCAGTGGTGGGTGACGTGAAACCTGATTCTCTGCTATGACATGAAGACAGATTCTGTGCTGACATCAGGCCAGATTCTCTGTTACGGGACCTCTCTCCTCTGTCTGGGTGCCGGGGCCTAAATGTGTGACAGTGGCCTGTTCCAGTGGTGGGTGACGTGAAGCCTGATTCTCTGCTATGACATGAAGACTGATTCTGCGCTGACATAAGGCCAGATTCTCTGTTACGGGACCTCTCTCCTCTGCCTGGGTGCCTGGGCCTAAATGTGTGACAGTGGCCTGTTCCAGTGGTGGGTGACGTGAAGCCTGATTCTCTGCTATGACATGAATACAGATTCTGTGCTGACATGAAGCCAGATTCTCTGTTACGGGACCTCTCTCCTCTGCCTGGGTGCCTGGGCCTAAATATGTGACAGTGGCCTGTTCCAGTGGTGGGTGACGTGAAGCCTGATTCTCTGCTATGACATGAAGACAGATTCTGTGCTGACATAAGGCCAGATTCTCTGTTACAGGACCTCTCTCCTCTGCCTGGGTGCCTGGGCCTAAATGTGTGACAGTGGCCTGTTCCAGTGGTGGGTGACGTGAAGCCTGATTCTCTGCTATGACATGAAGACTGATTCTGCGCTGACATAAGGCCAGATTCTCTGTTACGCGACCTCTCTCCTCTGCCTGGATGCCTGGGCCTAAATGTGTGACAGTGGCCTGTTCCAGTGGTGGGTGACGTGAAGCCTGATTCTCTGCTATGACATGAAGACAGATTCTGTGTTGACATAAGGCCAGATTCTCTGTTACGGGACCTCTCTCCTCTGACTGGGTGCCTGGGCCTAAATGTGTGACAGTGGCCTGTTCCAGTGGTGGGTGACGTGAAGCCTGATTCTCTGCTATGACATGAAGACAGATTCTGTGCTGACATCAGGCCAGATTCTCTGTTACGGGACCTCTCTCCTCTGCCTGGGTGCCTGGGCCTAAATGTGTGACAGTGGCCTGTTCCAGTGGTGGGTGACGTAAAGCCTGATTCTCTGCTATGACATGAAGACAGATTCTGTGCTGACATCAGGCCAGATTCTCTGTTATGCGACCTCTCTCCTCTGCCTGGGTACCTGGGCCTAAATATGTGACAGTGGCCTGTTCCAGTGGTGGGTGACGTGAAGCCTGATTCTCTGCTATGACATGAAGACAGATTCTGTGCTGACATCAGGCCAGATTCTCTGTTACGGGACCTCTCTCCTCTGCCTGGGTGCCTGGGCCTAAATGTGTGACAGTGGCCTGTTCCAGTGGTGGGTGACGTGAAACCTGATTCTCTGCTATGACATGAAGACAGATTCTGTGCTGACGTCAGGCCAGATTCTCTGTTACGGGACCTCTTTCCTCTGCCTGGGTGCCTGGGCCTAAATGTGTGGCAGTGGCCTGTTCCAGTGGTGGGTGACGTGAAGCCTGATTCTCTGCTATGACATGAAGACAGATTCTGTGCTGACATCAGGCCAGATTCTCTGTTATGGGACCTCTTTCCTCTGCCTGGGTGCCTGGGCCTAAATGTGTGACAGTGGCCTGTTCCAGTGGTGGGTGACGTGAAGCTTGATTCTCTGCTATGACATGAAGGCAGATTCTGTACTGACATCAGGCCAGATTCTCTGTTACGGGACCTCTCTCCTCTGTCTGGGTGCCGGGGCCTAAATATGTGACAGTGGCCTGTTCCAGTGGTGGGTGACATGAAGCCAGATTCTCTGCTATGGCATGAAGAGACTGATTCTCTGCTGACATGAAGCCAGATTCTTTGCTGTGGCATGAAGAGACAGATTCTCTGCTGACGTGAAGTTAGATTCTCTGCTATGGGACCTCTGTCCAATTGATATTGGGTCATTTTTATTTTTTTAATTTTTATTTTAATTCATTTCCCTTTCCACATTTGTTTGCAGGGGATTTACCTACATGTTGCTGCCTTTTGCAGCCCTCTAGCTCTTTCCTGGGCTGTTTTACAGCCTTTTTAGTGCCCAAAAGTTCGGGTCCCCATTGACTTTAATGGGGTTCGGGTTCGGGACGAAGTTCGGTTCGGGTTCGGATCCCGAACCCGAACATTTCCGGTAAGTTCGGCCGAACTTCTCGAACCCGAACATCCAGGTGTTCGCTCAACTCTATATGGCAGTATTTGGTGGGCTAGCAGTTCCGACAAGCTGGCGGTGAGCCGTTGGGCAAGAGGGTTATCAACTTTTTACATTCGAACATTTGGGCCACGGAAGCCTGCCTTTTTCAAGATGAATGCGACGACGGCACGGTGGAAGGTGGAGTGGAGGACAAATGGGAGGATAGAGGAGATGGAGAAGAGGCAGGTCGTGGAGGTCCAGGAGTGTGGCTTTGTGGGTTCTGACGGTGTTGCTCCCACTGGTCTCGGTGATGGAAGGCCAGGTGCCTTCTTAAGACGGTCGTCCCTATAATATTCTTTCTATAAGTATATCACACCCCTCAGAATGTCACACCTATCGATAGCACACTTATACCAGTCCTTAAAAGGACTTTTGTGGCCCTATCAGCTAGCGTTTGGTGTCCCTGACAGTCTTCCACTGATCCACACAGCAACCTCTCCTTACACTGGCAAAAAAACAGAATGTAAAATGGCTGCCAGATCAGGTTTATTTATAGGGTAGAGGGTGTATCCATGTGCTGAAACGATTAAATTATCAAACGCAAAAACACAAATGCAATAGCACTCTGCAACCAGCACTCTGCCCTGCCTCTATGCTGGATGTTGAATGAGGCATTGGTGTACATTTTGGCCAAAGCGTAATAAGCCACTCACCACGTCGCCTCAATGAGTGGTCCCTAACACTAGTTCCTACCTGTTTATGGGCCATGATAGCCACACAAAGTCCAGGGAGCGCAGGTACAGCATGCACGCCAGGCACACTCTGCTTTTACCCCCGTTCGGTGCCGTGACAGCTTTCATCGGATCCAGGGATGCAAGTACCAACATGCATGCTGAGCCGACTATATACTTCTCCATGCCTGGCGTGCATGCTGTACCTGCGCTCCCTGGACTTTGTGTGGCTATCATGGCCCATAAACAGGTAGGAACTAGTGTTAGGGACCACTCATAGAGGCGACCTTGACGTGGTGAGTGGCTTATTACGCTTCGGCCAAAATGTACACCAATGCCTCATTCAACATCCAGCATAGAGGCAGGGCAGAGTGCTGGTTGCAGAGTGCTATTGCATTTGTGTTTTTGCGTTTGTATGTGTATTTCGCCATAGCGATGTGCACCTGCATACATGGTTGTGCTGACTGAATCCCCCACATTTTTTCTTTGTAGTATATATTGGAGGCGTGGCGCTCTCCATGCAGTTATGCACACCTAACCAGTTAGTCTGCCCTGGAGGCTGGTTTTAAAATCAGTATAAAACTGAGTCTACTTTTACAGCGCCTACCAGTAGCCATTTGGCTCCAGGAGAAGTATATAGTGGGCTCAGCATGCATGCAATTTCCAAGTGAATTTCTATTGCGCATGCGCTAGAACTTAAACACATTTTCATTTGTCCATTTTGTCCTGCGCATGTCGTTGGACTTATATATTGGATTGCTATGTCTATCCATTGCGCTTGCTTTTGGTCTTAGTGAATTTCTAGGTGGATTTCCATAGCGCATGCGCTAAAACTTAGAGGTGATCTCCTTTGTCTATCTTAAACTGCGCATGTCATAAGACTTGTATGTTTTTCTTGCCATATCTATCCATTGCGCCTGCATTCAATCTTGATGGATCTTCAAATAGATTACTATTGCGCATGTGCTAGAACTTAGACTCAGTTTTCCTTGTCCGTTTCCACTACGCATGTTATTCGACTTGTATATTTTGCTTGCTCTAGTTTCTTTTGCGCTTGCATTGGGTCTTAGTAGATTTCACATGGATTTCTATTGCGCGTGTGCTTAAACTTAGACGGTAGTTTCTTTTCTCTATCTTATGCTGCGCATGTCATTGGACTTGTATGTTTTACTTACCATATCTATCCATTGCGCCTGCGTTTGATCTTAGTGGCTTTCCAGGTAGATTCCTATTGCGCATGTGTTGGAACTTAGACTCAGTTTTCCTTGTCCGCTAAGGCCTCTTTTACACTTGCGTTGTCCGGATCCGTTGTGTACTCCATTTGCCGGAAGTGCCCGCCGGATCCGTAACACCGCAAGTGAACTGAAAGCATTTGAAGACTGATCCGTCTTCAAAATGCGTTCAGTGTTACTATGGCAGCCAGGACGTCAGAGCGCCCCATGCGCATGGATGACGTGATCCATGCGATCACGTCATCCATGCGCGTGGGGCGCCCTGGCGTCACTCTGAAGCGCCCCGGGAGCCGCAGAGACGGTAAGTATACTGCTCCCCCGCTCCCCACTACACTTTACCATGGCAAACCGGACTTTAGCGTCCTGGCAGCCATGGTAACCATTCAGAAAAAGCTAAACGTCGGATCCGGTAATGCGCCGAAACGACGTTTAGCTTAAGGCCGGATCCGGATTAATGCCTTTCAATGGGCATTAATTCCGGATCCGGCCTTGCGGCAAGTGTTCAGGATTTTTGACCGGAGCAAAAAGCGCAGCATGCTGCGGTATTTTCTCCGGCCAAAAAACGTTCCGGTCCGGAACTGAAGACATCCTGATGCATCCTGAACGGATTTCTCTCCATTCGGAATGCATGGGGAAAATCCTGATCAGGATTCTTCCGGCATAGAGCCCTGACGACGGAACTCTATGCCGGAACAGAACAACGCAAGTGTGAAAAGAGCCCTTACACTGCGCATGTCTTTGGACTTGTATATTGCACTTGCTCCAGTTATCTTTTGCGCCTGCGTTAGGTCTTAGTGTATTTTCACATGGGTTTCTATTGCGCATGCACTCAAACTTATACGAGATTTTCTTTCTCTATCTTATACTGCGCATGCCAATGGACTTGTATATCTAATTCTGTCTATCTATTGCGCCTGTGTTTTAATCTTTTCTCCTCCTAGGAACCGGTCTATCCTTGCACATGCGTCGGGACTTTGTCAACTTACTGGTTGTACCTATTGCGCATGCTGGAAGACTTACAGTTTGAGATCAGGTAAGTTTTGATCTCAAGATGCTAGCTTGGGACTTCTGGATGGGTTTTCTTATCCACCGATATCGCGCATGTCGGTGGACTGGTTTACAGAGCTAGATACATCTTGAGATGTGAACTATCTTATCCCCTTGGCTATTTTTTATTATTATTTCTTTTTCTTGTTCTAGTTTTTCTGGTTTTACTGTTATATTATTACATAGATGGAATGCTTCGTTCTTTTATGTATTAATATGTTTATATTTCATATCCTTCTAGGGATCTCATTAAAGGGAATCTGTCACCTATTTTGAGCATATAAAACTGTTAACATAGCAATGGTCAATAAAGTACCTTCATTCCAGCATGCGTCTTCTTTCTTTTATTCAAGTTTTCATTTAGATCAAAAAGCGATTTTTCTGATATGCTAATTAAGCTTCAAGGTGCCCAGAGGGGCGTTAATACTCTCCTCTAGTGCCCAGTAACGCCCCCCTGCAGTGCCCAGCCCACCTTTCTTCCAAGCCCTGTGTGGCGAAAATAACCTCGCCACTGGGTTTTGGAGTGGCCTGGTTGCCAGCCTCTTCCCCCAGGATTATGGGCCCTCTCATCAGCCCATGCAAAACTTAAACCCCATGGTGATTTGACTGTGTTTGTGGCATCTGAGTGCTCAGATCCAAGCCATATGGGGACATGTGGGGTTTTGAGGTGTGTGACAGAACCATCTGTCTGTGTAATTGTATTGTATGTTATGTGATGGTACCCAGATAGCTCATTTTATTGTATTTGTGTATTCTGAGTGCTATTCACCTAATGTGTATTGGTGATTTCCCTTTGTCCTGAGAGATAATTGAATTGCTCCTCGGGTGTCTCCAGGGCAGAGAGGAGGAAACCATGATGCATTGTGGGGATGTGTTGTGTCTGTGTATCCTGAGTGCTACGTATCTGTCCTGTGTCACAGTTTTCCTTCTGGTCCCCTAGGGGCGTGTACACCAGATGGGGACCTGCATAAATACGGGCAGGTAGCCCTCAATAAAGTGTTCCTGTTTTACACTCAACATAGAGCCTCGTCTCATGTGTGTGGGGATTGCTATACGTGTATACTCCCCTGGCTATTACTCCTAGCTCTTGTAAGAGCTGTTCCTTTTCCTGGTTCCTGTGGTGGTATCGGTGTCGTGCTTGGAGTCCTCGGGAGGCACTGGGAGCATTTATCAATGGAGGTACCTGGTCGGGGTGCTAGGAGATCCGTTACACCCAGCATGCCTCCTCAGAAATAAATTTACTCCCACATCCTTGCCGAATGGCGCCGCCCCCTCCGCTACGTCATGTCATTTATTCACCCCACGATCCTTGCATCCTCCTTTCTTGCCCTCCGAAATCTCGCGCAGCTGCAGTATCGCTGACTGCCTGCGCCTGTACGATACTCCGGCTCCTGAGGGCAACAGCCTCAATAGTGTCACTGGGCATGCACCGAGCCCAGTGACGTAATCAGAGCGCTGTTTCCTCAGGAGCCGGAGTATTATACAGGCTCAGGCAGTCAGCGATACTGCGGCTGCGTGAGATTTCAGAGGGCAAGAAAGGAGGACACAGGGATCATGGGGTAAGTAAATTACATGACGTAGCGGAGGGGGCAGCGCCGTTCGGCAAGGATGTGGGAGTATATTTATTTCTGAGGAGCTGTGCTGGGCTTGGAAGAAAGGCGGGCTGGGCACTGCAGGGGGGTGTGACTGGGCACTAAAGGAGAGTAATAACGCACCTTGAAGCTTAATTAGCATATCAGAAAAATCGCTTTTTTATCTAAATGAAAACATGAATAAAAGAAAGAAGACACGTCCTGGAATGAAGGTATTTTATTGAACATTACTATGTTAACAGTTTTATATGCTCAAAATAGGTGACAGATTCCCTTTAATCTGTTAGAGGAATGGTGCATATGTGAACCCCTCATTCAGTCCATGTGGGGCCAAACTTCTAAGACGGTAAATCCATCTTGCTTCTTCCTGTTGTAGTCTTCTATCCAAATTGCCCATTCTGGGGTCCAACTTCATTTTTTTAATTCCCCCACACTTTTAGGGTCTGAATATTGCCATTATGTTTTGTTTGCACATGTCTGGAGAGGGGAGTTTAATAAAAGTAGTGTAATGACCGGCGTCACGCAAAGGGAGGGAAATGGAAAGGCCCTGTCCAAGGGAGAGGGAAAGATGGTGACCCCTGACTCACCTTGCGGCTGGCACCTGACTGCCCTGATGTCCCTAGACGGGTTCCTCACCCGTACGCCGATCACGTGCCTAAACCCTGGCTTTCCCTAAGATGAGCCCTATGTAGTGAACGGGGCGGTGGGGTCACTAGTCCGCACCACTGACACTAAGAGGAAAACACCAAGGAGAGGACAGACAATACAGACAAACATATAATCCCAGGTGGGCGACAACAGCAGACCACCAAGGCCCAACAGGGATCCGGAGGGTAACGTTCTGGAACAACAACCAGGGAACACAGCTACACAGCTCCAGTGGGTCAGTATAGAAGTCCAGGCAGGAAGCTCTATATCTGGCAACCAGAGAAGTGAGAGATGGGAATATAAGGAGGTTGGGAGTGCTGGACAAGAAACAGCTGAGGAGGAGAAGCTACGGATCCCTGAGTGAGCCAAAAAGGATTGCAAGGCAAACCCAGAAAGCTACCATTAATAAACAGCACTGTCTTTAGATATAGAGCGCGCAGCCACCCGCTGCGACTTCCTGACCCCGGGTATAACGGAGTCAGGCGTGGCTCTTGACACCCTCATGACAGTACCCCCCTTTCTACGAGGGGCCTCCGGACACTCAGGACTAGGTCTTTCAGGATGAGAGGCATGAAAAGCCCGAACTAACCTGTCGGCGTTTACCTCAGATGCTGGAACCCACATTCTTTCCTCGGGACCGTAACCCCTCCAATGCACCAGATATTGAAGAGAGCGGCGGACCCGACAAGAATCAACAATTTTGGATATTTGAAACTCTAGATTACCATCCACAACAACAGGAGGAGGTGGCAGCGGTGACGGTTCTAGAGGTGGAACATACTTCTTGAGTAACGACTTATGGAAGACGTTATGGATTTTAAAAGTCTGAGGTAGCTCCAGGCGAAAGCAACGGGGTTAATGATGGCTACTATTTTGTAAGGGCCAATGAACCTAGGACCCAGTTTCCAAGAGGGAACCTTTAATTTAATATTCCTAGTAGACAACCACACATAGTCATTCACTCCTAGGTCCGGACCTGGCGACCGTCTCTTATCAGCCCTGCATTTATATTTACCTCCCATATTTTTCAAATTAGATTGCACTTTCTGCCATACGGAAGAAAGAGATGACGAAAACCGTTCCTCTTTGGGAACCCCAGAAGACCCCCCCTCTTTGAAAGTACAGAATTGGGGATGAAAACCATATGCACCAAGAAATGGTGACTTGCCAGTAGATTCCTGACGGCGATTATTTATGGCAAACTCGGCTAACGGTAAATATGATGACCACACCTCTTGGTTTTCAGACACAAAACATCTTAGATATGTCTCAAGGTTTTGGTTGGTACGCTCAGTCTGTCCATTCGACTGAGGATGGAAAGCTGAGGAAAAGGACAAGTGTACCCCCAAACGGGAACAAAAAGCTTTCCAAAATTTAGAAATAAACTGGGTTCCCCGATCCGAAACAACATCGGAAGGGACCCCGTGAAGCTTCACGATTTCACTGATGAATACCTGAGCAAGAGTCTTAGCATTAGGTAGTGCGGGTAATGCAATGAAGTGTACCATTTTGCTAAACCTGTCCACTACTACCAAGATAACTGTTTTACCCGCAGACAAAGGTAAGTCAGTGATAAAATCCATTGATAGATGTGTCCATGGCCTATTGGGAATGACAAGTGGCAATAAAGACCCTGCAGGACGTGTATGAGAGACTTTCGCACGCGCACAAGTAGAACAGGAAGACACAAAATCCATTACATCCTGACGCAACCTTGGCCACCAAAAACGACGAGACAATAGCTCCAAGGTTGCTTTACTACCCGGGTGCCCAGCAAGTGCCGAATTATGATGTTCCTTTAATAATTCGAGACGCAGGTTTAACGGTACAAACAATTTCTCTGAGGGGCAAGAGACCGGGGCGTCCCCCTGGGCCTCTAACACCTTCCCCTCCAGAACAGATTGTACCGCAGAGACAACCACTCCTCTTTGTAGAATGGGTACCGGATCACTCACATTACCCCCTCCAGGGAAACAACGAGATAATGCATCTGCCTTGGTATTTTTTGCCCCAGGACGATAGGTAATAACAAAGTTAAACCTGGTAAAAAATAGCGACCACCTAGCTTGTCTAGGGGTGAGACGCTTAGCTGATTCGAGGTACAGAAGGTTTTTGTGGTCCGTAATCACAGTGACAGGGTGGATTGCCCCCTCTAAAAAGTGACGCCATTCTTCAAATGCTATTTTAATAGCTAATAGTTCCCTATTAACAATATCATAGTTCTTCTCTGCTGCAGATAGTTTTTTAGAAAAGAACGCACAAGGACGCCATTTGCCAGGAGATGGACCCTGAGACAGCACAGCCCCCACTCCCACCTCTGACGCATCAACTTCAACAATAAAAGGCTGGGAGACATCAGGTTGGATTAGTACAGGTGCCGAGGTAAACCTCTCTTTTAGAGAGGAAAAAGCAATTTTAGCGGCGTCAGACCATTTAGAAAAATCAGTCCCCTTCCTAGTCATGTCAGTAAGGGGTTTTACAATCACCGAATCATTTTTAATGAATTTTCTATAGAAATGTGCGAAGCCCAAGAACCGTTGCAGTGCTTTGAGGTTCTCAGGAAGATCCCAATCTAAAATTTCCTGGACCTTCCTAGGATCCATACGGAAACCTGAAGCAGATAATAAATAACCTAGGAACTGTATTTCCTGAACGGCGAAGACACACTTTTCAATTTTAGCATATAATTTATTCGTCCGTAGGACCTGCAGTACCTGTCTGACATGCACCTCATGTGTTTTCAGATCAGACGAATAAATTAAAATATCATCTAGGTATATCACCACAAACCTGTCGATAAGATGACTAAAAATGTCATTAACGAAATGTTGGAAGACAGCAGGAGCATTGGTCAGACCGAAAGGCATGACTAGATTTTCATAATGCCCCTCAGGGGTGTTAAAAGCTGTCTTCCACTCATCCCCTTCCTTGATATGAATCAGATTGTAGGCCCCCCTAAGATCAAGTTTGGAGAACCACCTAGCACCCGCAATCTGATTAAACAGGTCAGGAATGAGAGGAAGAGGGTATGGGTCTCGGATGGTTATCCAGTTTAATTCGCGAAAATCTAGGCAAGGACACAGGCCCCCATCTTTCTTTTTAACGAAGAAAAACCCTGCAGCCACGGGTAAAGAAGAGGGTCTGATGTGTCCCTTAGCCAAGCTCTCGGAGATATAATCTTTCATGGCTTGTCTCTCTGGACCCGAAAGATTATATAACCCGGTCTTGGGTAATTTTGCACCGGGAATCAGGTTAACCAGGCAATCATAAGGACGGTGAGGTGGTAACTTCTGACAACCCTTTTCAGAAAAAACGTCCTCAAAGTCCGAAACAAATGTAGGTAGAGTAGCTATGGAGGCTACTAAGCAATTGCTATTTAAGCAATTTTCTCTGCAATGCTCACTCCACTCCAATATCTCCCTGGCCTGCCAATCCACCACTGGATTGTGCGCTACCAACCAGGGAAGACCCAACACCACAGGAGTGGGAAGCCCCTCCAGAACATAACATGAAAGCCACTCGTTATGGTGGTCCCCTACCCGAAGGTGTAAGTTATGGACAATGTGAGTGAGGTTTCTCTGAGACAGAGGAGCAGAATCAATAGCGAATATGGGAATAGGTCTCTGTAGCGTACAGAGAGACAAACCCATAGTGTGGGCAAAATGGGCATCTATCAAATTTACTCCTGCTCCACTGTCTAGAAAGAAAGAAATAGTCTCCGTCTTAACACCAAAAACAACAACCGCTGGCAACACAAATTGCGATGTTCGTATGGAGGAAACGTATACCCCCCGGCTGACATCCTCCACACAGCCTGGGGTTAGTAGTTTTCCGACGGTCTTTTGTTTTTGAGAAAGGAAGGACAGACATTAATAAAATGACCCCTCTCCCCACAGAAAAAACAAACTCCACGCCTACGGCGAGCCTCAGGAGGACTGACCTGACGAGTAGTTCCTCCTAGCTGCATAGGCTCGTATAAGTCCGTACAGACTAACTGCTGCTTGGGAGGGGTTACCAATTGCTCAGGATTTTTCAATCTGTCCCTCAGACGTCTATCTATTCTGATAGAAAGGGACATAACAGCATCAAGGGAAAAGGGGGTCTCATACAGCGCAAGCGCATCCTTAATCCTTTCGGATAACCCAGAGCAGAACTGACTCCTGAGAGCGGGGTCGTTCCACTGGGTATCCGTAGCCCAGCTACGGAACTCTGAGCAATACTCCTCTACTGGCCGCTCTCCCTGTAGGAGTCTCCGTAACTTTGATTCAGCCAGTGCGATTCGGTCAGGGTCATCATATATGAGACACAAAGCCCCAAAAAATTCATCCACTGACCGGAGAACCTGGGAATCAGTGGGTAAAGAGAACGCCCAGGATTGCGGGTCCCCCTGAAGCAGGGAAATAACAACCCCCACCCGCTGTTCTTCATTACCAGAGGAGTAAGGGCGCAGCTTAAAATATAACTTACAGGCCTCACGGAACGTCACAAATTTGTCCCTTCCCCCAGAAAATCTGTCAGGAAGAGCAACCTTGGGTTCCGCAACAACCTGGTTACCTGTAGCAACTGCTGGGCTTGCGGTCTGTAGCAATTGCTGCTGTTGCTGGAGGACCGATGCCTTCAATCCTGCCACCTCCAAAGACAGGCCTTGAAGTTGCTTTGACAAAGCAGCAATTGGATCCATACTGGATTCTAAGTAGGTAGAAAGAAAATATATATTTTTTTTTTACCTACACAAAATAAGGGCCATAATGTAATGACCAGCATCACGCAAAGGGAGGGAAATGGGAAGGCCCTGTCCAAGGGAGAGGGAAAGATGGTGACCCCTGACTCACCTTGCGGCTGGCATCTGACTGCCCTGACGTCCCTAGACAGGTTCCTCACCCGTACGCCGATCATCTGCCTAAACCCTGACTTTCCCTAAGATGAGCCCTATGTAATGAACGGGGCGGTGGGATCACTAGTCCGCACCACTGACACTAAGAGGAAAACACCAAGGAGAGGACAGACAATACAGACAAACATATAATCCCAGGTGGGCGACAACAGCAGACCACCAAGGCCCAACAGGGATCCGGAGGGTAACGTTCTGGAACAACAACCAGGGAACACAGCTACACAGCTCCAGTGGGTCAGTATAGAAGTCCAGGCAGGAAGCTCTATATCTGGCAACCAGAGAAGTGAGAGATGGGAATATAAGGAGGTTGGGAGTGCTGGACAAGAAACAGCTGAGGGGGAGAAGCTACGGATCCCTGAGTGAGCCAAAAAGGATTGCAAGGCAAACCCAGAAAGCTACCATTAATAAACAGCACTGTCTTTAGACATAGAGCGCGCAGCCACCCGCTGCGACTTCCTGACCCCGGGTATAACGGAGTCAGGCGTGGCTCTTGACACCCTCGTGACAAGTAGCTTGCGCAATAGAAATTCACTTGAAAATTCACTAAGATTGAACGCAGGCGCAACAGACAATTATAGCAAATGTAAAAATGGAGAAGAAATGATAGCGGCACTCACCCGGGTGTAGCAAAAAAATATCTTTGATCCAGGAAAGACAGGTACAAAGTAACAGCAGGCTAATATGTAAGTCCAATGACATGCGCAGTGGAATATGGATAAGGCAAACTGTGTCTAAGTTCTAGCGCATGCGCAACAGAACAACAGTAACGATTGGACCAGCAACAGAATGGGAGTGACTAGACGCCACAACACACTATGAAGTCATCCCTGATAGGCTATAAAGGTGAACATAGTAACAAAATTGATACTTAGTAGCTAATGAAATGATGACGCCATCAGAGGGAAGTTTTATAAGCCTGGGTCCAGCCCCCCTCACAAGCAGACTGCACGAAACCCCTGAGGACGCCAAGTGTTTGGCGAAACATGTCGGGGGGCAGATTGTGAAGAGTGTTTTTTTAGACAGAGTGTGATTGTGAGAAGAAATTATCACAGTGAATGCATGTAATAGGGAGGCCTGTGAGGCAGAAAAGGTATCATAGTCTCCCAGGCAGAGTGCACTCTGACATAAGCAGTGCAAGCATATCCTATAACGACAGTGATCATTTCTAGTAAGGGAGCCTGTGAAGCAGGAAACATGATAGCCTCCTAGCTGGTTTACACTGTAATACAAACAGTGTAAGCGCAAGTTTTAACGACGGAAAAACAAACTCACAGACACAGCTGATAATTTTAAACTTTAGCAATAGGTAGGAATATTTTACTAAAGGAAATAAATGTTACGTTTTACATAAGTCAAAAAAATAGCACATGTAACCAAGAGACAATTATTTGTCATATCGATCATTTGAAAATAATTAATGTGCTGAAACGTCTCATTTGGCCGGCCTGTCCCACCTGATGGATGTGTCATGGGTCAAAGTTCGGCACAATGCAAAAGAATATGGCGCCGGCGGACGTTGCCATATGTTCGCAAATTCGGCGTACTGCGAACGAGCAAAGTTCACCGCGAAACGATCGCCGGGAGAACCGCAAAGCCATCTTTATATGGCACCCCTAAATCGGTATTTGGCGAAATAGGTATATAGTACCCCTCAATCACTATTTGGCAGAAACAGATACCTGCGAAATAGGTATATAGCACCCCTCAATCAGTATTTGGTGAAAACAGTTATATGGCACCCTTCAATTAGTATTTTGTGAAAGCAGGTGTATCGCAGCCCTCAATCAGTATTTAGTGGAAGAAGGTATATACTAAAAGCCCCCCTCAATCAGTATTTTGTGGAAGAAGGTATATTGCACCCCTCAATCAGTATTTGGCAGAAACAGGTATATAGCACCCCTCAATCAGTATTTGGCGGAAACTGGTATATAGCACCACTCAATTTGTATTTGGCGGAAACAGGTATAAAGCACCCCTCAATCAGGATTTTGTGGAAGAAGGTATATCGCAGTTCTCAAGCAGTTTTTTAGGGGGCAACATGTATATCACACCCATTGCAATTAGTTACTCCAATTGCATTTGTCCCTCTATGTAGCTACGGTATCGCAGCAGAACCGCACACAACTGCTGCACAATACAAATACATATGCATAATAACTGTGGAGCCCCAGTTATGGGTCTTCAACACAGTGAAAGCCAGATAACCCTCAAAGGAAGGAAAACCGACCAAAAGGGTGTCCCCATTACAGAGATCACCAAATCCACCATATTAAGTGGCCCCTATGTCAAGATCCCGCTCTTTTACAAGCTTTAGGATGTGTTGGGGAAGACCTAAGCCAGTTATCCATCCACAGACAGCTGTTTCGGGGTGTTGCCCCTCATCAGTGTGGAGTAGGATTCTGGCTAATCGGGAGCAATGCCTTGGAGACTACTCAAACAAAACAATAGCTGATCTTAGGGAGACCATCTACAGAAATCACTGTGGAGCCTCATTTAAGAGTCTCAACACAGCAATCCAAAGTGCAAAGCTCCCTGAGAAACAGTAATATGCAAAATAACTGTGGAGCCCCAGTTATGGGTCTTCAACTCAGTCAAATCCAGATATCCCTCAAAGGAAATAAAACCGAGCAAAGGGGTGTCCCCATTACAGAGATCACCAAATCCACCATATTAAGTGACCCCTATGTAAAGATCCCGCTCTTTTACAAGCTTTTAGGATGTGACGGGGAAGACCTAAGCCAATTATCTATCCACAGACCGCTGTTTCGGGGTATGGCCCCTCATCAGTGTGGAGTAGGATTCTGGCTAACCGAGAGCAATGCCTTGGAGACTACTCAAACAAAACAATAGCTGATATTAGGGAGACCAGCTACAGAAAACACTGTGGAGCCTCATTTTAGAGTCTCAACACAGAAATCCAAAGTGCAAAGCTCCCTGGGAAACAGTAATATGCAAAATTACTGTGGAGCCCCACTTTGGATTGCTGTGTTGAGACTCTTAAATGAGGCTCCACAGTGTTTTTTGTAGCTGGTCTCCCTAAGATCAGCTATTCTTTTGTTACAATACAAATTCACCATAATATAATTTCTATCTTAGAAAGTATAATATAAGTATATCACACTCCTCTATATCACATCTATCGATAGTACACCTATACCACACCTTAAAAGGACTTTTGTGCCCCTATTAGCTAGCGTTTGGTGTCCCTAACTGTCCTTGCTCCAAAATGCAACCTCTCCCTACACTGGTAAAACACATTATGTAAGATGGCTGTCAGATCGGGTTCTGTTATAGGATTGGGGGTGTGTCCATGTGTTGAAAAATCTCAATTGGCTGTCCTGTCCCACCTGATGGATGTGTCATGGGTCAAAGTTCGGCGCTATGCAAAAAAATATGGGGCGTGCGAATATCGCAATATGTTCGCATGTTCAGCGAATCGCGAATGAGCAAAGTTCGCCGCGAAACGACCGCCGGGCGAACTGCAAGGCCATCTCTATCCCCAAGCAATACAGAATCTTTTTCATCATCATTACCTTCTTTTTCTCCTGCTAAGAATTCTAATTTTCGCATATCTATAGTAAGTCCCGATGCTGTGCACTCCTGTGCTCACCATGTATGCCACTCCGCTCACGGACTGTATGTCTCGAAGGGCATACGGTTGTGTGCATGAGCCCTTATCCTGTGACCGCTTAATGTACCTCCAGCCACAGAATCCAAAGTTCTTTGCTGTCAGGTGAATGCCTATTGCCTAATTTTTGGGGCCTGTACTTGCCGGCAGTAACAAATTTATCCTGTGACCGCCTAATGTACCTCCAACCACAGTATCCAAAGTTCTTTGCTGTCAGGTGAATGCCTATTGCCTAATTTTTGGGGTCTGTACTGGCCGACAGTTAAATTTTTTATCTCTAGCCACATAATCACACCCTTGTCTCACTCCTCTGCCTCTCATTATGGTGGCGTACGAAGCGCATTCATCATAAGGACCTTCTAATGTCACAGGTTCATGTGACTGTGCCCCCCACACCATACTGTGCCCCCTTATACCCTGGACATAACTGTATCCCTTTCCCTGCCCACGCCATCCTTTTTTGACCTGGCATGAGCAGGAAAAATATGCAGATTGCAGTGCTAAGGACCTTTGAGCCACAATCTGTGTCAGAAATACGCCTAACATAGATGTATTTCTACATAATAAATGATCAACTAATTGTATTATTATTCGGGGGTAGGGCTAATATCTTTATATTATATAGATTCTAGTGTATTATACTGTGCCCTGTATTTCCCATTAGAAAATGATCCTTGGAAAACACATTCCTCAACCCTGACCACCAGGACCAGGTAGTGCTCTGTCAGTAAATGGCAGCCTCCCCTCTCCGCTACGCTGCTCTGCTGGTGCTTATTCTGAAACATCCAATTTTTGCCATCAATTTAATGCATACCAAAAATGCTGTACAATGGCGTCCGTTCACCATACAGTTCCATGGTAGAAAAAAAAATTACATAGAGTGCTGCGCATTTTTATACAGTTGTGTTCAAAATTATTCAACCCCCAATGCTGTAAAGGGTTTTAGGGAATTTAGTGTACATTTGTAATTGTGTTCAAAATGAAATCTTACAAGGACTTTTTAAAGAACCAAATGCAACTAAAATGACATCAATTGTTTTTGTAATACAGTATTAAATGTTTTTTTTTTATATTTCTTCATTGACACAATTATTCAACCCCTTAAAGACTACCACTCTTAAGAACAGAGGTTCATTCAAGTGTTTTCGATCAGGTATTGAAAACACCTGTGGATGTCAAGGAGCAGCAATCAAGCATAATAAGCACCAATTAGGCAGATTTAAAAGGACTGTGATACTCAACTCCTTCTAGACATTTACTGGTGTGTTTACAAACATGGTGAAGTCAAGAGAATGGTCCAGGAAGACAAGAGAAGAGGTGATTTCTCTTCACAGGAAGGGCAATGGCTATAAGAAGATTACAAAGATGTTAAACATACCAAGAGACACCATAGGAAGCATCATTTGCAAATTCAAGGCAAAGGGCACTGTTGAAACGCTACCTGGTCGTGGCAGAAAGAAGATGCTGACTTTGACTGCTGTGCGCTACCTGAAGCGCAAAGTGGAGAAAAGTCCCCGTGTGACTGCTGAGGAACTGAAAAAAGATTTGTCAGATGTGGGTACTGAAGTTTCAGCTCAGACAATAAGGCGCACACTGCGTAATGAAGGCCTCCATGCCAGAACTCCCAGGCAAAGAATAAGAAGAGTCGACTGCAGTATGCCAAAAGTCATGTGGACAAACCACAAAAGTTTTGGGATAGTGTTCTGTGGACTGATGAAACAAAATTAGAACTGTTTGGGCCCATGGATCAACGCTATGTTTGGAGGAGGAAGAACAAGGCCTATGAAGAAAAGAACACCTTGCCTACTGTGAAGCATGGCGGCGGGTCAATCATGCTTTGGGGCTGTTTTTCTTCTACAGGTACAGTGAAGCTTCAGCGTGTGCAAGGTACCATGAATTCTCTTCAGTACCAGGACATATTGGATGAAAATGTGATGCAGTCCGTCACAAACCTGAGGCTTGGGAGACGTTGGACCTTTCAACAGGACAATGATCCCAAGCATACCTCCAAGTCCACTAGAGCATGGTTGCAGATTAAAGGCTGGAACATTTTGAAGTGGCCATCGCAGTCACCAGACTTAAATCCGATTGAGAACCTCTGGTGGGACTTAAAGAAAGCAGTTGCAGCGCGCAAGCCTAAGAATGTGACTGAACTGGAGGCTTTTGCCCATGAAGAATGGGCGAAGATACCCGTAGATCGCTGCAAGACACTTGTGTCAAGCTATGCTTCACGTTTAAAAGCTGTTATAACTGGAAAAGGATGTTGTACTAAGTACTAAGATTGAATGTCACTTGGGGGTTGAATAAAACTGATAATGATGTGAGGACAGAAAAGACATTTGTGGTTTTTTCATTATAAATGTTATGTTATATTTGTCTGACTTACAAGTGCCTCTTTGATTTAATTGTAAACAAGATGACTGAAATGATCAAAATCAATGTCAAACTGGCCAAAACACTCAATTTCAGTGGGGGTTGAATAATTTTGAACACAACTGTACATCAAGCCGATAGGAAATATTTTTTCTTTAGGCTCCAGCAGGGCACATTTTTAAGACTTTCCCTTTAGGACGCATAAAAATGGCCCCTGATTAAAATACATATTTTTTTGTGGTCATTTGTGCCAATGATCCCCCTCTGTTATATCACTGTCAGTGTTGTGGGACCATTTGTGAACTTCTAGTAAGTGTTTGCTGGCTGCAAATATGACCTGAAGGTTTTTAAGGTTCGCCTGCCATTAAAGTGAATGGGGACAGACGCGAACGCGTGATTCATGTACATTTGATCGCGAACGCGCGTTTGCGAATCTTCCTGGCCGATGTTTGTTCATCACTACCTTTTTCCATCAAATATTGATTGAGGCCTGCGATATACCTGCTTCCACAAATTATTAATTAAGTGGTTCGATATACCTATTTCCACCAAATATTGATTGAGGCCTGCGAGATACCTGCTTCCACAAAATACTGATTAAGGGGTTTGATATGCCTGTTTCCACCAAATATTGATTGAGGCCTGTGATATTACTTTATACAAAATACAGATTAAGGGGTTCGATATACCTGTTTCCACCAAATATTGATTAAGGCGTACGAGATACCTGCTTTCACAAAATACTGATTTAGGGGTTCGATACACCTGTTCCACCAAATATTGCATGAGGCCTGCGATACACCTGCTTCCACAAAATAAAGATTAAGTAGTTTGATATACCTGCTTCCACCAAATATTAATTGAGGCCTGCGATATACCTACGTTCACAAAATACAGATTAAGGGGATTGATATACCTGTTTCCACCAAATATTGATTGAGGCCTGCGATATACCTGCATCCACAAATGATTGATTATGGGGTTCGATATACCTATTTCCACCAAATATTGATTGAGGCCTGCTAGATACCTGCTTCCACAAAATACTGATTAAGGGGTTTGATATACCTGCTTCCACAAAATACTGATTGAAGGCTGCTATATAGCTGCTACTACAAAATATTGATTAAGGGGTTCAATATACCTGTTTCCACCAAATATTGATTAAGGCCTATAATATATCTGCTTCCACAAAATACTGATTATGGGGTTTGATATACCTGTTTCCACAAAATACTGATTAAAGACTGCAATATACCTGCTTACACAAAATACTGATTAAGGGGTTCAATATACCTGTTTCTACCAAATATTGATTGATGCCTGCTATATACCTGCTTCCACAAATTACTGATTAAAGTGTTCGAAATACCAGTTTCCAAAAAATAAAGATTGAGGCCTATGAGATATCTACTTCCACCAAATATTGATTAAAGGGGATTGATATACCTGTTTACACAAAATACTGATTGAGGCCTGTGATATACCTGCTTCCACAACATACTGATTAAGGGGTTGATATACCTGTTTCCACCAAATATTGATTGAGGCCTGCGATATACCTGCTATCGCAAAATACTGATTAAGGGGTTTTATACACCTGCTTTCACAAAATACTGATTGAGGGCTGCGATACACGTAGCTGCCTCCACAAAATACTGATTAAGGGGTTCGATATACCTGTTTCTACAAAAATATTGATTGAGGGGTGCGATAAACATGCTTCCACAAAATAACGATTAAGGGGTTTGATATACCTGCTTCCACCAAATATTGATTGAGGGCTGCAATATACCTGCTTCCACAAAATACTGATTAAGGGGTTCGATATATCTGCCTCTACCAAATATTGATTGAGGCCTGCGATATACCTGCTTCCACAAATAACAGATTAAGGGGTCGAAAATACCTGTTTCCAGCAAATATTGATTGAGGCATACGAGATTCCTTCTTCTACAAAATACTGATTAAGGGGTTCGATATACAGATGTGTCATCGCTACTGCTCCCTTATTTTGCAATTCGTTACTAACTAAACGCGATTTTATCTCCTCCAGTGTATCAGTACACACCAATGCCAGTAGATGGCGGTGTTGAGTTAAAGGAGTAGATTAATCAAGTACTGTACTTTATTTGAATTTCTAGTAGTGTAACTGGATGTACAGAGCAGCATATGCTGCGTATTAATATCGCTATCCGGCTCCTGATACAGCCCGTAGTCATCCCGACACTGTACAGGAGCCGGGCGCTATAGGGGATGGCACCTGAACAGTCAATCATTAAATAAAATGAAAAAAAAATGGGTGAGCGGAACCACACAGACCTACAGTACATCGGGGTGAGGAGCCGCAGGTACGGTACTGTACCCCACTGCACCGACTGTATTGTCCTGTACCCCACTGCACCCGACTGTACTGTCCTGTGCCCCACTGCATCTTATTGTCTACTGTATGTACAGTACTGTACATGTGCTGTGTATTAATATCGCTATCCGGCTCCTGATACAGACCGTAGTCATCCGGGCGCTATAGGGGATGGCACTAGGGTTGAGCGAACCCGAACTTTACGGTGTTTGGAACCCGAACCCGAACATTTCAGTAAAAGTTCGGGTTCGGTGTTCGGGTAATATTAACCGCCTCCGGACCGCCTAACGCAGGATCGCGTTCCGGAGGCGGCTCACCCAGGCAGAGTCGCGCAAATACGCGTCATCTCGCGAGACGGCAGGCTCGCGCGTTCACAGGAACTGCAGGTAAGCGAGTGGATCTACAGCCTGCCAGCAGCGATCGTTCGCTGGCAAGCTGTAGATGCGATTTTATTAACCCCTAACAGGTATATTAGACGCTGTTTTGATAACAGCGTCTAATATCAATGATCAATGACAGGGGGGTGATCAATGACAGGGGGGTAATCAGAGAGTCTATATTGGGTGATAACCCCCCTGTCATTGATCACCCCCCTGTAAGGCTCCATTCAGACGTCCGTATGTGTTTTGCGGATCCGATCCATGGATCCGTGGATTCGCAAAACACATACGGACCTCTGAATGGAGCCTTACAGGGGGGTGATCAATGACAGTGGGGTGATCAGGGAGTCTATATGGGGTGATCACCCACCCGTCATTGATCACCCCCTTGTAAGGCTCCATTCAGACGTCCGTATGTGTTTTGCGGATCCGCGGATCCGTGGATCCGCAAAACACGGACACCGCGGATCCGCAAAACACATACGGATGTCTGAATGGAGCCTTACAGGGGGTGATCAATGACACGGTGGTGATCACCCCATATATACTCCCTGATCATTGATCACCCCCCTGTAAGGCTCCATTCAGACATTTTTTTGGCACAAGTTAGCGGAAATTGATATTTTTTTTTTTGTTTTTTGTTTTTTCTTACAAAGTCTCATATTCCACTAACTTGTGACAAAAAATAAAATCTCACATGAACTCACCATACCCCTCACGGAATCCAAATGCGTAAATTTTTTTTGACATTTATATTCCAGAATTCTTCTCACGCTTTAGGGCCCCTAAAATGCCAGGGCAGTATAAATACCCCACAAGTGACCACATTTTGGAAAGAAGACACCCCAAGGTATTCCATGAGGGGCATGGTGAGTTCCTAGTATTTTTTAGTTTTTGTCACAAGTTAGCGGAAAATGATGATTTTTTTTTTTTTTATATTTTTTCTTACAAAGTCTCATATTTCACTAACTTGTGACAAAAAATAAAAACTTCCATGAACTCATTATGCCCATCACGAAATACCTTGAGGTGTCTTCTTTCCAAAATGGGGTCACTTGTGGGGTAGTTATACTGCCCTGGCATTTTAGGGGCCCTAAAGAGTGAGAAATAGTTTGAAATCAAAATGTGTAAAAAATGCCCTGTGAAATCCTAAAGGTGCTCTTTGGAATGTGGGCCCCTTTGCCAACCTAGGCTGCAAAAAAGTGTCACACATGTGGTATCACCGTACTCAGAAGAAGTAGGGCAATGTGTTTTGGGGTGTCTTTTTATATATTCCACATTCCAAAGAGCACCTTTAGGATTTCACAGGTCATTTTTTGCACATTTTGATTTAAAACTACTTCTCACGCATTAGGGCCCCTAAAATTCCAGGGCAATATAACTACCCCACAAGTTACCCCATTTTGGAAAGAAGACACCCCAAGGTATTTCGTGATGGGCATAGTGAGTTCATGGAAGTTTTTATTTTTTGTCACAAGTTAGTGGAATATGAGACTTTGTAAGGAAAAAAAATAAAAATAAAAAATCATAATTTTCCGCTAACTTGTGACAAAAAATAAAAAGTTCTATGAACTAACTATGGCCATCAGCGAATACCTTAGGGTGTCTACTTTTCGAAATGGGGTCAGTTGTGGGGTTTTTATACTGTCTGGGCATTGTAGAACCTCAGGAAACATGACAGGTGCTCAGAAAGTCAGAGCTGCTTCAAAAAGCGGAAATTCACATTTTTGCACCACAGTTTGTAAACGGTCTAACTTTTACCCAAACCATTTTTTTTTTTACCCAAACATTTTTTTTTTTATCAAAGACATGTATAACAATAAATTTAGAGAAAAATCTAAATAGAAATGTAGTTTTATTTGAAAAATTTTACAACTGAAAGTGAAAAATTTAATTTTTTTGCAAAAAAATTGTTAAATTTCGAATAATAACAAAAAAGTTAAAATGTCAGAAGCAATGAAATACCACCAATTGAAAGCTCTATTAGTGAGAAGAAAGGAGGAAAAATTCATTTGGGTGGTAAGTTGCATGACCGAGCAATAAACCGTGAAAGTAGTGTAGTGCAGAATTGTAAAAAGTGGTCTGGTCATTAAGGGTGTATAAGCTAGGGGAGCTGAGGTGGTTAAGAGATTCGATATACCTGCTTTCACCAAATATTGATTGAGGCCTGCGATATACCTGCCTTCACAAAATGCAGATTAAGGAGTCCAATATACCTGTTTCCACCAAATATTGATTGAGGCCTGCGAGATACCTTCTTCTACAAAATACTGATTAAGGGATTCGATATACCTGTTTCCACCAATATTGATGGTAGCCTGTATATACCTGCTTCCACAAAATACTGACTAAGGGGTTCGATATACCTGCTTCAGGTATACCTGCTTCACAAAATAATAATTGAGGGCTGCGATATGCCTGCTTCCACAAAATATTGCCCCCCCCGGATCCGCCACTGCTTCCGCTTCTGCACCCTCCTCATCCTTTGTATCTGCACCCTACTCACTCTCTGCTGTGTGCACCCCCAAAGACACCACAATTATTATTGTCCCATCCATTCCCACACCTTACTGATGCGCAGCCATTCTTGACATTGTATGAGGTAGAGGAGGTAGCAACGGCCGCACCCAGGTTCACCATGTGGGCAGTAACAGTTATGTACCTTCCCTTGCCGTGTATGCTAGACAACCCAGCAGTCTGACGACAGTACTCATATCAGCCCAAGGAGTGAGGTCCCCACTGCTGCTGCCTACACCGATATCTCAAATGTCAGTGGTGGTGAAGGTGACGATGATGACATGTCGATGGGCGTCATGTGGGTGCCCACAAGAGAGGAAGAGGAGGGGAGTTCAGAGGGAGAGATGGAGCAGCAGATAGGGAGGAGAAGCAAGCAGAACTCGCAGTGCAACGGAGGCAAAAAGCAGACTGCAAATGTATCTAGAGGGTGTCATCCACCATGCACGGTCACATCTTGGCTCCCAGAACTCCGCCACATTGCTCCGCAGTGTGGGCTTTTTTTAACGTGTCAGCTGCGGACATTAGTTTTGCCATCTGCAGCCTGTGCTGTCAACGCATAAGTCGCTGTAAGCCCAACACTCACTTAGGGACGACCGCCTTAAGAAGGCACCTGTCCTCCCATCACCGAGCCCAGTGAGATCAACGCCGTCAGAACCCGCAAAGCCACACTCCTGGCGCTCCACGTCCTGTCTCTTCTCCTTCTCTTCTATCCTTCCATTTGTCCTCCACTCCACCGTCCACCGTGCCGTCATTGCATTCATCTGGCATAAGGCATGCTTCCGGGTCCCAAATGTTCGAGCTTGAAAAGTTGATGATGTCGGATAACCCTCTTGCCCAACGGCTGACCGCTGGCTTGTCGGAACTGTTAGCCTGCCAACTACTGCCATATGAACTGGTGGACTCGGAGGCGTTTAGAAAATTAGTGGCCATTGGTACACCGCAATGAAAGGTTTCTGACCACAGACACATTGTCTAGCAAACACGGGCAGGGAAGGTACATAACTCTTACTGCCCACAGGGTGAACCTTCTGAAGGCCGTCAAGCATGTAACCCGTGGCTCCCGTGTGGATTTGGTCTTACCGCCAAGGATTGCATGCAGGCCTGCCTCTTCTTCTCCTCCTCCTACTCCATCCTTTGTCTCATCCTCGGCTGACTCCTCCTTTTCCACTGCTACCACCTCTTCCGCTGCACCCCCCAAGCTCCCCAGAACCTATTCGACGTGCCAGGTGAGACGTTGCCATGCTGTGCTGCGGCTGTTGTGCCTGGAAGGCAAAAGCCATACCAGTTCTACACTGCTTTTAGCTCTGCGGTCACAGGCCGATCAGTGGCTAACCCCGCTCGATTTGACAGTTGGTAAAGTGGTGTGCGACAACGGTGCCAATCAGCTGAGCGCACTGATACAGGGCAAATTAGCACACGTCCTGAACTTAGTTGTGCAGTGATTCATTGCCAAATACCCCGGGGTCCAGGACGTCTTGCGGAAGGTCAGGAAAATCTCTGGCCATTTTAGAAGATCTTACACGGCCATGGCTCACCTTGCTGACGTTCAGCAGCGACACCACTTGCCCGTCAGAAGTCTGATTTGTGACAACCCGACGTGCTAGAACTCCACCTTGTATATGCTTGATAGGCTACTCCAGCAGCAACATGCCGTTAACGACTACCTGTACGAACTCTGCAGCAGGACAGGTTTTGGGGAGCATATTTTCATTTCACTGTGCCAGTGGCTGCTCATGCGCGACACATGCAGACTTCTGCGGCCATTTGATGAGATCACCAAACTGGTCAGTTGAGGCCAGGGCGCCATCTGTGACATTGTACCTTACTCCTTCTTTCTGGAGCGTGCATTGCGTTGTGTCATTGATAAAGCCGTCGAGGAGCAGGAGCTGGAAGATGAGGAAGTCGCAATGCTGAATGAATTCCCAGGGGGGGCTACTCCATCTGAGACAAGTCAGCAGGAGTCTGAAGAGGAGTCAAAGGAGGATGGTGCCTGGGGGGAGGAGGAGGAGGAGGAGCAAGAAGAGCAGGCTTTAAACTTTTCGGGGAACCCTGGTGTAGTCCATGGCTGGGGGAAGGAGACCGAGGACGACATTCTCCTGGGCGATGAGCAGGAGCCAGGGCTCTCCACCGCTGAGGGCCTTCATGCTCCAGTGTTTGAAGAGGGTCCCCCATATAAAAAGCATAATGGGCAAGGACCAGTACTGGGTGGCAACGTACTTAGACCCCCGGTACAAACACAAAATGGCGGACATGTTACCAGCATCAAAGAGGACTGGCAGAATGCAGTATTTCCAGGCATTGCTGCAAGAGAGGCTGCATTCTGCGGGCACTGGCAGAGCAATTTTCACCCACAGCGAAACAGGTGCGGGTTCCAATCCTACCGCGCATGCAAGTAGAGGGCGGTTTGAAGATGTGTTGGTCACTTCGGATATGAGATCATTCTTGCAGCCAACCCATCGACATCCGCCCTCCAGATCCAGCCTCAGGAAACGTCTAGACCGACAGGTGTCCGACTACAAAGGGTTAACGGCCGATGTGGACGCTCTGAGAAGCGAGGAACCCCTGGACTACTGGGTGTCCAGGCTTGACCTGTGGCCAGAGCTGGCACAATTTGCCATGGAACTCTTGGCTTTCCCCTGGTCGAGTGTCCTGTCTGAAAGGAAGTTCAGCGCAGCAGGGGGAATTGTGACCGATAAGCGCACTCGCCTAGCCTACGACAGTGTGGACTACCTCACATTTGTAAAAATGAATGAGGCATGGATCTCGGAAGAATTCAACACCTGTGACGACCACGTGTAATTGAATTTCCTCATGCCAGCCCAGACATATCTGCCACCAACCAGAACAAAGAATGGTCCTTGTCTTATGTATATACATCGGCATAAAAGGCCTTTTCTGTCAGGTGATTTCCAAATTTTTGGGGCCTCAGTAAAATTTTTATCCAGTGAACGCCTAATGTACGTCCAGCCACATCATCACAAGTTTTTTTCTGTCAGATTAATGCCTAATTTTTGGGGCCTGTACTGGCCTACAGTAAAAATTTTATCCAGTGACCGCCCAATGTACCTCTAGCCACATAATCACAAGTTCTTTTCTGTCAGGTGAATGACAATTTTTTGGGGCCTGTACTCCCGTGGCATACAGTAAAATTTTTATCCACTGACTGCCTAATGTACCTCCAGCCACATCATTGCAAGTTCTTTTCTGTCAGATGAATGCCTAATTTTTGGGGCCCTTACTCCCATGGCCTAAAATAAAAATCATCTAGGCTCCGGCAGGGCACATTTTTGAGAGTTTCCCTTTTAAGACGCATAAAAATGGCCCCTGATTAGAATGCATATTTTTTATGGGAATTTTTGCCAATGATCCTCCTCTGGTATGTCACTGTCCATGTTGTGGGACTATTTGTGCACTTCTAGTAAGAATTTGGTGGCTGCAAATATGACCTTAAGGTTTTTTATGTTCGTCTGCCAATAAAGTCAATGGGGCCCACCACGAACACGCGGTTCGCGAACATCTGATCGCGAATCCGCGTACGCATTCGCAAACCGTCCAGGCTGATGTTCCTCCATCACTACTCCTCGGGCTTCCTGGCCAGAATGGGGGCCTTTAAACTTGCTTGCTTACACAGTGACAGGCAGTTCGGTGACATCAAGCAATTGGATGATTATTGGATAGCCATGCTTCTAGACCCTTGCTACCAAGGCAAAATAGGGGAATGTTTTCCTCTGACAAATTATACTACTACCAGAAAACACTGTGTATGCAACTTGACGCTTCTTACCCGAAGCAGATGCCTGCTGCCAGTGTGTCTGAAAGGGAAACCCCTCTCTGTCCTTTGCAGAGTCACCCTCCTCCCACCACCACACGCAGCAGAAGCCGCATCAACAGTAGTAGCAGCAGCTATTTCAGTTTTCTTAGGTGCCACGCGAGACAGAGGCCAGTTAGCAAGCCGACAGCTTCTGCCTCAATGCCCAGGTTCAGGCCTACCTAAACTATGACAAGTCTCTTTCACATACCCAGTTCCCTGACCCCATGGATTTCTGGGCAGGCATACTGGAACAGTGGCCCAAACTCTCTATTTTCTTTCTTGCCCTGTCTTTAGGGTCATCTCGGAGAGGGTTTTCAGAGCCGCGGGGTGCGTGGTGACACCATAATAGACCAAGTTGTTCTCCGCCCGTGTCCAAAACATCAGTTTTGTAAAAATGAACCAAGCCTGGTTTTAGGAGAATTTTCACACTCCTCCGACTGATTCCGATGTATAGACCTCACTCACCTCGCCTTGCTGGCGGTGCCCCATCTTGCCACTGTTGCTGTCTGTCGGCTATCTGTCTGCCTATTATCACATTCTGTACGGCTACTGCAGCGGCCTGCATCATGCTACTAATGCCTCTTAAACATCAGTTTACGTGTAATTAGTTTCCACATTCTATTGGAGCAACTTTGGTTCAGCCCGAACTGATCCGGTACAAATTGAACTTTTAAAAAAATTTGGTGAAGCGGACCCGAAAATAATCTCGACTGGTTAGCTAATCTCTACTTCATGTATAGTACCAAGGTTGTAGAGCGCCAAAAACACATTAACCCTTCATGGCTTGAACACACAGTTGACAATTAACAACATATATGTAATGCCACAGTGTGAATGCATACATATAAAAAAAACATGTACCTTCCATCATGTAATATATTTGTAGCATTTTGTTCATTAAGGCCTCATGCACACGACCGTTTTTTTTTGCGGTCCGCAAAACGGATTTCCGTTGTTCCGTGATCCGTGACCGTTTTTTCTTCCGTAGGTCTTCCTTGATTTTTGGAGGATCCACGGACATGAAAAGTGAAAAAAAAAAAACTAAGTCAAGTTTGCATTGAAAATGATAGGAAAAACGGACACGGATCACGGACACGGATCACGGACGCGGATGACTACCTTGTGTGCATCCGTGATTTTTCACTGACCCATTGACTTCAATGGGTCCGTGAACCGTTGTCTGTGAAAAAAATAGGACAGGTCATATTTTTTTCACGGACTGGAAAAACGGATCACGGACGCGGAAGCCAAACGGTGCATTTTCCGATTTTTCCACGGACCCATTGAAAGTCAATGCGTCCACGAAAAAAATCGGAAAACGGAACAACGGCCGCGGATGCACACAACGGTCGTATGCATGAGGCCTAACTGTTCATTGAAGGTCCAAGCGCAGCACTTAATATTGTTCACGTACTTGTTAATTTATTTTGTAGCAACTTTCTTATTTGCTTTTAGTGATAATTTGTGTGTGTGTTTGTATGCATATCCATCACTACATACTACACTCTGGCACCTGCATATACTATACATTAGTGAGCATTCCTGTCTGTGTCAGCCCTGATGGAATATCGAGAAAGGATAACATAATTATCATCTATTGTAGAGCAGTGTACTTAGGCCCCACCCCATAGGCAGCTCTGCACGTAGGTCAATCAGTCCTGCTCACATTTTAGCACAGGCTGCTTGCAGCCATTTTAAATCATTCCAAGAGAACCCCTTAAACCCCCTAAAGTATATTCTGTAAGCATTGCAGTCAGTTTTTTATTGATAACAGAAATACGACTGTTTTTATTACTAGCATCATATATATAGTAAGTATGTATGTTCAAAGACATCAAATACACTGCAGCAGCATTTAGGTAGTATATGTTTCTGTAGTATGTAGGGGATTTCTTGAGGCGGTTAAGTCTTGAGAATTAAAAATTCATCCGCCAAAGTTGTGAGTAAATGAGCCGACTTCTCAGTCCTTCAGTTTAGGAGGACTGTCTAATTTTCTGGATGAAAGTCTCATAACTAGAATAAATAGAGAAGGTGAAAAGGGGCTATCTTGGTGAATGCCATTTTCTAATCTGTAATTAATGGGAAAGAGTGCCATTGACTCTAATTCTAGTTCTTCACTTGATAAATGTCTGGTGACAAGGAAGGTAAAATATGGCCCTTCTGTACATTTTCCAGGATATAATCCCTCATAGCCTGGCGTTCGGGACCTGAGAAATCATAAATCCTCCCTTTGGGAAGGGAGTCAGAACCTGATTTAGCAAAACCATCTCCAAAGTCCCTAACATAGTCAGAGATCTGCTGCATCCCTATATTGAGACAAGCAATAAACATTGACAGGCAGCTATTAAAACATTTGGGTCCCCATTTCTCCAGCTCACCAGAAGTCCAATTGATAACAGGATTATGTAGATGGAGACATGGAATACTCAAGATCACGTTAGCAAGCACATTTTTCCTGACAGCGAAGAAACTGAATAAATAGCAACAATTAGGCTACTTTCACACCTGCGTTCAGGTGTCCGCTCGTGAGCTCCGCTTGAAGGGGCTCACAAGCGGCCCTGAACGCAGCCGTCCGGCCCTAATGCATTCTCAGTGGACGTGGATCCGCTCAGAATGCATCGGTCTGCCAGCGTTCAGCCTCCGCTCTGCTCAGTGAGCGGACACCTGAACGCTGCTTGCAGCGTTGGGGTGTCCGCCTGGCCGTGCGGAGGCAAGCGGATCCGTCCAGACTTACAATGTAAGTCAATGGGGACGGATTCGTTTGAAGATGACACTATATGGCTCAATCTTCAAACGGATCCGTCCCCCATTGACTTTCAATGTAAAGTCTGGACGGATCCGTTCAGGCTACTTTCACACTTAGAAATTTTTCTAAGTTATAATGCAGACAGATCCGTTCTGAACGGATGCAAGCGTCTGCATTATAGGAGCGGATCCGTCTGTGCAGACATCAGACGGACCCGCTCCGAACGCAAGTGTGAAAGTAGCCTAAGCATACAGGTATCATGCGTATAATACTCAATAATACCTTTGTACTTTGTTTCAATTATTTCATTAGTAAATTTGAGCTACCAGAGGTTGCGTACCTGATTTTTGCTAAATTTAGTGAGCTGTCAATAATACCTTTGGCCAAAGGTATAGTGAAGAGGTCAGCAACCTTCGGCACTCCAGCTGTTGTGAAACTACAAATCCCAGCATGCTCCATTCATTTCTATGAGAGTTCTTAGAAGAGCAGAGCCAGTATGCATGCTGGGAGTTGCAGTTTTACAACAGCTGGAGTCAGGGGCGTAGCTAGAAATGCATGGGCCCCATAGCAAAAAATTTTTTATGGGCCCCCCCCATAACAGTGTCCCTGACAGTGACTGACCCCCAACAGGGGGTGGAGTCCGGCAACTATTGTAAGACGGACCCCGCGTTCCTTATGTAAGTGAGCTTAAAGGAAACCTGTCACCAAAAAAATCGCTTATTAAGCTGTTAATAGTACCTTATAGTGCTGCATAGTAGTTTCCTAATGCACTTTTTCTTCGTTTAGCCTCATTTAGCCTCCTTGAGAAATCAATGTTTTATTCAGTCGCTGCCCCGTGCTTCAAGTCAGGTTTGAAGTCAAGGGGGCAGCGGCCTAGGCGTCTCCAATCCTGCTCTCCCCGCCTCCCGTCGCCTTTATTGACACACCGGATCTCAGTGCCGGGACCGCGCTCCCAGCCCGCATGCGCAGTAAAGGGCTGCTGTAGCCTGTAGCGCGATCCCGGCTCGTACACTCAGCCGGCTTCAGTTTCGCTACTGCGCATGCGCCCGCCAGCCTTACATATTAGCGCAGTTACAGAAGATGCAGGGCGCATCCGCAGTAGCGAAACTGAAGCCGGCTGAGTGTACGAGCCGGAGCCGGGATCGCGCTACAGGATACAGCAGCCCTTTACTGCGCATGCGGGCTGGGAGCGCGGTCCCTGCACTGAGATCCGGCGTGTCAATAAAGGCGGCGGGAGGCGGGAAGAGCAGGATTGGAGACGCCTAGGCCGCTGCCCCCTTGACTTCAAACCTGACTTGAAGCAGGGGGCAGTGACTGAATAAAACATCGATTTCTCAAGGAGGCAAAATGCGGCTAAACTATGAAAAAGTGCATTAGGAAACTACTATGCAGCACTATAAGGTACTACATACTAGTACATACTTTGCACAAGTTTATTATTTACAACTTAAAGAGGACCTTTCACCTATTCTTACTCTATGAACTAAGTATACAGCCATGTGGAGCGGCGCCCGGGGATCTCACTGCACTTACTATTATCCCCGGGCGCCGCTCCGTTCTCCTGCTATGCCCTCCGGTATCTCCGTTCCCTAAGTTATGGTAGGCGGAGTCTGCCCTAGCGCTGGCCAATCGCATTGCAGAGCTCACAGCCTGGGAGAAAATAACCTCACAGGCTGTGAGCTCTGCGCTGCGATTGGCCAGCGCTAGGGCAGACTCCGCCTACCATAACTTAGGGACTGGTATCTCCGCCTACTATAACTTAGGGAACGGAGATACCGGAGGGCATAGCGGCAGAACGGAGCGGCGCCTGGGGATAATAGTAAGTGCAGTGAGATCCCCGGGCGCCGCTCCACATGGCTGTATACTTAGTTCATAGGGTAAGAATAGGTGAAAGGTCCTCTTTAAAGGGAACCTGTCACCAAAAAAAATCGCTTATTAAGCTGTTAATAGTATTTTTTGGTGACAGGTTCCCTTTAAGTTGTAAATAATAAACTTGTGCAAAGTATGTACTAGTATGTATACTACTATCTAATAATCCCTATCTATCACTTGACACTTCACTAACTTACTGGGGACAGTCAGGACTCCTCTCCACTCCAGACTTTTTCTTTTTACTGTGGCAGACTGCTGGCAGTGCACAAAAGAAGATCAGAATCCATTCACTTCTGGCCTACTAGGCATGGGCAGTTAGGCACACTGGGCGCTGGCAGGCAGGCAGGCTCCCGCTCTTCACATTCAAAATAGGCAGCCGGCGGCAGAGTAACGTGACGTCACTCACTCCGTCACGCCGCACGCGCATGCTCCTCCCACTTAAGAAGCAGGCGGAGCAGGAGCGTGACGTCGGAGTGAGTGACGTTACGCCGCCGGCCGCCGGGAGACTGAGACAAGGAGGCGGAGCACAGCACAGCGGAGCAGTGGGGGTGGAGTCTGGACTGGATGGATTACACTACAGATGAGACCAGCATCCAGCAGTATGTAGTTCCGGCCCCCTCCACCGCCTACCTCATCTTCTGCTCGTGCGGCAGTGCGCCCCGGGCCCACCTTCTCCAGTCCTGAGTCCTGACCTGACTACTCCTTGGCTTTCCCCCAGCCAGGCCCGAGCCGCGGACCGCCCACGCCCCGCCCACTACACTGGGCGGGCGGTCGGGCCTGGCTGCCAGTGCCTGTGTGTGTTAATAAAAAATAAAAAAAATAAAAAAAATGAATGCGGTTTGGACGGGCCCCCAGTGGCGTAGGGCCCCATAGCCACTGCTATGGTTGCTATGGCGATCCCTACGCCACTGGCTGGAGTGCCGGAGGTTGCCTACCCCTGGTGTAGTATCTGCAACATTGACCTGTAGAGGGTTAGGGAGAGTAAGTAACTAAATACCAATGGGAATAGAAAACTTCAAATCACTAAAATTAGCAGCGGACCTAGAATCAGCAAAAGCAGATCCAGATTTACTACAGGAATGATAAGAAATACATTCTGGTAATAGGACATTTTTAGAGGTCTTGGGAGATACCTGCTTTTCTAGGTGGTCTTCCAGAGAACCACAAAGGCATTTAAGTTTTCTGTCAGCGTTCATTTTGGACAGGATTTTAGCAGATGATCAACATTACCACAATAGAAGTACAACCCTTTGCTCCTCAGAAAGTTACTTTTGTCTTCGGCAGATGTAGTAGTGGTAGTAGCTACTTATATAGGCTCATCAGTGGATAAAGATATCTTGGACGGGATGGATGGCAGATCTGTAATGGAATTTCAGTATGGATACGGCTGAACGTTATCTCCTACGTTCTCTTAGTCTTCTAAAACGCAATGCTAACTTCATGGTCTCGTCAAGAGAGTCAGAAGGAGGATAGCTCACTAACAAGTCCTTAAGTGTGTCAGAAAGACCCTGATGGAATTGACGGGGTAATTCTATTCGGAGACAACAAACCAATTATGGAAATCCGTACAATATTCCTCTACAGGATTGCATCCCTGATGAAACAAGATAGGATTGGACTCAGCAAATGTGGCTCTGTTGCATTTGTCATGCTGTAAACTAAGAGCAGAAAAAATTGCCCACAGATGACAACTCAGAAGAGTCGGGGAGAAGGGAGAAAGGCCATTCTGTGGGATCTCCTTGCAAGAGAGAAATAATAATCCCCACTTTCTGTTGTTCAGGCCCTGACAAGGGTGGTCTAAGATAATTTTCAACTCTCCCTAAAAGACAAAAGATGCTTCCTATCTCCTGTAAAACAAGCTGGCAATTCTAACGTGGGGTTCAATGAGCTGTAGGGTGCAGTCACTTGGGGTGAAGACTGAATATTCAACTGCTATTGTACCCTTTTTGCAAGGTCATGGACCAGCTGAGTGAGACCTTGCATCTGTTCCACCAAGGCCTGCATTGGATCCATGCCAGAAAAGGAAACACCACAGTGATACGGTTTGTGATTCTGTCACATCAGGTAGGGAACGGCACAGACCTGATATCCACTCAACAACATTGTCCTTACCTACTTGGACAATCCACCCTAAACAGTGGCATTAACTGGGCAACAGTGACTGACCTGACTAAGTATGCACGATCTACTTAGAGGAGACAAAAAGGGAGGTCAGAAAGGACGAGTCTAAACCAGAGGATGCCGTCAGATGATGATCCAAGGAAGAAACAAACACAAAGTCATATACTAAACAGGGTCAAAACCAGAAGGTAACATCAGAATCACCAGTCAGAGGTGCAGTCACTGACAGGCGGAAGGTCAGAAGTCCAGGAATCCATATGAAACACAAACTAAGGCTGTGAGGCAAGAAGATCAAATTATAGGCAACTGTGGCCAGTGGGTGCCTATTTAAATTCCCTTTCTTCAGGAAGCATATGACCCCAGTGCCAACAATGATTGGCCCAGAATCCTTCATCCCTGAAAGGCCAGCCAGTTAGCTGCCACAGTGATAGAGCAACACTCAGCACTTACAGTAGTTGGAGCACCTTTCGTAGTGATTACAGCCTCCAGTCCTCTTAGGCATGATGGTTTGTCAATCTGAATTTGGGGATTTTCTGCCATTCTTCTCTGCAGATCCTTTCACGCTCTCAAGGGACTATTGGTGGACAGATGTTTTCAGGTCTCTCCTGAGATGTTTAATTGGGTTCAAGTCAAGGCTCTGGCTGTGCCACTCAGAGATATTCACCTAGTTGCCCTAAACCACTACTGTGTTTTCTTTGCTGTATGCTTACAGTCATTGCCTTGTTGGAAGGTGAACTTTTGGCCCAGCCTGAAGTCCAGAAAACTCTGGACCAGGTTTTTATTAAGAATATCTCTTTACTTTGTTCCATTCAGCTTTCCCTCAACTCTGACCAGTCTCCCTGCCCCAGGAGCTGAAAAACACCACAACACTGTGATGCTGCCATTACTATACTTTACTGTAGGGATAGAATTGGATAATGCCTGTTTTCCTCCAAACATGACGCTTAGAATTGAGGTAAAAAAGTTTAATTGTGGTTTCAACTGGCCAGAGAATCTTGTTTCTCACAGTCTGAAAGTCCTTTAGGTGCTTTTTTGCAAACTTTCATGTGTCTTCTACTGAGGAGAGGCTTCTTTCTGGCCACTGTGCAATAAAATCCAGATTTCTGGAATTCTTCAGAGATGGTTGAACTTCTGGAAGTTTCTCCCATTTGCACACAGGATCTTTGGAGCTCAGCCAGTGTGACCATTAGGTTCTTGCTCACTTCTCTTACTAAGGCCTACCTATTGCATAGTTTGGGGTGGCCTGCTCTAGGAAGAGTCTTAGTTGTTGGAAACTCCTTCCAATTAAGAATTATGGATGCCACTATTCTCTTTGGAATTTTTAGAGCAGCAGAAATTTTCTGGTACCCTTCTCTAGATCTGTGCCTCTACACAATCCCGTCTGTGAGTTCTACAGGCAGTTTATTTTCTCCTCATGGCTTGTTTTTTGCTCTGATATGAATTGTCAGCCATGAGACCTTATATAGACAGGGGTGTGTCTTTCCAAATATTGGTTAATCTGAATTTACCACAGATGGACTCCAAACGAAGTATGGAGACATCTCAGAGATGACCAAGAGAAATGAGAAGCCCCCACAGACAAATTTCATGTGTCATAACAAAAGGTCTGACTACTTATGTCAATGCAACATTTTAGTTTTTAATTTTTAATAAATTTGCAAATATTTCTAAAACTCTCTTTTCACTTTCTCATTATAGGGTATTGAGTGCGGATTGAAGGGGGAAACTTGAACTTTTTAATTTAGCACAAGGCCACATGATAACAAATTATGGGAAAAAAAGTGAAAAGGACTGAAGACATTCCGAATGCACTGCATTTTTACTTGCAACTGTAGGCCTCTAAAACAGTTAATTCTCATCTTCTATCAAAAAGTTACTAATATATTTTTTGATATTTATTGTACTTAAACTAAATTTATAGTACTATAACTGAACACTGTGGCATATCCCTGTAAACTATTTAACATTTTCAAAATATGCATTTCCATTATTAGAGAAATACTGTCCAGGGTATACACACTTTGGTTTAAAATCATGCTTCTCTAGTACTCCACTTGCAGGTGTGGCTTACTTCACTGACTAATGCTACATTCACACTACATTTGATAGCTGTTTTTGGAACCAATCAAAGTATAAGAGGCTATTCACCTAACAGTTTTTTAATATGGCAATGCAAAGAAAATTCTGCATCTTGTCCACAAGAAATTAGTCCTCATCTGGCTATATAAACAGAAAAATAAAAAAGTCATGGCTATTGGAACATGGGTATAACTCGTATAATAAAACACAACGTAGTGCTACCCAAGTACAAAAATATATATGATTTTTATTAGTTCAAGTTATTAAAAGCTGGTAGATAATGGTGGCAGTCATATACAGACAAATAAAAACACACTCTCAGCAAGTACATATCATAAACTACAAGGATGAAAGTAATAATGATAATAATAGCTATAACCCAGAACTAATGCGTTTCATACAGTATGATAAAGTGCATAGTGCAAAACATAATAACCCAAATGGTGCATGAGGAGAAAATAGCACAATAATAAAATAATCAAAAGTTCCAGTACAGCGTAACAAATAATTATTACCAATCAGAGATCATATACCCCATGGGGAGGAAAAAAAAAAATGTAAAAATGAAAATAGGCTGGTTATTAAAGGGTTAAAAATGGACAAATGTCCAGAAAATGGGTGCACACATAGATGCAAAACTACCATGAAAAATTGACAGTGAGTTCCTTTTTTAATAGCCGTTTTTTAAAGCAGTTTTATGAATTGTTCACGTCTACTGTTATGAAGAGCTATTTAAAAAACACGGGCCTTTATAAAGACTTTCATACCAGTTTTCTGGTACAAAATTTAGTGGTTACTACTCTTTGTGATTTTATGCTGCTCTTGTCACTTTTGAAAGGTTGACAGGAAAGTGGGTGTGGTTAGAAAGTTGAGTTGGTTTTCACCATATTTATGAAATGCACCCATTTATATTTCTCAAACTTGCAACAGTGCAGCACCCCAACAGAAAAATGTATTTATATGTTTCAATTATTTTTGACATTTATCAAGTACAATGAAAAGCATCATTAAGTAAATAAAAAAATAGCAGATTCCAAACCAGAACCTATTTTGCCCGATAGTAATGTTGTTTACGCTATCTCCTCTGATTTGGTATTTGAGAATTAACCAAAATTCAGCCCCGGAGAACCTTTCGGAATACAAAAATTTGCCCCTGGGCAGTTTAGTTTATGCCTTTTTATGATGCATTGTTAAGTTTCAGGCAAAAAAAATACTTATTTGTAGATATTACTGGTGTTATGTTTTGTCTGGAGATATCTTAGCATATATATCTGCCTGTGAGGTCTCATTTTTCTATGACAGGCATGCTCAACCTGAGGCCATCCAGCTGTTGTAAAACTACAACTCCCACAATGCCCTGCTGTAGGCTGTTCGGGCATGCTGGGTAGTTTTGCAACAGCTGGGGGGCCGCAGGATGTGCATGCCTGTTCTATGAATTTCATCACAGATTTGTCATCCTCTGGTTTGTTCCTCTCAATCAGTTGCCAAATACAACATTTTCAACAGTAACCTCCCTCCTTGCTTGTGGACCAATGAGAAGGCTGCAATGTCTTTTTCTGAGCTTAGCAACATCCCTAGGAACCAATAGGAAAGTTGCCTACCCCTTACTATATAAGAACCTCCCCAGCAGCCCTTGTATGCAGTATTTTGCAGTTCTGAGAGAGACAGCAGTGTCATTGCTGTGCTCTCTGCTTTCCTGTGTCATTACATTAGATAGTTAGTTAGCTTATATATATAAGGCCTCTTTCACACTACCGTATGGCTATTTCAGTGCTTTGCGGTCCGTTTTTCACAGATCCGTTGTTCAGTTTTTTTGTTTCCGTTGTGTTTCCGTTTCCGTTCCGCTTTTCCGTTCCGATTTTCCGTATGGCACATACAGTATACAGTAATTACATAGAAAAAATTGGGCTGGGCCTAACATATTCAATAGATGGTTCCGTAAAAACGGAACGGATACGGAAGACATACGGATTCATTTCCGTATGTGTTCCTTTTTTTTGCGGACCCATTGACTTGAATGGAGCCACGGAGCGGAAATACAGAAACGGAATGCATACGGATACATTCCGTTTTTTTGCGAAACCATTGAAATGAATGGTTCCTTATTCGGACCGTATACGGAACGCAAAAAATGGCCCGCAAAACGGAAAAAGAAAACGGTAGTGTGAAAGAGGTCTAATACAGATAGTGAGTGGGAGATAGTCAGTGTAGGTTATATCCTGATATAGTGTAGCTGATAGGTTCTGCTGTCCATACATACATGCTACATACATAGTGCTGTATGTATGAATGTATGTATACTACATAGTGCTGTGATATCACAAGTTTATGACAATACTTAGTGCACCAATCACTAATAAGTATTCAGACCTGTTGAAATGTGAAGTTGCACGTATTACGTCAAAATATTTGCATCATTGGTGCCGATTTCACAATCGCGAATATATTGGAGCACTCTATCTGCATATAAAGCTATTGTAATGTTCTGCCGTGCCAACCATTTTCTCCAGACTCAGGAAACTTCTAGCAGCATGAAAAATGTAGCTATAGTAAACCACGCCTGCATTTCGAGCGCATTACACGAATATTACATTGCCGATTTTTTGCGATCAAGAAAATAATCTCGAATTCGCAAATTCTTGGATATATGACGAATATTCTACCAAATATTCATGAAATATCACGAATTCGAATATTGCCCCTGCCGCTCATCACTACTGGAGATCAATAGTCTGACTAAATGATAAAATTTGTCTTTAGAACAATATTTGAGGTGTTATATTTCTGACCATCAGTTTAATTGGGTATCTCATTTTGCCCTGGCAAGATTCACCATAAATAACCATACAATAATTCTAGAAGTGTGAGATGGAGTATGAGGTCTCCAAAGTTTTAGATTCCAGGAGGGTGTGAGGTGCTATTCAAAATCTAGGTCATTAGAAAGGTTATGGAGAGATCATGAGTATCAGCCATGATAGGCCTGCTCCTTTGGTTAAAGGTCTAGTGGGCCCTGAAAGAAGAGGGGATACTGTCATGTACTTACTGGTTGTGCCATTACTGTGCCACCGCCATTGGTCTATTACTGTGGCCACCACCCCCCTGACAGCGGAGCTTGTCAGCCTATCAGGGAGTAAGGATGCCGGGTCAATCAGTTTTGGCACTGGCATCATGTGCTTCTTGAAGGTGGGGTATTTAAACAGGCAATGGCTGGTCACAGTTGCCTGTGATTTGGTCTTCTTGCCTCATACATTTAGTTTGTATTTCATGTGGATTTCTGGACTTCTGACTTTCGGCTTGTTTATGACTTATCCTCTGACTGTTGATTCTGGTTTTAACATTGCCTCCTGGTTTTGACCCTAGTTGGTATATTACTGTGTTTGTTTCTTGTTTTGTATATTTTTTCTGATTGTATTCTCTGGTTTTGTCCCAGCCTCTCTGACTTCCCCCTTTGTCTTTCCCCTGACTTCCCCTTTCCTCTAAGTAGGTCCTGCACATTTAAGTCAGGAACTGTTGCCCAGTTGCCGGTGAATCATCCGAGTCGGTAAAGACAATGGCATGGGTGGGTGGAGGTCAGGTCAGACCTGACGTGATAGCCCTAACACAGTAAGAATGTCCCATTAGTGCCACCTCACAATAATGATGTCCTCAAGTGCTACTTAGGAAGTATTAATACTCCTTAGTGTCCCCTGCACAGTAATGATGCCCTGTAGTGCCCCTCAGATAGTAATGATGACCACTTAGTGCCGCCACACAGTAAAATGCCTTTTTTAAAGCCCCCACACAGTATGATGCTTCCTTAGTGCCTGTCCACACAGTATGATGCCCCCTTAGTGAATTCCACACAATATGACAGCATGATGCCTTTAAATGCCCCCCCCCCCCAGTAGGATTAGAGATGAGAAAATTGATTCTACTGATTCAAAATTTGTCCCAAATTTCCAACAAAAACTTCTAATCAACCTGAATTTTTTGTTTTTGTTTCAGGTGAATAAGAGAGCTAGAGAGAGAGAGAAACGTGAATAATTCTTCTCTGAGTGATATGTGCAATTCAGTTCTCCTTCCAAAAAAAAAAAAAAAAAAAAAAGGATTGAGAAAAGTATTGCACGAGTCTCTCTCACTCTCTCTCTCTGCCTTTAATAGTACTTTTGATTCTGATAGAATCAATTCATACACAAATCAATATTTAGAAAAATTTGACGAATCGTCATCTCTAAGTAGGATAATCCCTTGGTTTCCACCACACAGCAGGATTATGCCTTGGTGCCCCTCTCCCCACAGTATGATACCCCCTTAAGGACCCTCAAACAGAATGAACCCCCTCAATAGATTGAGGCCTCTAAGTTCCACCCACACTATATGATGTTACTTTAGGTGTCACGTAATGTGTTCCCGACTCAGAGTGATCTTCCCTAAGTGCCCACCATAAAGTATGATGTCCCTTATAGGGGTAGTCCCACCAAAAGTAGCCACTGAATTATAAAAAAAAAAAATCTATCTGTATAGCACCATCTATTGTTTTCTTTACTTCTCTATGCAGTTCAGAAACATCGCTGAGGTGGTTGCACATACTCAGTTTTAGCCTTCAATTGCCACCAACTGGATATTCTGGCAACAGCAGAAAGGACAAGACCTTTGAGCTACCTCATTAAAATAAATCTAGCAGAGCAATTGGGGCAATAATTGGGAGGACCTCCAGATCCATGTGAGGTATAGGGATGGTTTTAGTGTAGAAAGAGATTGTCATTTACTATATTTCATTATTTATGGGATGACCACTTTAAGTGGTTTTCACATAGAATTATGCCCTCTTATGTGTCCCCTCACAGAATGAGGTCCCCTTAATCGCTGCCTATACAGAGTGATTCCCCTTATTATCTCAAATTTAAATACCTATCCAATATTCATGACAAAAAAAGAATTAAGCAAGTCTGATCTGGTCCGTGCTGTAACTGTCTGTGGCTCAGCTGTAAAGGAGGGACCGGCACTCGCGCTTGATTTTTGTTGCAGAATTTAATTTTAGTCACATATTAATTCATAGTGACACGTTTCAGCACTCAGATGTGCTTTCATCAGACTATGTACAAGTATCCTCATGACATGTCTTAAATAACAAACAAAATGCAAAGGAACTGACGTCACATCACTGACTCCTCCCCCTGACAAGATGCATTAATGGATAGGGAAGCTCTGTGAGTCTCCATGCATTACAATGGAAAAAGTCCCATAATTAGTTCAGCTGAAAAGGAAGAAAAAAGGGATTTTAATTATCAGATCAGACTGCTTATATTATATTCACGGTTCAAGCCTCTTGGCTCCATTGTTTGCAAACGATGGATCCAATAAGCTTCTTTTTTCAAAAGTAATCTATTTCGATCACCACCACGGCGGGGTAGTGGAACACTTTCAATCACCTGATAGCGTAATTGTGCTATTGTATGCTTTTTCTCATGAAAATGATATGGTACGGGGAGCAATAAATTACCCTTTCTGATGGTGGACTTGTGTTTGCTCAGCCTATCTTTAATTCTCATAGAGGTTTCACCCACGTACAATTGTCCACACGGACATTTCAGGATATAAACAACAAATCTGCTATCACACGTGAATACACCTCTTATGGGAATTCTCTCTCCAGAATGTGGGTGAGAAAAATGAGTCCCTCTGATCACGCTTGAGCAGTTAACACAATTCAGGCACGGAAATGTGCCCTGCCTGAGAGAGGATAACACACTCTGTCTCAGAACAGTAGGTAACAACACTTTGCGCCATTTGCACTGAATCAATGCAAGGAAATCTCCCTTCTTTATCATTGTACTCAACTATATCTACATCCTGAGGACATAGATGCAGGTGAAATCAAGACATGTAGAGTTCCGGACAGCTAACATCTGAAAATCTGCTAGCAACCCAGTAAATGGATAAAGAACAAATGTAAGTCACCCACAAAATATGTAAACTAAAATTAAAAAGCAGCAAAGTTTCAAGAAAGGGAGAAAATCTGAGATAATGTACCACCTAAAGTAAATTATTAGGGTATAAGAAGTCATAGAGCAGCTCCTTGACCATACAGAAGTAGGATAGGTTCTTTTAACAGCGCACAGAGCCCCAAGGTGACTTCTGTATTTTCAGTAGAGCATACATTATAGCTTCTACAGAATCTTTATGAAGAGGCGGTAACTTTATATCAGCCACTGAATGAATAACATAATCCACTTCTATTTTAAATGAGGATTAAAAGCCTAAAAAAACATAGGCAGTGCAAAACACAGGGCAATAGATTTGCACAATAGTTGTATATTTATGATGCAAATCTACTTACCTTTTAAATATGTGCATGACACAACAACCAAATTGCATGTAAATTAAAATGCTTTAGGGGTTCCACTATCCATAAGTAAAGGCCTCTTTACACAGTCTAACACAGTATGCAGTTGCCAGGAATGATATAGAAGGTGAGAACTGCATTTATACAGCCATTACATCCACTGTATCGGGGCAACTGATTGCTAGCGTAATCACTCAACTCCATCCATTCTTTGATTCTGGGCATCATATCACTGTTTAGACTGCATATCTGTTGTCCAGAAGTGATGATTTAGGTGACTGTACCAGCTATGATTTCACAAAATGAATAAAAGTTTGCTCATTCATCAGGTGATTGGTGGCACCTTTACACAGGGCAATTATAGGGAATTATCCTTCCAGAAATTGCCCTAATCACTGGACTATGTAAAGAGGCCTTAAAGGGGCTGTCCTAACATATATATTGATGACCTATCATAAGGATAGGTCATCAATATCTGATCAGCGGGGGTGCGGCACCCAAGACCCCGTCGATCAGATATTGATGACTTATTCTGATAGCACTATTACAGAACACTTTATCAAAATCTGTCCAGCTTGCTTTATATACTTACTGATGACATCAGCCTGGCAGGACAACCCTGTTAAGTCTGCTGGGTCTGAAGGATCAGATGTAGCTAAGATCACTGTCACGAGTGAAGTTTGCAGATAGCTGGAACTTATGAATAAACGAGCGACTGGCTTGATCCCAAACTAAGGAGCTTATAGGTGAGCCCTATAAAACCCTAAGAGCTCTCCCTGACTGCTATGCACATGCAAGGGTCTCGATGGTAGACGATTGCATGCCCATGTACATAAGTCTGTGTGACACCTGAAAACCCTATAATAGTGAGGGGACACGACCACCGGCTCCCTGCACTTAATACGGACAGAGTCAGGGTCACATAGAATCAAGCCAGCAAGGAAACACAATAAAGTAAAGGACTTATCTGAGCAAACAGCAGAAGCAGCCTCCAGCAGTGAACACTTCATCCAGGAAGTAGTATAAACCGCAAAGTGAGGCAGTATGGGAGGTAATATAAAGGAAGACGATTAGTCTAAATAAGTGACACCTGGCAGAAGGAAAGGAGATGAGAAAGTGAAACCAAAACAAAGAACATCATACAAGAGGTAGAGAAGAACGTCTGCCAGACCTTCTCACAGAACTGGCGGTGACAGTACCCCTCCCTCTATGGGTGGACTCCGGACACTCAGAGCCCACCTTCTCAGGATGAGACCTATGGAAAGCCCCGATGAGACAAGTGGCCTTAATGTCCGCCACTGGAACCCACATCCTCTCCTCAGGACCATAACCCTCCCAATGAACGAGGTACTGAAGAGAACCGCGGATAATGCGAGAATCCACAAACCTAGAGACCTGAAATTCAAGATTACCATTAACAATAATCGGAGGAGGAGGCAAAGAGGAGGGTACAGTTGGTTGGACATAAGGTTTTAATAGGGACTTGTGAAAAACATTATGGATCTTCCAAGTCTGAGGCAGATCAAGACAGAAGGCAACAGGATTGATGACGGACAAGATCTTGTAAGGCCCAATAAACTTAGGACCCAACTTCCAGGAGGGAACCTTCAGTTTGATATTCTTTGTAGACAACCACACCAGATCACCCACATTCAGGTCTGGACCAGGCACACGTCTCTTATCCGCCACAAGCTTATATCTCTCACTCATCCTCTTCAGATTACTCGGAATCTTTTGCCAAATAAATGACAAAGACGAGGAAAATCTCTCCTCATCAGGTAAACCAGAAGACCCCTCTCCAGAGAATGTCCCAAACTGCGGATAAAACCCATATGCACCAAAAAATGGTGACTTATCAGAGGACTCCTGGCGACGGTTATTTAAAGCAAACTCAGCAAGGGACAAAAAAGAATACCAATCCTCCTGATTCTCCGCCACAAAACAGCGCAGATATGTCTCCAGATTCTGATTGACGCGTTCGGTCTGACCATTCGACTGCGGGTGAAAAGCAGAAGAGAACGACAACCGAACAAAGCGTCCGGTTGCCATGGCAACCATCGGGTGCTGCAATCACAGCGCTGCAGCCCCGATGGTGGAGAGAGGGAGCTCCCTCCCTCTGTTAACCCCATGGATGCCGCAACCGCTTTGCAGCGCTTGGATTAAAGAGCTGCCATGACGTCTATACACGTGATAGCTGCACGGGGTATGTGCAGCTATCACATATATATACAGATTGCGGTCGTGAAGGGGTTAAAGAAGCATCTTTTTTCGAAACAAAAAAAACCCAGCGGCAACAGGTGACTTCGAGGGTCGGATGTGTCCCTTTCTCAGGCTCTCAGAGATATAAGTATGCATAGCGACCCTTTCAGGTTGGGAGAATAGTCGTGATTTTGGCAGCTTGGTGCCTGGGATGAGATTAATAGGGCAGTCGTACTCCCGATGCGGGGACAACTCCTGGACACCACTCTCGGAAAACACATCCAAAAATTCAGAGAGAAAAGATGGCACAGTCTTGGTAGAAACCTCTGAAAGAGATGCTGTGAAGCAATTATCTCTGCAAAACTCACTCCAACCATTAATTTGCCTTGCTTGCCAATTGATGGTGGGGTTATGTTTAGTGAGCCAGGGTAGCCCCAACACTAGAGGAGTAGGTAATCCGCTTAAGACGAAACATGACATATCCTCAACATGAGCGTCACCCACAGTCAAACGGATATTGTGAACTATGCCCTTTAACGATCTTTGAGAAAGTGGAGCGGAATCAATAGCAAAAACAGGTATATCCTTTTCCAAAGTGCATACCTGGAAACCATGCGTTGTTGCAAATTGATTATCAATGAGATTGACAGCTGCTCCACTATCTGCAAAAATCTCACAAACAATGTTCTTGCTGTCTAGCGCCACCCTGCCAGATAGGAGAAAATGGGAACTACAAGCAAACGGCAAACCTTCAATTTCTGCATCAACCTTGCCAATAGTAGCAAATGGAAAGGTTTTAGAGGATTTTTTTTTGTTTTGTTTTGTTTTTATTACCCTCAGAAAACTTCATGAATCTCCTAGAGGGGCAAACATTAGCTAAATGATTTATACCCCCACAACAGAAACAAACCTTCCTCTGAGAGCTGAATCCTCTACTATCAGAGGCAAGCAAACCCAGCTGCATGGCCGCTTCCTCAGAGGGGATTGAGATAGACTGAGACCCCTGCGCACTGAATGAGACAGCCTCACTGTCCTTGGGCTGAATATGACAGGAAAGAGTAGTCTCCTCTCTCTCTCTAAGACGCCTGTCAATACGAACAGCTCGAGACATGGCTGACTCTAACGACACTGGTCTCTCATGAAAAGCGAATGCATATTTCAATCTTTCCGAAAGACCATGGCAAAATTGATCATATATCTGCCCCAGGGCTACAAAAAATTCATCCACCGATCAGAGGGGCCGTGCCCCCACCGGCAGCGAAAAGGCCCAAGACTGAGCGTTATCCCTGAGCAGCGAGATGATGATCCCCACCCTCTGCTCCTCATCACCAGAGGAATGGGGAAGTAGGCAAAAATGGAGTTTGCAAGCCTCTCTAAAGCGAACAAAATTCTCACTACCCCCGGAGAACGTATCCAGAAGTGAGATCTTAGGCTCGGAACAAACTCCATGAACGCCAGCAGAACTGGTCACCTGAAACTGAGACACAGTTTTACGGAGATCTGCTACCTCCAGCAAAAGACCTTGCATGCGGTCATTCAAGGCTGAAACCGGATCCATGCTTAAGACCGTCATGGCGGTTTATAATGTCACGGGTGAAGTCTTCAGATAGCTGGAACTTATGAATAAACGAGCGAATGGCTTGATCCCAAACTAAGGAGCTTATAGGTAAGCCCTATAAAACCCTAAGAGCTCTCCCTGACTGCTATGCACATTCAAGGGTCTCGATGGTAGACGATTGCATGCCCACGTACCTAAGTCTGTGTGACACCTGAAAACCTTATAATAGTGAGGGGACACGACCACCGGCTCCCTGCACTTAATACGGACGGAGTCAGGGTCACCTAGAATCAATCCAGAAAGGAAACACAATAAAGTACTTATCTGAGCAAACAGCAGAAGCAGCCTCCAGCAATGAACACTTCATCCAGGAAGTAGTATAAACTGCAAAGTGAGGCAGTATGAGAGGGAATATAAAGGAAGACGATTAGTCTAAATAAGTGACACCTGGCAGAAGGAAAGAAGATGAGAAAGTGAAACCAAAACAAAGAACATCATACAAGAGGTAGAGAAGAACGTCTGCCAGACCTTCTCACAGAACTGGCGGTGACAATCACAGATGGCATAAGAAAAGAGAGGCTCAACCCACGAATGATATGCAGAAAAGTGCATACTACAATGTATAGCTTGGAAGATTAGTCATTAGTGATTTCTATTGGTCACAAAACTTACAATGCATTTCAAGGTGTAAACCTTTTCATCAGAGTGACTTTTGGCCATTTTCAGAGGCTGAGGATTGCGCCAGTTATTGGGAATAAACATTTATATGAACCCTGCTTTCCAATAATTTTTTCAATGTAAAGGTGCTACCAAAGACTCATCAGATCAGCAAACGTGATTGCATCTGTCATTGGCATTAGCACCTAAAATTGTCATTTGTCAGCAACACATTAACCTACACTCACCTAAAGAATTATTAGGAACACCTGTTCTATTTCTCAATAATGCAATTATCTAGTCAACCAATCACATGGCAGTTGCTTCAATGCATTTAGGGGTATGGTCCTGGTCAAGACAATCTCCTGAACTCCAAACTGAATGTCAGAATGGGAAAGAAAGGTGATTTAAGCAATTTTGAGCGTGGCATGGTTGTTGGTGCCAGACGGGCCGGTCTGAGTATTTCACAATCTGCTCAGTTACTGGGATTTTCACGCACAACCATTTCTAGGGTTTACAAAGAATGGTGTGAAAAGGGAAAAACATCCAGTATTCGGCAGTCCTGTGGGCAAAAATGCCTTGTGGATGCTAGAGGTCAGAGGAGAATGGGCCGACTGATTCAAGCTGATAGAAGAGCAACGTTGACTGAAATAACCACTCGTTACAACTGAGGTATGCAGCAAAGCATTTGTGAAGCCACAACACGCACAACCTTGAGGCGGATGGGCTACAACAGCAAAAGACCCCACCGGGTACCACTCATCTCCTCTACAAATAGGAAAAAGAGGCTACAATTTGCACGAGCTCACCAAAATTGGACTGTTGAAGACTGGAAAAATGTTGCCTGGTCTGATGAGTCTCGATTTCTGTTGAGACATTCAAATGGTAGAGTCCGAATTTGGCATAAACAGAATAAGAACATGTATCCATCATGCCTTGTTACTACTGTGCAGGCTGGTGGTGGTGGTGTAATGGTGTGGGGGATGTTTTCTGGGCACACTTTAGGCCCCTTGGTGCCAATTGGGCATCGTTTAAATGCCACGGGCTACCTGAGCATTGTTTCTGACCATGTCCATCCCTTCATGACCACCATGTACCCATCCTCTGATGACTACTTCCAGCAGGATAATGCACCATGTCACAAAGCTCGAATCATTTCTAATTGGTTTCTTGAACATGACAATGAGTTCACTGTACTAAAATGGCCCCCACAGTCACCAGATCTCAACCCAATAGAGCATCTTTGGGATGTGGTGGAACGGGAGCTTTATGCCTGGAAGTGCATCCCTCAAATCTCCATCAACTGCAAGATGCTATCCTATCAATATGGGCCAACATTTCTAAAGAATGCTATGACCTGAGTAATATGAGTCAGGACCCCCACACATCAGACCTAACCATCGTGGTGTCCACATTTTTGGGCCTCTATCTTGGGTTATGCCACATCTGCATTGCCTTTTTTTATATCAACTAGTTTAAAAGGAGACTCTTTAGCATCTGAGGTCTGTAATTACAGTACCATCCTGCTCCCTTCAGTGTTAGCCTCCAGGCCAGTATACAGTAAGGCCCCTTTCACACGAGCGAGTTTTCCGCGGGGGTGCAATGTGTGACGTGAACGCCTAGCACCCACACTGAATCCTGACCCATTCATTTCAATGTGTCTGTGTACATGAGCGTTTTTTTTTCATGCATCAGTTCTGCGTTGCGTGAAAAATGCAGCATGTTCTACATTCTGTGTTTTTCACGCAGCCCTGGCCCCATAGAAGTGAATGGGGCTTCAGTGAAAAACGCATTGCATAGTAAATTTACTTTCACCATTGTATAGCACAGGGATCAGCAACCTTCGGCACTCCAGCTGTGGTGAAACTACGACTCCCAGCATGCACACTTGCTTAGCTATTTTGAGAACTCCCATAGAAGTGAATGGAGCATGCTGGTAGTTGTAGTTTCAACACATCTGGAGTGCCGAAGGTTGCTGACCGCTGGTATAGCATATAACTTAGTTAACTGAAAGTGAAAACTTTCCTTTAGAAAGATAGCTTCTTGAAAGTTTCTCAGCATTAATATTCCACACAAGCAGAATATGACACACGACTTGCTTATAAACTAGAAGTAAATTAATTTGAAACCTAAACCTCCATGCAAGTATCACTAATGTCCTACTTTATTTGAGTGAAATAGATAATGTGTTGTGTACAGCAGCACACAAAATTACTCTGTAATGTGTATTTAAATAAGCTGTTGCTACTAATGTCATATTGTAATACATGCTTGATAGCTTACAACAATTTACTTGCAGTTAGAAAACAATATGTGATGCATTATTGCACATAAAATGATAGTAAATGACTTCAATTTTATTAAATGCACACTTTCCAGTTACATATCATCAGACTCATATTTTAGATCTGCACTTCTTCCTTTGACTGTTGCGGCTGTTACCTGATTAACCCTTTTACTACTCAATTGTCTGTTGCTCAAAGCTTTTTTAGCTATACTGTAGTAGTTTTATGTGTTGTACAGTGTACACACTATGCATTAAATGCATAAACATATTTTAGTTTTAAGAACATATACTTCCTTTGCAAAAATGACTGAGAATTTTATTTAGAAATTCTTAAAGGAACTGTGTCATTAGAAAATGAACATATATTTTTGATGATATTTTTAATTTTCCATATCAATTTCTATATTTAAGCAAGAACCATAAAATTCAGCAGTTTTCCTACTGGCCACTAAGCCTAATTATAGGCTCCACAGATCACTTTATTGCAGTTATTTTCTGTAGGTTTCATTGCTGAATTAGAACGACAGATATCACCTCTGTGTATAGATAACACAGGATCTACCATTCAAAATATGTGATTGTCAATGTGTATCAGCTCCCTCCTGACCTCTGCACATGTCACAGAGCATGCCTAGAAAACTCCTCCACAGAAGTCAATGAGGTCCCCTCCTGACCATTGTGTCTATGGCCAATGTGGCTGCCGTAAAGCATTTTTTTTTATGCTTTGTAAATGTTGTTAAGAACAGCTCAGGCAAGATGGCCACCCCAATAATCATGTTCATGAAACAGAATAAATAATCTGTAATCAGATAATAAAAACAGATTAGAAAAAAAATGAATATGTGTCCCTATCTGGTTTTAACTGGAAGAAAACATTTTGGTGTCACATTTACTTTAAAATTATATGTAGCTATCCTCCTCATAAGCGAAGGAACTTTACAACTCATAATGAAAGATATTTCTTAGGCTATGTCTCTAATTAATAACATTTTTAGTCATATACACAGAATTTCCATTGGGGCTCATAATCTTCAAGTTATGCCTCTGATCACAGGTTGTCTTGATACTGCTACTCTCAGGGATCAGCAGTCATTGGATCCAGCGGTCATGTGACCTGATGTCAAACCAGATGTTCACGTGGAGATGCAAGACCTGCAGTGGTGGCACTGTAGGTCTGGCCACACTGTGGTGTCTGTAGAAAAGGTCCACAAGCCTATTTAAGTTACATTTAGATGAGTAGATAACTGTTTAGGCCATTAACAACACAATCACATTTAGAGATTTAAGGCAAATGACAGCCAAGAATTGTGCATGCGATCATTTGATTGCTTAATTGAGGATTGTTTACTGTATTTAGATAGCAATAAAACACGCCTATTTTTACATAATTTACATGACAGAAAGATCACACAATGTACCTTTACACTACCACACTTTAGTAACAAGAAACGATTTTACAAGTGTTGAATGAGCATTTTCGTTAAAATTGTTTAGTCACTATATACATTTACACTACACGATTATCTTTCAATATGAATAGTTAGATTTTAAATTGTAACGATTACACCACGCAACAAAAAAAAAACTTTTCGTCTGCTACTGGGCAAAAAGCATTTGTCCTATACTAAATAGAGTGTGCGGATTACAAATCCAAAGTCAAAATTGTTGTAACACGTCAAGAAATTTTGCTTTGCATAAGTATGTCTAAATGAATTAAGCACTTGAAAAGCATTGAATAATTTTGAACAGAACGAGTTTTACTCCAACAATTACCTGAGCTACATCAAAGTTTGCGTAGTAAACAGTGTATGAAAATGTAATGGAATAACAAAATTTAGATTTGTTTCTTCAGTTTAAAAATCTTACTTGAGCAAGGCCCAGTACCGTTAAAAGTGCTTCAGGCATCTGCTTTTGTGTTTATGAACGGTCATATTTTCCCACTGCAAGAACCAGCAGTAGTCCCCCATTATGTTGGGCTTCCAGCGGCCTTGATACCTGTTCTCCATTGTAGAATTATCTTTATGGAACCACTCTCCATGTTCGTCACTTACGTGTCCCAAATTGGGTGGGAAAAAGTCAAGATGGGAATGTAAGAAATGCACTTTCAATGACATTCGGCAGCCATGTTGTTCATATGCTGTAAGCATGTTGTCTACTAATTCAGCATAGTTTGCAGCTCGTCTGTTCCCAAGGAAGTTCTGCACTACTAGCACAAATGCATCCCAAGCTGCAGGATGCACTCACTTTGTCAGATTCTTGCGCTGATCATAAGTAGTGAATTTGCCACATATGTAGCAGAAATTGTCTGGATCGTTAACACATTTGCGTTTATCCATCTTAAGTTTTAAAACTGATAGCATTATAACAGATCACTTTATCAAAATCTGTCCAGCTTGCCTTATATACTTACTGCTGACATCAGCCTGAGTGCTTCCGACTAGGTCTGGACATGTCTATTGAAATATCTCCAATATAAAGCATTAATATTTTAACTGAATAGGCTTTGCATGTACTTAAAATCTAGACGTGTCAGGCAAATTCCAAGTTCATATTTGGTAAACAGACAGTGAGGGACGGCAAAAGGAAGAGGTTCATATCTATAACTGGACGCTAAACAAATTTGAAAACCCCGCCTGGAATTGAAAATCACCTGACCATCCAGCAAACCACGTGGGACGCCACAAACAGGTGCTGGAAGGCCAAAACTGCGAGATCGCTGCAAACTAAGATCCAGGAACACGGGGGATCTCCGCAGATAGACCTGATCCACAGGTCCTTGCAGCTCACAATAAGAGCGCTACACTTCGGAGCACAAGCGGTCCATAGGAGTGGTAAAGTACCTGCAAAAATTATAAATAATATTGATTCTTTGCCTCACGAAAATTAAAAATAATATTGACTCTTCACCTTTTGTATGATGTACAGGCATTATGCTAATTTCTGATGATTACCACATATGCCTCTGAACTCAAATTGCTGAGGACAACTGACAACAGTTAGGCTCACCAGGGCCTCAGAGACTCAGCGGTTTTCGCCATTTTATGTAGTTTTAGTCATTGATATTTTAGAGTGTATTATTGTAATTTTTATTGTATGGTTTTATGCAACATGTTGTAATATTTTAAAGTGTGATATATATAAATAATTTTCAGACATTATTCTATTCTATTCTGTCTATTTGATTTCCTGATATTGAGTGACGCCCAACCTTACTCATATTTGGAATCAGCGCGCTCATTTTAGTATAAATCACGTGTTTTTCTCTCAGTAGCAAAATCATTGTTGCGTGGTGTTATCTGCTTGTCCAAATGCGCTTTTAAACAGGCTGTCTAGACATGCACCAAACGTATCGCAGTTGCTTAAGCTGGATGATAAATCTAACTCTTTACCAATCAAGGGTTAGCTTACTTCTTTTTTTTTTTTTTACATAAGAATTGTGGTGTAATTTTGGCACAAAATACCACGTCTTAGACCATATTGCTCCTGGGGGGAGCTAATCACAGAAAAACAAGAAATTTTTCTCTGATGAGATATATTACTAATTTTTTTTATAGTTTCTTGTACAATTGATTTGTGTGTGTGAAAAGTTAGTGACCATTTAAGATGAATTGTGTAATTAGCAGTCCTTTATTAGAATCTCCATTGCCTTTTGATTTGAGTGTAACTAGGAGCAGAACTACACCAAGAAGCATTGAGGCAGATGAGTGCTACATGTGATCCTTGTATTTAAAATGTAAGCACATCAATTGTGCATGTTTACATCAGTCTATAGATTATACTGGTAGATGCAAAGTGAATAAAGGTAGGAACAATTACTACCGCAGTAATTCCTTCTCCATTTATTTCTAATGATTATTGGCAGCACATCCCAGATTTCACAGGAAAATGTGCTGCTGATAATCTGTATCCTTCATTCTGATGAAAGATGCAAATCAGCCGTCAAGCAAGTGTTTACTCATTTATTTTCTGATTAGCTGCACAAGTATATCGGCCAGTTAATATGAACACTTGTTCCCAATAATTGAGCAAAAATCTCTCAGTCTCATAGGAGCTTAAGATAATCAGAATGTTTTTTTTTTATAATTGTATATTTATTAAAGAGTGAAGAAATGACAAAGCATATCCACAACAGATCTATGCACATTAGTACAAAGTATGAGGTATAACATGTGAAGCATCGTATTCACAGTAACTTATGCATTAATAACATTCAGTAATATTCTGTAACAGAAAGAGGAATGTCAAGCATTAATATGACAATAAAGTGCACAGAAGAAAGATAAACTATGTCTGTCTTTAATCAGTCCATTATAGGACCACTGAATAACAACGAAACAAGAGGGGGGGGAATTGAGGTGTACGATCCCCACAGACAAGGGAGTTCAGGCACCTATAATAGGAGAAAAATGGAAGAAACAAGAAGGAGGGGGAGGGAGACAGGACAAGACAACACAAAATCAGACAAATAAGTAACAGTAAATAACTATTCCCAGGGAGGGAGTCCCTGCCAGGGGAAAACAAAAAAATCCCCTCAGGGGGTAAGAGTGTCAGAGACCAGCAGGTCAAGGCCGTTCAGAGAGTAAATCTCAGAAAACGTATATAGTAAACGAAGAACTATAAGGGCCCTACGGAGAGCCCGCACCGTAAAGGAGCAGGAAGTAGTCAGCAACTGGCCAAACAATACTGATAGACGACCCATATACTGATTCATCAGAGTCCAATGTCCCTGTGAACCTAGAGGGGGTAAGAGCATGGCTCAGGGCAGCCATTTCCTCCAGGCCAGGAGCGGTCAGGCAGGCGGACGTAGTCCTGATGACAGAGGAGACGGCGGCGAAGAGGACGCACTTGAATCTGGTTTTCTTTTCCTGGTGACAGGTGACCAAGTGCGTGGTGGCGGAGGTGCTGGGGACTCAAACTCCCAATCAGAGATGTCAGGTATAGGGATTCCCAGCGACTTGCAAAAAGGGTGAAGATCCGTGAAGGAACGGAGAGTCTCTGTTCTTCCCTGATGCCGGACCACCAGGGCAAATGGGAATCCCCAGCGATAGGCGATCTGGAGTGATGCAAGAAGAGGTTGGAGGTGTCTCCTTTTCTGGAGGGTAAACCAGGATAGATCAGGAAACAGCTGCACAGGAGCGCCAAAAAAGTCAAGGTTGCGCAGGGAACGTGCTTAAGCCATGATGGCTTCTTTAAGGGCAAAGTCGTGGACACAGCAAATTACGTCCCTGGGATGGGCAGCGGAGCCCTTGGGCTTGAGTGCCCTGTGCGCCCTGTCCAGCTTGATCTTGTGCGAGGGTGGGTGCCCCAGGACCATATTAAACATGGCTTCTAGCGTGGCAAAGAGGTCTTCCTCTCCGGATGCTTCTGGTAGGCCGCGTATCCTGAAATTATTGCGACGGCCCCGGTTATCTAAGTCCTCCAAGTGCCGTCCCATGCCCCGAAGTACAGCTGTTTGGGCAGAGATAGATTCATGAAGAGCAGAAACGTACTGCCTGGTGTCATCATGGGCTTTTTCCAGAGAGTCCACCCGATCCACCACTAGTTTGATATCAGTGCGGACCGCTGCAATTTCGACCCTGCAGGCTTCTGTAACTTCAGAGATAAGGGCCTGAAAATCCTCCTTTGTAGGAAAACGGCTAAAGTAGCTCGCCCAAGGTTGTGGGGGCTCAGGTGAGGCTGATGGGCCCGTAACAGTGAGTGGTGGAGGGCTTGGTGATCTGGCCCACATGTCAGAGGGCAGAGGGGAGCTGCTATCCCCTTGATCCAGCACAGGGGGGGACGGAGGAGGCTTGTCAGGCTGGGGTTTTTGCAGGGGAGCCCCAATATGGCTAGGTGTGTGGGCCACAGGGGTAGGATCCCAAACCCTAAGGGGAGACCCGGTACCTGTGCGCTCTGCCTCTTTACGCGGAACGGATCCAGGGGCTGCCATGACAGTGTCCACGTTGTTATCGGCAGGAGGGAGCGACTCCAGGGCAGCAGGGGGGAGCTGCAGAGCCGATATTCCACACGGGGAAGCCGTGGGTAAGGCTTCAGACTCCTTTGCAAAACTAGCAGAGAACCACTGCTGTACCGATCTGCGCTCACTGTCTGTAGCGCGGGAGACAGGAGGAGGGAGGGAGGAATGGCAGGAGGCCCTCTGTGTCCTGGTGTGTCGCGGCGGGAGCGCCGATCCGGGCGCTCGCTCCCTCCCAGCACTGATGGATGGTCCTGGCAGGTGAGGGGGACCGAGGAGGGAGAGGGGTTCTCTTGGTTCCAGTTTTCTTCCCCATGTGGGCCGGTGTTGGAGCACTGCAGGCCAGTTAATTGCGGTGTGGGCAGGAGCCGGTCTTTCAAGCGGCCATCGCCTGCGGTGTCCAGACACGCCCCCCAATCAGAATGTTTTATCTTCAGACTACTGGAAATAGAATTTAATTTTTTTTATTTACTAATTTTCTCAATTATTTGTGTGATTCTAAAACTATTAGCAAGATTATACATTGCATAATTTTGATTCTATTGTGGCTTATCTTGGTGCTTTTCTTGGAATCCTATATTTTTATTCCAAATATAGATATACAGTGCCTTGCAATAGTATCCACCCCCATGTAGTTTTTTTCTGTCTTGTTGCATATTTTATCTAATGAATCTGAATAAACAGTCCTAATTGTTATGGAGACTTGAAAAAAAAATACTTGTTTAACACATTAATAAATAGAAACTGAAAAGTTGTGAGTGCATATGTATTGCAATGAAAGTGTCATATGATCTGTCACATGTTGTGAGGCAAAATACTCTTGTTCTGAAAGGCCTTGAGCCTGCAACACTACTAACCAGGCAACATGAAGATTAAAGAACTGTTTTGTCCGAGAAAAAGTTGCAGAGAATTATAGATTAGGGTTGAGTTATTAAAAAAAAAATATACAAAAGTTTGAATATCCCACTTAGCACAACTAAATCCATTATAATACATAGGAAAACAGAAGGCACAACTACAAACCTAACAAGAGAAGGTCTCCCCCACCAAAACTCACAGACGAGACAAGGAGGGCATTAATAAAAGATTCCACAAGACACCAACTATAACACTGACAAAAACTCCAAAGATTCACAGGGGAGATAGAAACACTGCAAACTGTACACCCTACATAGTAGGGTTTTATGAAAGAATGTCAACGGAACCAGGGATTCCCAACCAGTCTCCAAAGCTTGTACTTGCCCAGCCTTAAGTTGCTTATCTTCTGCAATCTGACGAGTGCAGGTACATTCAGCTTAGAATAGCCGTTGTCAATGTTTTATGGAAGAATGGGCTAAAAGAGTTCACCAAACAGCTTCCTGTGACTGATGTGTCCATCTATGGTTCTTTTTTTAATTTTTGTTTAAGACCAGCACAATATCTATTTTCTCTTCTAACATATATCACTTAGATCAGCTTAAATCGTGTACCTTATTTTAAGAACCTGTCTACTGTGAAACAAGAAGTGTAATGATGTTAAAAATATATTTCCACTCTTTATTTTGCTCCTTTCACTTATCCTTCTTTCTACTTTCCCCCAAAAATTTGCTATTCCAACGTAGATTTTATTCAGCAAACTAACACAATTCTCCAACTTGTTCCCACTATACCTAGACTCCCAACATTGTCACCTGTAATATGAAAAATGTCTAAACTTAGTTTTTCTTATTTTATTAAAGTTCCAGAAATTCTTCTTTCCATCTCTACAGTAACTGACCTGTGGCAAAGTACTCGTGGGGTATTCTCCATTCAGTCTTGAATGCAGCCCATTGACTTTAAAGGAGTAGTTTATATTCCTTTTAATTTTAATCCCCCCACCCCCCAGTGATGGATTGACTGAGGGGGGATCCAGCTACCGAAACCTCCCACAGCTTTTATTGCATGTCCCTGGTCTTGCTAATGCAGCCATATAGCCTATATACAATAACACGTAAACCTGTATGGGTTGTAATACCTAGTGTTATGCAAGCGGGTGTGGACCCACTGCGCCACTGACTGGGTATACTCCGGAGGGGCGCAACTAAGAAGCTACCTGGTATTCACTAGAGCTCCTGATGGTGGGGATAGACTTGGGCCGTAGGGTAGCTGCCAGGTGCCACTCCAGAGTAGTCCCCAAGTCAGTGGCAGCTGAGCACCGTGGGGACTTACGAGGCCTGGAGATATGGGTCAGGACAGGCGGCAATCAAGCGAAGTCAGCAAACACGATCCGAGGTCAGGGGCAGGTGGCAAACAGGCAAAGCCCATAAACGAAGTCCGAGGTCAGAGGCAGGTGGCAGAAAGCAAAGTCCAGGAGTACAATAGCAGGATTCGGTACACAGGAAGGCAGACAAGATAAACACCTTTGCACAGGAACTAGACAGGCTAGACACTGAGGTTGCTCAGGCAAGTGCCTTTAAATACCTGCTGCAGAGGGCTTGTATGTGTTGCCACATAGGAAGGAGAGACACACCCACGCAAACTTCAGCACCAGTGCAAGTCTCCAGCAGCAAGAAAACACTGGCATGGATCACATGTAGCAGAGTTAAGTTAGTTGCTGCCTGTGATTGTCAGCTGGGCATCAGGAGGGAAAAGAGGGAGCCCGGCGTCTGTGCCTGCTGATAGGGGCAGCGGCGCTGGCACAGGCCGCTGGGCTAACACACTGGCATGGATCACATGTAGCAGAGTTAAGTTATTTGCTCTCTGTGTTTGTCAGCTGGGCGGCAGGAGGAAAAAGAGGTAGCCCTGCGCCGGTGCCTGCTGATAGGGGCAGCGGGGCCAACAGTACCCCCCCTTACTCCCCTTCTCCTCAGGCCTGGTCCTGGACAATAATTTTTTCAGCGGAAGAGGGGCATTGATGTTCTCCCTGGGTTCCCAAGATCTCTCCTCAGGGCCAAGCCCCTTCCAATCCACCAGAAATAGGGTTTTCCCTCTACTCTTCTTCATCCCCAGAATGGCCTTTACCTCATAGACGTTCTCATCACTGACCGCAACCGGAGCAGAGACAGGTTTCTTTTAAAAAAACGATTCAGGATGACGGGCTTCAGCAGGGAGACATGGAAGGAATTCAGTACCTGGAGGGAGGCTGGTAGCTTAAGCTTGTAGGTGTCACGGAACCATGAACCAGACGTACAAGAAGAGATAAGTGAAAATAAGAAGGCTTTATTGAAAATAAAGCTGTAAAGCAAAAGTCCAAACGGATGGTGAAACCGAGCAGAGTCTTTGCGAAGCCAGAGGTCAGGAACCAGAAGGGTAGTCAGACGAAGCCAGGATCAGGAACCAGCAGGATAGTCAGACGAAGCCAGGATCAGGAACCAGCAGGGTAGTCAGACGAAGCCAGGATCAGGAACCAGCAGGGTAGTCAGACGAAGCCAGGATCAGGAACCAGAAGCAGCAGCAGTCTTAGAAGCATGTGAACACAAGAGGACCAAGCAAGGAACTGAAGCCACAGACCTCCTATATATATGAGCTAGGCATCCAGCTCCTCCCAGGGGAAGGAGGAGCCGCAGGGTGGAAGGCTACAAGAAACCCAGAAACCAAGATGGCCGCCAGCACATGTCAAACGAAGGAGAGCAGCAAGCAGGTAAGACCATGACAGTACCTCCCCCTCAAGGGCCCCTCCTCCGCGGAGCACAAAACGGTTTCTGAGGGAAGCGTGCGTGGAAGGCTCGGAGCAAGGCAGGAGCATGGACATCTGCGGAGGGAACCCAGGAACGCTCCTCTGGACCATAACCACGCCAATGGACCAAAAACTGCAACCGACCGCGGACCAGGCGTGAGTCCAGGATATTGCTCACCTCATATTCCTCACGATTGCCCACTTGGACCGGACGAGGCCGAGGAACCGAGGAAGTGAAACGATTACACACCAGAGGCTTCAACAGGGAGACATGAAACACGTTGGAGATCCGCATGCCAGGAGGAAGCGCAAGGGCATAGGCTACCGGGTTTACCCTGCGAAGCACTCGGAAGGGACCAACAAAGCGAGGCGCCAGCTTGGGAGTGGGCACTCGAAGGTTGAGGTTGCGGGTGGACAACCATACACGGTCTCCGACCTGGTAGGAAGGAGCAGGCGCTCGTCTGCGATCAGCCTGGAGTCTCTGGCGCTGCGCAGAGACCTCAAGGGACTTCTGGATCTGTACCCAAGAAGCACGTAGGACGGAAAGGTGATCCTCCACAGCCGGAATATCCTGGGGAGAGAATACCTCCGGTAACACGGCAGGTTGGAACCCATAATTGGCCATGAAGGGAGACGTCCCAGAGGAAGAGTTCACCGCCGTGTTCCTGGCAAACTCAGCCCAAGGCAGGAGGTCAACCCAATTGTCTTGGTGATCGGAGACATAGCAACGAAGGAATTGCTCCAAGGCCTGATTGGATCGTTCTGCGGCCCCATTGGACTGAGGGTGGTAGGCCGAGGAGAAGGAGAGATGAATCCCCAACTGGGAGCAAAAGGCGCGCCAGAACCTGGACACAAACTGACTCCCCCGATCCGACACAATCTCCTTGGGCAAACCGTGCAACCGGAAGACCTCCCTGGCAAAAATCGTGGCCAACTCTTGTGCAGAGGGTAACTTCTTGAGAGGAACACAGTGGCACATTTTGGAAAACCGATCCACAATCATGAGAATGACCGTATGGCCTCGGGATGCAGGGAGGTCCACAATGAAATCCATCCCCAGGTGTGACCATGGGCGCTCCCCGGTGGCTATGGGTTGCAGAAGGCCCAACGGAAGGTGCCGAGGGGACTTACTCTGGGCACAAACGGAGCATGCCGCTACATATGCGGCGATGTCGGAACGTAGGGAAGGCCACCAGAACAGACGTGAAACAGCCCAGGACAGCTGATTCTTTCCAGGATGCCCCGCGGTCTTGGAGTTATGGTAGGTTCGCAACAACCGAGTGCGCAACTCCTCAGGCACAAAACATCTGCCGTTTGGTCTCCCAGAGGGAGCACCAGATTGAGCCGCCAAAATCTGCTCACCCAGGGGAGAGGTCAGGCTGGTGCGAATGGCGGCCAGGATCTGATTCGGAGGTATGACCGAAGTCGGAATCGACTCCTCCCTGGACAGCTCGGAGTACTGCCGTGATAAGGCATCCGCCCTGATGTTCTTGGAACCGGGTAGGTAGGAGACCACGTAATTAAAACGTGACAAGAACAGAGCCCATCTGGCCTGACGTGGTGTCAATCTCTTGGCCTCAGAAAGGTAGGTCAGATTCTTGTGGTCCGTCAGGATGAGAACCGGAACCACCGAACCCTCGAGCAAGTGCCTCCATTCTTTAAGGGCCTGCACGATGGCCAATAACTCCCTGTCACCAATCTGATAGTTGCACTCCGCGGAAGACAGTTTCCGGGAGTAAAACCCACAAGGAAGCAGAGGACCCTCTGGTGTTCTACGCTGAGACAGAAGGGCGCCTACTCCCGTCTCAGACGCGTCCACCTCGAGGACAAAGGGCAACCCAGGGTTGGGATGCGACAGAATCGGAGCCGACACAAAGGCGGACTTTAGGGCCTCAAAAGCTCGGATGGCCTCGAGCGGCCAGACCTGGGAATTACTGCCCTTCCTGGTCAGATCCGTGAGAGGCTTGGCCAGCATGGAAAAGTCCCTGATGAACTTCCGATAATAATTGGCGAAGCCCAAAAAGCGCTGCAGGGAACGAAGACCACTGGGCTGGGGCCACTGTAAGACAGCCGAAACCTTCTCAGGATCCATGGAGAACCCCTCAGCGGAAATTATGTAACCTAAGAAGGTTACCTGGGATCGGTGAAATTCGCATTTCTCAAGCTTACCGAACAGCTTGTTCTCTCGTAACCGTTGCAACACTCGTCTGACATACAGAATGTGGGCCTCCATGGATTCAGAATATACCAAGATGTCATCCAAATAGACTACCACACACTGCTGCAACAGGTCACGGAAAACATCGTTGATGAATTCCTGAAAGACTGCGGGCGCATTGCACAACCCAAAGGGCATAACCAAGGATTCGTAATGACCGGTCCTGGTGTTAAACGCGGTCTTCCACTCATCGCCCGCCTTGATCCTTACCAGGTTATATGCCGCCCTCAGGTCGACTTTGGTAAAGACCGTGGCCCCTTTAATGCGATCGAACAGCTCGGAAATCAAGGGTATCGGGTAAGCGTTCTTGATCGTGATGCGATTGAGACCCCTGTAATCGATGCAAGGCCTCAACTCACCGCCCTTCTTTTTCACAAAGAAAAATCCAGCCCCTGCCGGGGACGAAGATTTGCGAATGTGTCCGCGTGAAAGCGCCTCCCTCACATACTCCTCCATGGCCTCATTCTCCGCTACCGACAGTGGATAGACTTTGCCACGAGGAGGAACGGCACCAGATTGTAACTCTATGGCACAATCGTATGGGCGGTGCGGAGGTAGGGCAACCGCGCGCACCTTATCGAATACATCCCGGTACTCCTCGTATTCAGGAGGCAACAGAGAGTCCGGGGAAGTACACAGCAACTTGACAGACCCATGGATGCAACTAGCCCCACACTGCGGTGACCACGAGAGGATCTCGACCGATCTCCAATCGAAAGTCGGATTATGCTTCTGGAGCCAGGGGTACCCCAAGACCACCGAGTAGTGTGGAGACGAAATAACCTGGAGGCAGACCGACTCTCTGTGAACGGCACCAATGGCTATCCCCACTGGAAGGGTCTCATGAGTCACGTGTGGCGGCAGAAGGGGTCTGCCGTCTATCGCCTCAAGAGCCAGTGGGGAACCTCGAGCCTGCAGAGGAATGGAATTGGCGGCAGCGAACACACTATCAATGAACAAACCACCAGCACCAGAGTCCACCAACACCTGGGTCGTCACCGAGCCCCCGACCCAGGAGAGGACAACAGTGATCAGTGGTTTGTCAACACGGGAAACCGGGGACGAGGAGACTCCACCCAAGATCTGCCCCCGACAGGATCTCAGGGTACGAGTGTTTCCCGGACGGTTCGGACATGCCAACCGAAAATGCCCACCGAGACCACAGTACATGCATCGGCCCTCGCGTCTCCGGAGTGCCCTCTCCCCCTCGGACAGGCGAGCAAACCCCAGCTGCATGGGTTCACCCCCAGACAAGTCATCCCCAGGAGGCGTGGGAGGAGAGGGAGGCACGGGTGGGACAGCAAACGTAGGCACCAATCTGTTAGAAGACCTCCGCAGGTTCTCCTTAAAGGAAGGTCTCTCCCTGAGTCTGGTGTCAATCAAAATCAGGAAAGAAATAAGAGACTCGAGCTCAACTGGTAGGTCCTTAGCTGCAACCTCATCCTTCAAGGCATCCGAGAGACCATGAGAGAAAGCAGCGACCAGAGCCTCATTATTCCAGCCCACCTCTGCTGCCAGGGTACAAAACTCAATGGCGTATTCAGCTACGGATCGTGAACCCTGTCTGATGGACATAAGGAGCTTCGCAGCAGAGGCAGCACGAGCCGGCACATCGAATACCTTCCGAAGAGAAGCAACAAAACCGGAAAACTCGGCAACCACCGGATTGTTGTTCTCCCATAAAGGGCTGGCCCAGGCCAAGGCCTTGTCCGAGAGCAGCGAGATCAAGAAGCCCACCTTTGATCTCTCAGTAGGAAAGGCATGTGGCAGCAACTCGAAATAAATGCCCACCTGGTTAAGGAAACCTCGGCACTGAGTTGGCTCTCCCCCAAAGCGCTGTGGAAGAGGGGCAGAACCGGTCATACCCCGAAACACCGCAGGCGCAACAACAGGTGTCGGGGTAGACTCTGGCGCAACAACCGGAGCGGCAGTAGGAGCGAGCCCAGGAGCGACAACCGACCCATCGGCAACGGGAGCGAAATGAGCCGTGCGGTCAAGCAGGGTTTGCAACGCCACAGCGAACCGACCCAACAGGTGATCCTGCTGATCAAGTCTGGCAACCAGCGTGGGTAGCGAGGATGGCCCTGTACCGTCAGAATTCATGGCTTGGTCCTAATGTCACGGAACCATGAACCAGACGTACAACAAGAGATAAGTGAAAATAAGAAGGCTTTATTGAAAATAAAGCTGTAAAGCAAAAGTCCAAACGGATGGTGAAACCGAGCAGAGTCTTTGCGAAGCCAGAGGTCAGGAACCAGAAGGGTAGTCAGACGAAGCCAGGATCAGGAACCAGCAGGGTAGTCAGACGAAGCCAGGATCAGGAACCAGCAGGGTAGTCAGACGAAGCCAGGATCAGGAACCAGCAGGGTAGTCAGACGAAGCCAGGATCAGGAACCAGAAGCAGCAGCAGTCTTAGAAGCATGTGAACACAAGAGGACCAAGCAAGGAACTGAAGCCACAGACCTCCTATATATATGAGCTAGGCATCCAGCTCCTCCCAGGGGAAGGAGGAGCCGCAGGGTGGAAGGCTACAAGAAACCCAGAAACCAAGATGGCCGCCAGCACATGTCAAACGAAGGAGAGCAGCAAGCAGGTAAGACCATGACAGTAGGAAACATCATTGATTTGTTCAAGAATTTCAAATGGACCGATGAAGCGAGGACCCAATTTGTAGGAGGGTATTTTGAGCCGGATGTATTTGGAAGCCAGCCAGGACAGAATTTTGGAGAATTTCTATGTTTTTTATCCGCAGACTCTTTCATGCGCACAGAAATCTCTCCTCTAGTCTCCTCCCAGATTTTAGAGAACTCTCTTGAGGTGGCGTCTGCAGCAGGGATACCGGAAGAAGGAGACACCTGGAGTGGGATATTTGGTTGTTGGCCATAAACAACAAAAAATTTTGATTTCTTGGAAGACTCGCTGACATGATTGTTGTATGAGAACTCAGCCAAATGCAATAGTTCGACCCAGTTGTAGTGATGACTGTTAGTGAAGTGGCGCAAGAAGTTAGTCAGAATTTGTTTAACATTCTCCATATGACCGTTTGACTGAGAACGATATGCTGACGAGAAGTCCAGAGATACATTTAATAGCTTGCAAAGAGCCTCTAGAATTTAGACGTGAACTGTACGCCTCTATCGGACACAATACAGAGTGGAAAGCCATGGAGACGAAAAATGTGTTTGATAAATTTCTTGGCCAGTTGGGGAGCAGAAGGAAGACCAGGCAGAGGGACAAAATGTGCCATTTTGGAGAAGCGGTCAAAGACTACCCAAATTACAGAACAACCGAAGGACGTGGGTAGATCTGTGATAAAGTCCATGGCTATTTGTTGCCAGGGAACCTCAAGAACTGGAAGAGGAAGTAGAAGGCCGGCTGGACGCTGTTTGGAAGTATTATTTTGCGCGCAGGATGGACAAGCAGCTACAAATTCTAGGATGTCTTGTTGCATGGATGGCCACCAGTACCGCTGTGCAATGAACCTGAAGGTCTTTCTCTGACCAACATGACCCGCCATTTTAGATGAATGATCCCATAGTAAGATTCGCTTTCTGAAAGATTCTGCAACAAAGGTTTTTCCAGGAGGAATTTCGGATAGCTTGACTGGACAGGTTGAGATTTTAGCGGGATCAATGATGAATTGGGGCTCCGCCTCCTGGTCAGTGGAATCAAAGGATCTTGAAAGAGCATCTGCTTTGATGTTCTTATCTGCAGCACGAAAGTAAAGAACAAAATCTAAATGAGAAAAGAAGAGGGACCATCGAGCTTGGGGTGGATTAAGTCTCTGTGCAGACTGTAGGTAGGTGAGATTCTTGTGGTCAGTTTAGATCACTACCGGATGACTGGCTCCCTCCAGAAGGTATCGCCATTCCTCCAATGCCATTTTGATGGCCAACAACTCTCTGTCCCCGATCGAGTAGTTGCACTCAGGAGCGGAGAAGGCCCTGGAGAAGAAGCCACATGATGTCATCTTACCTGAGGGAGATCTTTGTGAAAGCACCACCCCAGCTCCAATAGACGATGCATCCACCTTCAAGAAAAATTGCTTACCGGCATCAGGACGATGGAGTACTGGAGCCGCAGAGAAGGCCTGTTTCAAGGCTTGGAAGGCAGATTCAGCCTTAGCAGTCCAATTTTTGGGATTCACCCCTTTACACGTCAAGGCTGAGATGGGGGCTGTCAAAGAATGTGGCATGAACTGGCGGTAGTAGTTGGCGAACCCCAGGAAGCGTTGAATAGCCTTTAAACCAGAATGACGGGGCCACTTCAAAATCGCAGACAGCTTTTCAGGATCCATCTGTAGGCCAGTATCAGATATTATGTACCCCAAAAATGGAAGCGAGGTTTGTTCGAAGAGACATTTTTCAAACTTGGCATACAGAAGATTTTTTCTTAGCCTTTGAAGGACCAGTCGAACCTGACTCTGGTGAGTAGCCAAATCTGGAGAAAAGACAAGGATATCATCTAGATAAACCACAACACAAGAGTATAACAGAAGGGAAGATGCCAGATGACAAGGCTTCTTCTCACGTGCCACTTCTCTGGCATGTTCTTGGAACTGTAAATCAATTCGAGTAGCCAGGGAGATGAGGTCATCCAGGGTGGAAGGAACATCCCATCCGGCCAATTCATCTTTAATTCTCCCACAGAGGCCCTACTAAAAGGTGGCCACACGTGCCTCATTATTCCAGCCGATTTCAGAGGCTAGCGAACGGAACTGGACTGCATACCGGCCTACCGATTGGTTCCCTTGACGCAAATGCAGTAGGGAGGATGTGGCGGAGGAGGTGCATCCGGGCTCGTCGAACAACTTGCGGAAAGCCTCTAGGAAGGCCTGTAGATTCATTATGACTGGTTCATTCCTTTCCCAGAGGAGATTGATCCAGGCCAGTGCCTCCCCAGTAAGGTGTGACATAAGAAAAGCCACTTTGGCTTGGTCCGAGGCAAATTGATGAGGCAAAAGTTCAAAATGAAGGGTGCATTGATTTATGAACCCCTGGCACTGCTTAGGGTCACCGTTGAAACGTGGAGCAGCAGCGGCAATCAAGCGAAGTCAGAAAACAGACAGACATGGGATGGCGTGCAGCATAAGGTAGGACGTGCTGCGGGCCTCCGCCCCTCCGCTGCTTTGAGCCCCCTCCTCCCTCCCCGCGTTCATAGCTGTTCACTTGGTGGTGATTCAGAGGCCTGCGAAATGAAGTGAGCCCTGTACCGGCCTGTGCTTTAGATCCGTCTGATGTCCGACGTCCGGAGCGGGACTGGTTGCTGGGAGCTCTGCGGCACTGAATGAAGTGAGCCCTGTAAACGGCCGGTGCCTTACATCTACCCGACGTTCGGAGCGGGACTGGTTCCCTCAGTATTGAATCGGGAGGGCAGCGTGAACAACTATCGAACTCCAGGCTGGGGTGCAGCGTGGACCAGGCGCACTGCGGGCAGTGAGAGGGCTCCGCAGGCGGCTGGTGCGGCGCACGACTCCTTATGGGAGTTTTTCTATCTGCCTTGCAGGAGATGTGCTGAGGAGCCGTGTTTCAGCCATACGAGACCTGAGTTTGACTCCAGAAGCTGTGGAGCTGCGCTGCTGTGAAGCTTCGTCCTCGGTCCTACATCGTAACCTCATTACTCGTTTGAAATAAGGACGCGCAAGTTTGGTGAAAAATCACCTGTCTAAATCTTTAACTGTTACTAACTGTTACTATAACATCTAACTAACTGATCACTTGGCCAAAAGCGGGGGTATAGTGCCTTGTTTACTAATAACATTCATCTGTTTACTAATAACGCTAACAACAGCATAAGTTTAACTTTCTGAAGGTCCTACGTGTCTTTTTGGGCTTCGGCAGAAGTCTTTATTAATCTATATCTGAAGGGCCAACCTGAAGGTCCATTGAAGCTGGGGGGGGACTTTCTCATTTGGGCAAAATTCTAAAATTCCGGGACTTAACTCAAAGTGATAGCCCAAAGAGGGTAAGAGGAAAAAGTATAGTATAGTATATAGTCACTTTATAGTACCACGCTGCCTTGATAGTGACCTAGCAGTAGTTCGCTGCCGCAGCAGGGATCTCACAGTGTTTTGCTGCCTCAGCAGTGACCTCATAGTATCTTACTGCTTTGGTAGTGACTTCACAGTGCCCTGCTGCTTTAGCAGTGATTATGTAGTGCCTTGCCGCCTTAGCAGTGACCTCACGGTATTCCGCTACCCTGACACTAACCTCCATAGTGTCGCACTGCCTTAGCAGAGACCTTATAGTATTCTGCTGCTTTTACGGTGACCTTTACAGTGCTCCGCTGCTTTGGCAGTGATCTTATACAGGGAGTGCAGAATTATTAGGCAAATGAGTATTTTGACCACATCATCCTCTTTATGCATGTTGTCTTACTCCAAGCTGTATAGGCTCGAAAGCCTACTACTAATTAAGCATATTAGGTGATGTGCATCTCTGTAATGAGAAGGGGTGTGGTCTAATGACATCAACACCCTATATTAGGTGTGCATAATTATTAGGCAACTTCCTTTCCTTTGGCAAAATGGGTCAAAAGAAGGACTTGACAGGCTCAGAAAAGTCAAAAATAGTGAGATATCTTGCAGAGGGATGCAGCACTCTTAAAATTGCAAAGCTTCTGAAGCGTGATCATCGAACAATCAAGCGTTTCATTCAAAATAGTCAACAGGGTCGCAAGAAGCGTGTGGAAAAACCAAGGCGCAAAATAACTGCCCATGAACTGAGAAAAGTCAAGCGTGCAGCTGCCAAGATGCCACTTGCCACCAGTTTGGCCATATTTCAGAGCTGCAACATCACTGGAGTGCCCAAAAGCACAAGGTGTGCAATACTCAGAGACATGGCCAAGGTAAGAAAGGCTGAAAGACGACCACCACTGAACAAGACACACAAGCTGAAACGTCAAGACTGGGCCAAGAAATATCTCAAGACTGATTTTTCTAAGGTTTTATGGACTGATGAAATGAGAGTGAGTCTTGATGGGCCAGATGGATGGGCCCGTGGCTGGATTGGTAAAGGGCAGAGAGCTCCAGTCCGACTCAGACGCCAGCAAGGTGGAGGTGGAGTACTGGTTTGGGCTGGTATCATCAAAGATGAGCTTGTGGGGCCTTTTCGGGTTGAGGATGGAGTCAATCTCAACTCCCAGTCCTACTGCCAGTTTCTGGAAGACACCTTCTTCAAGCAGTGGTACAGGAAGAAGTCTGCATCCTTCAAGAAAAACATGATTTTCATGCAGGACAATGCTCCATCACACGCGTCCAAGTACTCCACAGCGTGGCTGGCAAGAAAGGGTATAAAAGAAGAAAATCTAATGACATGGCCTCCTTGTTCACCTGATCTGAACCCCATTGAGAACCTGTGGTCCATCATCAAATGTGAGATTTACAAGGAGGGAAAACAGTACACCTCTCTGAACAGTGTCTGGGAGGCTGTGGTTGCTGCTGCACGCAATCTTGATGGTGAACAGATCAAAACACTGACAGAATCCATGGATGGCAGGCTTTTGAGTGTCCTTGCAAAGAAAGGTGGCTATATTGGTCACTGATTTGTTTTTGTTTTGTTTTTGAATGTCAGAAATGTATATTTGTGAATGTTGAGATGTTATATTGGTTTCACTGGTAAAAATAAATAATTTAAATGGGTATATATTTGTTTTTTGTTAAGTTGCCTAATAATTATGCACAGTAATAGTCACCTGCACACACAGATATCCCCCTAAAATAGCTAAAACTAAAAACAAACTAAAAACTACTTCCAAAAATATTCAGCTTTGATATTAATGAGTTTTTTGGGTTCATTGAGAACATGGTTGTTGTTCAATAATAAAATTAATCCTCAAAAATACAACTTGCCTAATAATTCTGCACTCCCTGTAGTATTTTGCTGCTTTGGCGGTGACTTCACGGTGCCCTGCTCCCGTAACAGTGACTTTACAGTACCTTGCTGCCTCGACAGTGACCTCACAGTACCCCGCTGCTTTAACGGTGACTTCACACTATCCTGTTGCCTTAACAGTGATTTCATAGCACCTTGCTGCCTTAACGGTGACCTCACACTGCCCCGCTGCTTTAACGGTGACCTCATAGTATCCTGCTGCCCTAACAGAGACTTCATAGTACCCTGCTGCCTTAACAGTGACCTCACAGTACTCTGCTGCTTTAACAGTGACCTCATTGTACCCCGCTGCTTTAACAGCGACTTCATAGTGCCTCGCTGCCTTAATAGTGACCTTACAGTACTCCGTTGCCTTAACAGCGATTTCATAGTACCTTGCTGCCTTAACAGTGACCTCACAGTGCCCTGCTGCCTTAACGGTGACCTCACAGTATCCTGCTGCCCTAACAGAGACTTCATAGTACCCTGCTGCCTTAACAGTGACCTCACAGTACTCTGCTGCTTTAACCATGACCTCATTGTACCCCGCTTCCTTAACAGCGACTTCATAGTATCCTGTTCCTTGGTGTTACCACACAGTATTCTCCTGCTTTAACAGTGATCTCACAGTATTCTGCTGCTTTTGAACATGGCCCCTAAAGCACAAAACATGAAATCTTTGGGTACCTCTGCCCCTGAAGGCGCAGAAGGCAAAAGTCCTAAATCCAACATTGAAAGGTACTTAAGATCCTCCCCCACCAAAACAAGAGGCACAATGAAACCCCTTGCCCGCTCAGAGGAGAGAAAAGAGGCTAGAAACGACGTAACGCTTTCCGAACATAGTGAGAAAGAGACTATGGATAACCAGACATATAAGCGTATGGAAATAATTGAGCAAAAATTGGGGGACATTCTGGAGGCCCTAAAAATAACCAATCAAACCTTAGGCACATTGACAACCACTGTGTCTTCAATGCAATCTGATATCTCTCTCATTAGGGATGATATGGATAAAATACGCTCCAGAGTTAAAGAAACAGAACTATCCTTAATTACTACTAAAAATGAAGTCTCCTTAATGGGTAAAAAAAGCCAAATGATTGATTTAGAATATAAGGCCCTTAAGGAGAAACTAACAGATTTGGAGGATAGGGCACGCAGAGGAAATATCCGACTGATAGGTTTCCCTGAAGGATCGGAAGGGGACAATCCAGGGGGGTTCATCCAGAAATGGCTGATGGACTCTTTGGGCCGAGAATCCTTTTCATCATTATTCATGGTCGAACGGGCACACAGGGTTCCTAACAAAAAACCGCCTGCTGGAAGCCCCCCACGTACCCTTCTGGCCAAAATTCTCTGTACTAGTGATCGCGACAAAATACTGAAGCGAAAGAGAGAACTTGGCGACTTGATTTATAACGGGAACAAAATCTCGATCTACCCAGATTATTCTTTCTTTACTCAATTTAGGAGGAAGCAATTTGGGGAGATTAAGAAACGTCTTATTAATGCAAATATTAAATATTCGATGCTGTTCCCGGCAAAAATTAAGAATAGTATATGAGGAATCTGTTATCTTTTTCCCTAGTACTGAGGAAGCCTCCGCCTGGATGGATGCCAAGGGGCTATGAGAATCCTAACCGGAAGGGTCTCTTTACTTTTTTTTTTTTTCTTTTCTCCCATGTTCAATTAAGAGTTATCTGGTTCAGTGCATTTTTTGTTAGTTAGGTATTGGCGATTTTCTGTACTGTATATAGAATATGAAAGAAATTGTTTAGAGCGCGGGGGAAACAGAGGGAGGGGTTGTGGGGGGGGGAGGCCTAGGCGATGTGTAAGAGGAGCACGGGATTTTATTGCCCTGTGCACCATGGGGTGGGGGGGGTTTCTTGTTCACTGCTGCGGGACCCGATGCAGAATTTGGGAGGGGAGCGGAAGAACCTGGCCATTTGTTACTTTGTAAATGTCACGTATACTAACATGGAATGTCCGCGGATTGGCGGACAAACTTAAACGGAGGGTGGTATATGATACCATCTCCAGACATCTACCTGCTATTGTGGGGCTGATTGAGACACATTTCACAGTTGAAAAATTGAAGTATATGCAAAAATCTTGGACGCAGAACGAGTACCACTCCCACTACTCGGCCTATTCGCGAGGAGTTAGTGTCTACATACATAGGAATGTGGACTATGAGCCATATGATCAATGGATTGATAAGGAGGGAAGATTTGTATTCCTATATGGCCAGTGGATGGGACTGGTATGCGTGCTTGCATTTGTTTATATTCCTCCCCCCTTTTCCTCAGAAGTGTTGAGGAAACTTGCAGAGTATGTGAGTAAGAGGGATCCGTGCCCTATATTAGTGTCGGGTTATTTTAACTCTGTTATGGATAATAAGGACAGGGTATCCGAGCATAGCGGAAGGGGGAGTATTAATGAGCAGCCCACGATTCTTAGCAGGATCTGCCAGGAGATGGGCCTTATAGATGTGTGGCAGTTTCTGTATGGGAAAAAAATGGCCTTCTCTTGTTTTAGTAGATCTTGTAAAGCCATGTCTAGGATAGATTTATTTCTAGCAAGTTCAGAATTCCTGGAACTGACTCAAAAAATGAAGTACGAACCACATGGTATATCCGATCACACTCCAATGCTATTTTCGAGGGCTGACTCTCTATCTTCAGTAGGGAGAAAATCTTTTAGGTTAAACCCATATTGGATACAGGTGGTAGGTGACCAAGAAAGGATTGTGAAAGATATCTTAGAATTCTAGGCACTAAACTATGGATCCACACACATACATTATGTGTGGGACTCCCTGAAGGCCATGATAAGAGGGGCATATAGTATGAGGATTAGGCAGAAAAGGGCAGAATATGCTAACACTGAAAAGGAATTGGTAGAGAGGGTTGGGGTTCTTGAGGCGGATCTGGCCAAACAAAATGAGAATGATACTCGATCATTATTAATGGAGGCAAAGAGGAAATACCAGACTTTTCTTTATGAAAAGGCGCAGCACAGACGTTTGCTGGACAACAAGATTTTTTTGAGAAAGGCAAAACAGGTAGAATGCTGGCATCCGTAATTACTAATCAAAAGATCCAAATCCCAATAAAGCAAATAAAACTGCGAACTAGTGTATTAACCAACGACTGTTTTAAAATTAAAACTGCCTTTGTAGAACATTTTGCTAAAGTATATCGGTCGGATCTTGGGGTGGATGATGGAGCCCAGGCTCTTTTTTTTTAAAGTGTGGCACTTCCTCGCCTTTCTGATCAAGATAGCGCCAAACTAAATTTGCCATTTACTCTTGATGAGGTGGAGAAAGCCGTCGACAGTATAAAAAGCAATACGGCCCCGGGCAGGGATGGTATACCTTATGAATTTTATAGAGCATATCGCAAAACGGTATTGCCCCTTCTTCTTCAGATGTTTAATGAATCTTGGAGGAGTGGTTTACTCCCCCCCTCTTTGAGGGAGGCTTCAATTTCTTTAATTTTGAAGAAAGATAAAGATAAGACAGAGGTGGGGGCGTATCGCCCAATTTCATTACTCAATACCGACTACAAGATACTAGCAAAAGTGCTTGCAAACAGGTTGAGGGGGGTCGCTCACTGCCTGATCCATGCGGATCAGACGGGCTTTATCCCAAAACGAGATATACAATCTAATATCCGTAGGGCTTTTCTTAATGTGTATGTTGGGGAGGGGGAGGACCGCTCCATCCTGTCTCTGGATGCCGAGAAGGCCTTTGACAGGGTGGAGTGGCCCTTCCTGTGGGGAACTTTGGATAGAATGAATCTGGGAGAACATTTTATCAAATGGATACAGTTGCTTTATTCTGACTCCACAGCCAGGGTGAGGATAAATGGGATTGACTCGGAACAGTTCCCTCTACAGCGAGGTACACGGCAGGGTTGTTCCCTCTCACCTTTGATATTTGCCCTGGCTTTGGAACCTCTCGCTTGTAAAATCCGTCAATCTAATCAGATCGTAGGATTTGGAGGGAGAGGAGAGGAAGACAAGATCAGTTTGTATGCGGACGATATCCTTGTATTTCTGAGGCAGGGATGGAAAGCTGTTGCACCTGTTATGAACATCTTGAAAGAATATGGGGAGTTATCAGGGTATAAAGTAAACTGGGATAAATCTGAACTTCTCCCCCTTGTCCGAGCACCCCCTGACAGCCCCTTGGGTGTTAAGTTACTTGGACCAACTGACTCCATTCGATATCTGGGTATTAGAATAAGCGCAGATCTGTCCCGATATAATTCCTTAAACATAATTCCTATGATTAATAAGATCAGGGAGAAGATCCGGACTTGGCAGAAGCTGCCCCTGTCACAGGAGGAAAGGATTGCACTGGTCAGGATGGTGATCCTCCCCATTGCACTATATCCTCTGACAGCATGCCCGATATGGATTGATGATTCCTTTTTTGGGTTATTGGATAAACTGTTGAATGAGTTAATCTGGGGGAGGGGAAGGGTGAGGATTAAGCTAAAATATCTCTGTTTATCGTCGGAGAGAAGGGGTGGCCTTCCCCTCCCATTCCTCCAGGGATATTACATCGCAGCACAGATAAAGTGGTGTTTGGGGGGGGGGGGGGGGATCACCAGGCCGCTTTGCTATTATGGGATATTCTTTCTATTTTGGAGACTGGCCACCTGGGCACGAGGAAAAAACACTGCTTGATTAGTGATACATTAAATAGGGTTTGGAATAAGATAAAAAAAATATTGTGTGTAATAAGCCCTACTCACTTTACCCCACTTTGGCACAATCATAATTTAAGGGAATTTAAATCAATTGTAGATTATAAATACTGGAATTCACGCGGAATTAACCGCTTAACTCATATAATATCACATGGTAATATTATTTCCTTAGATGAATTAATAAAAGGTACACCGACTCTCTTAGATAGATATAGGTACGCACAAATTAGTCACGCATATACGAGCACTCAGGACAAAAGTCTATTGGTCATTGGGACTAGTTATTTTTTGGATTACTGTTTTAGATTTAAGGACACCCAACTCACACTCTCTCAAATATATCATAGATTTCGGGACTGTCTGGGGGAAATAATTATATTTAAAAGTGAGGGAGGCTGGGAAGCTGAACTGGGAGATGGGGTCATCTTGGAATGGGATACAGTATATCAAAATATAAAAAAAGTATCAATCTCTCAGAAATATAGATTGATTCAGTTCAAGATTGTACATCGCCTATACTACTCCCCCGCCTTCCTCGCCAAAATATATAAGGAAAAGAGGGATTTGTGTTGGAAATGTTCATCAGAAAATGCGGATTTGGGTCACTTACTATGGAACTGTCCAGAAGTGAGTGGGCTCTGGACTAGTATTTATGAGGAACTATACAAAAGATACAAGATCAAACTGAACCGAAGCTTTACGCAGGCAATCCTGGGTCTTTTTCCCCGCTCTGAGTTGACCCCCTACCAACTACGAGTTAGTATGGAAGGCTTTATGGTCGCAAAGGCCTTGATAGTCCAATATTGGGGTACCAAGAATAGCCCTAGCTTTTGCGAATGGAGGGCCCGGCTAGACACTATTGAGGCTTATAGAAAAGTAGCAAGGAGATCGGAGTGACGATACTTTGAGAGGGCAGGTTCTTTTTCTTCGCTCCAGGTTCTCAAGACCCCTTATGTGGGAATTTTATTTTTTATTTTTTTCTTTCCCCCGTAGATATCAAAATACAGGCGGATCCCGCAGCAGTGAATTATTATTAAGGGGGGGGGGTTAAAAAAAAAAAAAAAAACATGATCCGAGGTCATGGCAGGCAGCAAACAGGCAAAGTTCATAAATGAAGTCCGAGGTCAGAGACAGGTGGCAGAAAGCAAAGTCCAGGAGTACAATAGCAGGATTCGGTACACAGGAAGGCAGACAAGATAAACACCTTTGCACAGGAACTAGACAGGCTAGACACTGAGGTTGCTCAGGCAACTTCCTGTAGTAGGAAGTGCCTTTAAATACCTGCTGCAGAGGGCTTGTATGTGTTGCCACATAGGAAGGAGAGACACACCCACGCAAGCTTCAGCACCAGTGCAAGTCTCCAGCAGCAAGGAAACACTGGCATGGATCATATGTAGCAGAGTTAAGTTAGTTGCTGCCCGTGATTGTCAGCTGGGAGGCAGCAGGGAAAAGAGGGAGCCCGGCGTCCGTGCCTGCTGATAGGGGCAGCAGCGCCAGCACAGGCGGCTGGGCTAACACACTGGCATGGACCACATGTAGCAGAGTTAAGTTAGTTGCTGCCTGTGTTTGTCAGATGGGCGGCAGGAGGGAAAAGAGGGAGCACGGCGCCCGTGCCTGCTGATAGGGGCAGTGGCACCGACACAGGCCGCTGGGCTAACACCTAGAGCCATAAGCTATATGGAAAAGGGAATTCCTTGATTGGACTTAATTGAATTTTTCTTTGGTTACAATCAAACCTGACTTCCTAAACAGCATTCTGTTTCTAACAGCCCCTATTACTAGAAGCTAGAAAGCCATGCCAGTAGGCTCCCCCTATTTTCCTTGCTGGCTGTGAAAAAAAAAAAAAAAACAGTACAGGAGAAAAGATGAAAAGATTTGAATTTTCTTTAACCTGTTTGTGACTCCTAACATAATAGTACATTGAAGAGGTCCAAGAGGTGTATAAAGAGCAGTCATCAGCTGACCCTGTTCCATACCTGGTGGGAGCTCGCTGTACAATGCAGTCTGCACCCAGCTACAATGACTATGATCAACAATACCTCTGATCCTAGTCATTTATTCCATCAGATGCCGTGGTCAATAGCAACTGTGGTATCTGTCCCTTGATCAGAGCCCCCGTGGGGCTCTGACTGATTGCTATGAGAGCCTGGGGTCTTGTGAAGGCTCCCAGCCTTGTCATAGGGAGCTGCTTTAAAAGCAATGTCGAATGCACAGTCTGACAAGCAGTCTGTAAGAATCCCAACAAGTAATCAAAAGATCACAAGTAAAAATTGCAGAGAAAAAAACTAAAATATTAGACATCAATCTACTATTAAAATATAAAAATATATTTCCTACGTGATGAACACAGAAGAACAGAGAAAGTAAAAAAAACTGATCCTTTATTTTGAGCATCCGTTATGCTCATTTACACCCGTTTTTGTCAGTTTCATCTGCGATCCGTTATTTTAGACAGAAAAAAAGACCTGAGAGTCAAAAATAATGCATCTCTGACAAAACTGACAAAAAATGGATGCAAAATGAGCATAAAGGATACATTTTTTCTTATTTTTCTGTTCTCCTGACAGATTAGAATGAAAAACTAAACAGTGATGAGAAGACGGCCTAAGAGTGGTCTCTGACCATAGTGAGGCTCACAATTTAGTGTACTTATTTCAAACACATACTAGGTCCAATTTTATAGGATGTCAGCTTACCATAAGGATATTTGGAGTATGAAATAAGGATGGCACAACTTTGTTTGGGTGGCTCACCTGATTGTTGCCAGGTGTCGGGTGCTCAAAATCTATCTGATTCACCCAATCAGCAATTTGGAAATATAGTATACTGTATAGACGAGCACTCCTCACCTGGTCTAATGCAGAGCACAGTATTTATTTGGTTGAAAAAGATTATAAGAAAATAGGTGTATATATACACTCACCTAAAGAATTATTAGGAAGACCTGTTCTATTTCTCATTAATGCATTTATCTAGTCAACCAATCACATGGCAGTTGCTTCAATGCATTTAGGGATGTGGTCCTGGTCAAGACAATCTCCTGAACTCCAAACTGAATGTCAGAATGGGAAAGAAAGGTGTGGATGCTAGAGGTCAGAGGAGAATGGGCCGACTGATTCAAGCTGATAGAAGAGCAACATTGACTGAAATAACCACTCGAAACAACTGAGGTATGCAGCAAAGCATTTGTGAAGCCACAACACGCACAATCTTGAGGCGGATGGACTACAACAGCAGAAGACCCCACCGGGTACCACTCATCTCCACTACAAATAGGAAAAAGAGGCTACAATTTGCACGAGCTCACCAAAATTGGACTGTTGAAGACTGGAAAAATGTTGCCTGGTCTGATGAGTCTCGATTTCTGTTGAGACATTCAAATGGTAGAGTCCGAATTTGGCGTAAACAGAATGAGAACATGTATCCATCATGCCTTGTTACCACTGTGCAGGCTGGTGGTGGTGGTGTAATGGTGTGGGGAATGTTTTCTGGGCACACTTTATGCCCCTAAGTGCCAATTGGGCATCGTTTAAATGCCACGGGCTACCTGAGCATTGTTTCTGACCATGTCCATCCCTTCATGACCACCATGTACCCATCCTCTGATAGCTACTTCCAGCAGGATGATGCACCATGTCACAAAGCTCGAATCATTTCAAATTGGTTTCTTGAACATGACAATGAGTTCACTGTACTAAAATGGCCCCCACAGTCACCAGATCTCAACCCAATAGAGCATCTTTGGGATGTGGTGGAACTGGAGCTTTGTGCCCTGGATGTGCATCCCTCAAATCTCCATCAACTGCAAGATGCTATCCTATCAATATGGGCCAACATTTCTAAAGAATGCTATCAGCACCTTGTTGAATCAATGCCTTACATACGGACGTCTGAATGGAGCCTTACAGGGGGGGTGATCAATGACAGGGGGGTGATCACCCCATATAGACTCCCTGATCACCCCCTGTCATTGATCACCCCCCTGTCATTGATCACCCCCCTGTAAGGCTCCATTCAGACGTCCGTATGTTTTTTACAGATCCACGGATGCATGGATCGGATCCGCAAAACACATACGGACATCTGAATGGAGCCTTACGGGGGGTGATCAATGACAAGGGGTGATCACCCCATATAGACTCCCTGATCACCCTCCTGTCATTGATCACCCCCCTGTCATTGATCACCCCCCTGTAAGGCTCCATTCAGACATCCGTATATTTTTTACGGATCCACGGATACATGGATCGGAGCAGCAAAACACATACGGACGTCTGAATGGAGCCTTACAGGGGGGTGATCACCCCATATAGACTCCCTGATCACCCCTCTGTCATTGATCACCCCCCTGTCATTGATCACCCCCCTGTAAGGCTCCATTCAGACGTCCATATGTTTTTTACAGATCCGCGGATACATGGATCGGTTCCGCAAAACACATACAGATGTCTGAATGGAGCCTTACAGGGGGGTGATCAATGACAGGGGGGTGATCACCCCATATAGACTCCCTGATCCCCCCCCTGTCATTGATCACCCCCCTGTCATTTATCACCCCCCTGTAAGGCTCCATTCAGACGTCCGTATGTGTTTTGCGGATCCGTGGATCCGCAAAACACGGACACCGCGGATCCGCAAAACACATACGGATGTCTGAATGGAGCCTTACAGGGGGGTGATCAATGACAGGGGGGTGATAACCCTATTTACACTCCCTGATCACCCCCCTGTCATTGATCACCCCCCTGTAAGGCTCCATTCAGACATTTTTTTGGCCCAAGTTAGCGGAAATTGTTTTTTTTCTTACAAAGTCTCATATTCCACTAACTTGTGTCAAAAAATAAAATCTCACATGAACTCACCATACCCCTCACGGAATCCTAATGCGTAAAATTTTTTAGACATTTATATTCCAGACTTCTTCTCACGCTTTAGGGCCCCTAAAATGCCAGGGCAGTATAAATACCCCACATGTGACCCCATTTCGGAAAGAAGACACCACAAGGTATTCAGTGAGGGGCATATTGAGTCCATGAAAGATTGAAATTTTTGTCCCAAGTTAGCGGAAAGGGAGACTGTGAGAAAAAACAAAAAAAAAAATCTATTTCCGCTAACTTGTGCCAAAAAAAAAATAATCTTCTATGAACTCGCCATGCCCCTCATTGAATACCTTGGGGTGTCTTCTTTCCAAAATGGGGTCACATGTGGGTTAATTATACTGCCCTGGCATTTTAGGGGCCCTAAAGCGTGAGAAGAAGTCTGGGATCCAAATGTCTAAAAATGCCCTCATAAAAGGAATTTGGGCCCCTTTGCACATCTAGGCTGCAAAAAACTGTCACACATGTGGTATCTCCGTATTCAGGAGAAGTTGGGCAATGTGTTTTGGCTTGTCATTTTACATTTACCCATGCTGGGTGAGTTAAATATCTTGGTCAAATGCCAACTTTGTATAAAAAATGGGAAAAGTTGCTGAGATATTTCTCTCACCCAGCATGGGTATATGTAAAAAGACACCCAAACCACATTGCCCTACTTCTTCTGAGTACGGAGATACCAGATGTGTGACACATTTTTGCAGCCTAGGTGGGCAAAGGGGCCCACATTCCAAAGAGCACCTTTCGGATTTCACAGGGCATTTTTTACAGATTTTGATTTCAAACTACTTCTCACGCATTAGGGCCCCTAAAATGCCAGGGCAGTATAACTACCCCACAAGTGACCCCATTTTGGAAAGAAGACACCCCAAGGTATTCCGTGAGGGGCATTGTGAGTTCTTAGAATTTTTTATTTTTTGTCACAAGTTAGCGGAAAATTATGATTTTTTTTTATTTTATTTTTTTCTTACTAAGTCTCATATTCCACTAACTTGTGAAAAAAAATAAAAACTTCCATGAACTCACTATGCCCATCACGAAATACCTTGGGGTGTCTTCTTTCCAAAATGGGATCACTTGTGGGGTAGTTATACTGTCCTGGCATTCTAGGGGCCCTAATGTGTGGTAAGTAGTTTGAAATCAAAATGTGTAAAAAATGACCTGTGAAATCCTAAAGGGTCTCTTTGGAATGTGGGCCCCTTTGCCCACCTAGGCTGCAAAAAAGTGTCACACATCTGGTATTGCTGTACTCAGGAGAAGTTGGGCAATGCGTTTTGGGGTGTCATTTTACATATACCCATGCTGGGTGAGATAAATATCTCGGCAAAAGAAAACTTTTCCCATTTTTTTTATACAAAGTTGGCATTTGACCGAAATATTTCTCTCACCCAACATGGGTATATGTAAAATGACACCCCAAAACACATTGCCCAACTTCTCCTAAGTACGGCGATACCAGATGTGTGACACTTTTTTGCAGCCTAGGTGGGCAAAGGGGCCCACATTCCAAAGAGCACCTTTAGGATTTCACAGGTCATTTTTTACACATTTTGATTTCAAAATACTTCCCACACATTAGGGCCCCTACATTGCCAGGGCAGTATAACTACCCCACAAGTGACCCTATTTTGGAAAGAAGACACCCCAAGGTATTCCGTGAGGGGCATGGCGAGTTCCTAGAATTTTTTAGTTTTTGTCACAAGTTAGCGGAAAATGATGATTTTTTTATATTTATTTTTTCTTACAAAGTCTCATATTCCACTAACTTGTGACAAAAAATAAAAACTTCCATGAACTCACTATGCCCATCACAAAATACCTTGTTGTGTCTTCTTTCCAAAATGGGGTCACTTGTGGGGTAGTTATACTGCCCTTGCATTCTAGGGGCCCTAATGTGTGGTAAGTAGTTTGAAATCAAAATGTGTAAAAAATGACCTGTGAAATCCTAAAGGTGCTCTTTGGAATGTGGGCCCCTTTGCCCACCTAGGCTGCAAAAAAGTGTCACACATCTGGTATCGCCGTACTCAGGAGAAGTAGGGCAATGTGTTTTGGGGTGTCATTTTACATATACCCATGCTAGGTGAGATAAATATCTTGGTCAAATGCCAACTTTGTATAAAAAAATGGGAAAAGTTGTCTTTTGCCGAGATATTTATCTCACCCAGCATGGGTATATGTAAAATGACACCCCAAAACACATTGCCCAACTTCTCCTGAGTACGGCGATACCAGATGTGTGACACTTTTTTGCAGCCTAGGTGGGCAAAGGGGCCCACATTCCAAAGAGCACCTTTAGGATTTCACAGGTCATTTTTTACACATTTTGATTTCAAACTATTTACAACACATTAGGGCCCCTAGAATGCCAGGGCAGTATAACTACCCCACAAGTGACCCCATTTTGGAAAGAAGACACCCCAAGGTATTTCGTGATGGGCATAGTGAGTTCATGGAAGTTTTTAATTTTTGTCACAAGTTAGTGGAATATGAGACTTTGTAAGAAAAAAAAAAAAAAACATAATTTTCCGCTAACTTGTGGCAAAAAATAAAAAGTTCTATGAACTCACTATGCCCATCAGCGAATACCTTAGGATGTCTACTTTCTGAAATGGGGTCATTTGTGGGGTGTTTGTACTGTCTGGCCATTGTAGAACCTCAGGAAACATGACAGGTGCTAAGAAAGTCAGAGCTGCTTCAAAAAGCGGAAATTCACATTTTTGTACCATAGTTTGTAAACGCTATAACTTTTACTCAAACCATTTTTTTTTACCCAAGCATTTTTTTTTTATCAAAGACATGTAGAACAATAAATTTCGAGAAAAATGTATATATGGATGTCATTTTTTTAAAAAAAAATTACAACTGAAAGTGAAAAATGTCATTTTTTTGCAAAAATTTCGTTAAATTTCAATTAACCACCTCTGGACCGCTGTACGCAGATTCGCGTTCCGGAGGTGGCAGCGCTGCGCACAGTCAAGCATATACGCGTCATCTCGCGAGACGCGAGATTTCGCTCCAAGCCGGCCCGCGCATGCGCATCGCGGGCCGGCAAAAGTTAAAGAACAAGTTCGTCACCAGCCTGCCAGCAATGATCATTGGCTGGCAGGCTGGCGATTTTTAAAAAATCCAATCACAAGCCATATAACAGATCATATTAGTAAATATGATCTGTTATATGGCTTCTCTGCTCCTCTGCTGGTACTTTTCGTCGGTTGGATCCAGCAGAGAAGCAGACATCACTGTGAGTACACCAAACACTTCACTGTAGACCCTGATCACCCCCCTGCACCCCAATTAACCCTTTGATCACCCCTTTGATCGCCCCTGTCAATCACCAGTTAAAGGAAAAAAAGTGATCAGTGTAAACTGTCACTTTTTTTTTTTCACTAGTATTGGCTGTTAGGTTTTAGGGATAGTTTAGGCCCCTTGGTTAGGTAGTTAGCGTCAGTTAGCGCCCACCCCACCGCACCGCAGTCACTTTTATTCGCTGAATAGCGTATCGCTAATCAGCATTTGTACTTTTATAGTATCTGTAAGTGATCAAAACTGATCACGGTCAGATCTATAATAGTATTAGTGTCACTTTAGTTCGCCCTCCACCCAAAACGCAGTGTTTGCCCGATCAGGCCTGATCGGTCGCCCACACGTGCGTTCACCCACGCCCGCCCCACCGCAGTGACAAAAAATATATATTTTTTGATCACTGCACATTCATTTTACACGCACTGCGGCGATAAAAAAATCAGTTTTGATATTTTTTATCAACCGCAGCGGCCTCTGGTACTTCGCTAGCCTCCCCTTTGTAAGACAGGTTTGCTTTTTTTCTTGGGTAGTCTCAGGGAATACCCCTAAATTTAGTAGTCCAAAATGTCAAACAGGGGGTATTCTTCTGAAGAGGCCTACAGGATTCTGACCCAGTCGGATGAGGAGTGGGAACCCTCATCTGATGAATCTAGCGGGTCAGAATATGAACCTGTGGAAAGCAGTGGCTCTCTGACCCAAAGTTCGGACGAGGAGGTGGAGGACCCTGGCAGCACCAGGCGTACCCGGCCCCGTGTCGCTAGACCACAGGTTATGCAGGATCCGCTTCAAGAGCAGCAGAGTGGGGCTGTCGCTGCCGGATCACGTGGTGAGGCATACACCAGCAGCGCAGCCCTCCCTGGACCTAGTACCAGCACTGCCGTACAACATGGTGACGTGGCGAGCACCAGAAGGGCAGTTGAAGCTGGTACGGTGGCACGTGCAGTAGTTACCCCGTCGCAGCCACCGCACAGACAGGCCCGTAGAGCCCCTAGAATCCCTGAGGTGCTGGCAAACCCTGATTGGCAGTCACCAACTTCAGCCGCACCTGTAGTTCCCCCTTTCACCGCCCAGTCTGGAGTTCGGGTTGAGACGGCTCAAATCGGTTCGGCCCTGGGATTTTTTGAGCTGTTCTTGACTGCGGAGCTCTTGGACTTAGTCGTGGCAGAGACCAACCAGTATGCCACACAATTTATATCCGCCAACCCGGGAAGCTTTTATGCCCAGCCTTTTTTTGGGCCTTCTCCTCAACATGGGCCTGACAAAAAAGCATGAATTGCGGTCATATTGGTCAACGCACCCGATTAATCACATGCCCATGTTCTCTGCTGCTATGTCCAGGGCACGATTTGAGGCCATCCTCCGTTTCCTGCATTTTAGCGACAACACCACCTCCCGTCCCAGAGGCCACCCAGCTTTTGACCGGCTCCACAAAATTCGGCCCCTCATAGACCATTTCAACCAGAAATTTGCAGATTTGTATACCCCCGAGCAAAACATCTGCGTAGACGAGTCCCTAATACATTTTACCGGGCGCCTTGGCTTCAAACAGTACATCCCAAGCAAGCGTGCCCGGTATGGGGTCAAATTGTATAAGCTCTGTGAAAGGGCCACAGGCTATACCCACAAATTTCGGATCTATGAGGGAAAAGATCAGACCCTGGAGCCGGTCGGTTGCCCTGACTACCTGGGGAGCAGTGGGAAGACAGTCTGGGACTTGGTGTCACCCTTATTTGGCAAGGGGGTACCATCTTTATGTGGACAATTTCTACACAAGTGTGGCCCTCTTTAGGCATTTGTTTCTAGAACGGATTTGCGCCTGTGGCACCGCGCGAACTAGTCGCGTGGGCTTCCCCCAACGGCTTGTAACCACCCGTCTTGCAAGGGGGGAGAGGGCTGCCTTGTGTAACGAAGAACTGCTCGCGGTGAAATGGAGAGACAAGCGTGACGTTTACATGCTCTCCTCCATTCACGCAGACACGACAATCCAAATTGAGCGAGCAACCCGTGTCATTGAAAAGCCCCTCTGTGTCCACGACTATAATGCGCTCATGGGAGGGGTGGACTTCAATGACCAGATGTTGTCTCCGTATTTAGTTTCCCGCAGAACCAGACGCTGGTATAAGAAGGTGTCTGTATATTTAATTCAATTGGCGCTCTACAATAGTTTTGTTCTCTACAGTAAGGCTGGGAGAACACGATCTTTCCTCAAATTCCAGGAAGAGATCATCGAGAACCTCCTTTACCCAGGAGGTTCCGTGGCCCCATCCCCCAGTGTAGTTAGCCGTCTACACGAGCGACATTTCCCCAGTGTCGTTCCTGGTACCTCAACCCAACCGTCACCCCGAAAAAGATGTCGTGTCTGTAGCAGGAGTGGAATAAGGCGTGACACCCGCTATTTCTGTCCTGACTGTCCGGACCACCCTGCCCTATGCTATGGAGAGTGTTTCCGGAAGTACCACACACAGGTACACCTAGCATAGGGATTGCATCTCACAGGACAGGCACACAGGGCTATTAGGGCCCTTTTACTCTCAGCTGCTGCAAACCTCTCCTTTCACCTGGGATAAAGTGCATAACGTACTTCGCCACATCTTTGGGCGATTTGCGCTTTGCACATTGTCCCATGGGGAAGGAGAGGTTTTTTCTATAAAGGTAAAAAAAACTAAACAAAAAAAAAATTACCGGTAAGTAAAAAAGTTAAAAAAGTTTAAAAAAGTTAATATGTTCTGTTCTAAAGTTAATAAAGTTATTGCTTTGCGGCCTGGTTTTTTCTTTTTTGTTTTGTTTTTTTTACCTTCCAGGTGGACCAACCGATCGACCAGCTGCAGCACTGATGTGCATTCGGACAGAAGCATTGCGCTGCTGTCAGATTACACGCAAGTCGGTGTATGCGGCGCTGCAAGACGAGATTTCTCCTCTGCAGTAAAAGATATGTTTGCCGAGGCATATGAGCTGAGGAGGTGGCGGTGTTCATATACTTTGGCAAACACTTTGTATATCTAAAAAAAAAAAATCCCGGCAATGATTTATTCATCCACATCGATTGATGTGAATGGAGAAATCGGGTTTGCCAGGGCATACGAGCTGAAGTGGGTATGGATGTTGGGCGGAGCTCCTATGTCCTGGCAGACGCCTTTCCCCTCCTTTTTCTTTTTTTGGCAGAGATTTTTTCATCCACATTGATCGATGCGAATGAAGAAATCTGTGCCGTTCATTTTTTTCTTTCAGCCCAGAGGCTGAACGGAAAAAAAAAAAATCTCATTACCCGTATGCTCAATATAAGGAGAATAGCAGAAACTCCTAATGCTGGGCATACATGTAATGATTGCGGAGACCCTCAAATGCCAGGGCAGTACAAACACCCCACAAATAACACCATTTTGGAAAGAAGACACCGCAAGGTATTCGCTGAGGGGCATATTGAGTCCATGAAAGATTGAAATTTTTGTCCCAAGTTAGCGGAAAGGGAGACTTTGTGAGAACAAAATCCAAAAAATCAATTTCCGCTAACTTGTGCCAAAATTTTTTTTTTTTTAATGAACTCGCCATGCCCCTCATTGAATACCTTGGGGTGTCTTCTTTCCAAAATGGGGTCACATGTGGGGTATTTATACTGCCCTGGCATTTTAGGGGCCCCAAAGCGTGAGAAGAAGTCTGGTATCCAAATGTCTAAAAATGCCCTCCTAAAAGGAATTTGGGCACCTTTGCCCACCTAGGCTGCAAAAAAGTGTCACACATGTGGTATCTCCGTATTCAGCAGAAGTTGGGGAATATGTTTTGGGGTGTCATTTTACATATACCCATGCTGGGTGAGATAAATATCTTGGTCAAATGCCAACTTTGTATAAAAAAAATGGGAAAAGTTGTCTTTTGCCAAGATATTTCTCTCACCCAGCATGGGTATATGTAAAATGACACCCCAAAACACATTCCCCACCTTCTCCTGAGTACGGAAATACCAGATGTGTGACACTTTTTTGCAGCCTAGGTGGGCAAAGGGGCCCACATTCCAAAGAGCACCTTTCGGATTTCACAGGTCATTTACCTACTTACCACACATTAGGGCCCCTGGAAAATGCCAGGGCAGTATAACTACCCCACAAGTGACCCCATTTTGGAAAGAAGACACCCCAAGGTATTCCGTGAGGGGCATGGCAAGTTCCTAGAATTTTTTATTTTTTGTCACAAGTTAGTGGAAAATGATGATTTTTTTTTTTTTTTTTTTTCATACAAAGTCTCCTATTCCACTAACTTGTGACAAAAAAAAAAAATTTCCATGAACTCACTATGCCCATCAGCGAATACCTTGGGGTCTCTTCTTTCCAAAATGGGGTCACTTGTGGGGTAGTTATACTGCCCTGGCATTCTAGGGGCCCAAATGTGTGGTAAGGAGTTTGAAATCAAATTCTGTAAAAAATGACCTGTGAAATCCGAAAGGTGCTCTTTGGAATATGGGCCCCTTTGCCCACCTAGGCTGCAAAAAAGTGTCACACATCTGGTATCTCCGTACTCAGGAGAAGGTGGGGAATGTGTTTTGGGGTGTCATTTTATATATACCCATGCTGGGTGAGAGAAATATCTTGGCAAAAGACAACTTTTCCCATTTTTTTATACAAAGTTGTCATTTGACCAAGATATTTATCTCACCCAGCATGGGTATATGTAAAAAGACACCCCAAAACACATTCCTCAACTTCTCCTGAGTACGGGGATACCAGATGTGTGACACTTTTTTGCAGCCTAGGTGGGCAAAGGGGCCCATATTCCAAAGAGCACCTTTCGGATTTCACAGGTCATTTTTTACAGAATTTGATTTCAAACTCCTTACCACACATTTGGGCCCCTAGAATGCCAGGGCAGTATAACTACCCCACAAGTGACCCCATTTTGGAAAGAAGAGACCCCAAGGTATTCTCTGATGGGCATAGTGAGTTCATGGAAGTTTTTATTTTTTGTCACAAGTTTGTGGAATATGAGACTTTGTATGAAAAAAAAAAAAAAAAATCATAATTTTCCACTAACTTGTGACAAAAAATAAAAAATTCTAGGAACTCGCCATGCCCCTCACGGAATACCTTGGGGTGTCTTCTTTCCAAAATGGGGTCACTTGTGGGGTAGTTATACTGCCCTGGCATTCTAGGGGCCCAAATGTGTGGTAAGGAGTTTGAAATCAAATTCTGTAAAAAATGACCTGTGAAATCCGAAAGGTGCTCTTTGGAATATGGGCCCCTTTGCCCACCTAGGCTGCAAAAAAGTGTCACACATCTGGTATCTCCGTACTCAGGAGAAGGTGGGGAATGTGTTTTGGGGTGTCATTTTATATATACCCATGCTGGGTGAGAGAAATATCTTGGCAAAAGACAACTTTTCCCATTTTTTTATACAAAGTTGTCATTTGACCAAGATATTTATCTCACCCAGCATGGGTATATGTAAAAAGACACCCCAAAACACATTCCTCAACTTCTCCTGAGTACGGGGATACCAGATGTGTGACACTTTTTTGCAGCCTAGGTGGGCAAAGGGGCCCATATTCCAAAGAGCACCTTTCGGATTTCACTGGTCATTTTTTACTGAATTTGATTTCAAACTCCTTACCACACATTTGGGCCCCTAGAATACCAGGGCAGTATAACTACCCCACAAGTGACCCCATTTTGGAAAGAAGACACCCAAAGGTATTCCGTGAGGGGCATGGCGAGTTCCTAGAATTTTTATTTTTTGTCACAAGTTAGTGGAAAATGATGATTTTTTTTTTTTTTTTTCATACAAAGTCTCATATTCCACAAACTTGTGACAAAAAATAAAAACTTCCATGAACTCACTATGCCCATCAGCGAATACCTTGTGGTCTCTTCTTTCCAAAATGGGGTCACTTGTGGGGTAGTTATACTGCCCTGGCATTCTAGGGGCCCAAATGTGTGGTAAGGAGTTTGAAATCAAATTCTGTAAAAAATGACCTGTGAAATCCGAAAGGTGCTCTTTGGAATATGGGCCCCTTTGCCCACCTAGGCTGCAAAAAAGTGTCACACATCTGGTATCCCCGTACTCAGGAGAAGTTGAGGAATGTGTTTTGGGGTGTCTTTTTACATATACCCATGCTGGGTGAGATAAATATATTGGTCAAATGACAACTTTGTATAAAAAAATGGGAAAAGTTGTCTTTTGCCAAGATATTTCTCTCACCCAGCATGGGTATATATAAAATGACACCCCAAAACACATTCCCCACCTTCTCCTGAGTACGGAGATACCAGATGTGTGACACTTTTTTGCAGCCTAGGTGGGCAAAGGGGCCCATATTCCAAAGAGCACCTTTCGGATTTCACAGGTCATTTTTTACAGAATTTGATTTCAAACTCCTTACCACACATTTGGGCCCCTAGAATGCCAGGGCAGTATAACTACCTCACAAGTGACCCCATTTTTTAAAGAAGAGACCCCAAGCTATTCGCTGATGGGCATAGTGAGTTCATAGAACTTTTTATTTTTGTCACAAGTTAGTGGAATAGGAGACTTTGTAAGAAAAAAAAAAAAAAAATCATCATTTTCCGCTAACTTGTGACAAAAAATAAAAAGTTCTATGAACTCACTATGCCCATCAGTGAATACCTTAGGGTGTCTTCTTTCAGAAATGGGGTCATTTGTGGGGTGTTTGTACTGTCTGGGCATTGTAGAACCTCAGGAAACATGACAGGTGCTCAGAAAGTCAGAGCTGCTTCAAAAAGCGGAAATTCACATTTTTGTACCATAGTTTGTAAACGCTATAACTTTTACCCAAACCATTTTTTTTTTACCCAAACATTTTTTTTTTTATCAAAGACATGTAGAACTATAAATTTAGAGCAAAATTTCTATATGGATCTCGTTTTTTTTGCAAAATTTTACAACTGAAAGTGAAAAATGTCATTTTTTGGCAAAAAAATCGTTAAATTTCGATTAATAACAAAAAAAGTAAAAATGTCAGCAGCAATAAAATACCACCAAATGAAAGCTCTATTAGTGAGAAGAAAAGGAGGTAAAATTCATTTGGGTGGTAAGTTGCATGACCGAGCAATAAACGGTGAAAGTAGTGTAGGTCAGAAGTGTAAAAAGTGGCCTGGTCTTTCAGGGTGTTTAAGCACTGGGGGCTGAGGTGGTTAAGAACAAAAAAAGTAAAAAAAAGTCAGCAGCAATGAAATACCACCAAATGAAAGCTCTATTAGTGAGAAGAAAAGGAGGTAAAATTTATTTGGGTGGCAAGTTGCATGACCGAGCAATAAAAGGTGAAAGTAGTTTAGTGCAGAAGTGTAAAAAGTGGCCTGGTTATTAAGGGTGTTTAAGCTAGGGGGGCTGAGGTGGTTAAACTGTCTCTTTATTTAGAATGTTACCACTCTATGTTACCTCATGTTTTATGTAGAAACAGAACAGCCAATAATGCATTAGTTTTGAGAGGATCTCTCTGCATGGGGCGCGACCCGTCCTGTGTACAGAGTTCCCGGTTGTAGTGCGCAGGCGCACGGTACAGAGGTCCAATGTTCACAGGATCTGTGCTACCGCATGCGCAATACCTGATCGAGAGACACAGAAGTCCAAGTGGTGTGCGCAAGCGTGGAGCAGGAGGAATTCTCGCAAGAGCGGGACATCTGTTAACGCATGGCAAATGCGCATTGTGGGACGCCAACAGGGTGACGCATGGAGCCGATCATGTTAGGGTCTGTTCCTTTTTAATTATTTATTTAGCACAGGAGCACTTTATTAATCATTAATGAATAAATTGTATGGAATTATGGTATACACTCACCTAAAGAATTATTAGGAACACCTGTTCTACTTCTCATTAATGCAATTATCTAGTCAACCAATCACATGGCAGTTGCTTCAATGCATTTAGGGGTGTGGTCCTGGTCAAGACAATCTCCTGAACTCCAAACTGAATGTCAGAATGGGAAAGAAAGGTGATTTAAGCAATTTTGAGTGTGGCATGGTTGTTGGTGCCAGACGGGCCGGTCTGAGTATTTCACAATCTGCTCAGTTACTGGGATTTTCACGCACAACCATTTCTAGGGTTTACAAATAATGGTGTGAAAAGGGAAAAACATCCAGTATGCGGCAGTCCTGTGGGCAAAAATGCCTTGTGGATGCTAGAGGTCAGAGGAGAATGGTCCGACTGATTCAAGCTGATAGAAGAGCAACGTTGACTGAAATAACCACTCGTTACAACCGAGGTATGCAGCAAAGCATTTGTGAAGCCACAACACGCACAACCTTGAGGCGGATGGGCTGCAACAGCAGAAGACCCCACCGGGTACCACTCATCTCCACTACAAATAGGAAAAAGAGGCTACAATTTGCACGAGCTCACCAAAATTGGACTGTTGAAGACTGGAAAAATGTTGCCTGGTCTGATGAGTCTCGATTTCTGTTGAGACATTCAAATGGTAGAGTCCGAATTTGGCGTAAACAGAATGAGAACATGTATCCATCCTCTGATGGCTACTTCCAGCAGGATAATGCACCATGTCACAAAGCTCGAATCATTTCAAATTGGTTTCTTGATCATGACAATGAGTTCACTGTACTAAAATGGCCCCACAGTCACCAGATCTCAACCCAATAGAGCATCTTTGGGATGTGGTGGAACAGGAGCTTCGTGCCCTGAATGTGCATCCCTCAAATCTCCATCAACTGCAAGATGCTATCCTATCAATATGGGCCAGCTTTTCTAAAGAATGTTATCAGCACCTTGTTGAATCAATGCCACGTAGAATTAAGGCAGTTCTGAAGGCAAAAGGGGGTCCAACACCATATTAGTATGTTGTTCCTAATAATTCTTTAGGTGAGTGTATGTACAATATTACGAGATTAAGATCATGTATTTATTTGTCACTGCTATCACTGTAAGCACCTGATCTTTTTATATGCTTTTAACTTTATGAAATCCGATTTATAATTATGTATTCACTTTGTAATTTAGTTAATATGTTTATTAGCAATTATGCAACACTTATGTATTCAGCTGTATTTATATGTGTTTGAGCACTACTATCACTAGCTTGACAAAGGCTCCATTGAGAGACCTGAAATGCTACATTGCTGTTGGGTGTAATAAAGTATTAATCTATTCACTGGAAGACCGGAGTGCTGCCTTATCCTTTTACTATATGATCATCATTCCAGGCCCTAGGAACTATTGGGAATTGCACCCGGCATCATAGGAGTGCTGCTGTATATTTTTTCTTTTTTTCTTTATATATATATATATATATATATATATATATATATATATATATTTATATATATAAATCACGTGATCAGATAGCGTAATCTTTGGCTATACAGTTACTCATTATGTTTCCCACATAACCAGGGGCATTTATTCAATGCAGTCTTCCCCCAATCTGTTTAGTGGACAGATTAATTCTAGTGGAAATAGATTAGTTCTGGTGTAGATTATTTCTGGTGAAAATAGAATAGAGTGTCTTCTTTTATGGTACTCCTGTAGTCTCTATTCTTCTAGTGGACAAAATAATGTCCTTCTATGGTTGTTGGTATTACCAGCAATGTATCGCTGGATTACTAGAGGATTATATTGCACAATCTCCCGATAGGTTAGTAGTTGTTAAAAAGTTCCGTTGGTCTAGAAGATATTGTTAGTGTAACTTGATGACAGTACTTTCACACTTGTTAGGTGAGTATGTGTATCTTTCAGGCAGTGGGTTGTCAGACCAGCCGTGGCATCCCACGTGGCCGCTGTTAGCAACCTCGACTGCCGATTCCTGTATGGTGTCTTCGCGGCTACACGGCTTGTGGCCACTCTTAAAGGTGAGCCACCCAAACAAAGTTGTGCTATCCAATCAATCTTAATCACCCAGATTTCGGTTGAGCTCCTAGGTTGTAGACCATGGACATCTGGAATTATGCAGAGACCAAACGGCTTAAGGCCAAACAATTTTTATTTGATACTGGAGATACTGAACCAACTACAGACAAATCTATGACAGAGACCTTCAGAGAGTTAGAAACACTTTTACATAAACAATTGAGACAATGGTGGGAGATTAGGTCCCTAAAACAATACATTGATAATGGTAAAATCCCCAAAGGCCTGCAAATTACAAAGATCCCAGCACAAGATCTTTGTGACACAGATTTTATTGAGGAGTGGAATTCCCTTCTAATGACCCAATTTATAGCATTAGTTCAATTAATCATCAAGAAAAGAACACAAATTTTAAATCACATCACAAAGAAAATAAACAATATGAAAGGAAAGATTGATGAATTCCCAAAGAATAATGAATATAACACATGGCAAGAGAGACTATGCAAAAATTATTTGGACAAATTAGAACAGGAGATTATGGATAAAAAAATAAAAACATTTAGAAATAATCAGGAAAATATATAATTAATGAAAACATTGGAAAAATCACAAAACCAGGCACGGGAACCACTAGAGAGATAGGAGAAAGAGTGTCACTACCAGAGCTTTGAGACGTTCTCACAGCTCCGTTTCTCCACCCCTGTGATGATGTCACTACTAGAGCTTGGAGGAGTTCCCTCTGCTCTGTTTCTCCGCCCCTGTGTTGAGGTCTTTACTTCCTCCCAGCTGTCCCTCCTGTGTTTGATTTCTCTGCCTTTAAATCACCCCTCCTCCTTTGTAGGGTGTGGATTATACTTTTCATTTGAGCTGTATCTCTCGCTTGAGTATCTTCACTTGTGTGTTATCTTTCTATGGACCTGAGTTCTGCTGAAGCAAGTACTTCGGATAGTGTCTGCTGACTTTGGATCTGTCTTCACTGCTGCTGCAGCTCCTTCAGTTAAGTGTGCAGACTTTGTGTGTTTCTGTTTGTTTTCTGACTGGATCCGAGGCGACCCCGGTTCCGTCCATATTCCGAGCAGGGCACCGGTGGCCGTGCCCCTTCCACTATTGTAGGGGTTACAGTGGTCATCAGCCTTAGGTACGCGGGCATGTCTCGATCCACCATTTGGATCTGGACATGTGCTTAGCAGCATAGGGAGAGCTTTTAGGGTCTGACAGGGGTCACCCTTTATCCTCCCTAGTTTGGGTCCGGTCAGTAGCTTTTTCACTGTGTATGCTCTTGTTGCTCACATACAGACGTGACAAAGAGACAGAGACGCGACACAATCAAAATTTTATATTCCAGTTAACAATAGATATAAAACATTGTCAAACGAGCATTTTTTTGACAAAACACCGCCACACCACAGATCAAGGATTCGGAGAAGGTCACAACAGACACCAACTCGGACCCAACACCCCCTACCCCCAGTACACCAATACAACTTAAGAAACAGACAGGACAATCAGGATTGGGGGGACAGGGAACACTAATATTACACACCCTCTCACTTGAAACCCAATCACACACAGGAAACTCCACGGGAATATCACCACAGATATCACGCACAAGAGAGAGGAAGAGAAAGATCCGGAGGGGACAACGAAAAAAATATAAATTCACAACAGGAGATAGATATGGACAGATGCAAAGATGCAATAATAAATCTCAGTACTCATATATTGACATAACCCCAGGTCAAACTCCTTAACAAAGGCCTTAAGTTTGCGGCAACTAATAAAATGGATAAATTCCACACCTTTATAGGTGTGGAAAAATTTATTAGAAAACTCTGCTTAAATATTTCCTAAGAAACCCCATTATGCAAACCACAACAAGCCAGGGAAGGTATAGACATACGGAATTGAAACAACGTTCAACTAAATTCCCAAGACAGGAAATAAGCCAAGAAATTGAAACGTTCTGCAAATGTGTAGAATCAGACTTAAGACGTATGAATGTTAAAACCAAAAGAAGTAACTTATTCAACCAAGAAATTCAAGCAATTAAGCAACTACAGATGCAGAACAACATAATCATTCGGCCGGCGGACAAGGAAGGGGGACGCAGTGGTGATTCTAGACATAGAAAAATATGAACAAGAATGTAATAGACAATTATTAGACCAAACCACTTATAAAAAGATAACTAAAGACCCCACCAGGGAATATAGTCAACTACTATCTAACTTCTGTCAGAAAGGGGTGGAAAAGAAAATTCTGTTGGAACAAGAAGCTAAATTCATTTTAAATATCCAGAAAAGACTGGCAATGTTCTACTGCCTGCCAAAGGTACATAAGAATCTGGAAAATCCTCCAGGTCGACCCATAATTTCTGGGATTGGGTCCTTAACATCTAACTTATCGCAGTACATAGACCGTCTACTCCAAACTGTGGTAAAGGATACTAAATATACACCAAGGATAGCACACAAATCATAAAACTAATTGAAGGTCTGGAATATAATTTAAACTGGATCTTGGGAACCCTAGATGTCCAGTCATTATATACAATTATAGACCACAAACAAGGTATAAAAGCACTAATGACACAACTAGAAAAAAGTGATATGCTCCAAACAGAACAAATATAATTTTTGGCGGAAGGAGTAGAATTTATCTTAACCCACAATTATTTTTGTTTTGGATCGAAGTTCTTCCTACAGACTAGAGGTACCACCATGGGCACCAGGCTCGCCCCCAGCTGTGCAAATCTTTTTATGTCCCAGTGGGGGGACCAACACATACTGCATAAGCTGGGGACGGACCTGGTGCTGTGGCAAAGGTACATTGATGATGTTATCTTTATATGGCAGAATGGAGAATTGGAACTACAAATGTTGAAGAAATTAATAACATCTCAGTTGACCTACGTTTTTCAGCCAATATAAGAAGACTACAGATAGAATTCTTAGATCTCAATATCAAAGTAAAAAACTACAAACTTACATGTTGTACATTCCAAAAGCCGCCAGCAAGGAAGAGTTTTATCCGCTACACCAGCTGCAATCTACCCAGAGGGTCAATTCAGATGCTTGAAATGCAACTGTGCAAGTGAGGAAAGGTGAGGAAAGGTTTGAACATGTGAGGAAAGGTTTGAACATGAAGCACAAATCTTGAAAGACCAATTTGTCTCTAGAGAATACCCCCTAACAGAGGTAGAGACATCTTTATCTAAAGTAAGGAAGTTCGATAGAAGAACTTTCTTCGTCGACAAGACATTTAAAAATGAGAAAAAGAAGGAACCCTGTGCATCATAATACCTTTCAGTGCCCAACACAAAAAAGTGGAACGAATTATTCGAACACACTGGCACCATATACAAAATGACAAACTAATAGGCCCCTCTATTGCTAGAAATCCACGTATAATCTATGCAAAGGCCCCAAACTTGGGACTAAAAGTTGCCCCATCCATCAAAACCTCAAACAAAAAACAAAAACATTTGATGAGGGGATGGCTAGACTTAAAGGGATTCTACAGGTGCAAGAAATGTTGCAACTGTAAGACGACTACTTTTCAAAAGAAGACAGAAAAAATACATTCAACTACAACCGCTTTTACACATGAAATAAATTAATTTCTCACTTGTAACAGCACAAATGTGATTTATATAGTACAGTGCCCCTGCAAAAAACTGTACGTAGGGAGAACAAAAAGGACACTAAAAAGGCGGATATCAGAACACATTAACAATATAAAGAATGGCTACATACATCATTCCCTGTCCAAACATTTCAAGCTACTGCACAACCAAGATCCTAAGGGCCTATCGTTTGCGGCAATAGAAAGAGTTGACGAGCATTGCAGAGGAGGAAACTACAAACCGGATTCCAAAAAAGTTGGGACACTAAACAAATTGTGAATAAAAACTGAATGCAATCATGTGGAGATGGCAAATGTCAATATTTTATTTGTAATAGAACGTAGATGACAGTTCAAACGTTTAATCCGAGCAAATGTATCATTTTAAAGGAAAAATACATTGATTCCAATTTTCACGGTGTCAACAAATCCCCAAAAAGTTGGGACAAGTAGCAATAAGAGGCTGGAAAAAGTAAATTTGAGCATAACGAAGAGCTGGAAGACCAATTAACACTAATTAGGTCAATTGGCAACATGATTGGGTATAAAAAGAGCTTCTCAGAGTGGCAGTGTCTCTCAGAATCCAAGATGGGTAGAGGATCACCAATTCCCACAATGTTGCGCAGAAAGATAGTGGAACAATATCAGAAAGGTGTTACCCAGCGAAAAATTGCAAAGACTTTGCATCTATCATCATCAACTGTGCATAACATCATCCGAAGATTCAGAGAATCTGGAACAATCTCTGTGCGTAAGGGTCAAGGCCGTAAAACCATACTGGATGCCTGTGATCTCCGGGCCCTTAAACGACACTGCACCACAAACAGGAATGCTACTGTAAAGGAAATCACAGAATGGGCTCAGGAATACTTCCAGAAACCATTGTCAGTGAACACAATCCACCGTGCCATCCGCCGTTGCCAGCTGAAACTCTACAGTGCAAAGAAGAAGCCATTTCTAAGCAAGATCCACAAGCTCAGGCGTTTTGACTGGACCAGGGATCATTTAAAATGGAGTGTGGCAAAATGGAAGACTGTTCTGTGGTCAGACGAGTCACGATTCGAAGTTCTTTTTGGAAATCTGGGACGCCATGTCATCCGGACCAAAGAGGACAAGGACTACCCAAGTTGTTATCAACGCTCAGTTCAGAAGCCTGCATCTCTGATGGTATGGGGTTGCATGAGTGCGTGTGGCATGGGCAGCTTGCATGTCTGGAAAGGCACCATCAATGCAGAAAAATATATTCAGGTTCTAGAACAACATATGCTCCCATCCAGACGTCATCTCTTTCAGGGAAGACCCTGCATTTTTCTTTCTTTCAAATTTCTTTTTATTAAGCATATTAAATCAAAATATTCTTTGTGTACAATAAACATAGAAACAGGAAAGGGGAACACGCCCCAGGATCATATAACATAGAGCATAATATATATTATGAAAAACAAATTGAAGCCTCAATTGTTAGTTTAGTGCAACATCACAGATGACATAGACATAGAATGCAAATTTTAGATTATGACATCTCAAGATTTCTCAAGCCATTTAGCCCATGTGATCAAAAACTTATCGTGAGATAAATTCTCCCAGCTAGACATTTCCTCCATTCTACATATCTCTTGAACTCTCTCCTTCCACATCTGCACGGTTGGAGGTTGCGCAGAAAGCCATTTTAGTGGGATGAGTAATTTGGCAGCAGAAATAAGGTGAGATAATAAGGAGTGTTTTCTAAGAGGACAATGGAGATCCGGAAGATTAAGAAGAACAGCAGTTGGTGAAAGGACCGTGTTGGAGGAACAAATATTCTTTATTTCACTGGCTACCATATCCCAAAAAGGATGGATAACAGGGCACGACCACCAAATGTGTAAAGCAGTACCTTTTTCTGTAGCACACCTCCAACAGTTAGCAGATACTTCAGGATACATTTTGTTCAAAAGGTCAGGTGTACGGTACCACCTAGTCATAATCTTGAAAGCATTTTCCTGGGCAGAGATGCAACGGGAGAAACCATGCGAATGGCTAAGGATCCTTTTTACATCTGCCTCAGAGAAGTGTGTATTCAGTTCTGACTCCCATTGGGTAATATAAAGAGGGTATTTATCATCTTTTGGTTCCAGACTTTTGTTATAGATGTATGAGAGTGATTTGCTTCTAAGGGTTGGAGACTGCAGGAGAACATCATACCAAGATGGATCATACCCCTGAGGAGCTTTTTGTAGGTAATCTAAGCAAATCTTCCTGAAATGGAGGTAATGTAAATGCGACCATTTTTGCGTTTTATATGACGTCTCCATAGCCACAATATCAGGTACTTTTTTATCCTTCAATACGTCACCCACTACATCATTACCAAACCTAGGCCACAAGTTAAAGACGTCAACATAATCTGAATGGAGAAGATAAGGAATTAGGCGTATTGGCGTGAAAGGAGAGGGGCCCTTTGATAATGGCATTTGAGAAGTAAGTTTCTTCCAAGCTTTGTGGATCCCTACAAATGAAGGATTTAAGTTATTAACCACTGTAGTTGTAGGCGAGGTATCCCACAAACTGGCCAATTCCGAGGAGGTCCAGGAAGTGTTGGCTATTTGACAACCTAATTTATGGGAATTGGGGTTGAGAATTTCTGAGTGCAGTCTAATCAGGTTTGCCAGATAATAGTTTTTAACATCAGGGAGGCCAAAATCACCTCTGCTCATAGGCTGAGATAAGCAACTAAAAGATAGCCTAGGCCTAGATTTTTTCCAAATAAAACTTGAAAAAAGGGTTTGGACTTGAGATAAATAAGAAATAGGGAGGGAGATAGGCAAGGTCTGAAAGAGGTATAATAATCTAGGCAGGACATAGGTTTTCAGGAGGTTTTCCCTACCTATCCAGGACAAGAAGGGGATCTTAAGGTTTTCCAATTGTGACCTAATGTCAGATAATAAAGGAGTATAATTTGAGCGAAATAGGTGTTTAGGGGAAGGAGTTATATTGACCCCTAGGTATTTAATATGGGATGTGGACCAATGAAAGGGAAAAATTTTGGATAGGCCATTTACTACGTCTCTGGGAAGGTTAATACCCATTACTGAACATTTTGAAAGGTTGATTTTGAAATTAGATATATGGCCAAATACCTCTAAAAGTTTCAAAATCTCAGGGAAAGCAATGACCGGGTCTGACATGATAAGCAACATATCATCTGCAAAGGCCGCAACGGTGTGATAAGTCGAACCCACTTTAAACCCCTTGATGATGTCGCTTTGTCTAATCTTCTGTATTAATGTCTCTAAACAGAGAATGAAAAGGGAAGGGGACAATGGACACCCTTGGCGAGTACCGTTAGAGATGGAGAATGTAGGGGATAGGACGCCATTAACCCTCACCCGAGCATGAGGGGCTGAGTACAGGGACATCACAGCATCTATGAATTTAGAGTGGAAACCAAACTTAATAAGAGTGGCCGCCATAAATCCCCAATCCACTCTATCAAACGCCTTTTCAGCATCCGTGCTTAATAGAGTCAGATTGTTTTTAGATCTCAGAGCTTGTTGAATTAACAGCTGGACCCTAAAAGTGCTGTCCCTGCACTCCCGCCCCCCAACAAACCCAGATTGATCTGGAGCTATAAGGTTTTTCAGAAAGGGGGCAATTCTGTGGGCAATTAATTTGGCCCATAACTTTATATCGGTGTTTAAGAGGGATATAGGTCTGTAACTGGACGGAATTTCCGGATCTTTGTTAGGTTTGGGAAGGACCACAATATGAGCCTCAAGGGCCTGTTTAGCTGGGGAAACCCCGTTTAACATAGAGTTTAAATAAGATACCAGATGGGGACCTAATACATGAAAAAATTTCTTATAATACGCAATTGGCAGTCCATCAGGGCCGGGACTCTTCCCCGAGGGAATGGAATTAAGGATTTTCTGGACTTCTGGAAGGGTGACAGGAGAGGTCATAGACTCGCTATCAGTAGGGGATAGTTTTGGTAGATTAAGCGAAGATAAAAAGGAATTAGTAAGGGCATTCCTGTCCTGGATAACAGAAAGGGACTCTTTCCCACGTAAATTATATAGGGCAGAGTAGTATGCATTGAAAATTTTGGCAATGCTCGGAGTGTCAGATGCTATCTTATTCAAGTTATCACGCATCTTAGTGATGTAGGATTATTCATTTCTCATTTTAATTTGGGCCGACATTAATTTATTACCCCTGTTCCCATGTACATATTGTCTATGACGAATTTTGAGGTAAGCTTTAGCAGCTTTAACATTCAGAAGATCCCCTAGTTCTCTTCTCAAAGCCAGAAGAGTCTCCAAAACAGAATCTGACATAGACCTTTTGTGTATTTGCTCAAGGGAAGAGATTTTAGAAAGCAGGAAGTTTAGGCGACTATCCCGTTTCTTTTTTAGGAATGAACCCAATGCTATAAACTCCCCTCTCACCACCGCTTTATGTGCCTCCCAGAGAGAAGCAGGAGAAGTCCCCTCCAGGTCATTAAGAGTGAAATAGTCAGTAATTTTTTTCTCAAATGAGACAGTGTCAGCTTGAGTAGATAGAAGTGTAGGATTAAGGGTCCAAACCCACTCTCTACTAGAAGCCCCAGGTATGGCTAATGAGAGAGTAATCGGAGCGTGATCCGAAATTGTAATGCTGTGTATTTCAACTCCACTGACCTGAGGTAGCAATCTATCAGAAATGAAAAAGTAATCCAGTCGCTGGTAAGATTTATGGGGGTGAGAGTAGTAAGAGTATTCTTTTTTGTCAGCATGTATAGATCTCCACACATCGCATAGACCCATATTCCTAAGTTTACTAAGTAACCCCTTCAGCACCACAGCGGAGACCACGGACCTGCGAGAAGAAGCATCTAGAAGGGGGTCCAATGTTAAATGGAAATCCCCGCCTATGATCAACAGACTGGAGGAAAAAATGGAAATTTTCCGCAGGACCTTGTTCAGCCATTTAGGAGTGTTGTTGTTAGGAGCATAAACATTGCATAAAGTAATTTCTATACCCACCAATATGCCTTTTAAAAGAAGAAACCTTCCCTCGGGGTCCGCCAGCTCCGCCACCACACGCAAGGGGACACTTTTATGAATACCGATACTAACCCCTCTAGTGGCTGTAGAATTATTACATGCGTGGAACCAATGCTGAAAAGAGGAGCGGGCTAGATTAGGGATCTTGTCTTTTTTTAAATGCGTCTCTTGGAGCATATCAATTTGTGATTTGCCCGATCTTAGTATCTGGAAGATGCGACTCCTCTTAATAGGGTTGTTACTCCCATTTACATTAAATGTAGTCACATTCAGTTTTAGGTCAGACATCTGTAAAGTTATATCTCACTAAAGGCTGAAAATTGAGAGCTCTATGATCCAACTTATCAAACCATACAGTAACAATAAGGACCTTGTTAAAACTCAAGGCTCCAAATATGCGCATAGTTCCTGCGCATAATAAATTGAGGGTTAAGAGGAACAATAACATGTGGTAGCCTGAACTGCCCAAGCCTCAAATGACTTGAGCCCATGTCAGATGACATGGTAAAGACTAACCTGTAGAAAGGTGACCAGTAAAGGCACTTGAGCGTTTGCCTTATAGGTCCAGCCTGATTCAAAGCAGTATATACTAGACAGTTACATAAAGGGGAAAAACAATGATGAAGGGGGGGGGGAAGGGGGAGGGAAGGAATGAGGGGGGGGGAGGGCGACAAGACTCTGACATATAGTGACAACGAATAAGGCACAAGTAAGTAGCAGACAATATACAATGCCAACTAGGTAAAGTATAGAGAAAGAGGGTTAACTCAATAATCAATCATTAGTGTCCATTCTGGAAGGACCACCATTTCTTCTATTCTTCTGTTTCTTGACTGTAGACCACTTCTGTGGGACTTGTAAAGGGGGTAAGTCCTCCTCCAAGGGGATCGGCATCCAAGAAGATAGGAACATAGGTTCCAGATTAAGTGGCTCCCATATCTGCCGCAGGTCCTCTGGTGTGCGGATAGTAAAGCGCTTATTTCCATTAGTGATAAGGAGGCCAAACGGAAAAAGCCAGCGGTAAGCGATTTTTGAGGAGCGCAAAATATCAGTGAGAGGTTTCAATAGCCGACGTTTCTGTAAAGTAGAAGAGGCAATGTCCTGGTATAACTGTATTTTGGAGCCCATAAGCTGAATTTCTCTTTGTAGGACCGCTTCAGTGTCCTTAAAGCTTAATAGCCCGCATATAATGTCTCTGGGGTTGTCAGATGGCAAGGGTTTCGGACGCAGGGCCCTGTGTACTCTTTCCACAACAACATTGCTAGCTCTGTCAGAGCCTAGTAATAACTCAAACAGGGACTCCATTACTTTAAACAAGTCTTCCTTGTCAGCAGCTTCAGGAAGATTCCTAATTCTTAGGTTCTTCCTGCGACTCCTATTCTCCTGATCTTTTAGGAGCAATAGGGAGCTATTTATAGCCATGCGGTGCGAGTCTAATGTGACCCCGACCGCTTTGCTAAAGGTAATCAGGGAGTCCTGGTTTTGTTCTAGGGTCTCCACTCTATCCCCAATAAGGCGGACCTCCGTTTTAATGACCGTCAGGTCAGCGGCTATAGGGGCCAGTGCCCTAGACAGAGCCTCGTCCAGGTAGCTCCTGGTGAGGGTGACCGGGTCGCTCACCTCTTCTTGCGCGAGAAATCTGCCCCATCATCGGCATCAGGCACCGGGGAGTCAGGATGAAGCATGGTCGCAGCTTTCTGCCGAGGCGCCATCTTAGGAGCACGCCAGGCCTGCTGTGAGGGTTGGCGGCTGACAAACTTCTCCATGTTCTGTTGGAGTTGCGAACACTCCGGCGGCGATGTCAAGGTGCCCGGTAAGTTCTTTGGCTGGATTTTCACCATTCCGGACGGTTAGTGTGCTGAGAATAGGCTTAATAGAGGCTTGGTGGCGGGAGCTCTACTCTCTTGCTTCCTCCATCAAGCGCGGTCAGGCTCCGCCCCGACCCTGGATTTTTCAACAAGATAATGCCAGACCACATTCTGCATCAATTACAACATCATGGCTGCGTAGGAGAAGGATCCGGGTACTGAAATGGCCAGTCTGCAGTCCAGATCTTTCACCTATAGAGAACATTTGGCGCATCATAAAGAGGAAGGTGCAACAAAGAAGGCCCAAGACGATTGAACAGTTAGAGGCCTGTATTAGACAAGAATGGGAGAGCATTTCTATTTCTAAACTTGAGAAACTGGTCTCCTCGGTCCCCAGACGTCTGTTGAGTGTTGTAAGAAGAAGGGGAGATGCCACACAGTGGTGAAAATGGCCTTGTCCCAACTTTTTGGGGATTTGTTGACACCATGAAATTCTGATTTAACATATTATTCCCTTAAAATGGTACATTTTCTCAGTTTAAACTTTTGTTCCGTGATTTATGTTCTATTCTGAATAAAATATTAGAAGTTGGCACCTCCACATCATTGCATTCAGTTTTTATTCACGATTTGTATAGTGTCCCAACTTTTTTGGAATCCGGTTTGTATACTAAGAAGATGTCTCACATAGAATCAAAATACATATTTGAATTCAACACACATATATATACATTCACCTAAAGAATTATTAGGAACACCATACTAATACGGTGTTGGACCCCCTTTTGCCTTCAGAACTGCTTTAATTCTACGTGGCATTGATTCAACAAGGTGCTGATAGCATTCTTTAGAAATGCTGGCCCATATTGATAGGATAGCATCTTGCAGTTGATGGAGATTTGAGGGATGCACATCCAGGGCACGAAGCTCCTGTTCCACCACATCCCAAAGATGCTCTATTGGGTTGAGATCTGGTGACTGTGGGGGCCATTTTAGTACAGTGAACTCATTGTCATGTTCAAGAAACCATTTTTCCAGTCTTCAACAGTCCAATTTTGGTGAGCTCGTGCAAATTTTAGCCTCTTTTTCCTATTTGTAGTGGAGATGAATGGTACCCGGTGGGGTCTTCTGCTGTTGTAGCCCATCCGCCTCAAGGTTGTGCGTGTTGTGGCTTCACAAATGCTTTTCTGCATACCTCGGTTGGAACAAGTGGTTATTTCAGTCAACGTTGTTCTTCTATCAGCTTGGCCCATTCTCCTCTGACCTCTAGCATCAACAAGGCATTTTCGCCCACAGGACTGCCGCATACTGGATGTATTTCCCTTTTCACACCATTCTTTGTAAACTGGTTGTGCGTGAAAACTGAGCAGATTGTGAAATACTCAGACCGGCCCGTCTGGCACCAACAACCATGCCACGCTCAAAATTGCTTAAATCACCTTTCTTTCCCATTCTGACATTCAGTTTGGAGTTCAGGAGATTGTCTTGACCAGGACCAACCCCCTAAATGCATTGAAGCAACTGCCATGTGATTGGTTGACTAGATAATTGCATTAATGAGAAATAGAACAGGTGTTCCTAATAATTCTTTAGGTGAGTGTATATATCACAGAATTTGAGTTGTTTGGCTTCCTATAAATCCACTGGGGAGATGCCTTCGGCCGATGGAGGGTCGTCATCTGGCTGTTTTCCAGCACCCAGACCCTCCCTCGGTGGGAGGCCTTCTCCCCTACTCTCCTAACAAACACCCAAGTCATCAGAACAGATCTCTGTAGTAATACACATGTATATGAAGATACGACTATATATGTCTTATATGTTTTTATATGTTTCTACAGGTTTTTATGTTTTTATATTTATATTATCTTTTATATTTTTTCTGCTTTTTATACGCCTTTATTGGCCTTTACATATATACAATATGAATTTCTAACATAACAGGCATGGTCTAATCCTCCCCCAAATCAAGAAAGAAAAAAGAAGGAAACTTAATAAAAACGCTGCGTTACCGCAACAAAAACGCTTTCTGTTAGTTTTAAGTTTATGAATTTCATCTTGTGAGAATAGACAGTATGCATCGCCAGAACAAACCTTTATAGTAATACATACAGATATGCAGACATATGAAGATACATCTATATATGTTTTATATGTTCCTATATATTTCCTGCTTTTTATACTCCTTTAATGGCGTTTATACATATACAATATGAGTTCCCAACATAACAGGCATGGTCTAATTCCCCCCCAAATCGAGAAAGCAAAAAAAAACGAAAAACTGCGTTACCGCAACAAAATACGCAACCTTTTAGTTTTAAGGACAAAAGACAGCCTGGAGCGCAAATATGAACATTTGATAAAAATAGAGATTATGGACCCTGGTTGATGGGAAATAACAGGTCGAAGAATCCATATACGTATTTAATCCACTCCATTCTTTATGCACATCCCAAGATGGTATATATACAGTAGGAGCCCTATGGGTAAATGAGGGTTAGCCACTGAGGAAAGAGTCAGTTTCATACTCAAAACGTGTCTGATGCGAATAAGGACTATACCCGCATTCCAGATATGAATAATCGCACATAATTCCTTCTGTTTCTTCCTGAAAGAGCTTCCAGTTGTAACGGCAAACCCCGTCCATGGATTGGCTGAACAGGATCGTCACTGCACACGTGGGACGCCGAAAGACTGACGTCTCGCTCACGTGCCCGTCCAGCCGCGAGACCAGAGAAGGGGAGCCGGACCTGCAAGAGCGGCCACAAGCCGTGTAGCCGTGAAGACACCACACAGGTAACGGCAGTCGAGGTTTCTATCGGTGGCCACGTGGGATGCCACGGCTGGCCCGACAACCCACTGCCTGAAAGATACACATACCTAACAAGTGTGAAAGTACTTTCATCAAGTTACACTAACAATATCTTCTAGATCAACTGAACTTTTTAACAACTACTAACCTATTGGGAGGTTGGGCAATATAATCCTCTAGTAATCCAACGATACATTGCTGGTAATACCAACAACCATAGAAGAACATTATTTTGTCCACTAGAAGAATAGAGACTACAGGAGTACCATAAGAGAAGACACTATTTTTCACCAGAAATAATCTACACCAGAACTAATCTATTTCCACTAGAATTAATCTGTCCACTAAACAGATTGGACACCACTTTCCAATTTTTTTTTTATATTTAGCATTTTTATATATCTTTTATACAAACCGGATTCCAAAAAAGTTGGGACACTATACAAATCGTGAATAAAAACTGAATGCAATGATGTGGAGGTGCCAACTTCTAATATTTTATTCAGAATAGAACATAAATCACGTAACAAAAGTTTAAACTGAGAAAAATATGTTGAATCAGAATTTCATGGTGTCAACAAATCACAAAAAAGTTGGGACAAGGCCATTTTCACCACTGTGTGGCATCTCCCCTTCTTTTTACAACACTCAACAGACGTCTGGGGACCGAGGAGACCAGTTTCTCAAGTTTAGAAATAGGAATGCTCTCCCATTCTTGTCTAATACAGGCCTCTAACTGTTCAATCGTCTTGGGCCTTCTTTGTTGCACCTTCCTCTTTATGATGCGCCAAATGTTCTCTATAGGTGAAAGATCTGGACTGCAGACTGGCCATTTCAGTACCCGGATCCTTCTCCTACGCAGCCATGATGTTGTGATTGATGCAGAATGTGGTCTGGCATTATCTTGTTGAAAAATGCAGGGTCTTCCCTGAAAGAGATGACGTCTGGATGGGAGCATATGTTGTTCTAGAACCTGAATATATTTTTCTGCATTGATGGTGCCTTTCCAGACATGCAAGCTGCCCATGCCACACGCACTCATGCAACCCCATACCATCAGAGATGCAGGCTTCTGAACTGAGCGTTGATAACAACTTGGATTGTCCTTGTCCTCTTTGGTCCGGATGACATGATGTCCCAGATTTTCAAAAAGAACTTCTAATCTGACCACAGAACAGTCTTCCATTTTGCCACACTCCATTTTAAATGACCCCTGGCCCAGTCAAAACGCCTGAGCTTGTGGATCTTGCTTAGAAATGGCTTCTTCTTTGCACTGTAGAGTTTCAGCTGGCAACGGCGGATGGCACGGTGGATTGTGTTCACTGACAATGGTTTCTGGAAGTATTCCTGAGCCCATTCTGTGATTTCCTTTACAGTAGCATTCCTGTTTGTGGTGCAGTCGTTTGAGGGCCCGGAGATCACGGGCATCCAGTATGGTTTTACGGCCTTGACCCTTACGCACAGAGATTGTTCCATATTCTCTGAATCTTCGGATGATGTTATGCACAGTTGATGATGATAGATGCAAAGTCTTTGCAATTTCTGATGTTGTTCCACTATTTTTCTGCGCAACATTGTGGGAATTGGTGATCCTCTACCCATCTTGGCTTCTGAGAGACACTGCCACTCTGAGAAGCTTTTTTTATACCCAATCATGTTGCCAATTGACCTAATTAGTGTTAATTGGTCTTCCAGCTCTTCGTTATGCTGAAATTTACTTTTTCCAGCCTCTTATTGCTACTTGTCCCAACTTTTTTGGGATTTGTTGACACTGTGAAATTTTGAATCAACGTATTTTTCCTTTAAAATGATACATTTACTCGGATTAAACGTTTGATCTGTCATCTACGTTCTATTACAAATAAAATATTGACATTTGCCATCTCCACATCATTGCATTCAGTTTTTATTCACAAATTGTTTAGTGTCCCAACTTTTTTGGAATCCGGTTTGTATGTACTAATTACCCATTTTCTATTGCACTTTTGCACTTTCTGCACTATTGTCTGCACTACTTTGCACTTTTTTTTTGCTGAATTGGGGGAAGACTGCATTGAATAAATGCCCCTAGTTATGTGGGAAACATAATGAGTAACTGTATATCCAAAGATTACACTGATCACGTGATTTATTTATTTATATATATATATATATATATATATATATATGTATGTATATATATATATATATATATATATATATATATGTACCTATTTTCTTATAATCTTCTTTAACCAAATAAATACTGTGCTCTGCATAAGACCAGGTGAGGAGTGATCATCTATACAGTATACTATGAAATAAGGATGGGCAAATCCGTTCATATCGAACCGAGTTTTTTAAGAATTAAAAAAAAAAGCCAAGCTTCGGATGAATCCAGATAAAAACCTGCACATCACCATTTACTGTACGTATTGGTAGGCAAAACCATGAGGCAGGAAGAAGAAGGATACTCAAATGACCCTGGGAGGAAGTGGGGGGAGGGCTTGCTCTTATTGGCTGACAGGCTGATAAACAGCCTGGATCAGCCAATTGGTGGGGCAGCAGGCAGGGGGATGCCTTTGCTGAATTAGCAGAATGTCATTCTGTGTTTAGCTGTTTATAAGGGTGGATGGATGTATGCACTATGTGAAAGAAAACAATCTTAGTATGCAGAGTCACAAGCAAGAATCTCGTCTAGTATAACAGGTATAGTGTAGGAAAATAATAGAAAGAAATAATGGAGGGACTTTGATTAGTGAAAGATTTAAGGGAGTGAGGAGCTGAGGTACACAGTGCTTAATAATATAGCTGATGCAGAACCTCATTCTAGCTGTTCTGCACTACAAACCAGTCATCTGCAAGAAAAAAAAAATCTTTTTTCTTGTTTGAACTGAGATAGCATTTTTTTCCCAAAAAAACTTCAAGTTTCTACATATTATTATTGCCAACACAGCAATAGAATTCTGCTGCTAAGCAATTGCACATTTCTTTTTTTCAGTGTATTATATCTTTCTGGTGTTATTAAAAGCATTGTATTATAGCAAAAGCATTTTAAGGCAATAATGCCAGTTTTATACCAGTTAAATTAAAATCAAATTACACTGTATACAGAAATATTACTCCCTTTCCTGCATCGTTATATTGGTGGTGGTGGGGGAGAATAATCACTTTACAAGTTTTCAACAAGTATTTTACAATAGAAAAAGGTTTTATAATAAAGTTTTTGGAATACAGAAGTGCTCAAAATGAAAGACGCAGGCTTTACCCTCCCAGAGCCATGGTTTACTGCTCATCTCGGTCACAGCAAGATGACGTGAAGCTGACTTTTGAGTCTGACACCATGCCTTGGAGGTCCAGTGGCGTAACTACCAGGGAAGCAGGGGAAGCAGCTGCTTCGGGCGCCAGTTATGAAGGGGCCCGGAGCAGTACTAGATACAGTAACAGCAGTAATAGATCAGGAAGAACTGCCTGTCATGTGATTTGCTCCTCTCATAGCCCCTCCCCCCTAGAGCGTGCTGTCCTTCCATGTTGTTTTCAGTGCATTAGGCAGAGCCAGCATCTTGAGTTCCACTGGTATTCCCGCCCCTTAGATGAAGCCTGGCTAAGAATCTACCTAAGCATTGAGACTGGGCTGGTCCATGGAGGGCATAGGGTTTCTCTTGTGGGACCCGATAGCCATGCATACTGTTGAAGAGAAAATCAGAACTGGAGTTCCCTCTCACCAGCCAGAGGAGTGCAGGCTTTATTTAAAATCCACCAGCATTAGTCACTTGCTTAGCTGGTAGCAGCTAGTCAGCTTCTGCCCGCCACCCCCCTACAGAAAGTTAGAACAATCCATCTTCCTGCTGGTGGTAATAGAACACAGCTCAGGTTGGCAGTCGGGACTAACAGGAGTGGAGGCTGCAGATATTGCGCTGTCTGAGCCTGTCTATATCTTCACAGACTGCAGAGAAAGGGTAGGTGTAAATGTATGTATACATTGTGTATGTGAGAATATATGTGTGTGTGTATATACAGGTTGTATGGGAATGTACAGTGTAACTATGTATATAGTGTAAATATATGGGTAAATGTTTGTATATACAATGGTGTGGATATATATAGAGAGATTTAAAATGTGTGTCTTTATATACAGTATATATGTGAGTGTGTTTTTTAAATGTATGCCACATAATGTATTCCAGTATTGTTTCTTTCTGTACAGTAAGGGGTTGTCATAAGTATCCCCCATCCACAGGAGTTCCGGCTGCTAGGAAGGTGAAGTCCTCAGGGTGAATGGAATGGCAGTAACATGCGCGCTGCCGCTCCATTCATCTGTATGGGAAGTGTAAAGCGCTGACCTGTAATCCCATAGAGTTTAATGGAGCAGAAGGCGCTTGTGTGACCGCCGTTCCATTCACTCCAGGGACTCCAACACCTCTTTCTTGTGATCTCATTCTGATTTCCAGTGGTCAGATCCCCACCAATCAGATACTTATCCTCTATCTTGTGGATCGGGGATGAGATCTTAGGCCTTGTTCACATTTCCATTTTTCATAGCATGCATATTGTAGTACAGGAGGCTGGCCAAGGAAGGAGGTGGGCAGAGGCTGGGATGGCTATTTGACAGCTGCATACTGATCCAAACCTCTGCCCACTCCTTCCTCTGCCATCCTTCTGCATATCATACAGTACATGACAGCCTTCCTTATCCACCCCACTGCTGCGCTGTGTATTAGTGCTTACTTTGGTACAATTACATATTCACACAAGTAGTACCAGGATAGTCAGGTGCATGTATATGTAAGTGTGCCATCTGTGTAGGTCCTGGGTCTCCACACAGCAGGGCACATGACCACTGCAGCCAATAACCTTTTTCAGCAGTGATGTGTCACCCATGAAGCTTGTAAGTGGATCATGTGCCACACAGATGACGCGTTACCACTGAGGACAGGTATTGACTGCATCGGTCACGTGTCCATCGTAAAAATGGATGCTAAAATTTACAGTAGATACATTTAAAAAAAAGTGTAAAATAGCCACAGGAGTGGATTTTACATGGGATGAGAAGGTTGCAAAGAAGTGTCTGTGGTGGTAGGGGGCCCATTCAAAAATTAGCTGTGGGGCCCAGTCAGTTCTAGCTACGCCCCTGCAGAGGTCATAGCATTTCTCCAGCTCCTCCTTGCGGCCCCAGAGAAGCCTGTCAGTGGTGTTCTCGCTGTCTTTACTGTTCTTTTTGTCCTAAGCACATTATGGCAGATAGTCAAGAGAGTCTCCTTGTTGATGACATGTGAAAGCAGTCTTTATTTGGACTGCCATGAGTAGTAGTGTTGGGCGTGAATATTCAAATTGCGAATATTGGCACTTTGAGAATTCGCAAATATTTAGAATATAGTGATATATATTTGTAATTTCGAATTTTCGAGATTTTTTTTTCATCAGTAACCTCCCTTCTTGCTTGTGGGCCAATGAGAAGGCTGAAATGTCGCATCATCGCTAGCAACCAATAGGAAAGTTGCGTACCCTTTACTATATAAGAACCTACCCAGCAGCCATTTTCTACAGTTTTTTTTAAAGTTCTGAGAGAGACAGCAGTATCATTGCTGTGCTCTGTGCTTTCCACACTACACTAGATAGATAGCTTATATATATATATATATATATATATATATATATATATATAAAAGCTAATACAGATAGTTAGTGGGAGATAGTCAGTGTAGGTTATATCCTGATATAGTGTAGCTGTTGCAGTGCAGTGTGTTAGGTAGTGTGATAGGTTCTGCTGTCCATACATACATGTATACCTGCTAGAATGTGAAGTTTCACGTATTGCACCAAAATATTCGAATTATTAGTGCCGATTAGCTCAATAGCGAATATATTGGAGCACTCTAACTGCATATAAAGCCATTTTTTATGTTCTGCCGTGCCAAGCATTTTCTCCAGTCTCAGGAAGCTTCTAGCAGCTTGGAAAATGTAGCAAAAGTGGCCCACTCCTGTATTTCGCGCGCATTACAGGAATATTACATTGCTGATTTTTCGCAATCAAGAAAATAATCTCGAATTCGCGAATATATGACGAATATTCGCCTAAATATTTGTGAAATATCACAAATTCGAATATAGCCCCTGCCGCTCATCACTAATGAGTAGGATGTTCCAGGGGACCCAATGCTTAGTTGTGTTGGTGGTAGTGCTGATGGTACTTTCAGCCACGGTGCTGGTGGTAGGGGCAGTGGTAGCAACAGTGGAACTCTGGGCAAATACAGACAAGGGGATTTGGAAAGGGAGGAACAAGGAGCCCAGCATGAAATATCACAGTCTCATAAAAGTGGTGAAGGAGGGGACCATGATAATGATTGAGTGCTGTGAAGGAGGAGACATACAAACATACAGTAGGTACCAGGGCTCTATTGCAGCACATGAGGTGGCTTTACTGGTGTGAAAATTGAAATGGTAAGTATTCCAAATCAGAACAATTCTGTCCTCCTTCTCCTGGTCTTGTTTGTGGAAGCCAACTTTCATCCCCAAATAGTACAGTGTCTTTGTCATCATCATCAGCTGCTTCTTCTCCTGCTCAGACTCCTCCTCCTCCTTGTCCTCTGCTCCATCATGAGACATCCATAACTGAATATATGGCCATGACAAAACTATTCTTGACCATCAATTAGCTTTTGTGCAACTGGACTCCCTCCTGGCCATCAGTTCTGTTGCTTCCATACCTCTTAGTTGTGGTAAGTGTATCTCACTTACACACCTTCACCTAAAGGCGCAGTGTGGATGAGGTGAGTATTTTTTTTAACCCCTAAAAGCCCTAATTTTTCTTCTCAAATGCCGTGTTCAGCGATGAACGCGGCATCTGAGGTGTTCAATGACAGGGGTCTACGCAATAGCACTACTTACAAAGAAATGCACTTTGTGACAAAGTAATTTGTCACAAAGCGAATACTGTATCTTTGTGAAATTCGTAAAAGCAGCCAAATAAAAGTTTTCATAACTCTCATCTCTAATATGCCACAGGCAACCATGTTCATAGATGACATAATCAGAAAAATAATCTGAGTAGTTAAGAAAAAAATCTACCCCGTTTACAGCTGTAGCTCAACACGGGACATTTATTCCAACAATAAAATCCAAATGATGCAATGTTATTCATTTTCTGCTCAACCATGACATCTGATAATGGTTAAACTATCATTGACTATACTCATTGCTCTTCTTTACAAGATCTTTTACACAAATACTCTTGGACTGAATAGTTTGCACATTACATGTGGTATCATCTGTAGACATACATTACAATACAATAACAATAAAGTGAGCTGAACTGTAAGAAATAGAAATCTAATAATAATTGGGTCAAAAGAATTAGATATTTTATTTTATTCCAGAAATGTAGGCAAATGAATGAAATGGATTCATATACATGTTTACATCCAACAGTTCAGAAATATTGTTTATACATATAGTAAAAATGTACATCCTTTTACCGAACCAGATCTCATTGGTGAAAGATTCAGAATTTTATGAACAAATATACTAACAATCATAAAGAGTAAGACATTGTATATTAACTACAAGTACAATAAACCCAAGATTTATTAAAAAAATAAAAAATAAAAAAGAACAATGGTAGATTTTATACTTTAGCATGTCAAGTTTCTCATTATGTATGGATGTGAACAAATTTGCAACAGCTTCAAGTGAATGTGACCAATGTCAACACGTTTTAAATATTATTTTAAATATTTTTTTAGTGGTACAGTAGATATCTACCTGTGCTTCCAATTACCTTAGCTGAGAATATATATGAATAGAGTTAAGGAGCTGTGAGTGTAAGATGATTGTGATTGCTTCCCCAAATGCCGTGATTTTCAAAAGAAAGTAATTCAGAAGTAATTCTAACTAATACTTGTAACAGTCACAAGAAAATGTTATTGATGTTCAAATATAAGGAGTATGCAATGACTCCAGAGATATAGAATTGAATCTATATACTCACTTTCTCAGTAGCACCTCTTTCCTACATGTAGTAAAGGCAGCCTTCTGTAAAAAAAGCCAATGTTCTTGGTCTAAAAATTCAAATATAACTTTAAATACTGGTCATGGAGTCTCTCTGAGCATTGGCATCCTTTCTAACATAAAATGGCAGCTTATACTCAGCGTAGGCACCAAGTGCGCCATAAGCAATTGTGTTTTAAATAATGAAAATATGTAAAATAAAAATATGTTAACTCCCTGGTGTTAGAGGTAGACAGTTTTCTTTCAAATCCTAGGTTTGGTCCTTTTACTTTATTCAGCAGTGAAAGCCATGAATACAAGAACAAATAACAGCTGTTACAATTTAACCATGACTTCTAACGTCAGAGAATTCAAGATATGAACACACAATACACAGTAATGAAAAAGTATCAAAAATTAGTTTACCTCAAAAAGATAAATAAACAGGTATATACCACCAATACATAAACAGATGTTTGTGCTACAGGTAAAATTAGCTGTATACAAAACATAATGGATCCCCATCATCATCGTATGATCGAAGCAAGAATACATGAGCCATTTTAATTGTCAGACATTATGCTTTATAAGGTATGCACAGAAGTTCAAGCAATAAATACATACATTAGTTCAAAGCCTTACAACAGCTACGCAAAGCAGAGCGGGAAAGCGGGTTTGCTATTACTAGCAAGCAATGATATAAGAGTAAAAATTAATGAAATGCATTAAAGCAACATTTTTCTTAGAAAAAAAAGTCTGGTCATTTATGGGTCCACCAACATTTTTACATAATATGCACAATTATCAAAATACAGACCAAGCATCTCAGAAAACCCCAAAAAACCTAACATCTAATTTCAAAGCAACTGCAGTTTTGGAGGTTTTTCTGGTATATGTGCAAGCAGCTATTTTTAATTGAATTTATACAAAACCCATGCAAAACTCTACAGGTATATGCATTCTGTGGCTGAGACTTCCTTTCAAAGTTTTGTAACTGAGGTATGCATACTTAAGCATTGTCGTCTTTGGCCACTTTCCCGGTGGTGCGAGTATCACAATTTTTATACTACCAAGGTGGACACACATATGAAGACTAATTGCCTCTTTTTCATAGTTAGTCTTAACCTATTTATCATAATGATCAAGGGTGCTCTTTCCATCAGTAATATGACATGTTCTTCAGATGCTAGATAAACTGAGCTTTTTGCTGATATGACCAATAGACAAACACCATGAAAGTAGCAGGTACTGTGATACTGTGACAATTAATGTTATCTGCCTTTTTTGTTTCTAATTTTGTTTTGTGCAGAGGTAGAAGCTTTCAGAAAGCCTTTTGGGTAAGTGGGAGAACCCCTTTGAAAGCTGTTGTATCCTTCTATTTGGCATGATAGATGACTGTGTATATCTTTAAGTAACTCTTGCTGACTCCTGCAAAGAATAAATGATGAGCTTAGTTTGCAAGAACCAGCTCCATCACATGGAGCTGGTACATATGTTAAGCTCTAGCAGCCACCTTCTGTCAAAAACTGTTTGTAAAGCAATAACCATAATTAGGTTATGAGGTCCCTAGGTTTGGGTAAAGTATTATCAAGACTTGGCACAGCACATAAAAAGCAACGTGTAAAGCTCCTAGGTTTTAAAAAACGCCTATGTTATAACAACATAGTAAATAAAGAATTGTGACATTTTTGGGTTTAGATTATTTTGTGTTTGAAAACTAGCATTCCAACAAGTTGGTCAGTGCATGTTTTTAGGGGGGAGTGTATTGTTAATGTTAATATCCCGTATAAGCAGAGGCAGAATTCTATGTAACTTTGGTTTGACTGAAAATAAATACCATGGTCTACATTTGCTATATCTTTGATTTCAGTGTAAAACTTACCTAGCTCACTTTAACTCAATATGAAATTATTTTTTGGCTTTACTAGACCGTTTACGTTTGGTTTCTACGTTTTTTTTTATTATAACTTAAGACTATAAAAATAGTACACAACAGATAAAGACCATACAGTACAAGACACTCTAACAACATGTATTCACCACAAAAAAATAACAACTGTATGGGAAGTAAAGAAAAAAAAACAAAAAACACAATGTTTATATATAACAATATGCATTCTGCATTTGTCAAGTACATATATTTTGGTTGGCTGGTCATCCACATTTTGCTCCTTTCTATCAATCTTCGACTAGAGAGACTTCCCATCTTTGTCTTACGTGAAATCTTCATAGTATTTAGAGTAGAGTAGCTTTTGGTCTCAGAAGAAGAATACATTATTTCTTATTCAACTTTCCTTTTTCGTTTCTTTGTGTAGGGCTAAATAAAAAGATCCCAGAGGTCATCAGAAAACAGCAGGTAGTTCGTGGAATATTTCCTTTGTACTAATTAAAGTTACAGAAGACTGACCAAAGCAAGTGGCTGCTTCTGTCATTGAGCTATTGGCCATTGTTAGAGTTGGCTTTGGTTTGCAGCTGTAGCCTTTGACTGTGTTTTCAGGTAGACAAAGCTTTATCACAAGGAGGTAAATAGTACAGTTGTAAGATATATGCAGATATGCAAATGTTTCTATGGCGCTCGCACAGACAATGTTAGCTTAGGATTGCACTTTACAACTTAACACTAACAGCACAGACTGGAAGCCTAAAGGTTCTTGGATGTTGCAACAGTCTAATTACTGCGGTTTGTAATACCTAATTTATGTCATTTACAGCTGGTGGTACCAACATAAAAAAAAGAAAAGAAAAAACAAACAAAAAGAAGTGTGCTTGTTTGATTTTGTTTATCAATTCAGCTAAACAAGCCTTATTACTAACTTTTGATTCTTCTGTGCAAATTAAAAATGATTGCAACAAGTTGAACTTGGCCAGGATCTGTTTCTAACATTATAACTACTGTATGCTTGAGATTCACATTGATGAAACTAACACTATTTTTGGCAGTATATGAGGCCTTTTCCTTTCTACAGAACATGTATCCTCATATTCAGTCATTTCATGAACCCTTTTGAGCCATATTTTAAATGGGCAAGCCATTATATAAAGAAC